>NC_083342.1:116915085-117561763 GCF_019175385.1 Lycium barbarum
TAAATATTGTTCCTAACAAAATTAGTTAAGGAACTCATAATATCATAAGTATCCACGGTGAAAATACTGCTGCATGACCGCATTAAACGGAATTCATTTTGTACACGGAAAACACATCTTTTCACATTTTTGTCTCTTTGCATCTAATTCTTCACAGTAAAATAATGTTTAATGCTTTTATGAGAAGATATTCTGCAAAACTGATGGTGTACCTTTTAGTGGTTGAATATCTCTAATATGCCAAAAATAGAAATGATATTTCTATAGGGAAATGGCCATATGTATACCCTTTGTAATTTTGCAAAAGGTCTATATTTATCCTTAGTTTATAATTTGGCTCATTAGTGCCTTTGCTGTTAAATTTTTGGCACACATTTGTTCTTGTGGATTAAGAAATATTATACTTTTGCAATTTTTCACTAAAGAAATTAAAAAAAGTAAAAATAAATATATAAAAAGGTCTAAAATTTGGGAGATATTTACCTTTTCCCTTTCACTAAAGGCTTCATTTTGAACATCAGTTTGTTTATCTTAATATCACAAAATGATATTTTTAACAATTAATTTGAACCTCTTCTTATTTACTTCCCCTCCCCTTTAATTAAATAAAAAAAAATTCAGTATTAGAACATTATCCATCAAATAGATATACCCACATGGCAAAATATAATAAAATCGATGAATTAAAATAAATGGTTGAAACAAAAAACTAAGAAAGAAAAAATTCGAGCAAAAAGATCTAATTAAATTTCATAAATTACTCGACACAATGTGTACCAAGCAAAATATGTTGGAAAATTCATGAAAATTTCATTAAAAAATTAGAACTGAACATATGTCAAAGCTAGATAGAACAAATACAATGACTTAAAAGAGCTACCAGATCTAAGCAAACCAGGCAATATGAGTGTTCAATTTTCTACAAGTAATAAATAAACTATTAATTAAAGCAGTAGTTATATAAGAAAAACTCAAATGTGTGTTTTGAGGAAAGAGGGAGGGGATAGGAGATAGTAAATAATTGGGTGTCAATGGTACGGTTCAGGCAGTTATTTTATAAAATTTATACCATATCAATTTTTCGGTTATTTGATTTTGTATAATCAAAATTAGACTTTTCGAAACCGTCCCATCATCTCGGTTTCTCTTTGGTATCGGTACGGTTAGAACATCATGTTATAGTCACTAGTAAAAGTTAAAGACACGATATCATGCATACTTCTATAGGACTTTGGCAAAAACTCTCTAGACATTTTTATTATTTAAAAGGTGATGAATCAAGAAAACATGAAAGACAGCAAAAATAAAGATTGATCCCACTGTTTCACGATAGTTTAAAACAATGTTAAGCAAAGACAAAAGGTATAATTTAGATCGCGCAAGGGGGCAAAAATCAATAAAGATGGGACTCAAGAACGGAGTCTACTAAGATTAAGTATCCATAAGATAAATTTAAAAAATCATACGAGAAGAAAGATATCCAATACTTTGTAGCTTTCTATCCAAGATCGTTGGAATACCTTGTAGCTTACAAGGTAGTTACTACTCGAGATGCTAAAACTAATTTAATTTTAATAGGAGTAGTATAATAGGTTTCGGCGTTGGAACTGAAGGAAATTGGAACGGGCCACACATGTGGCCAACCCGGATCCATGTAAATAAATAACTTGACATTTTTTTTGTATATGCTACAAAAGGAAATTCATGTTATAGTTCAACTGTGTTGTTGATTAAATGGACAAGTTATTTTCTAATTAAAGAGAAAAGTTTTGTCCATAAATCCTCAGAATTACTGCTGTTTCGGTTCACTTGCATCCAAAGAGTGAATTCCGAATATTTTATACAAGATGGGAACTCCCATTTCGGATGATTTTTTGTTTTGACACTCTGGACGCATGGTTAGTAGCGAGACTTGAAAACAGTGGTTCATTTTTATAAGCAATATTTCTTTTAAGGTTCACAGAGAAATATGTTAGGATTATTGGTGTAAAAGACTACCTATATATTGTAGCGGGTTGCAATTCATTTTCATATGCCACTTTCTTATAGAGGAGTAATTAGTCTAATCCAATGAGATTAAAAGTATGCAGAAAAGTTGTTCTGCTATAATGATTTTGTTCTTAATTTCTAGACCTATTTCTAATCTCATAAAGGAAGTGTTCATTTTCTTGTATGCACCTCTGAAATGTAAAGGTGTTAATTTGTAAAATTGCTTATGAGACATACTATTCGCATAAGCATGTGTACTTGTACGAAATATATAGAATGATTGATTGTTTAGTCTTGAATTTCAGTAATTTAAGACAAGTGTTTCTTAAATAATTAATTATATTAGATTTATTAAATATTAGAATTCTAGATGATGATTGAAACATAGTGAACTTTCGATTCTGAATCTAATGTTAGATAAATTTAAATATAATTACTTACCTTAAGGATAAGTATGTATATGAATTTTAGGCTATAAAATGTACAAGTCTCAACTAGTTTATACTTTGTTATTAATATGTCAACTGCTATGAGGATATTAGTCTCCGGGTTTAACATAAGTGAAAAGTTGAATGTTGACGTAATATCCAGTATGTCCTAAAATAGAGCAAATGGCTCTTACGGCTTTAGATATGTCTATGATGCCTCATAATGTGTCTTTTGTGTATTTTGTCACATACGAGATATGGTGTTGGTTATTCCTGTGATGGTTTTAGTATACTGGATTATAATTCCAGTAATAATATTTATTTGTGCTTATTTGCGTCAAGTGTTGATGCAATTATATGGCATGCTAGAATTAACCTTAGTGGTTAACAATGAAAGAATTGTATAGCCAAACAAGGTTTACTTGATACTATAGATAAAGTAGATTTGTCTACTTATTAATAATGTCTAGCTAGAAAATAAATAGAAAACCATTTGGAAAGGTTAATGCATCGATGCTCCATTGCAATTTATACTATCTGATATCAATGAATCAAATAAATGCAATTCCGTTTAAGTTGTTTTTATTCCATGTCAGTTGTGGAAAGCAAAAATCTAATTTGAGTTTGTGCAACTTTTATTCATTATCCAGTTCCCCGCATGGAATTAGTTCCAAGGGGAAGGAAGTTTATCTTTCTACAATACTCTAAATATTCCAAGGGTTGTGTTGTTCATATGTGAACAAGAGTGGCATTATAACTGAATTTGAATCACTTGATGTTATATTCTAAGTGAATATTTTTGTTAGTAGGATGAGATGGGTAAAGACTTACCTCTTTATGAAACTGCAGACCGAATTGCTTCCGCTGTATATACTCGAATGGATTTGAGTAGATTAGTTGGTGCTAATGGATATGTTCCTATTCACCAATATACCATCAAAAGAGAATCAATTTAATATTGTTGGTCCCAGTGGGAGTAACTAACTAATTGATAATCAGTTTGTCAATCTCAATCTTGATGCATGAGTCGTCCTTGCATTCACCGTCATCGATTTGAGACTGAAGGGGAAGCATATATAGTTACTCCACTTGATGAAAAGACTCACATAGTGTAATGTAGGCTCTTACATATACAACAATGGAAAAGTCCCTGATATCAAACTAAGTGAGAGTTGATTGAGATTTTGGATCTTAAAGCTATTGGGAACAAAGGGTCCTCAAACTCAAGCATAAGGCTTGAAGCGTCATGTATTCTTGATCCATAAATACTTCTATTTCTAGAGCCAGAATTTCGAGTAGGAGGATGTGTCCTCATATTGTCAGAATTTCGAGTGGGAGGATGTGTCCTCATATAGCCAGAATTTCGAGTGGGAGGATGTGACCTCATACTCCACCAGACAATAATATTGGAAAGCAGTTATGATGATACAGAAGTATCTTAAAGGCATAGTAAAAGCAGTTATGATGTGTCATGTATATTAAAGGCATGAGATGGGTAAAGACTTACCTCTTTATGAGAGAAAATCTAAATCTGAGTATGTTCTTCTTGTTATTGAGAGTATAAAATATATTGATATTAAGTGTAACGTTGTGTCAGAGACATAGTTGTACATAGAGAAGTGAACATGAAGTAAATCTATACGCATAACTTGGTAGAAAACCTATTTAAAAAACTCATAACATTTGTTGCTTATGAAAGATATGATATCGTTGGGTTTGCGTAGTGATGATGTATTTATAAATCCTAGTTTTTGAGGATCATGTTCACGTAAAAACTGCATTTGAGGTAAATGTTAGTTGATGCCTAAATTATTCATTATTGTTGTTTCATATACATAAGATGGTTTTTTATGTTTAGAACGCAAATTCCAAGTGTAAGTATGTCGGATAGACAAAAAGATTGGCCTATTCACACATGCAATCGCCTCTATTGTCTGGGTGATAGATAGAGATGAGACAATTATAAACTTATTATTGTCAAAGGTGATAATAATAGAGATCTCAAAGTTTATAATACGAATGTCGTTTGGTTTATGGTTAATCTAGCCTGATTAAATGTGATAGTCTGTCTTAATGCCAGATGTGAATTCTGATGGATAAAAGGTATGAGTAGATTTGTGAACTTAAAGTTAGACATGAGTTGCCTGAACTATCATCTGCACAATATTTTAATTTGCTGAAAGACATACGCTCCACGAGGAAGGAGTAAATACTGTGTTACGTGATTCATACCACGTATGCATTAGTGACCCATAAGGGCGATACAAGTTTAATCTCTACTTGTTGTCGTGTGAAGCCTGAAAATTATAAGTAATTTTCCATATTGTACCCTTATGACTTTGATCAGTTTCTTGAGATTCAATTTGGTGTTTGCTATCTTAGAATGTTGCCAAAAGATCATGCTTGATTCGGTCTGGCGGAACATTTCTAGAAAAGCATATCAGATTGAGATTAAGAGATTCATGAGAAGAGGAAGATCATTAAGTATTATCACATTAATTGTGTTCATTAACCGGTCCTTTATGTTTGTGTTTGAGACAAGAACATAATGATGAACTCAAACTTAAAACAAAGAGATTGTGAGAGATATGAATGTGATAAATGATCAAGGGTAATGCATACCATAATCTACCCTAAGTTTCATTGAACGAGATGCTATATATTCCTAACAAATATATAGCAAAGAAGCTCTCTAAGTATGCATTGGTCACACGGTCTAGTCGTTAAGTATGAAAGTTACAGAATATAAATGAGAGTTGACCCACTATGCGTGAGTGGAAGATGAAGGAAATTGGACCGAGCCACCCATGTGGGCCAACCCAGATCCATGTAAATAAAATAAGTAATATATATTTGTTAAATATTTATTATTTACAAAAAAATAAAAGTGAAGGGATACAACAGTAGGACTCTTCCTAACCGTTGTATCGGTTCTGTTTAATAAAAGGGATTCTTCTGCAGAACTCCTTAACGTTAGTTTTCCTTCTCCCAAAAATAGAAAATTCTTCTCCTTCTTCTGTTATTCCAAAAGTTCCTGCAACAAAGTGTTCTTGATTGAAGAATCTTTTACGAGCGTCGGGAACGATTTTCTGTAACTAAGGTACCTGATATAGACTGTGGCTATTTTGGTGTAGTTCATGTTTCATAAACATATGATTACACTATTTGACTAGTGAAACGAATTCAATGATCCGTTTGATTTTATTCTTCAGGAACTTTAGGTGTGAATTATGTTGCAGGCTTGTAATCATTTTCATCATCCCAAATCCAGGGGGGAATTTTAATCTTCTATTATATTTAAATTTAATTTATAGAATGCATTTTACACATATAAACTTATTTGGTACGGTTCGGTATTTTTATAAAATTAAAAACCAACCTAATTTGTAACACCCCGTACCTTTAACCTAAGCTTTGACCATGATCCTAGACTTAGAAAACCAGATAAAGAATGTGGGAATTGGAAATTTCCTCTTCAGCTGTAAGATGGTGGTTTACGCCCATGAACAGTGACCGTATTTCAGTTTACGGGCCGTAAATCAAATCGTAAACTGGTAGTTGAATGTCATATGGTTAAATACGGACCGTATTTCACAATACGGCCCGTATTTCAAATCGTAAACTAAAACCAAGGATTTCTGAGCATTCTGGAATTTGGCAATTTGATGTCAAATGGTTAAATACGGACCGTATTTCAAAATACGGCCCTTATTTCAAAATGTATTTGGAATTTGGGAAAACTTCCTTCATGAAAGTTGTAGATCTTTGAAATACCTTTCCAACTGTATATTATGGGGGTCAAACGGACATCTGTGCAAAGAGTTATGACCATTTTACTGAAGAGAGGCAGTGCTGTCCGTATTTCAAAATACGGCCAGTATTTAACTGGGCCGAAAAATGATTTTTTCCAGAACAGTATATATTCGTCCATATCAGTTCAAATCATTATTTTTCATTCCTTCAAGCGCTAGAACGACTTCCTACCTTCTTGCATCATCAAGAACACCAAGGTAAGCCTACTCTAATTATTCCAAATCAATTATAATACCTATCCTTGTAATCTAAACAAGAAATTATCATTCCTAAACTAGGGTTTTCAAGAAAACCCATCTCAAGGTTCAAGAATTCAAGATTTTGGAAATCTTTTTCAAAACTCAAGTCTTCAATTCAAGTTTTGGAGCAATTAAGGTATGTAGAACTTCCATCCACATGTGGGAATCTCTACGTTCTTCCCCATGCTCCGTTTCTTGATATCCATGAAGTTCAAACCCTAGGGCATTAAACCCAACATATTGGTAGCCCGTATTTATGTACATGAATTTTGTATCTATATTCGTTATTGTATTCCTAATCTTCCATTACGGTTATTAGGAACCCTAGCTTAATCCATGAATCATGAATTCTTCCTCATGTATTCTCATTATGTTTATATGAAACTTTATGATTTTATGTAGCAAGTTACAAGCATGTTTTCAAGTCAATTATATATATATAATTATGAACTATTGTTATTACTCATGAATCAAGAACATGTTTGCAAGACTATGACAAGTTAACTCATGAAACCATATTACAAGATATTTCATGAAACCATGTTTACAAGTTATTTCGTGAAATCATGATTACAAGTTATTTACAAGTTATTTCATGAAAATCATGGGCTTCTTAGCCAACTATATTATGTTCATGTTTTTGGGAATTGCTTAGTTAACCGAGAAGTCTCAGATAGCCTGAAACTACGTAGCCACCGTAGGATAAGGGTTGTCAGCAAGGAGGCAACACCTTCATTATGCAGTTTGGATCCTTACATGCTTATTATTACTTAAATCTCATATCCCTGGCAAGGTTGTGAGTGTTCTGCTGGTAGGACGCAAGTACCAGACCATGTTGTCGGTTATACTATAGCATTCCCCACGTTCCAAGTAGTTTTACATACAAGTATTTCTATTGATTTACTATTTTAAGATTTTACTCACGTTTCATGCTCATGTTCAAGTTACATTCAGTTTCAGTTCATGTCCTATATCTATGTTGTGCCATGTTCTTCGTTTCAGCAGGTTTTACATACTAGTACTATTCACCATGTACTAACGTCCCTTTGCCCGGGGCCTGCACTTCACGGTGCAGATACCGGTTTTCAGGAGCATACACCTGCGCAGTAGGATCACTTCAGTTATCAGCTTATTGGTGAGCCCCACTCCTCTCGGGGTTCAACATGGAGTCTGCATTAGTATTCAGTTTATGGTAGTCCAAGGCCATGTCCTGATAGTTAGTATTCAGACATGTTTTAGAGGTTTCATAGACAGATGTAAGTTCACAGAGTCAGTTGTGCTTTCATGTTTGCAGACTATTATGTTTTCATGATATTTCATGCTATGAGAAAATTTCAAGACTTTATTCCGCAAATTATATTTTCTTGATTCATTTAAATTGCATCATATAGATTATGTTGTTTTGATGCCCATGTTGACAAGCAAGTCATGAGGTTCGCTCGGACACATGCAAGCAAGGACCGAGTGTCGTGTTACTCCCAGGCCATGGTTCGGGGCGTGACAAATTCGGTACGGTTGTAAATTTATATAAAAACCGTCGGTTTTATTAAAACAACCTTACGGTACGATTCGGTCGGTTAAATCGGTGTCTTGAAAATCATTGACACCCCATAAAATAAAAGGTCCAATCAATTGCCAAAAGTATTATTTTGTTGTTTTAATATCCGCAAATTGAAGTTCAAAATGGAAACCTTAATGAAAAGGGCAAAAGTAGATATTTCGCGAACTTGAGGGGTAATTTTGGACTTATTCTGTATTTATTTTTCATTTTTTAATGGCTCCTTTTCTTAGTGAAAAAGAGCAAAAGGAAACTATTTCGTAAACAATAGGGATAAATGTGTGGCAAAAATTTAACGATAAGAGCATCAGTGAACCATATTTCAAACGAAGGGTAAATAACCCTATTCGCAAAATACAAAGGCGGATATGACCTTATTTCGTTCTAAGTATAGATTTTTGTCTATTACTCACTCACTTAGTAGTCTAAGAAAGATATAGTAATAATGTGAAACATTTTAAAAGATTTGTAAAACATAAAATCTCAACTTATTTTGTCTGTTCATGTGTCTCATTTGTGGGAATACATTCTCCCTATGCGACGTGATTAGAGTATGTTAATTCAATTAGTACATGGGATACTAGGTTCTTCCCAAAGACTAATAAATATGTAACTGATTCTTTTTACGAAAAAATTTATATATCAGCCCTTTTTTATTTATTTTAATGTTTTTGACATGATGTGCTAGAAGTTTCTTTTAGATGACGACACATCTCACCTATGTGACGACAGTTAGAAAGTGCGAAGTCGACCACAATTTTATTTAGTGAGGACTATGCACTCTGCTGCTCTCGAGGTCTTCTATTGCACCTTTCTTTCACTCTCTTCTAAAGCACGTTCGCCCCACATTTTACTTTTTTTTTTTTTTTTTTTTGGGTTGTTGAAAATTTTGATCAAGTTGTGTAAGATCCGTTAAAAGGAGAAACACTTTTATTTTCAAACAAGTTTAGATAAAAGATCTCTCATCAAAGGTGGAGAAGGATTCTATCTATCTCATCTTTTACCTTTCATTGGGTGTCCTGCATTTGCATGCAGTGGCAGAATCAAAATTTTTATTAATGGGGTTCAAACTATGAAGAAGTGAACACACGAAAAAAGTCAGAGGGATTCAATATCTACTATATATATATATATACAGAAACATAATTTTAATTTTGTATATACAATATAATTTTTCGCCCCCCTTGCACCCGTGTGGCTTTGTCCTGGTCCACATAGTGTTAGATACTCGTATTCGGGCTGGATTCCGCCCGATTTTGTTTTGGAAACTCTTACATTTTGGGTTAAAACATTCACAACCAAATGCGATTCAATACCTAGGTTCAAACTCCCGATCTTAAAGATAAAGAAGTAACTACCACTTCACCATAACCCGCCATGGTTATATCAACTTTCACTTAGGCAGGACCGTCTCAACAACATTTGGGCCCTAAAACCAAACTTCATATAAAGGTCCTAATTTTTTAAAAAAGAAAGATCGGCATATATATTTTTATTTAACATCTACCTTTCTAGCCTTTCAGATGCGAGGTCATTAATTACTGTTTTATAATCGATTTGTTCTAACAATTCCTTTTCAATTGATAATATCTAATCCATTCAGTCTCTCTTGAGACATTACTGATCATAGATAAAATTTTATCAATTTTAATTTTGAAAAAATTCTTTCGATTGAGGCAACAGTTTATATATAAAATACATCTTTAAGAAAAAATGAGACCCTAAGCAATTGCTTTATTGACCTTATATTCGAGCCATGCCTAAACTTAGGTGCTAGCTGCATCACCCCATCTTTTGCAAAAATAGGAACTACATCAATAAAAAAGGATTGAAGCTTGCCCCCACAAATTAGTGTAATTTTTAAAAGGAAGTGTTGCTTTCGAAGATAGATACGATCATCATGAGCACTAAAGTCTAAAACTTTGACATTGTGAACACTAATTACTGGCCAGGCTATTTAAAGTATAACATATTTTCAGGGTAAATTTACGGATAGTTAGCTGAGATTCTTTTCTTGTATGGACAGTCATTTGATTTATTAGCCTACAAGGTAAGAAATCTTTGCATATAATTACTAACAAAGGATATATTCATTGATTTGATGGACTAGATAAGGATTACACCTATTATTGCACTGAATAAAATTACAAGGGCTCATCTGGTACAAGAGATAAGAATAAATAATCCCGGAATTATATTTGAGATGAATTTATCCCAAGTTTGGTTGGAATAAAATGGTGATATAACTAATTTCCGGATTAGTTATCCCAGAATTGTAGTGTTATTTTATCCCTATGGGAGGGTAGAATAACTAATTCCAGGATAAGTTATCCTGCGATAACTTGTTTCCAACCAAACTACCTCTAAAAGAATGATGATTTACAACAAGTTTCATGTATATATTCTCATGTACCTCGTTAAAAAAGATAACGAAACAATACAGTAATTAATTAGTTATAACTAATTGACACATCACTTCCAGGAAACGAAATAAAGAAGGTTGCTATTCATATGGCAAAGTATATTAAGAGCCGTTGTCCATGTTTTATAAATATAATTGCTTCCAGATGCGTCCTTTTAACTTTATATATCTGCCTATCAGTAAAATCTGAGAAAAATGATGTAATTAATTTAGCCGAGAGAATGTATTATTACGACTCACACGAGCCACTAATATACATAGTGTATTGGGTAAAAGATGACACCGGGCGAATTGGCATACCCAGAGACCATAGCTATTCGGGGACATATTACAACAGTTTCCCATTTCAGTCAAATCCCGTCACATCCGCCCACTCCAGACAGAGCACCATAGCGCACGTGGGCAGGGTGACATCGACACAGTCTTGTCATCATGACTTGTAGGGTAGAATAGCTTGGTTTGGGCCTATATAAACAAAAGGTTGAGGAAAAAGGAAGGAGGAGCGAGATCTAAGACTTGCCCCATCACATTGTAACATTATCATATATTTATGAATGAGCAAATTCATGGGAGTTGGTCCGGAAGCATTCTTAAGATCATGTTTCTGTTATTATTATTACTTATTTGTCGTGTTTATGCTTGCCATTGCTCCGAACCGGGCTCACAAATAAAATTCTCGGGATAGGATTCGTCCCACTTGTCTTCAAACCCTTAGCAAACAAATCTCTAACTGATTTTTTGGTTAAACCAGATGTCACACCCCTTTTTAACCCGGGAGTTAAATTAGAAGTACGACATATTGGAGATTCCTGTTTTTGTTGTTTTTAAGGAGTCGCCACCTAATTATTTATGGTGAATTAGGACACCTAAAGTTCATTAAAGTTATGTTTAAAGTTAATTCTGTTTAAGGTCTGCGAGACTTAAGATTCTAGGTAAGGGTTCAATTAGTCTAAAGGGAAGGTATTAGGCACCCTTTAAGACCCATTAACAATGGTTAACCGACCGGACTTAAAATTAATTAGGCTAAATGTAAATATAGTATTATAGGAAAAAGGAAAGTAATTTTGTAAGTATTTCAAAATACGTAAGAATGCTATTTAAAATAGAACTTGTAAAAAATAATAATAATTCATATAAAAAGAGTACTTTTAATGCTATTTTGAAATGCGACTTACAAATATGGTTAAGGTTTTAAGACGAAAGTATAATAGCGTTGTTTAAAATAATACTTGTAGAAAATAGTAAGTGTACAAAAGAGCTTTGTTAGAAATAAACCAAAGAAGTGGGACATGTAATGTTTATATGTGGAGGAAATGACTAAAATTTAAAAGAGTTATTTGATAAGAGTTTTAAAGATTTATTCTAGACAAATATGTATTTCAATATGTATTTTTTTCTTAAGTGTTGGAAAGAACCTGAAGTGAAAGAGTTGTTCGTTGAATTAGTTTGCCTTTTGTTCCTTAGAGTAAGCTAACATTAGTGTAAGATTCGCGATGTTTTAAGTTTATAAAATAGTAAGCATGAATTATTATTCCCTTAGCCAAAAGATGTAGTCATGCTATTTTGAAAATCAATTACTCAAGTAAAGGTTATAGGTACTATGAATAGTTTTAAAAATAGAAGTGAATGTAATTTGTGGAATTAATTACCCATAATTAAACTAAAACCCTTAATGTTACTAAAGTTTATCTTAATTAACAAGCATAAATGTTAGTTATACAAAGCAAATACAACAATAAGAAGGAAGAGAGGAGAAAGTTAAATAGGTTTGACCCATTTATTAAGGCCTAATTGCTGCAGACTGTTGCCATTATTGGGCTTCGACCCAATATCCTTCTTGGTAATGAAGCTGTAGGCTGTTCTGTTTATTGGGCCTTGGCCCAGATTTCTGTTTTCTTGTATGACTGCAGATTGGGCTGATGCAGGAGGAGGTTTTGTTGGGCTTTTAGCCCAACGCCAAATGCGGAAGAAACAGAGTCCAAGGGACTCGTATGGGATAGTCATGCATAAAATGAAAAGAAAGGATTAGTATGCAATCAATAAACAAAGTTAAACATGTAAAGTATACCCCAAAAACAGATCAGTGTACTATGCATATATAGTGTATATTTAAGTATATTCCATGTGTACACCTTCATAGTCAACAATCAACAACAGAGATCAAGTAAAGTATTATGAGGCTGATTGAGCATATAACAAGAAAAGCAAGCACTTAGTATATTAACATTCATAGCAAACCGTGGGCAGGGATCAGTTAACGGATCAGGTTTTAACCAAACATATGTGTATCATGGCTGCTTGACACTTATGCTTTTAAAAAAAAACCAATTGATGACTGCCGAAATTTAACAAGATCTCAATCACATTGATATAGTTTGATAACAGCTAACTCACATCTTTATCTTAGACTAAGGATCATGTGGAAGGAACTATCACAAACCACATTAGGATCACTCCCATTAGTTTTCCTTAAGGATTTTACACTCTCTGATAAGAGGTCTTGAAATTCAAGCTTAATCTTCTACATTACCAAAACCAATCAAGACTGACCAGACGAGCATAAACTTTGAACATACGAGTATAATGATCTGGTTTTCAACTTGAGTCATACAAATTCTGGTGTTAAAACAAAGAGAGTGAACCAGAAGGCGACATCTTTATTCAGCCTCAACGTAAAAGAAAAAAAAAAGAAACTTCAGCTAGACAAACATTTTGCTGATTGAGAGGTGTTTCAGTGACTTAAGGACTGAACGGATTTCGCAGGAAAACATAAGTTAAGCAAGCAGGCTTTGGAAATTCTCGATAATCAAATATGCGAACTTTAAAGACAGAACTAGAGTCAGTTACTCTTCTTCTTTTAGTACAATTGAGACTCATGAAACAAACACTGGAAATAAACACAGACTAAATCACATTGAAACCACGCCATACACTTGAACCAAAAAAAACAGTGCAGGTTATAAGTGTAGGACAAACTAAACAACAACCGAGATCATTCGAACATGTCTAAATCTAAACTAAAGCATAATGAAAGCAACCTAGCAACAAAGGTCTGAGTCTACCCTACCTTGATAATTACCAGCTTAAGACAACATGATATGGGGGATTCAAAGAGAAAGATAACAGGGCAGTAACAGTTCAAGATATGAGAGATGCAACACACACAAACTAGAGACTATAGGGGAAAAGATATCCATCATACTTTCTGGATACAAAGCAGGCAAACCAACCAATTAGCTTCAACATAAATAAAAATGACCACTGATGGACATATCCTAACCAGCAGATTAGCTTCAACATAGATCCTTAATAATCTTATCCGACTTGAACAAATAGCAATCGAGCCAAACATGCTCATTTGAACAACATGTCATGTAAACTAGCATTTCACCACATACCTAACTAATAGATAAATACATCGCAAACAGACATACCAATCTTCTGATAGTAACAACAGGGAAACGTCATACTATTACAAATTTAACTAAAATGTAAACATAACAACAACACGACCTAACAGAAACCCAAATATATATATTTGCATATATAACTGAAAGAAGGAAAGTTACATGAATTGAATCAATATGATTTTGATTGAAGAATACTGACTTTAAACACCAAAATCACCTTACGAAAACTAGCAAATGACTAAACTAATCTAAACAGGTCCAAACAAACATGACTATGTTAAATTGAAGATCAAACGCTATCATCATAATCATCCCTTCGTGAACTCGTACAAACATCTAAACACCAACAAAACTGAAATTGAACTAAACTACAGTTAAGACATAACAAATGGGTGCTGTCAATTACCAAACTGAGACTAAACCAAATTAAGGCACGGACACGCAAACATTATTAATTACTAAATCGAACCCGGAATCATTAAACATGAACATGCATAATGACACTAAGCTGCTAAAATGAAATTATACCGATTGAAACAACAACACACACAAACATACCAAAAATTCCAGATTTGAAAGGAAAGAGTACACTGACCTTTTGTGGGTGCAGTGAAGTGGGTGTCGACGGCTCGAATCTTCACTCGAACTCGAAGAAATCGATTAAAGTAACAAAGTTTCCAACTAAAAATTAGAGTAATCGTTGGCTGATCTCTGTTGATTAAAACTTGTGTTTTGTGGGATTTTCGTGGTTCCACCCCCTTGTTGATTCGGATTTCTTGCTAATCAAGTCCTCTCCGTTCTAAACCATGTCCAGTCCCCCTTTTTCGGCTAAGAACTAAAGACATATTTATAGGAAAAGATTAGGGTTTTGTTTTGTATTGAAGAAAGGATAGGAGCGTATGAGAGAGGGATGGAAGAGACAAGCATGGGCGACAGGAGAACGTGAGGAGCAGGGGGGCAGGCATGGAGATGGCAGAGGCGGGTGAAGAGATGAAGGTGGAGAGAACGTGAGAGGGAGAGAGACGAAGGAGAGAGAAATGGGAGCGGCTGAAGAGGTTAGGTTTAGGGGTGAAAAAAAGAAATAGAAAATTGGGCCGGGTCGGGTAGTTTTTGGGTTGGACCGGGTAGGACAAATAGGCTGGTCAGGTCTGAAAGTATGGGCTGGGTATTTAAAATGTGGGTTGATTATTTGGGTAGGGGAATAACATTGTATTTGTATTTTAAGCCATTAATTTGGCTGAAAATTGTTGGTCTTTCCTCCTCTACTTAATTATTTTTGGGCTTCTAATTTAATAACTAATACAAAATATATTAGGTGAAGACAAATAGTAATTAATATGTAGAAAAGTAAGGATTTTATAAAGTGTTGTTTTTGTAATTAATTTAACGATTCCAAACCCGAAAAATGAAACGCTGACGAACCATTTAAAATTTGTGATAAAGTAATACTTATAATGTTGAAAATAAAAGTAGCGAAAAATAATAGTAGTGAAAATAAAGTATTTAGCTCGTCAATAAATTTAGACACCCGAGTGAATAAAATTAAATAAAGGAGGGACAAAATTGGGTGTCAACAGATGCCCCTCTTCGACCGGAGATGATGTAAGAATCTTCGGGCGAAGAAGTTGACGTAGTAGCCAATTTTGTTTGGACCGACGAATATGAGTTTGTAAGAAAGTACGGTTTAGGGAAATTGATGGAAAATATTATGAGGACCGAAGGAATTATAAAAAATTATGGTCGAATCTCAGTTTCGAGTTGCCTACATATCTCGGGATGTATGAGAATCAGGCCATGTGTAGTTCGAAAGTTTTTGTGGATTCATAATCTTGCGGGGGGTCATAGACAGGTGACGAGAACGTTCAAGAATGGAACATATGTTTATAGCCTCCTAATTATGAATGTGGCGCGCAACACACTTTCAAGTAGGACTCTAATAGGCACGATGTGAATTCTTCAAAGATGCCCTAGTGTTGAGTTATGGAGACACTGGGGTGTAGAAAGGAATATGAGATTGTGAAAAGAGTAGATTGAGTAGAGTTTTAGCGGAAGATGTGAAAGAGAATTTAACCTACGTATCACGTGTTTGTGGACATAGGCGGAATCGAGTTCGAGAGTAGATCCGTGACCCTTGCTTATGAGTTTGATATTCCTCTTTAGCAAATTTTCCCCAGTTCACTGCGTAAGATAAAGTTCCACGTTATGTTGCGTCTCTGCAGGATGTATTTTCTGCCAAAACTGAAATTCATGTCAAAATTAGTAATGAAGTTGAAATTATAAAGAGTGTAAAGGATAGTAAATATGAGTGCAGAAATGAAGATGAAGCTGTGTGGCCAATGTTGTCTCTGGTTGTCTGCCGGGACTTGAATGAATGTGTGATGTGTATGCCGAGGATGTAGTAAGGTCTCTAGTTGCAGTTGAAGATGATAGTGATAAGGTCTCCGGCTGTCTTCCGGGACTCGATGATAAATGATATCTGCGAAATTTAAGGTAAATTCGTTAAAGTAGGTAAAGTAGATGATGAAATAAAGAAATGAAGTAAGGAGTAAAATAAGTGTATAGCCGTTTGGCTTATGCAGGTGGGGCCGTATAGCCATGCGATATCTCCGGTTGTCTTCGGGGACTTGATGATATGTCTCCGGTTGTCTTCGGGGACTTGATGATGCGTCTCCGGTTGTCTTCGGGGACTTGATGTTAGGTCTCCGGTTGTCTTCGGGGACTTGATGCTGTGTCTCCGGTTGTCTTCGGGGACTTGATGTTGTGTCTCCGGTTGTCTTCGGGGACTTGATGCTGTGTCTCCGGTTGTCTTCGGGGACTTGATGTTGTGTCTCCGGTTGTCTTCGGGGACTTGATGATATGTCTCCGGTTGTCTTCGGGGACTTGATGATGCGTCTCCGGTTGTCTTCGGGGACTTGATGATATGTCTCCGGTTGTCTTCAGAGATTTGATGAGAGTTCATCTCCGGTTGTCTTCAGAGATTTGATGATGTGTCTCCGGTTGTCTTCGGGGACTTGATGTTGTGTCTCCAGTTGTCTTCGGGGACTTGATGCTATGCCTCCGGTTGTCTTCAGGGACTTGATGCTATTCCTGTAAAGTTCAAGGTAAAATCGTTAGAGTTGATAAAATGAATGATAAAGTAGAGAGTAGAGTCATAGTGTAGCCGTCTGGCTTATGCATATGAGGCAGTATAGCCAAATGATGCCCCGGTTGTCTTCTGGACTTGATGATCTATCTCCGGTTGTCTTCAGAGATTTGATGATGTGTCTCCGGTTGTCTTCAGAGATTTGATGATGTGTCTCCGGTTGTCTTCGGGGACTTGACAATAATTCCTGTAAAGTTCAGAGTAAAATGGTTAAAGCTGGTAAAGTATGTTATAAAGTAATTGGTAAAGTATGGAGCAAAGTGGTAGAATAGCCGTTTGGCTTATGATGTTGATGGTATCGTGACAGGCTGAACTAATGACGTGTGATCCTGATTTAATTCGCCTTCAACTTCGTCAACCTACAAAAACAGGTATATAAAGTCATAAAGTTATTGTGATAAAATAAAAAAATGAAATTATAGATAAAGTTGGGAATAAAGCCGTTTGGCTTTTAAGACGAGGCCATAATGAGTCGAGTGATGCTTTTGGCCCTGACTGATAGACTTGACTGTTGATCTCGTGGTTTAAATTCCAGCACTCAAAGAAAAATTCTTAGTTTGGGAGGAGGAAGTCGATTCGTGTTAGGGGAGCGGCTGAAGAGGTTAGGTTTAGGGGTGAAAAAAAGAAATAGAAAATTGGGCCGGGTCGGGTAGTTTTTGGGTTGGACCGGGTAGGACAAATGGGCTGGTCAGGTCCGAAAGTATGGGCTGGGTATTTAAAATGTGGGCTGATTATTTGGGTAGGGGAATAACATTGTATTTGTATTTTAAGCCATTAATTTGGCTGAAAATTGTTGGTCTTTCCTCCTCTACTTAATTATTTTTGGGCTTCTAATTTAATAACTAATACAAAACATATTAGGTGAAGACAAATAGTAATTAATATGTAGAAAAGTAAGGATTTTATAAAGTGTTGTTTTTGTAATTAATTTAACGATTCCAAACCCGAAAAATGAAACGCTGACGAACCATTTAAAATTTGTGATAAAGTAATACTTATAATGTTGAAAATAAAAGTAGCGAAAAATAATAGTAGTGAAAATAAAGTATTTAACTCGTCAATAAATTTAGACACCCGAGTGAATAAAATTAAATAAAGGAGGGACAAAATTGGGTGTCAACACCAGATTTTACCGGAAAACAGTTTGGCGTCGATTGTAGGGATAGACAGTTGTGGTGTCGTGCTGATTCATAGCAGAAACTCTTTGGAGATGTCACAGTGAAGCGTGTGCCTATATCGGCTAAGTAGCGCGACCAGAAGAAGCATTCCCGGAGAAAAGTGAAACCTATGGGGCTCGCAGTCGAAGGAACGACAAAACCCTGGTTAAGAAAGGACTCATCATGTCGCTCGTTGAAGTAGCCCAAAACTACTGGGACTGCCGGGATAAGGCACGGGGTAGAAGGAGTCAGGGCCAAATGGGCAGAGCTGGAAATGGAACCGTAGATCCGGACGAGCACATAGTGATCTTCAAATCGGCCATCACTGGACACAACCTCAAGCTGCACGAGGTCGAGTCAGTCATGCCAAAAAAAATCTCATATCGGAGGTCAAAGAATTGAGATACACAAAGAAGACGTCTTCTGTATAAAGCGGAGGAACGAGGAGATGCTCCGCCATTGCGTGGAAAGGTTCTAATAAGAAAAAATGTTGTCGCCCAATCTTTCGGTAAGGCGGGGCGTTCCCGAAAGATTGGGCTGTCGTGGCGTTCGCTGGTGGATTGAACATCAATGGGTCAGAAGCATCGAGAAAATGAAAGGAAAGTAGGCAGAAGTTCTTAAGTAATCGGTCTGAACAGGCGTGAGGGAAAGAGATTGGGACTCCGCACGAACGATGGATGCCCCCGAAGCACAACCAACATGATTTTCGAATGAAAGGCCGTCGGAACGATGACTTGAGACCTTCATGACAAGAAACCATTTCTCTCCAGAAAAAAAGAGAGGAACCACTTCAAGTACCGCGTTACGTTCAAGTTTGCGAAGAGAAAACATCGGTGTTCCACATACTAACGTACTGGTAATAACTCTTTAAATTTCTAAATACTAATATTAAAGTGTGTTTGTCAATTATGGTAGTGCTGTGAATGTGGCGCGATTCCGAACTTTCAAAGAAATATAGAGCAATTGGTTCCGGTGGTTAAAATCCTAATCAGGTGTGGCCTATGAGACGGCCCAAGGGCAGATCGAGCTGGCTACCCAGGGGAATTGAGACCAACCCCGAGAATATCCAGGCCATCAAATAAATGCCAGATGTTCTCGGCAAAAGTAGAGAGGTACAACGGTTGACTGAAAAAGTAACTCCACCGGATGGGTCCAAATTAGGGTTATTCGAGCGTTGCCAGAAAGTTTTTCTCGCACATTAAAAAGGAAAACGACCCCTAATGAACCCCAAAATCTCTACAGGCCGAAAAAAACTGAAGAAGCACTCCGCGAATCCGCCGTCGTTCGTCAGGCCGAAGAACCCCAGTTAACCTAGTGGTCATTTCGGAGGTCTCGGTGAGTGTTGAGTCGGTACCCCAAGAAAAAGGGCATACGATTATCAGCCTGATTAAGTAAAAGGCCTCACCGAAGGCCAAGACGCGCTACCGACCAATCAAGAATGTGGCCCCGGCTAAAATAGCTCGAAGACTAAAGACCATATTCTCTTTGACGACCTGTTCGGGGCGGTGGCGGCATTTCCTTCATAGGTCATCCACCAAGAATGAGGGACCCTTGCGGGGGAAAGCTCGAAACTAGCCAGGAATGTCCACGGCAGGTCATAGGAACCGTTAAAAGAGTGATATCACCGGTTCATGAATGAATTCAAAAGGGAATTGAATAACGACAGGAGCGCCACTCGCCAGAAGAAATTTTACCTTTAAAAGCGTGTTCCTACCCGAGGTATGCCCCTGAGCTTCGGTACTCTTTATCTTTGGTTAACTTGATTTCTCTCCTATATAGAGACTGGCCCCAAGGTCGAGATCGCATTTTCACTCGGAGGGACGGATGAATATATACGTTGCGACCTTTCCCGACAAAATGGCTTACAAGGCCATAATTCAAGAGCTCACTGGCTCGTACCCCAACACAGGCATTCTCGAGATTCTGCACCCTAATACGTGAGGGGTGGGGGAGGGGGTATAAGATGATCCTGAAGTTCAAAACATAAGGTCTCCCTGAGGATAAATCCAATTAGACTGGGACTGCCAACGATCGTTGCACCTGCCCGGTCCCTATTATTGTTGTTGGTTTTGTGAAAACCCCGAGAGAGAATTATGTACCAATAGGACGAGTCGTCCCTCATAATCCCATAAACAAAATAAGAACCTCCATTTATATTTTATTATTGTTCACAAGGCCTTCTTTGCTTAATTTTATGAAACGTTTGGGGCAAAATTGAACTCCGAAGCCACGTGGCTTCCCAAACTGCTTCTAACACACGACACGACCATAGAGCCTCCGAGCGTACAGGTTCCGCAAACCATTGTGCCATTAAACGGGGTCGAGACGTCCTCTCCATCAGCATCGAAAATTGAGGGCCCTCTTTCCTTGCGAATTGGATGATAAAATCCCCAATATAACGAAAGTTTTTCTGAAAGTGACATTCCTGGATTGGGTTAAGAATGATGACCTCAAATGCAAAACGCAAAAAAATATAGGCGTACACCGGTCACCATGCCCTAACTTAAACAGCAAACGCTCGATTATTAGCAAAGTTTCGGTAGACGGGTATAGCGGTCGCGCCTCGACGGTTAAGTGCAAAATAAAAGCCAACAGGTTGTTTTACGATCACAGTTGTTGTAAAAACAAAGCGCATGTCAAAGCGTGGAAGTTAAGACTGAAAGGAACAAAACTATGATTATCATTAAACGGGGAGCAAAAAGAGGTTGTAGGCTCGTACAAAAATGTTTAAAAACACAAAGGCCTTAGAAATCCCAAGAGAACGAAGCACGAGAGTTCAAAACTAAAAAGTAAAGAGGCACGTAGGCCCTGAAGTATTCACTAAGAAACAACATGAGGTATTCACTAAGAAACAACCTGAAGTATCCTCTAAGAAAAGACCTGAAAAATCCACAGTACCAAAAACTACTTATCTTCCCAAGGCATGCCAGGGACAACCTCCGAACCAATGTCCAGAGGCTCAAGAATTACAAGGCTAAGTCGGCGAGGGAGCATCTTCACCATCAGAGGAACCAGCGGAGGCGTTAGAGGAAAGAGGCGCTTCATCACGAAGATCGTTCATATCCGCCTCAGCTGCGCCAAAATCCACATATGCAATTATCAGTGCTGAAGAAACATCGATCCGTCCGTCCTCGATGCCTTCCAAGACCTCGTACCGGGTCTGGATAACGGCATGATCCCGATGCAAGGAGGCCCTCCGCCGCTCGGCGAAGCACCATACGCTGGTTTCGGGCTCTTAGTCGGGCACGGAAAGTTTCAAGGGCTTGTATCCGCCCCCGAGCAGCATCGCGTTCAGCCTTCACCCGATCCAACCTATCTCGGAGCAACCGACGAGTCGTAGCCATAATTCGGAACGTATTCTCCCGAGTCGCCAGAGCTTGCTTGGCCTCATCCCACTGAAGCTCTAAAGTGGTCCTCATAGCCTGAAGACCTCTATTCTCTGTAGGAAGCAGGGTGAAGTCGTCCCGGAGTGGCTGGTTCTCCTCCGTTAGCTTTTCCACATCACGAGAGGAAGAACGAGGGACACTCTTAAAAAGCTCAAGGGCAAAGGAGATGGTGGCTTGACCCTGGAAAGGAACGAGTAGACAAACTTATTGCATGCGTTCATTTAGAACAAAACCAACAAAACGTAGAGGATCCGTGATACCTGAAGAAAAATGCAAGTAAAGTGAGTCAAGGAGGCCTCCAAACTAAGGCCTGAACTAGCAGCGGAGGGAGGTGGAGTAGGGGCCGGCGCCTACACCCTCGCTATGGGTGGCGCCACCCTCCACGCCCCCGGGCTAGCCTTCACTAACCTCGGTCCCCACAACAGCCTCGGTTGAAGGGACCCTAGCGCCCCTGCCCTTGACAGCCTCTCCATCACCATCCTTAATGTGGATCATCCTCTGCATTTTTTCTCTCAGGAATTCGCTGAGTCGGCGACGCGTTCTTGCGCGAGCACCGATCCCCCCAAGAGGAAGATGCCCCTAAATCATCTGGAATAGCTCGCTTTCTGCTAGTTCTCGCCTCCGCAGCCGCTTCAGCGATACGAGCTCGGGCCTCTTACTGGGAAAGCACCTTCCTGATAAAAGCCCTTCGAGCGAGAAGACTCAGCAAATATGAAAGAAGTCAGAGAAATATCATTGGATTCAAATAACAAGAGAGTAAAGGAAAACGAAAAACATGTACCAGGGAAAACGAAAAACGCTTACCATGACTTTTGCCTTTTTCTCCTATCGGCGGAAATGCCCCTCCAGGTCCGCTAGGTCCCCCTGGATGCGTGGAGCACGCTCATCACCCAGTCAAAGATATCGGGAAAGGACTTTGGTACGACCGGTGCCGCTGAAAAAACATGGAAAATTTAGTCAAAAAGAGGGACACTAGAGGGAAAGAAGAAAGAGAACGCAAATGATGAAAGAGCAGATACTTACAGGCGTTGTTCCATTGCTCCGGAAGAGGGCCGTGAACGGGGTCGTGAAGACAATCAGTGCGTACCATCACAAATCGGTTGCACCATCCCCGATCGTGATCATCCTCAGCACTTGTAATGAGGCCCCGGGAGCCTCGGTAAGTTAGATTTATTATCCCCTCACGAAATGCTCGGGGGGAATAGAAATGGATCAGATGATCAAGAGTGAAAGGGAGGTTAGCTCGGGTATCCAGGTACTGCAGGCAGTGAACTACTCTCCAAGTTCGGGGGGCTAGTTGCCTGGAACAAACCCCATACCGACGAGTTGGCATACCCGGAGACCATAGCGACTCGGGGACATATTACAGTTGTCTCCCATTTATGTCAAATCCCGTCACATCCACCCACTCCAGTCAGAGCACCATAGCGCCCGTGGGCAGGGTGACATCCACACAGTCTTGTCATCATGACTTGTAGGGTAGGATAGCCTAGTTTGGGCTTATATAAACAAAAGGTTGAGGAAGAAGAAAGGAGGAGCGAGATCTGAGACTTGCCCCATCACATTGTAACATTATCATATAATTATGAATGAGCAAATTCATGGGAGTTGGTCCGGAAGCATTCTTAAGATCATTTTTCTGATATTCTTATTACCTATTTGCCGTGTTTATGCTTGCCATTGCTTCGAACCGAGCTCACAGATAAAATTCTCGGGATCATATACGTCCCACTTGTTTTCAAACCCTTTGAAAACAAATCTCTAACTGATTTTTTGGTTAAACCCGATTTTACCGGAAAACATATATTAGAACAATAAAAAACATAGTAAAATGATACGAAAACTTGTGTATTATTGATTTTACGCATTAAAGATATATATATATATACACACACATGAGAGATATAAGTGAAAATGTAATTATTTTGTTCCATCTTATTTGACGCAAAATCATTTGAATCCCAAGTTTCTTTTGATTATGATTTTCTTACATAATTAAGAAAGCGAAAATAGAACTTTCACTGGAAATTTCTTTCCTTCTAGATCTGGGATGAATTGTTTCTCACGCTCCTTGAAAGTAGAGGTGGGTGTTCAGTTTTTCGGTTCGGTTTTATCAAACTTCGGTTTGGCTATTTCGGGTTCGATTTTTTGAAGGTGGACACCGAACACCGAACCAAACTAGTTCGGTTCGATTCTTTCGGTTTCAATTTTTTAAAGTTCGATTCGGTTCGGTTTCAGTTTTTTCAATTCGGTTTTTTTAATATAATATTAGAAGCGATTCCATTGACACTAATTCATATTCTCAAAAGCAATAAAACATAAAACTGATAAATTGAAATCAAAATCAAACAAACAGGATACACAAAAACAGAAAACTATAATCATGATATAGGATTACTAGGTGTTATATACATACCGTAAGAATAATTAAGAAAACACATAAATGACATGCATTAATCCTAAAGACACATCCTAGTTACCTTTCTTTGTTAAGGATATTTGGTTTTCTCAATTGAAGTGGAAAATTAGGGATACAAATGCAAACGAGGACTTATCACAATTGGGTTTTTTTTGCTTTAAACTTAATGGGCCTGGACTATTTTAATTTTTTTTGGGTAATGTATTAAATTTCGGTGTGCATTCGGTTTTATCAAACTTCGGTTCGGCTATTTCGGTTTCGGTTTTTTGACGATGGACACTAAACGCCGAACCAAACTAGTTCGGTTCGGTTTGGTTTGTTGAAGTTTCGGTTCGGTTCAATTCGGTTTTTTGATTTTCGGTATTTATGCCCAGCCCTACTTGAAAGAGTTGAAACAAAAGGAGTAAATTCCAAGCCCATTATTTCTGAAAAGCTACCAGGCATAAAATGACAAAACATAGTAAAGAAATGTTAAAAATTGGATAAAATGGGGAGTCATTAACCAAGCCGATTTTTTTAAAATCCACAAATAATATTTACACCAATTTAATAAATACACAATATGCGTTGATAAAAATTTATCACTCCTAATTTATCAATTAACTGCAAAAAGATATTTTCTCCATCTCAATTTAATTAGTGATGCATATGATAAGTACGGAAATATGAAGAAAAATAGACTAATTACTAAAAAATAGATTATTGTCACATAAATTGAACATAAGAACAATTACATATATACATTAATTAGATGTTAACTAGAGGGAAATTTTGTTAATAGTACTATCAGCGCTAAATTTTGTAAAATTATATAGCGATCCTTTTTTTAGAGCGCAGCAGCATTTTGATTTTAGAACGTAGCAAAATACATGTATGATAGTATGTATATGTGCGCATACAAAATCAAATTCTGAGTGAAATCATGCGGAT
The DNA here is from genome assembly GCF_019175385.1 of Lycium barbarum. Classification (NCBI taxonomy): domain Eukaryota; kingdom Viridiplantae; phylum Streptophyta; class Magnoliopsida; order Solanales; family Solanaceae; genus Lycium; species Lycium barbarum. The sequence goes on from NC_083342.1 coordinate 116,939,979, forward strand.
ACAATATCTGATTGTAACTGTATATGTATGTATGTGTAGCCAATTGTATGTTTTCAAAGCAGAAGCTGAATGTATGTGAAGACAACAATTGTATGTGTGGTCGACTGGATGACGTGTTTTCAAATTGATGTGCACTACATCAACCAACTGTATGTGAACGATATGTAAAGTGTATGTTAATATGTATGAGGAATCCAACACTTGTACATGGCCATCTCCGGCGAAACAACGTCGATTTTTCAGCGAAGCAACTGTAACGGCGCCGACAAACTCCTGTGACGACAAATGGGTGAGATTGGGGTGGACAGTGACGGCTAGGGTCTTTAGATGCACAGATACATATATAAGTGCATATATGCTATAAAAACATAATATCGCTATTTTACTAATTTCTTAAAAGTATCACTGTAAACATAACAAGGGAGTGGTACACGCCATATTAGGTAACTTATTCCAAGAATTATTACCTCAACCAAACCTCTAATGTCTACACTCAACAATGGGGGTATAAATGTAATTTAATCCACAGTGTAGCTCTTAAAGTTCACATCATCTATCCCTTTAACTGAAAACGACTGCAAGCAACCTGTGGTCGACCTGTATATATATCCCTCTCACATTAAAATTTTCCAATATCTAATAATCAAATATAATTAAAATAAAGCATTATACTATTCTATATAGTGCCATCCCAAAAAGATTATCTTAATTTGATTTAGCATAAAGTTTAAGAAATAAAAAAAGATTTTTAAAATATGTAATCCAAAACAAGCCTTAAATATTTGTGTGATTGAAAATTATCTCATAAAGTTAAATTATTTCTAACTATAAAAATACTTCAATCTTTTTTAGACAAACTAATAAGGAAAGTGAGACAACTTTTTTGGGACTGAGGGAGTACTATACACCATATCTCTCTACTGATGTAGATCGATAAGTGTTCATTCATTCTTAATTAAAAGTCTCAAGTTTAAATTATATCGGATACGCAAATTATATAGTCGCTTTTCTTAAAAAGCACTTTATCCCTGATATGAAATTTTTGGGTGTAATTTTAAATTTAATCGGACCCCAACATAATTGATCAGATGAGAAATAGTAAATAAATAAAAAATATAATCATGTGTCTGTGTCCCTCTATATAAATGAGATATGACGCGCAAACACCGACTCAAAAGCGTTTTTGTTTTAGTTGTTTTAGGCATTTGGTTCTCCTTCTCTACATCTTCCTTTTTCGCCTTGTAAAAGAAAGAAAACAGGAGTGAAGAAAAATGGTGGATCTTCAGAAAGTGTGCTCCATGTGCGGCGACGTTGGCTTCCCTGAAAAAATTTTCCGATGCTCCAAGTGTCACCACCGCTACCAACACTCGTAAGTAATTACACACGCGCACACACACATTAAATCTGAATTGATTAATTCATGCCCATCATTCAGTTTTTTTTTTCTTTGAGATGTAGTCTTCTTTTTCTTAACATGATGATGTACTTTTCTTGGAAAAACTTTAGTCCACAGTTTTGCTTGGTCTTCAATCACGCTTTTAATTAGAGTCTTTTTGACTGATTTTCTGTCCGTTTTGTATACTCCCATCTTCTTTTTGTTTTTGCCTTTTTTCTTGTTTGTGCCAAACCAAACATGACACTCGTCCACACACCGCCACCATACACTATCAGAGGGAACACATCCTATCAAGATTTTCATACTTATTCATTATCAAAAACAACTAAGTAATCCACCAGTGGAGCATGGGGGAGGGTACGGACGCAAACCTTACCGCTATCTTTACTCCGTAAGAGATTGTTTCCGATATGCTAAAAAGAAATATAACTGATGTAGGAATTCATACTTATTCATCATCATCCAATTTTATCAATTATGTTAGGTCATATATATGTTTCTATGAACCGTTTAGTCATGTCAGAAATTTACATACGTGTCACCGGAAAAGATACAGAAGTACTTCTAGTACTACTGTTTATCTTTATGTCAATTTTGTATGATAATAGTGTACGAGACAAGCTTAAATCGAGTAAAATGAAGGCCCTTCTAGAATTACTTCTAACGTCCTTCCCTTTATGATTAATTTTGATCAGCATCTCGGGTCGGTATCTGGGGTTGGAGGTATTAGTATCACTGTAGGAATTCATATAATTATCGGTTGTGTATGCTTGGAATTGAGTGATCAAAACATCACTGTTAGTGTTTTATGTCATGATTAGGAGTTAATTGTAGTAGACCATGCATGTGTTATGCTGTAAACATATCTTAACTAATAGGTTCAATTAATGTATTCTTTGTGTAAATAATATGAAACTCTTACAGGTATTGTAGCAACTACTACAGTGAAATGTCAGGGGGAATAGAGGTGTGCGACTGGTGTCAAAGTGAAGAAAAACACAGCAACTCGAGGCGTGGAAGCTCCTCCAGAAAATCAGCAACTGAAGGCATAACCATGAGCAGCAGATCAGAATATTCAGGTGGTGACAAAATCAAACAACAACATCATGATCATCATAATCATAGGGAAGAATCAACGGCTCATGATCAAAAGCCAAAGAATAATCACGGTGGCGCACCTTCTCCTCGTACGTCCACTCGTAGGTACAAGCTTCTTAAGGATGTCATGTGCTGAACGTATTACCGAAGATATGGAAAGAAAAAAACCTTCGCAGACGGGGTTAATTATCATGTTAATATTATCTTCCTTATGGATAATTGTAAGTGTTTTCTTTTTTCTCTTTTGACCGGTACTAGACTACTTTTCTGGCCTATATGCTACCTGCCTATATAGCTCAATAAGCTCAATGGAACTCTCTATATGTACATATTACTACTACTAGATCATAATTATGGCGTTTTCCATAAGCCCTTCATTCTCTTTCTTTCTCATCACTTTTCTTCTGCCTATTACTCCCTTCGTTTCAAATTACGCATTAATTCTCATGTTTTATTTTTCTAGACTCGAGTAAATTTGACTAATTTTAGAAGTTAAATTGAATTAAATTAATATAATAATTTATAATTTTAATTTTAATATTCATAAATTATACAAAAAGTATAATGAGTTGTAATTTTTCTCATATCAATTTGATGAGAAAAATACATTTTAAAAATATTGATTCACATAATTTAACTGAAAACATGACAACTATTATAGAAAGGAGGAAACATCTTTAATTTCTTGATGGTTAATTTATGATCATTCGGGTCAGTCATGCATGACATAATCGTAGGCCCGTGGGGACAGTACATGCTAACTATTTATATATGGGTAGGAAGCAAGAATAACTATGTAAAACATTTTGGGGTTATAAATTAGTCTCTTTTAACAGAATGGACGATATTACGATTATGATCATATGTAGTTGATGCAAGAAAAATGGCCACTTAGTTTCATCAAAAGAAATAAATATATTTATAGTCGTTAGCGGATCAAAATTAGACGACGCATACGTTTGAATATGTTTAGCATTATCCTTATTGGGTTTACATTATATACACATTATCAATTTAATTTAATTAACAAGTTATAGCAAATTATCATTTTATTATTTTTCAGATTACCAGATCAAATTTGCTGTAAAAATCTACTTGTTATTGTAAGTTAAATTAACTTGATGGTGATATACTAACGGTGATGGAGTACATAAGGTTTTTGTGGACTTGGTGAAACTCGCTATTTTTACTCCAACTTTGTGTATATATGTAACAGATAAATAAAAATGAGTATAAGGTACAGAATATGGATAACACTTGGGGTCGTTTGGTGCATGGTATAAGCTGGGATATCCCAGCACTAATTTTTTGTACCATATTTGGTAGAAGGTATAAATTTATCCCAGGATAAATTTATACCTTGTACCAAATAAGGTATAAAATGCATCCCATACCAAGAGATGGGATATCCCTTCTTATCCCACTTATACTGGGATTATTTTATATCATCTTTTAGATGGTATAAAATAATTGCAATAGATGGGATAAATTAGCCCTGAATTCCGGAATAATTTTGACTACCTACCAAACGACCCCTTACTTGATATAGTAGGGTTTCTATGGGTAGGGGCAGGGGTTTTGTCTAACAAGTTGATAGGTGTCTTTTGTTTGGGGGGGCTGGGTAGAGGGCGTAGGGCGTAGGGTTGGGGCTAAAGTGGCACTTGCACTTGGTGCACTCTAGCTACTAGTTGAGTCTCCTAAGGAGAAATGAATGCGCCTTTGGTTACTTCTTGCATAAGAATTCATAGTACCTAAAGCTGGTCACCTTTTTCCAGGTTCATTGAAGGTATTTATTGAGACCTAGCTCTCTTACCCCTATCTCAATTATTTATTGGAAAAGATTTAGAGAAAATAAAATAAAAACTAAATCCGTGTAAAAGGTGAATAAACTTGGTAAATTGTGTACAGTCCTAATCCAGTGGAATTGCTTTAATGTGGGATTTCAAGAAGATCAATATGAATAAAAGTGACATTTATCTGCCAGCTAATCAAAGATTATCTGCTAATTAAGTTTAAGTCTCGAATATAAGTACATATTACTATTATATATAAGGTAAAACATAGGGACTTTTGTAGTCCTCACAAGAATTTTTAATTTTTTTAAAAACTTTTTAATTAATTATTTCTAGGTCCTAATCTTATTTATTTAAGTAAAAAAAAAATTATATTTTTTTGTTTTTAAGATCTACTTTTCAAAAGCTATCGAACCTCCTACCTCATTTTTCATGTTCTTTGGTTTTCTATTTGATGCTCGATATCCGCATTTGAGCCCAATTAATTCAGATAATTCGCATTGTATAGCGCCCATTCGGGGAAAGCGCTCCCTCCAAAGATTTTTCCATATCCATGTTCGAACCCCTGATCCCTAATTAAGGGAGGAGCAGCTTCATCCGCTGCACAAGTTAAATTATGTATTTGTCTATAAAGTTCATTAACTATGTATAGATTATTTATTTAGAACTAAATAACTTTAGAAAATTAGGATACATAACTTATAAATGTCAAATTCTCGCTCCGCATTTGATTTGAAGTAAATAATTTCATAAAAATGGAAGTTAAAATATTAAAGGAGTGAAATGAAAGTTTTACTTTCATATATTGAAAATATACTTATATGAAATTTAATTATTACTGTAGAAACTATACAATCTTGACTTGTCCATTCATTCACCAAGAGAGAATATATATAGGATACAATCTTGAACCCTAGTGAAACAAGGAAACTAAGATCCTAGTGAAACAAGGAAACTAACCAATATATGGTAATTAGTGAAATAAGGAAACTAACCAACTAACCAATATATGGTAATAAGTGAAACAAGGAAACTAACCAATATATGGTAATTATCTCCCTACAAATATGCTACCAAATAATATCAAATAATATAAAGATATTATACCGCTATACCCCCCCCCCCCCCCCTCAAGTTGGAGCATGGGAATAAAAAATGCCCAACTTTGAAAGCAAGAAGTCAAACTGAGTTTTGCCGAGAGCTTTGGTAAAAAATGTCTGCCAATTGTGAAGATGTTGAAACGTGTGACGGAGAAATCAAACCTTCATTAATTGCATCACGAACAAAGTGACAATCTACCTCAATGTGCTTTGTTCGTTCATGGAAAACCGGATTTTTTTTTGCGATGTGCAAAGCGGACTGACTATCACAAAACAAGTTGATCGCCTTGGGATGTTGTATACCTAAACTCAACAACAGAACTCTCAGCCACTTCAACTCACAAGTGATCGCAGCCATGGACCTATATTCAGCCTCTGCAGAAGATCTAGAAACTGTGTGCTGCTTCTTTGTCTTCCAAGAGATGGGAGATTGACCTAGAAATACTAGCCAACCTTTGGTCATCCAAGTGCTGACGCGGTCATTGACCGTTACCTCACAGGAAAATCATCATCATTGTCCACTAACGATCAATTGAATATGCAACAGAATAACCAGTACTATTCTCAACTTTGTAGAGAACCGGAGACGGAGAAGAAGAAGAAGGAGAGTATTGAAGAATCGAAGTTGGTGAATAATGATGGTAATGATAATAATGGTGGATTTTGGTGGAATGAACCAGTTGATGATATGAGAATTGAGGAACTTGAAGAATTTATGACTGCATTGGGAGAATTGAAGAAGAAAGTAACAATGAGAGCTGATGAATTGAATATGATAAATGGTTCTTCTTCATCGAATTCAACAATGCAAATAGCTAGATTTGGGGCTGCCCTTTTGACGCCAAAACAGAAAAGGCCGCAAAACAACATAAAAGAGATTTCTTTATACTACATTCTTTTCGTAGGAGAAAAATTAGACTAAGAAACGAATTAAAATCTTACTCTTGATACCATGTAGAAACTATACAATCTTGACTTGTCCATTCATTCACCAAGAGAGAATATATATAGGATACAATCTTGAACCCTAGTGAAACAAGGAAACTAAGATCCTAGTGAAACAAGGAAACTAACCAATATATGGTAATTAGTGAAACAAGGAAACTAACCAATGTATGGTAATTATCTCCCTACAAATATGCTACCAAATAATATCAAATAATATAAAGATATTATACCGCAATAATTACTAATGTAATTACCCACTTGTGGGACTACAATGGGTATATGGTTGTCGTTGTTGTACACTTATATTAACACAAATTATATTTTTTTAATTAAAATATCTATTTTTATATCTTTAGTTTGGATCCGGACTTAACACGGGCCTCACATAACTAGTAGTATATATGTGACAAAGCTTTGTCAACTGTTCATCTTTTGTCTACTTCTGCTGTGTCAATAAAAAGCTCCCTCGAAGTAAAAGCTTGAAGTGTCAATCAAGTCAGCATGGTCATTACTTCTAACGAACAAACTCAAGTAATCGTCGTTGTCCCAAACCTCTATTTTTTATTTTTTTTTGTTATAATAATGACGGGTTTTGAGTTAATTTGCACATACTTCAATTATATATTTGTCAATGAAACATGCTATTTTTAACCTGCATAGGTATTCGATGCCTCTGCTCATCAAATCTTAAGAACACGATCACTTAGCGTCTTTTTGTCTGAGCGGTTTGTTCCAATCCTCTTTCTTCTTGGCAAAAGTATGAATCTCGCTTACAAAATTTTGATACATGTAATTAAAAAATAATAATTCAACAGACCCTCTATATAATATAGTAGTTTTTAAGCGAAAAGTGTTTAACTGATGACCACCTTTCGATAGATGTACGTAGCTCTGCCCCCGCACCTTCTCTTTTGCGGATTCAAGCTTCATGTGAACCTATTTTCGTGCCAAGGTAACTTAATAGATCACCATATGAAGACAGATCTATATATATATATATATAAATATATATGTATATATATATATATATTTATATGATAAGATAGCAGTAGTTGTACGAGTCCAAGTGCATGTCTTTTTTGCACTTTTCTTGGTTTGTAAACAATGAAAAAGGAGAAGTCACATGGTGGGCTTGCTTGGCTTCACAAATCTCAACTTTTGATTAATACAAGCTTGCAAGCAACACTTTGAAGATAGAGTATGCATCAACGCTGATTAGCATTCAATATTCTAACTACTTCTTCACTTCCTATCATATACTATATTCTTATTATTTAAGCAAGAAAAAACGTACTTGTGTACTTCTTATATTAGTAAGCCAATATAAGAAGTACACAAGTACGTTTTTTCTTGCTTAAATAAAAAACGTACTTGTGTACTTCTTATATTAGTAAGCCAGACAAGTGAGGGATGGCTCAGTGGTTAAGCATTTCCACCCACGACCGGTAGGTTCTGGGTTCGAGTTACACTGGAGGGAAAGTGTGAAAACACTATAAATCCTCCTAAATGGAGTGGGAAAAAGAAAAAAAAGAAAAAATATTAGTAAGCCATATTATAGTTAATTACGCTTTCTGGTCCGCAGACAATTCTTTTTCCATCCATGCAACGTTGTCTGCTAACGTGGTATATCTTCTCTCTTTCCAAGCAATACTTTTCGTATGCTGTTCCTATTTTTCGTTTTGCAAGTACGTGCCCTTTTGTAACGTTTACTCGACTTTTTGTTATGCAAATTTTGAATAGTTTAATCAATGTTACACTAATAAGCACATCGACGTTGACCAAATTATGAGAATGGGGCATGTTTAAAGAGTAATATGGCGTCATACTATCCCCATATATTTTTTGTTCTTTATTCCTTCTTTTAATTAGAACGAATATATATTTTTCAAGAACAAAATGCTCGATTTTGAATAGAAAAGGTGAAAGAATATGATTTTCCAAACTTCAAATCTGAAGGAATGAGGCATATTTCAAGACCTTTAAACATTAGTTGGATGCTCTTATATTTAAAAAATATGTGACATGTACTATATATTTCTAATAACATCTTCCTACATGAATCAATATACAATTTTCGCTAGAAATAAAGAGAGATGACATAAAAAATATGAACATTCAATCCACATTTTTAGCACAACTGGCAAGTGACAAAGCTTTAATAAACTCTTATCGATATCCCAAGCGGGAGACAATTTATAAGAAGAAGATGAATTTGGCCAAGAAATGAAAGCCGAGAGGAACTTTTTATAGAGTTTAGTGGAGTAATGGTACTTTCTTGAAGCTTTCCCTATTCATAGAAAAAGTTGTTGTTGAGTTACAAACTTTTTTCTTTAAAAAAAAATCTCAATTAAATTATTGCTCAATTCGACTAATTTCATGTGATATATAGTTGTTCTTTTCCACCGATATGAATACTGAATGATCTTTGCTCATTAAGACTTGAATATATGAAAAAATATCACTTATATTTTTGCGTTCGCTGACCGGAAGTTGAACTTGAGATATCGAGTCTCGCTCCATCTTATAGACCACTAGGTCACGACTTTTGATGTATGACAAATATTACTCATGTTAGCAGTATGAATTTCTTTGACATAATTATGTAATTTATATAGTAAGTACAGATAATTCTTATGATAAATAATATTACTGATTAGCAGTAATAGGATAAAAATGATAGTAGTAATTAATTTACTACCAAGTATCAACTAATTAAAATTTTTAAAAGTGCACATATTTTCTATTCTGTACCATTACGGCATTGCATACTTTTAAGCTAACTTCCGATTTTAGGTTGGTCGTTTCCTATGAGTTATGACATCAATCAATTTTCGGAGTCCTATTATTCTGACACTTGGAATTCACTACTCAAAATGTCAACTTTGAAGATATTTGTATTCTTAATTATTAATGGCAGCGTCTACGGCATCATCATCAACATGACTGTAATTGTTGAGGCTTGAGGGCAACTATGATAGCGACCCATTTGCTTTTTGTTGAAGCTTTTTTATCCAATCTTTCTTCTATAATTATAATAATTTTCGAAATTCCAGTATTGGTGACAATTACGGCGACGCAATAATCGATGATAACTATGTTCCTTTTATTAAAATAAATAAAATGGGTGGATTTTGTAGTCAAGATTCTAAGCATGAGTTATCTTCATCTTCTTTTCTTGGGAGATGAGAGATCCCGCCTACAAACCACTAAAATTCTAGAAAGTTGGAAGTCACTATAATTAGTGGCGAATTAAATTTATCGATTTGGATTACCTCATAATCTATCGATTATTTGAGTTATTGAATATGAAATTAATAATTAATTAGTAATTTTTTTGATATAGATATATTTTGTGCAAAAATTATTAAATTCCGTCAAATCCAAACATTACCTTATACATCCGATCATAACTCCATTATCGGATAACAATTGCTTCAGTGAACATCAATTACCACTCACTACACAGAGTCACAAACATACATCAACGATAATATACGCAGTATAGACCCACAAACAGATCGAGTCACAAATATATTGGTAAAAAATTATCTACACATCATTATATATCATGCAAATAAATATAATTTAATTGATATTTATTCTCGCTTTATTTGATACGATCAAATTATTTACTTCCTCCGTTTCAATTTATGTGAACTCATTTGACTGAGCACGATATTTAAGAAAGAGTGAAGACTTTTAAAACTTGTGGTTCAAAATAAGTCTTGAATATCTGTGTGGCTGTAAATAATTTCATAAAGTGAATTTATTTCCAAATTAAGAAAAAAGTCATTCATTTTAACACGGACTAAAAAGGAAATAGGTTCTCATGAATTGAAACAGAGGGAGTATTATTATAAACATCGATGTTTGTAAGTATATTTTTCATGTCTTTCATACATATTTTATTATTTAATTGTGATAAACTATAATGAATTGATTAAACATCAAATGTTTGATAATTTCTTTCCATTCGAGTTGGTCCTTTATCATTTTATGGAGTCAACAACAATATACATCTTCTTCACCTTTCGAATGTGATAAAAATTCTCTTTGAGGTAACCCTAACAGTTACCCCAACATCTATAAGATTGTATAGTTTAGCTTTCATAGACTGAATATGTTTCAAATATGGTAAACTTACATTAATAACTACCCTTTAGTAGGTCCTTATCTCTAGTAGCTACCTTTTCAATATTACTAACCATAACTACTATTTAATGAACATATGTATTTTAACGGGTGGATTTGTTTGTTTTCAAATGCATAGTGATTTTTTTTTTTTTTTGTTGCTTTGATATATTTCAGTGATTTTTTTTTTGCTATAATGTATTTCTGTGTCTTTTTTTTTTATGCATTTCAGTGATTTTTTTTTGATGTATTTTAGTGGTTTTTTTTTTTTGGATGTATTTCAGTGGATTTTTTTTTATGTATTTCTTTGATGTATTTCAAATACATTGTGTACATTGCAACTACATATGAAGCCAAATACATTCAAATTTTCATGTATTTGAATGGGTTTCAACAAATACATTAAGATACAAGACAAAAAAAAATTCAAATACATGACAAATACATTAAAAAACAGTGTGTTTGTGAGATGTAGATTTTTTGAATGTATTTGTATTTGACTTTTAACAAATACACACAAAAATACAAAAAAATACACACAACCAGATGTGAGACACCACCACCACCAAAACCCTAATCTGAGACACCACCACCACAAAAAATCCTAAACTGAGACACCACCACCATAAAAAAACCCTAATCTCTCCACCACCACCAAAACCCTAGCATCAAAATGGACTCTAGCATCAAACTTGCCCAGTCGTGTGTGGACATATTTTATACTTGATTTTTTTTTTTTTGTGTGGCAATTAAAGATTCGTGGGTGAAAATGAATACTTCCCTTGAAAGACTATCAAAGCAATATTTCAAATATTAAAATTCAATACTGTAAATTCTGAAAGTATATGATGCCCAAGACGAGCCTTCTTGTTCCATTTGTCAATACAAGCTGGTTAAAATGAGAGAGGGGCGGCGCGGTTGTGGTGGTGGTGGGGAGAAGAGAGAGAGAGGGGCGGCGCGACTGTGGTGGTGGTGGTTGAGAGAATGGGAGACAGATTTTTTAGGGTTTTGAGAAATAAAAAATCTGAAATGGGTAGTGATTGGGAAAAAAGAAAGATATATATATATTTGGGTATGTATTTTTGATATAGCTACCAATTGTAATTTAGAAAAGTTAATTAGCTACTAAATATAATTAAATAAAAGGGTAGTTAATATTAATAATTAGGTCTTAAAAGAAGCTACAATGAGTAAAAATTCCTTCGAAATATTTAGAAGATCTTTATTGGGCCCTTTAAGTCATATTGAAGAACCGGAACCTTTTTTTTTTTGCGCGGGTTGTCCTTCTTTTGGGGTGGTCTTTAATATTTTCCCCTCAAATTGATGGTCTTTAATTTTTGTACTTCGCCTAATACTCCGAGGTTCTAGATTCGAACCCCAGCTCAAAAAAAAAAGAAGAGAAATTTCGCAAGGCGGAGGTTTGGATTCGTAGAGTTTGGAATCCAAAACTTTACCTTGTAAAAACAAATCTATCTATATATAATAGGAGAAGCAAAAGAATGTGAGAATGACAAGTGTCATCACCACAAAATTCCTTAAAAAAATAGACCAAAATGAAGAAAAAGAGAAAAAGATTAAAATTAAAAAGATTAAGTAAAATGCACGGTTCAAAATAGAATAAGCATTCAAAAAGATGGAGTGTCTCCTATAATTTAGATAACTGATACAAATGTCCTTTAGTAACTGCTACTAATGCTATTATCTCAGCAAAGCAATAACTTCCTTTCTCAAACTATTTTTGATACGGATGAATTTTCATACCTTACAAAGTTCTGATGTTAAAGACACAGGTACTCTTCCTTCCAACTACTTCATCATTTGTTACCATTTCTCTTTGTTTTTTTTTTTTTTTTGTTTTTTTCATTTTGTAGTGATTGTGAACTGAGATTAATCAAAAATTAAAAATTGCACGACTTACATAAGGTAGGATTATACTCATACTTTGATGAATGAGGAAGACAAGAATATGAAGTGACTTAAGATTTTCTAAGTAAATTACATTCTTCTTTCTCATTAATAATAGCTTTAACCAACGTCATTGTTTTTAACAATTTTATAAGTTGATTTTCCAAATATGTATATTTTATGTTAAGCTGTTTTATTCTACGATCTCAACATATTCTGGAGTCTTATAATTGTTTGTTTCACTTATTTTGGTTGTATAGTGGCCTTTTTTATTTTTGGTGAGAATATGACAAGAAAAATTTAAATTACAGACGTATTTCAGATATTTGTACATATATTTTCCATGTTTTGTTATATTAATGACAAGAATAGTAGAAGTAGATTTACTGGAAGACCAATTTTTATCTTCATTTTTTACATGATTACGCGAGAAACCAATTATGGATAATCTCGCAAGTTGAGTATGATAATAAAAAAGATGTTTCTCAATTAATTTTTGGATAAAATATAGATTACACTCTTATAGGATATATGAGGACATAAGCACGAAAGGAGATTTTAAAAAAACATAGAGTAAAGATGCAGTCTTCTTCACCTCTTCTAAGTCACCATAATTTGAATTTTTAGTGTTGGTTTCGTTGTAGGTACCATAAAAGCAATTACATTAGATCAAAAACAAAATAATACATCAAAAGCAAGAGAAAAAAAACACAAGGTACCTGAACTGAAAGTTTTTTGGCATATAAGTTTTTTACATATATCCAAATAAAACTACTTTGTGGATAGATTATAGTTCCATCGAATCATTTTATTTAATGAACATAGAGATTATACTTGAATCTTAAACCAAATCAACTCAAACCTTCAAACTTAGAACATATTATACGATAGAGGTTAAAACTTTAATTTTAAATCGCAACAATCTTTTATCTGCATTTGAACTTGAGTTGAAAAACAAAACTTTATATTGGAATGATATAAGAAACAAATTGAAAGATAAAGGCTTAACTTTATATTGGAATGATATAAGAAATTAAATTAAAGATAAAGGTTTGTAATTTGAATTTAATACTTGTTGTTTTGGAGATGGTTACAATTTTCCGACTTTATCGTAATTATAAAAAAAATTCAAATTCAAACATATCATTTTTAAAAGAGTAATTATTTTAATCAAACACCAAGAAAAGAAAAAATGAATTGAAAGATTTAAAATTTGAATTCAATTACAGTTTTGGAGATAACTTCTCCACTTTATTGTAATTAAAGGATAAGATGAGAAAAAGACCAAAAAAATGATAATAAATAACCTAAACCAACCGCAAAAGCCCTCACACACGTCTACGTAACTTCCCCATTTTCCTCATTCATTATCACACATAATCACGCCCACAACTTAACACACGGTTACGAGTGCTACTTTCGTACAAAACTCGGATATTTGGAGCAATCAGATGTTTTCTCTCTAGCATACTTAGTATGGATATTATGCTGGCACATGTGTCTTATACTTTGTTGCTATTATTTTATAGAACCAATTTTACTGTTAACATTTATTTGATAAGATGTAGCCTGATTTACAAAAGAAAGTACAAGAAGGTGAAGCAAAGGATGAGGCTTCGTATTGATCGCAAGAGGAACGATAACGAAGATGCAAATGAAGAATTTAGTTAGAAAATTGCATGGATGGATACATGAAACTTCAAATATACAATTGTTGTACAAGAAAATCAGCTTTTATCTTTGACGGGTGATAGTGTATGATGCTCAAAATTGTGCTATTGGCGGAGAAATGTATGCGAATCTAAAAGTCTTTATAATGAAAAAAAACCAAAAAGGTATGGTTGATCTTTTTTACTATCTTTTTTCCAATTTCTTCATCATAATATTCATTTGTGATAGAGTTACATGTTCGCTAATAGGAAAAAGTAAAAAGACGCCCTTCTCCTTTTAGGCAAGGCAAGACAAAGTTCATGGCAATTTTTTTCTTAATTACTAAGTGTTAATCTCTATGTTTATGCATCTTTATTTGTTGATCCTTTTTTCTTAGTATTGTACATTTTTAAAAATGTGACTAGCACTGATGAGGCTAAAAATAAAAAAAAAGATAGTCATTAATATTAGGTATTGTATAATCCTACATGGTGAAAGCGTATTGTATAAATCGTTTAAACTTAGTTCTACATGTATGTATTCAAATTACTTCTATGAGGTGAAATATGTCACATAATCATTTTACAATTAGTTCAACATATATGAATAACTTTCTTATATCTAATGAGGAGCTTTATATATGTAACAACGAGCTTTTGGCCTGTTTATAATAATAAGTTATTGACATTTATGTTAGACTACAACAATATAATTTTGAATGCCTAAGGTTTACAATTTATTGTCATTATACATATTTAAAAAAAATATATTGTTATTAAGCATTAAATTACAACTAATTCTAAGATTAAATGGCCCTCTCCAACTTTGTCCAATCTAGAATATTATAGCAGGTGGGTAGTTCAGTCTAATTATTTTTCAATATTTTTACTCTAATGTTGTTAGATTTCATCTATTGGATAATGGTAGTCTCAATTTGTATGATTGTGAATTCGTAAATTTTGCACATGAATCTTGTGATATTTTAGTGATGAAATATCTATTTTGTTGATTAATTATACTCTGACATGCTTCAATTAGTTGCAGTAGCATCAATTTAGATAAAAGTTAAATTCTTATGTAAGCTTTATGTGCATATGAAGAGATTAGATAGCAACTTTCACAAGTATTGAGTGATTTATTGAGATTTGGGTTAATGGTGAGAGTTAAGGTATTTAAAAAATGTTGTCATTTAGTTTTTTAATTCACTAGAGAATGTTGTCATTTAGTTTTTAAAAATTTACTAGAGAATACTGTCATTTAGTTCTTGCGACAATTTAAGAGGAGAAAATGATCTTCTTTCTCTGCCGGCCTTCTAATCAACTATCCTGGAGCAAATGATTTAAATTTCACCATTTATAAATATTGTTTTTTAATATGATCAAACAAATAAGATAATTATTTCTTCTAATATTATTCTTAAACTTTCCGCGCATCGCGCGGGTACTATACTAGTAAAAAAAAATGCTTGAAGGTAAAATTTTGCCTTAAGGCAAAGCTTTGAAGGCAAAATTCTGCCTTAAGGCATGGGTTTGCCAAAACTCTGTCTTGCGAATTTAAACTCTACCTGCGATTTTTTTTTTTAAATTTTTGACTGAGCGGGGATTCGAACCAGAAATCAAGAGATTTTTGGCGAAAGACAAAAATTAAAGACCTCTAATTTGAGAGACAAAAATTAAAAACGACCCCCAACTAAGGATAATCCTGCAAATTGTCCGGTATGACCCAACAGCTTTCTATTCCTTAAAAAGCATGCTACGATATATCAGTGATATGGATTTTCTATTTTTCCATTTTCATTTCAAAGGAGTGTTGGAAAATGGAGGGGGTCATTGGCACTTATGCCCGATTTTGTGTTGATCTTTAGTTTTTGGTCCTCATAGCAAATACTAGCTTTTTGGCGGAGTATAAGTTTATATTTTCGCATCATAATATCTCATTGTGCCCCCGGCCCTTCATAAACATATGTCCCACTAGACATAAGTTCGATTTTGAAAGACAAAAATTAAATGCAGTCAACATTTCATGACACGTTAGTTAATGGTCCTATTGTAAAACAAACTACTTACTTTCCGATATCTTCGTTACCCAACCCAATAGTTAAGAGTCCTATTGTAAAACCAACTACTTACTTTCTGATATCTTCGTTACCCAACCCAACGAAAAGCTAGGTACCTTAAATATCCTAATAACTTTGTCCCTGATTTCATGCACCGTGGATGTTATTTTTTTCTCAGCTTTTAAAGAATTACTTTTACTAACACAAATGATTATTTTATTGACATAGATAATTTTAATTTCTTTCTCTTCCTTCAACCTTCTCTCTTTAATTATATATATACATTTTTCATCTTTAATTTTATTATTATTATTACTCATAATATTACTGATATAAGTAGTATTATACATTAATATAATTAATACCACAATATTATTGCTATAATTAGTAATAAATATTATTGATATAATTAAATATACATGTTATAATTATAATATTACTGGTATAATTATTCATGTACATTAGACAAAATATTGTGAGTATTAATTATATTCAAGTGTTAATAAAATTAAAGATGAATACATGGTATAATACAAGTATAATACTAGTATTTTGAAGTTATCTGAAGTATAATTTAGTATTTTGAGGTTATCTGGAGTATAAATTATACCAAACATAAGAATGGGTTTATATTAAAAAGATACCATGATTATTCAAACAACAACAACAACAACATACTCAGTTGAATCCTACAGTGTGGGGTCTGGGGAAGGTTAAGTGTACGTAGACCTTACCCCCACCTTGGAAAGGTAGGGAGACTGTTTCCGAAAGACCCTCGGCTCAAAAGAAAACAAGGGAAAAGAGTCGGATACAGACAAGCAAATCAAAGCAATGCGAAAATGAGAAATAACAAGGGCAAAGAAGTCATGATAAAACAACATGAAAAGACAAGACTCAACACATAATAGCAAGAATCAAAGGGCAATAAAAAGTAGAGCAAACTACGCCTACTAGTGCGAAAGAAAAGCGAGACTACCTATTAGCCTTCTATCATAATCTGAGTCCTCCACAACCTCCTATCTAAGATCATGTCCTCGGTAATCTGAAACTGCGTCATGTCCTGCCTAATCACCTCTCCCCCAATATTTCTTTGGCCTTCCTCTACCTCTCCTAAAACCGTCCATAGCCAACCTCTCACACCTCTGCACTGGGGCATCTATGTCTCTCCTCTTCACATGCCCAAACCATCTCAGCCTCGCTTCCCGCATCTTGTCCTCAACCGATGACACTCCCACCTTGTCCTGGATGTCCTCATTCCTGATCATATCTCTACTAGTGTGCCCACACATCCGCCACAACATTCTCATTTCCGCGACTTTCATTTTCTGCACATGAGAGTTCTTGACTGACCAACATTCTGCCCCGTACAACAGAGTCGGTCTAATCACCACTTTGTAGAACTTGCCCTTTAGTTTTGGTGGCACTTTCTTGTCACACAGCACTTCGGAAGCGAGCCTCCATTTCAACCATCCTGCACCAATACCATATGTGACATCATCGTCAATATCCCCATTATTCAAAGTATTTTAAAATTATACGATGAATACAAATCATGTATATATATACACATAAGTATATTACATTACATATGTATAAATGATATAAATATCATGTACATATACACAAAATATGAATAAATATATTTGTAAAATAAAATTATACATTGTATAATTAATTATATAAGTGGATAAATTTATTATTTTAGTGGATATTCTACAATATTAGATAGACATATAATTGTTTTTACTATATGTTATTATGGTGGAGTTTGGAATAGAATGAGAAGAGCTTGAGAGTAGTTCTGGGAAAATATTATAGCGGGGGGAGGGGTTAGGCGTTGAATGAGTAGGAAAGTAGTTATTAAGATGCATGATGAGAGATTTTAGGAATAGATTGAAGGATGGAAACAGATCCATTAATTTGTGGAAGTTTTATTACAATACATGTGGGTAGTTATATAGATAAAGCTGCTAGTTTTGAAGGAAAAAGAAAGTAATGTGACTTCTGAAGATATTTATTAAACGGAAAAGGGTCAAATATACCCCTGTACTATCAGAAAAGGACCAAATATATCCCTTATTATACTTCGGGTCCAAATATATCCCTATCGTTATACTTTGGGCACAAATATATACTTTGAGCATAAATATACCCCTCCACCGTTAAAGTTGACCAAAGTGGACACGTGGCATTGACATTTTAAAGAGGTAGACGCCACGTGACATGACACCTCACACCTCCAACCCATTTTACTTCCTCCTCTCACATCTTCACTACCAAGAACATTGAACAACTACAGTACCACAAACCTTGAAAAGAGCTAACAAAACTTTTTTATTAGGCGAAAATCCTCTAGCCTGGCAAGAACTCATGTACCTGGACTCAATTTAAGCACCAAACCCTTTGTCATGAACATTAGAAAGCAATAACAATAAAACATATAGCAAAATAAAGCATCAGTCATCTTATCAAACAACAGAGCAAGTCAACCAAGCATTAAAACATTGGAAGTCAGCATTAAGAAATAAGTAGCACGCCTGAAGCATAACATGCTTCATGTCAATGTTTAGAGAACACTAAGGTTTAACTTTTCATTTTACTTAGACTTGTCGTTTCTTTATCTTTGAATCGTGTTTTCAGATATCAAAGTTTACGAGTTTTGAGGTCATCAAATTTACTTTTCCATTTTGTTTGGACTTTTCATTTCTTCTTATATCATGTCTTCAGAGATAAAAATTGATGGCTAATGTACACTTTTCCCATGCGAATAAGATGGATCTTAGAGCAAACTCACAAATTCCACTAGTATCTAAATTTCAATACCAGATGATTCTGTCTATCCCTCTTAATATACAAATAACACTAATATTTTGGCATGATTATATGCCAACCTACAAACGTCACCAGTTAAACCAAAATTACCTCTCCAATGTTCTCAGATTTAAGATTTTACAAGCTATAGTGAAGGTGGATAACAAATCACTCTCTAGCCTCGCATGACGGTCTAATTAATACGTGTCAATGTTCTTGGTAGTGAAGATGTGAGGGGAGGAAATAAAAATTGGTTGGAGGTGTGAGGTGGCATGCCACATGACGTTCACCTCACCAAAATATCAATGCCACGTGTCCACTTTGGTCAACTTTAACGGTAGAGGGGTATATTTGTGCCCAAAGTATAACAGTAAGGGTATATTTGGACTCAAAGTATAACGAGAGGTATATTTGGCCCTTTTTCGATAGTATAGGGGTATATTTGACCCTTTTCCATTTATTAAATATTGACTTACTGCGTAAATTTGGGCAATTTGCAGGATTACCCTTAGCTGGGGGTGGTCTTTAATTTTTACCCCTCAAAATGGTGATCTTTAAATTTTACCTTCAAGCAGAATTTACACCTCACATGCAGAATTTCTGCCCATGTAAATGCTGGGCAGATTTGCAAAATTCTGCCTAGCGATTTTTTATTTTTTTTAAACATGAGCTGGGGTTCGAACCCACAACCTTGGGGTGTTAGGCTAGGGGTATAAATTAAAGATTACCAATTTGAAGGGCAAAAATTAAAGACCACCCCAAATGAAGGGCAATCCGCGCAAAAACAAAATGTAAATTTCTCAAATTTAAAGACTTTCGTTGAATGTTCAAGCATGGCTCAGCTTCTTCTTATCGCATGGGCTTCTTGTAAATTTCTTCGGAGGTCCAAACGAAGGCTTTAGCCCACAGGATGCAACACGAGAGATAAACTCACACAAATATAGGGGAAATGGATACCACTATATACATAAGCCAATATTATATACGTGTAGTTATCAATATATAGTTGATTTTTTTATGCAAATATATATTTAAAAACTATCTATTCTATTTCAACTAAATTTACAAAAAAGATCATATTTAAATAGGGTGAAAATCATTTACACCCCCCAACTATGCTTTAAAAATCAAACTCCCCCTCAACTTTGGACAATAGACATTCTCTCCCCTTTGTACTAATTGCTTTTTTAAATGCCCATTTTACCCTTGCATTATCAACTTTTGTCTTTTGTTTTTATTTCTTCAAAATCATGATATTTTTCATTTTTTTTAATTTATGTAACAAACTTCTTATAAAAAAGTAAGAAATACTAATTGAATATATAAGTTAATGATGTTCTATAATAAAATAAATTAGCAGAATAAACAAAAAAAAATTTTATTAAAAATAATCAAAACTTTAATATTTATTTATACAAGTGAAAAATAACATGCCATAATAACTTTATAGATATATTTCTATGCAGGAAATGCAAAAACAATTAAAAAATAGGGCCAAATTTTTAAAAATAATTTATTTATACTGTAAATGAAATTTATTATAGTGACAACCAAAACTTGCTTATTTATATAAACAATAGAAAATAAGAGAGAAGTGAAACTTAAAAATACACACATGCATGTACATACATATATACATGCTTATTGCATATAATATTGAAATAACAATCATAAAAAATAGCATTAGATTTTGTTACAAATTCATAAAAGTATTATTCTACTTATAATGTTAATGAACTTAAATAAGAATCTATAAATACCTAGATTAAAAAAAAATTATAGATAATATAAAAATATATTACATAAATGGAGGATTGGAAAAAACAATCTAACGGTGAAATAGTCATTGCATAGGATAAAGAGGCCAGAATATCTATTGTTCAAAGCCGAGGGGGAGTTTGATTTTCACCCTATTTAAATATATGGGTGTTGTTTAAAACCGCATATTCTCTAGTTTAACTTCTTGCGGATATTCTTAATAATAAAATCCAAGTTATTATTCACATAAATCTTAAAAAAAAAAAAAATCATGTTCGGTGCAGCCGTCTCATTTATAGTAGAATCATACCATTCATATATAGACAACAGTAGATCCAATTAATTATAGTATATTCTAATTAATGGCTCATTCCATAAAAATATCGTTGTTCAGACAGTCATTCATCTATCTCTACATGACAATAAACACACCCAAAGAAATAGAAAGATATCATTTACTTATGGAAACAATAAAGAAAGGAAAATTAAGAAGGAAAAGGCCATAAAAGTAGATATTTATTTATGTGGAATTGATCATTAAATATCTCTATAGTGGACCCTCACCGCGTAATTTTTTTTTTTAATCAAAGATAGCATCAATGCAAGATGCAACCGAAAATTTCAAATGCGGTGCCTTATCGGCAAGATGTTTAGTAAAATGATCTTGAGACAATTCGCACGATTGACCCTATTTTGGGGTGCCCTTTAATTTTTGTCCCTAAAATCGCTGGTTTTAAGTAAGCGTTTGGCCATGAAAATCAAATATTTTTCATTTTATTTGAAATCTTGGAGTTGGTGTTAAAGATGGAGTTGTGTTTGGTTATAATTTTTTGCAAAGAATATTTGGTTATTTGAATGTATTGAATGTGAAACAAGGTTTTAGTTATTTTTCAAATTTCAAATACAACTTAGAAACAAGGTTTTAGTTATTTTTCAAATTCTAAATACAACTTTAAGTTGTATTTGAAATTTTCATAGTCAAACGTTGATTTCCAACCAAGTGAAAAATTCTCATGGCCAAAGGGCTCCTAATTTTTGTCCATCACCACTTTAAGTAATAGAAAGTGGCTGAAAATACCCTTGAGATTCGTTCGAACCCCAACAGAGGGGAAAAAAAAAAGTTGCAAGGCAAAATTTCGTAGCAAACTTATGTTTATTCGGGAAAAAGTATGTCTTGTCCGACATAATTCTGTAGAAATTAAGTTGTTCGACAGAACTATATCTTGTCCGGCATAATTTTGTAGAAATTAAGTTATACTACAAAACTATGCGGAAAAGGAACTACATAGAAACTATGCCTTAAAGCATAACTTTTGCCTGAATAGACAGTTTGATATGAAATCTTTTTTTTTTTTTTTGCCTCTGCTGGGGTTTGAACCCCAATATCTGATCTCATAGACCAGCGAATAAGGGTACTTTAGCCCACAAATTTTCATTAAATGAGAAATAGGGATAAAAATTAAAGACCAGTCTATATGAAGGGCAATCTGTGCAATATTTTAATGATCTTCTTCTTTAATACTTTTCTAATATATAAATTTTTTAGAACACATTTTAAGATTCATTTTGAGCGAACTGAAAAATTTATGAGAACATAATAGACCACGATCAAATATTTGGTTAAATACAAATGCTAAAAAACACTTTAATATTTTATCTATAAGGGTAAAAAATCACGAATAAAGATTAGTGCCGAATCTAACATTATTCGGATCATGTTATTTTTTACGTAATTGTAGGTTACTTTGTTTTTTTTTTTTTTAATAATAATACTAAAAAAGGTTTAAATGACAGCTGAAAAAAAAGTACATTACGGAAACTATCCTCCATGCAAGGGACAGCTTTTTAACTCGTGGAGCTCTGATGCCCTCTTAGCAGTATATTCAGGAATGAAATTACGCAAATTTTTCTCTTCTTGTAAAACATTTCTTTAACCAATTTTTTCTATGTGGTAAATTATTGTATAGCAGGTTATTTTAAAAAGACAACAAAATAATGATCCATCCCAAGATGTACACCTGCCTGAACTTGCCTGCCATGCATGTCCAACCCTTATAACAAAGAGTTTATGTTCTATATAATGACAACTTAAAAGTTAGTTATATAATTATGTTAATTTAAAGGTAATTGTAGGTTACTTTATTTAATATTATTAATATTATATTAGTATGAATTACTAAATAGTAACCTAAAATAAATGTAAAGTACATGCTAATTATTAATTTACACCGATGGTGTCGGTGTAAATATTTTGTCATACGGTCAGTCAGGTAACTTAAATCGTACAACTAGAACAAAATAGAAAAGTTTGAGTTATGATTTGCAGGTAAAAATTCTTAAAATATGAGATTTAAAATTTTAAGAATAAGTACAACTCAAAACAGATAAAGATGTCATAATGATGTGAAAATTTATTACACCAACTTAAAAACGAAACTACTTTTTCTCTAAACACGTTTGAGTTTAATTTCTCTTACCATCATATTCGACTATTCTACAAATCAATAAAGAAACACATTATTAGGCCAAAATGCAAATTAAAGAGTGATGGGGAAGTGTCGGGAACTTTTGAATTCTTTCCCAATTCAAGATTAATCAGTGTCTACGTACATGCATATGATAATAAGATAAAAATTTCTTCTTTATACTAGTAGTAAGTTGAAGAAGGTGGAGCACACTAGCTAGCAAGGGCCAACATAAACCTAATTCTCCATCATTTTGGGGGGTTGTTCTGTTTTATGTAATTAGCATATGGTACGTAGTACTAACATACTAGCTTCTTGTGGCCATTAAAGCAAGCTTGAAATTATCATAAGTAGTTCAAAACGAAAATATATATAGATTAATATATTTGGTCACCCATTGGAGAAGAAGGTTGCTGATGAAGTTGTTGTTGAAGCTTGGTGGTGTGTTCTTTGCCTAAAACAATCCACTGAAATTCTTGGTGGTGATATGGCCACTGTTACTGTTGATGAATGTGCTCCTGATTCAGCTGGAGACTCTACACACCAGAAAGAAAAACTATATTATAAAAAACAAATCCAAAAAAAGGCTACAATATTCTTTCCCTATCATCAGTTAGTTCCAGGTTTTGAACACAAAAGGAAAGGATATAATATAACGAAGAAATAAAGAGTTTAAGTTTTATAATTTAACAATGAAAAATATTTATCACATGCAGCTGGCCACTTATGAGGCAATTACTAGTGAAGTAATTGGTCTTCTATTCTCATGTTTGGTTGGTCAAAATATATTTTTTTTAGGAAAATAACTTCCTTAAAAATCATAAATATAATTTTCATGGTAAAAATAGGGAAAAGAAGTTTCAAAGTGACATTTCATGCCTATTGTCTCCTCCCTCCCAGACTATGCCGCCCCCCGCTCCGCCACCCACCCAACCTCCATCCTCATAATACTTGCCTAAATTACATATAAATGCTCTTAGAATAGTATTTTATATATAATTACCAAACACTAGTAAATAAAAATACGAAAATCACTTATTAAACACCACGAAAATGCATGTTTTCCTTCCTACCAAACACACGCTTAGTAAAAACGATATAATCAACATGATATCACATATCAATATAAAATGTTTAGATTTTCATAATGTATAGCTTCAATAAAAAAAATTAAAAGAACAACCCTAGTGAGATGATAGAGTTATTACTTGGAACGTTGTCAAGTAGTGGCTGCCTATTCTTGTTTTCGTGCTGAATATTCTTCCTCCTCCTCCGGTTGTGATCTGCCAACCGTTTCCGGCAACTTCTTTTACCGTTGTCGAATTCCGACAGAACATGGAACCTGCTTTTCATCAGAATATAATTATGAGAATTATTTCATGGGCTAATTGAATTTTTTTTTAAAATAGTAATTACTTAAATGGTCATTCAAGTTATAGAAATCACTTAGTAAAGTCTTTTTTATTATTTTATAATTAAAAAAGCATTAGAGAATGTCATAAACGATCCCTTAAGTTTGAGAGTTGATCTAAAATTGTCTTATAAATATATCTTTGTGTATATCAGAAAATGACAAAAATAATCCCTTTATATCATTTTCTAGTGCTTTTCATGTAGGAATTATTTTGTGTGATAGTGGACAAAATATAAGTGATATTATTGTTATAAAAGAAAAATGACATGATAATTTTTATACTTGGATAACCACAAATAATTTAACTCTTTAAAAAGAAATAAAATTGCTAAAGGACTTTTGTCTTTGTTGATTAAAAGCTGATCATACTCCCATATGATTCTTTTTCATGCCAAGCCAAAATAGAAAAAGCAAAAAAGCTGTGTTTTGCTATAGGAAGCAAAAACAAACCAGTACGTAACACCCCAAAACGGGTAGCAGCAAACTGATTGGGGGACATAAATTTACGGACACAAATGCCCTCGGGATCAACCCCCTCCCAATCCCATGTAGTACGACTTTTCAACTCCTCAAATCCCAATCATTAGCTCGTTAACACCACAAGGGCCTTTCCGTCATTTTAATTTTCCCCATCTCCGTGGAACCAACCTCATTGTTCCAATGTTTATTGCAAATTTGCAATATCATAAAAGAAACAAATGTAAGGAGGATAAACACACATAAAATACACATTTTGAACCTCACATTTGTATCAAATGTAACAAATAATACACATTTATCATTAAGTTCATGCTAATTAATGGAGTACGTAGTATCACATACAATTCAAATATTTTGTTGCCTATCTTTGACAAGAATACAGCGAAAACATCCGCCTTAGCGAGTTCAAAATGAACATTTTCAATCACTAAGTTTTAGTTTATGAAATGAAAAATCGTACTACTATCACGAACAGAGCTTATTGGGAGCGGAAAGAGGTTCATCAGAACCCTTCGCCGGAAAATAACAATTTTTTTTTTACTATATACCATATATTAAATGTTGAACCTCTTATAACTTTTTTGTGTGTTTACTTTTTTTTATTTTTAAATTTCTTAGTAAAAACTCCTGTCTCTACCATTGACTCCTGATTTCTTTCTGTATAGGCACTTTCTAAACTAGTTTGAGATTTAAAACTATTTTAGATCAAATTAAACTGATTTAGTGAATAAGTAAATTAGCATAACCTGCTGCATTGTTGGCAGAAGCGTTGAGTCAAACCGGCAGCAATAACCGTGGCAGCTTTGGAGTGAAACTCACACACTTTGTGTCGTCGGTGGTAGTGCTTTGCTTGAGTTAGATCAGCATTGCATCCTTCAGCTTGGCACTTTGGTGAGTTCACTGAACCTGCTTCAACCGCCCGAGTACGCCGGTAAAGCCGGTTCACAAAGTCATCCTCTGATGACGAAGCAAAATATGTTCTCCCGCCCAAATTCAACCCAATCCGAGTACTACTCGCACTTGCAAAATCATGAATACCGCTTATATACTGCGGTTCGGTCTTCGGTACCATGAACCCGGTTGAACCGGTTGGTTGTAAAGAAAGCATGGATGTTTCGTGTGTTTGCGTGTAGGGAATGCTATAAGCGTGTGGGCCGTACGGGGAGTTGAAATGAGTAGTGTTGTTTAAGGTTGCTTGAAATTGGGGAAATTGATGATGTTGGATTTGTTGTTGTTGTTGGTGGTGGTGGTGATGGTAATTTGTTATAGGGGAAAAATGGGCTTGATGAGGGTGCAAAAATTGATTGTTATTTTGGTCAGTTTGTTGGGTGGTTTCATCACTGGGAAACATGAAAGTGGACTGATTTTCCCAATCATAGTCCAGCATTTTTCTCTTGTTTTTCACTTTGGTAAGCTGTGTATAAATATAGAAGTAAAAATAAAAAAAAAAAACGATTTGAGGAATTTTGAAATCAAGAAAAAGGTTGGGATGGGAGAGGGAAGAAAATCTGTCAGCTTTAAGTAGAAGAAGATTTTGTGGAGTGGAAAATAAAGACTTTACTGTTCAGCATTCACTGAAGAGTTTTAATAGGCGTGCTTTATAGGACTGTATGTATCGCCATAAGAAGAAAGAAAAGAACATTTCTTTTCCTATCTTTTTGAGTTCAATAAAAGAATTAAAAAAAGTGTGTATGAAGTTTTAGAATGCCTTTTAAGAGACATGTCGGGTTATGAGGAACTTGTTGCTTTTCTCTCTGAAATTAATTTAACTTGTGAACAAGTTGAGATTCTTTAGAGGGCAAAAAGGTGCTTGTTGGGATGTTGGCCGAAGAGAATGGATTCAAAAAATGCAACAATGTCACATTGAAATAATTTTGAACTGTTTTTGTTGCTACACGACGAGTTTTTCGTATGTTAGAAAATTAACAATTCATATATATTTTTTAATACAATAATGTTTTCATAAAAGAATTCTAAATACATTTTTTGGGATTATGTAGCTCTGTCCATAGGGTGGGTGGGGGATAAGAAATTCTGGACTTATCCCCACCCCATTCAGAACTACTCAAAACACTTGGAAGTGTGAGAGATAAAGAGAGCCATTCATTACGACTCAAATAAATTCACTTGGGAAGGATAATTAAATAGAGCTAGCCGCTCAAAACACTTGGCCATTAAATACAACTCAAATAAATTAAACTCACTTGGGAAAGGACATGTATTTTCTCAATCTATATAATGGCATCTTTGTTTCTCCTAGGCTACAATAATTGTCTTATCTCTCCATATATATATATATATATATATTTGTGTTTGTAAGTACCGAGTGATGTGAGGCGGACAGGCGGCTTTGCTCAGAGATTGGTTGAGTAAGTTAATGGAATGACCATCTACCCCAGGATTTTAACTCATTTCAAATGTATTAAAATGAACTGAATTAATCCGTTTAAAGATAACTTGAAATGAGATGGACAGATTAAAAAGACTAAACATTGAATCATAGCACAACTTATCCATCTCATACCAAATTTTAATTTTTTTTTTTAATATTTATTTAGTGACCAAGCAACAGTAATAAAACTTCTTTTATCTTTGTTGTCGATATGTTCAAGTTAAAAAGTTTTTTTAAAAAAATATTACAATCTATTTAGCCTAAATCAACCAACTTTAAATGGACGTATAGAATTGAGTTAGTAAATGAATGGATCATTAACCAGCACAAATTCGTGTGGTGGCATTGTTAGAAAGAAATAAAGAGTCCGTCATAAAATATTTTCCTCCATACATAACACACCTTTATTTTTTATTTAGTATGATGATGATATGAGTTGAGCTTAAAATGGAGAAACGTGGTTTGTGAGAATTCATATAGTCGACTCTAACTTATTTGAGAATGGGCATAATTGGTTGTGGTCATATTACTTTACTATTATATAGAAGGGACATTCGAAGGACTTTTATAGTCCTCACAAAAATTTTCAACTTGATGTCAAACTTTTTAATTAATTACTTTTAGGTTCTTTTCTTACTTTTTAGAGTCAAATTTACTTTTTGGGTCTTATGATGTATTTTTTAAAAGCGGTCAAACCTCCTACCTTATTTCCCATGTTACTTTCTTCTACCGATCTTATTTATTAACCTAAAATACAACAATTTCTTCGCTAGATATTTTTGCTTCTTGTTGCTCTCTCATTTTCTCCTTTTTCATTTGTTGCCTATTATTTTTGGACGGTTATTTTCTCTTGTTTTTGGTTCGTTTGGTACAGATTCTTACATGTAAGCATTTCTTTTAATTTATATTTGCATTATGAAATATATAGAATTTCTGAGAACTCTTTTACTTATATGTAGCCATTTTTTTAACTTTATATTTATACTTTAATGAGCTCATATGTGTTTTAAAAAAATTATACTAAAATGATTTTCAGATATAGTTTTAAGTATTATTTAATCTTTCTTGTCGATTTTATCTAAAATATTTGTTATTTAAAATCAAGATAGAATTAATTATTTTTTTCACCATTACCCATGCTCTGATAAATATGGAGAGATGTGGTGAAAGAAATATTAATATTAATTGAGATTTAAAAAATATAAGATAATTTAGTCAAATTATGTTTTAGTTAAAATTTCAAGAATGTAATTTTAACTAAATAAAAAAAAATATGGACAACTTTATACGTCGCCTTTGAAATATCTATGATTTTTTATAAATACATAAATAAAATTTATTAAATCATGCCATATAGTGTTGTAAATGAAAACAATGTTCTCCATCAAGATTGAGTTATCTTTAAAATCTCTTGTTTGATTAACTAAATTTAATCTTCTTAAGTATAGAGTATAATGAAGAATTAGATTTCATTGATTCTTGAGGTTTATTTTAATAAATATAAGTTATTTCTTGATTTTCGTCTAAAACTAAGGTTAAAAAATCACATTTAATTGGCATAAACCCTTACTCAAAATAATGAGTGAAATTTATAAAATATCAAAACAAATCGATATTTATCTATGAATAAATCGACACGCTCACAAATTTACAAAAATACGAAAATATTTTTTGATTTATGAGCTTTGCAAGTTGTAATTATTATACTTTATCTTTATCATGGTAGTAGGATGTCGAATCACTGTCCCTTTGAGATTTGCTAATTTTTGTACTTAATGTTCTTCCTCATAAATAAAGTTTTCATTAAAAATCATCTAATTATGTGACGATTTTTTTTTAATAATTATAAAACCTATCAATAAGATATCATTAACCTACAACTACGTTAAATTATTATGTGGTAGAAAATGTGACACGTTATACTTATTTAATGAAAGTTTTTAATTTTATATTTTAAGTGTGGGCACATGCTTAGCACGGGCCTTCAGTAACCAGTATGTGTGTGTGTGTATATATATATATATATATAGTACTTTGTTTGCCCCCAATTTATGTGAAACTTTTTTGTATTAGTAATAATTTAACTTTAAACTTCTCAATTACAATCTTCATGAGATGATTTATAGTCAAACTAATACCTATAATTTCTTTTAGACGATAAGTTTTAAAAAAAAAAATATTCTATAAGTTTCAAAAAAAAAAAACTATTCTTAAATTTTGTGGCCGGTTTAATACCATCACACAAATTGGGACGAGAGAATAATATAATTTTTTGATAAAATAAATTTGATTAACTTTTTTGTTTTGGATCATGTAGCTCTACCCAGGGGAATGGGTTAATGAATAGAAGACTTTGAAGTTTGACCTTTAGGATAGTTTGGAAGTGTTAAGATAAAGAGTGCCATTCACAACCACTCAAAACACTTGGCCATTAGTTACAACTCAGATATGTATAAACTCACATGGAAAAGCACATTTATTTTCTCCATCTATAATGGTATCGTTTTTTTCACAATAATAGTGGCATCTTTCTTTCTCCTAGGCTACAATAATTGTCTTCTTTCTCTCTTACTGTATGTTTGTGTTTCTAGCTAGGGAGAGGAAGAAATGACAATAATTACTGGCAGATGTGAGGCAGCTTTGCTCAGAGATTGGTTATATAGTTACTGGAATGACCATTTACCCTCTATTGTAGAAGGAAATTTCTATAATTTTGTTTGAGACTGATGCGTGGTAACCGTCATTTTTGAAGGAAATTTCTGTTCTTCATCGGTATTTGACTTTAACACAAATTTTAAGAAATAAGTTAAAATTTGTAAATTATTACAAATATAAACATTTGCGTGACTATAAAATAATCTCATTAAAGATAAAATAAAATATTATTACTTACTTTAAAATAAAAGAGAATGCCATTCTTGATCGATTAAGGATGTGTGCAGTGTGGAAAAGAACCGTGTAAAAGAAGGTCCTAGGACCGGCCATTTAATCTTATGGTTCAAGTTATATACGTGGATAGTGTAAATAATTTTTTTATATTATTAGTGTAATTCAACATTTTATAGGGCAATCTACTTTAATTTTTGAGTTTTCTGATCATGTTGTTACAAACAACTACATATTATTGCTATAATGATATAAAAATGATATATGTAGTCGGTGCACAAAATTTACACATTTAGTTTATACCTTATACTCCGTCCGTTCACTTTTACTTGTCCACTATTTTAAAAATAAATTTTCACTTTTACTTGTCACTTTTAGCATATCAAAAAAAAAAAAAAAAATTTTCCTGTTTTACCCATAGTATTAATTACTCACTTCAAATCATTTTTCAAATCCAATAAAAATATGCACTAATTAATATGGGTACATT
This sequence comes from Lycium barbarum, assembly GCF_019175385.1. Taxonomy (NCBI): domain Eukaryota; kingdom Viridiplantae; phylum Streptophyta; class Magnoliopsida; order Solanales; family Solanaceae; genus Lycium; species Lycium barbarum. The sequence goes on from NC_083342.1 coordinate 116,970,752, forward strand.
GGTAAATTACGCACTTCATTTATAATTTCTTAAACAGCGTGAAAAGTCCAAAATGAACAAGTATAAGTGAACGGAAGGAGTATGTTTTAACCGAAGTTGTAAATATTACCTTTGATATCGAAGAATGTAGTGGGATAGTAAGGGTGATATTATTTCACCTGTCTTAATTAACAATCTCAATTTTTTTAAAACTAATTACTCTCTCCGTCCATTTTTATTTGTCATGTGTTGACATGGCACATCTCTTTAGGAACCATAAATAGAATAATAATTTTATCCTAACTGTTACTAAGTCGTTTAATGGTTGAAATCAATCAAACATACTTTAAAACCTATACACCCACTAACAATTCCTTGAAATTGCCAACCTAATAATTAATAATAGGGATAAATAGAAACAAAATGGTAGATTATCTCTTGATTTTTCAAACTGAATGAGTAACATTGGACTACTATTTTTAGTATACATGATAAGTAAAAGTGAACGACTAGCATTTTATATTCACCGGACTTAATTAACAATCTCGATTTTTTAAAACTAATTGAGCATTTTATTCATCTTCAAATACTAAATTAGTATTGAATGCTTGGGAGTTTGAACAAAAACTAAAGCTACCTGTAAAGTTATTGGTTGAGTAACTAAGAAAGATGAAGAAAGCATAACTCTTTCTCTCTGTTAGACTACTTTTAAATTTTAGTAGTGATCTGTACATGTTCGTACAAATATATGATCGATATTTACTAAGACTATCTGATAGATTGTTACAATTATTATTTCAATAAATCTCAATGTAAGTGTGCAATTGACGAGGACTGATTTCTGTCCAACTGGTATATTATATCGCAAACCACAAATTTTACTGTAATTAGGCAATTATATCCGTTTTAGCTTTTTTGGTACGTCTATTTTGCCTTTTGGTCAGAGCCATTATATTTTCAGTCAATTTTATTTAATCAATCATAAGTTCACTGATTTTGAAGTAACAAAAACTATTTTAATGGCATTCTCCTATGGGATGTGGTAAGAGAATTTCCTCCTTTTCTTTTTGTTTCAATTATTTAATGAGAAATAATTGTTCTAATGTGGCATCAGAGTATTACTATTGCATTATTTGGTTGGAAAAAGGGGCTGCGACAGCGTTGACTCCTGTAAGTGTACGGAAGTCAGACAATGGGATGCTTCACTTTCGAATATTTTTGGACACACTTATTTCATTTCATAAATATGTCAGCATACTTTGTTTTCTTGTCACATAACCAACAAATGTTTTCAATGCAAAATTATACCGTGCCTCTGATTTTCTACCTAATTAAAAAAGAACTTGATAATGAAGTTATGAAGTGGTGGATGATGGTGGATAAGTGGAACTGTAATTGTGAGTTCACATCATTTTTTGATATGTGAAACGCAATAAAAATGTTTCATAGTATCCAAAGAAGAAGAAACAAATTCAAATGTAGCGCATCTGCTGTGGTGGTACTCCACCGAAAAAAAAAAACAAATTAAAATGTTTATCTGACCAAAAAAAAAAAAAAAGCAAATTAAAATGTTTATCTGAACAAAAAAAAAATGTCACTGAAAGTACTCGATTCAGATAAACATTGTGCTATAAGCATAATGCCACAGCATGAACCTACACGGTAAACTTGCTCGACAATAATTTGAGCATAATGAAAATTGCTTGACAATAACTTGAGAAATCATGCTTAGGCCTCAACCTTAGGTAATGAATTGTCATGTACCAAATCCAACTAAGTGCACACACCATTTCCTTAACTTTTAGTCTTGCTTTATGGGTGTGACAACCATTAAAATTGAATTACAGTTGTCAATTTAGTTGATCTTGCAGTGAAAATATAACAAGTTATAAAATAAAATCATTACTCGAGGTCTTGCAACAAGATGGCATAGGAATGGAACTCGTTAAGAAAAATTGATCTTTAGACGTAACTCAATTTCAAAAATCAACTCAAGAACTAATGAAGATATTTCAAAACCACACCCCATAAAAAAAATGGAGTTTGCTATGAAATTCATAGCTGGTATGTCGCTAAATGGTTGTTTCTAACATGACTATTTGATAAATCGTTATTAAATAAAATTAGCGATAAAATATTTGCTTTTAGTGAGAAAAATTGTTTGTTGCTTATTCCTTTTTTGCAACACCCCTTCTTCTCGCACTTTAGACTGGACAACTAAAATATAGATAACATAATATGAGGGCACAATAGCAAAAATACAACACTAAGGACGAATCTGACTCTTCCACCATATATACAAAAAATTGGATTCAACACTATTCCATAAGCTAGCTCAAGATGTAATTATCGCCCAAAATTATATAAAAAGATTACTCACATTCTATCAGTCATTGCGCGACATTCTAACTGAACCATCTCCCTATTTTCTTGAAGAAATAGATTGATATATTTCGTAATTAGTATTATGTTTTTTCATTTAACTAAGATGGGGTAAACCATGTAGTAAAACTACCAAAGGGTCGGGCCAATGAACATTGCTCCCAAGTAGCTCTCACCCCAAACTCCAAATGCCATGGACCATGGTGTGGATTGCTAATTAGATGTGCCAACAAAAGAGCCACAAAATCTCACTGACATTGCGAACTTTATTGAAAGCAATTTTGTAACACATGCTTGAATTTCGATTTCTATTTCCACTCCGTTAACTTGTCACTCCAAATATCTAAAATCTAATTGCAGTAGTTCTTTGGTTTTCTTTTAAATTACGGTTCTTTTTATTCCAAGATATGGTGGATATTGAACATTTACTTATAAAATAGAAAAACATGTTTGATTATCAGATAATGCAGCAAAACAAGGCCTCACCAACTACTGGCAATCCGAAAGTCTTGTGAGGCAAAGCTCGGGAAATTTTCCAAAATCATCACCGCAAAACAAGCGTGTTTTTTTCTGGTGTCCTGGTCAGCTCGCGCGCATCTCCACTAATTCCACAGGATACCTTGCTACATATATCCTACTAGCAAGAGGCAACATGTATCATGTAACTATTTCCCCCAGGCTTAGATAGATGAAAAGAAATCACCTAGTGATTCTGTCTCTGTTGAAATTTGAACCTGAATAGACCTCATGCTTCTCATCTCACTTCATTGACCACTAAGCCACATCCTTGAATGCACGTGTTGTTTCTATTTCTGTCTAGTCGCCATCTCACAACTCTTAATGATGGCTAGGAAATGACACTAAATGCAATTCCAATAATTGGGGGTACATGCAGAGGCAGGCCCCGCCTCTCCCAACTCCCAACTCCCCTTTAATACCCAAATATGTGCTTACAAGTTTTATCAGTATCCAAAAGACGAATCCAAGATATAGAGTCAATAAGTTCAAATACTAAGGTGTTGGTTAGTAGCTGGTTAAGAGTTACAGTAATACATATATAAGTTATGAGGAAATTTATGTATTATTTTATGCAGGAATTAGTTATGTAATATTTAGCTATCATGTACTATTAGTTATTCCATCTTCTATCCTCCATAAAATAATACATGAATTCCCTCATAACATATACATATATTAGTTATGCAGTTTCTAAATTGCAAATCAAACACCATATTAATTTTATATATGAACAACTTAGCTCCTATCAGCTACCAAACATGATATAACTTATGCAGGATTTAATACCTACATAACTCACCTCCAAACTAGCTACCAAACGACCCCTAAGTATTATGTATAAAGTTTTTATAATACCTGTATACAGAATCATCACCAAAGATTTTCAGATGAATTCAATCATAGGATTTTGGATTGTCTAACAAAAGAATAATGATGTGTTCGCACAGAGAAAGGTTGCATCTACCTGCTGTGCTGGCCCATGAAAACAAAAGGTAATACTTATCAGAGAAGTTGCCAGGAAAATTCAAACACAAATACAATTAAGTCCAATCATTCACTTTGGGAAGATGAAAAGTGTGCACATTTGTATGTTTTTGTGGTCCTATGGTATAATTTTGTCGTCTCATAAACATGAAATGTCCTGTGGATCACACCAAGAATTGTCATTTATTATTGTTGCACTTCCCTTTCTCTGATTATTTTTGTTCGAACGTGAATATCAATTTTTCATGGTAAAAGATTAAGAATTGTTCTAAAACTTCCTCATTACTATAGCAGTTAATAGATGAATTTATTTCAGAAGACGTAAAGTAGGAGGTCCCCTCCAATATCAGGACACAGTTGACCAATTCCACTCTGTGAAGAGGTGGATATACTTACACCAAATCATTCTCCCTTTTTCACTGAAGCAGCATAAAGATTAATTATTTCCACGGATGTAGTTTAGGAGGTCCCCCCAAATATCAGGATACAGTTGTCCATTTTTTCTCACTTAGATGAAATGAAATTTTATAATTGAATCACTTTTTTGCAGGTAAGGGGGGATTAGTGAAAAAAAGCTTATGCACCTAGCTCATTGGAAGCTAAGAGTCTTATAGCCCCAAAACGGGGATATAAGTTTTAGTAATTCCTTTAGTACACTAATCTATAAAGCTTCACTCAGAGCTATTAAGCTCTTGCAAGAAGTCAGAAGCTCTTCCACTTGAAATTGCATAAGTGAAGAAAGCTCCAGGACTCCAACGGAGTAGGAATTGGGTCACTAGGTTTTTTCTTTGTGCGAAATATCCTTCAAAAGTCTATTGTCTTTTGTTTCTTGCTACTATATGTGTTTTCTTGTACTTCGATTATGTTATTTATCTGTGGTAGCTACTGCTCCCTTTTTTCAGACTGCTCTATTTTGACTTATTCGCTTTCTTTAGTTTCATTTGCATTTTACTTTGAACTGCTCGTGCTTATCTAACCTTTCTCGTTGTGATTTCTCTTGAGCTAAGGGTCTTTCGGAAACAGCCTCCCTATCTTCCGAGATAGGGGTATGGTCTGCGTACACTTTACCCTCCCAAGACCCCACATTGTGGAATTTCACTGGGTATGTTGTTGTTATTGTTGTTGTTGTTGAAATATCCTTCAAAAGGACTGGTCTTTAATTTTGCCCCCCAAATTGGTGGTCTTTAATTTTTGCACTTCGCTAAAAGCTCCTTGGTTCCGGGTTCGAACCCCCGCTCTTTAATTTTGCCCCCCAAATTGGTGGTCTTTAATTTTTGCATTTCGCTAAAAGCCCTTTCGTTCCGAGTTCAAACTGCTGCTCGGTAAAAAAAATTTAAAAAATTTGCAATGCATAAGTTGGACTCCAACTTATGCCTTACGGCCTAATTTTGAGTAAATTGCGATTTTTTTTTTGACTGAACCTGGGTTCGAACCTAGGACCTCGAGGTATTAAGCGAAGGACAAAATTAAAGACCACCCTAGCGAAGGGTATTCCTGCAGATCGCCCTCCCTAGTATAGGTATAATTCAAAACCTGCGCTTCTTAAAAAATCCTATAAATCTAAATAAAGTTTCAAAGTTTGACTAACAAGCAAGAAAGTTAACTTTGAGAAAGAAAAGCGCTCTAGCTACAACCCTTACTTTGGTGGGTGGGGGTTGTGGTTCAGAATATTAATTCAGGTACAGAGAGAGGAGTTATTCCTGCACAACAATCTGATAACCACAAAAGCTTATAAGGCCCTCCAAAATAAAGGTTTATCCAAAAGCAGATAATCTAGAACAGTGTCTTAAAAGCCGCGGCGTAAGGCGAAGCGTTTTACATATGCCTCGTTCAGGCATAAGCCCCAAGGCACGGGGCGTAAGCTCCATGGGTACTTAATTTTTAATATTTTCTAAATTAATAAAATAAAAATATATTAAAATTATATAAATAAAAAAGAATTAGTATAAAAATGTATATATTTATTATTAACATGCTAACATATGCATGAACTATTTAAAAAATCTTGAAAAAGTGAATGTAAAGATGCATTATACAATAACATGACTATGATGAAACATAATTAGAGTTGACAGAACGATACTCTGTCCTAATAATTCAAAGATAAAATTGACAATAATATAAAGTTATTATTTTAAAAACTAAAACTAGATACAAATTAATACTCATTATAATACAAATAGTCAGAATAGAGTCTTCAAAACATTATCTAAACTAGAGTGATATCAAAAGAAATTCTAAACCTAAAAACTATCTTGAAAAAGATAAATTGAAGAATGCTAAGAAAATCTTGATGAAAATAAAGAATAAAGAAGGAAAATGCAAACATGGAAGATAGTAAGAATTGGAGGACAAAACTATTTGCTTTGTAGTTTACTTTGCATACAAAGGTGTAAAGTGTATATGTTACTATGTAAACAACAATGAGAAAAGCTTATGAAATTAGGATAAACCATTAGAAAAAACTTTTGACTTTTTGATATATTCAGTTTGAGAATTTACTATAAGTATATTTAACTTTTTTTAAAAAAATATTAAGCAATTGTGGCTCAAATTTGTAAAAGTTCCCGGGACTTACGCCTAGGCGAACGCCCCGAAGGTCGGGGCTTACACCCCAAGATACTTACGCCCCGCCTATACGCCTCAGTGCGTTTTTGGTACGCCTCGCCCCAAGTCTAGCCCCGGGGCTCGCCCCAAAAACACCTTTCAAAACACTGATCTAGAAAAGAATCACGGTAAATAATCATATGAAAAGAGGGCTCTAGATGCCTTAGTTTGCTTTCTAATCCTCCTTTTTGCCGAATTAAGAGCTTAGGAAAACGAAACGGCTCTAGATGCCCTTATCATCCTACAATCCTGTACTAATAAAACTAAGAGAACATAATTTGTATCCTCTCAGGTAGTTTGTACATGAATTTGAGCTGTTGCAAACGAAAAAGAGGAGGCACTGGTCAAATTCTCCTCATTTTCCAGAGTGAACCAATCTCGTCAACTGTGACCACCAGATTGACATTGATACCTTCACCGAAGTGTGAAAGCAAGTCTGCAATAACTTAAGCCTTTTCCCTTCTCTAACGCTATAAGAGGAAACGTAATCTGGTGAAGAGAAGAAACAATCCGGTTCAGGTTAGCACATGGCTATAAAACCAGTAAGCACTATCTCGTGATTGGTCAGCAGTCTAGACGTTAGATAATCATCATAAGAATTATGAACCACGACACTGAGCTCAAAAGGACCAAACTGTGTTTACAGGAAAAAACATATTGTATCAGAACTCAAAGTACCAAGGAAGCTTAATCATGGTATCTGAAATAAACATTCTCCTCCACAGCATGGGATGAAGGAAGATTGCTACATAATGTGACGATACAAAAGTTCGAATGCTGGTTGACTTTTTGTTACTAACAGCATTTCTTTGAATGTTGCTAATAGCATGTTAACAAACGACTCTTGTGCCATAAGGGGCATACACATCAGGTTTACAAGTCAATTCCACTTTAGGAAGATAGGCTTACCTCCACTCAAGATTTCCAGCTAGCTACACACTAACTCTACCGTCAATAATATTGCTTCTTCCAGTTTTAAATTAAACTTCAACTGCTGAAAGCACCTGAAGAGTCTCTCTTGCTATATGCTGCGAGTTACTGATCAATCAACAAAGAAAGATAAGCTTCACCACCTTCAAACTACAATCTATTTCTTGATGGATGCAAATGCTACCAGTGGATACAAGCTGGTGTGTTAAGTACAAATGCGCAAAGACCAAAGAGGTAGGAATACAGGATTTACCCCCATATGCAATTTACTACTGAAGTTGATTATTCGTTCTGCCCAGTCCTGAATGGTCAAAAGAAAAAGTATATATGTCAAGGCATAAAACATTTAGAAGAAGACAGATTAGAAGGTCGCCAAAGCTTACTTTGGTTTGTCACTTAAGGTCACCATAGATCTGAGGACACCAGGACTAATCCTATCTGCAAGAACTCCTTGCTCAGATATCCATAAAGACTTCTCCTTTACGACGCTCTGAAGTTTCTTAGCTTCGTAATCGAGTAGAGTTTGATCTGCATCAGGTAACCAACTATTTGGACCCGTTCATGTTTCAAATATTGAAAACAGGGTAGAAAACAAAGTAAACAATAGAGTTCTCCACAAGAATAATTATCAAATAGAGAAATTAAAAGGAGCCACCAGCTAAAATTAATGGTCATTCTAGTTTCAAAAAGAATTAATGGCCATTCTCCTTTTTTTTCTTTTTGAACAAGTGAATGGTCATTCTAGTGCTTCGATTTGCATAAAATCCTTTCCTACACTCAATAAGACCATCCTAAAGTGGAAGGTCATGATGGGTTGGCCTTGATAACAAATAGAAATCTATTCAAAATGGAACGGTAAAATTTAAATAGCTGACAATTAGCACTGAAATTTGTGAAGTTTCAGAAGATCATGAATGCACAAAAAAATGAGGCTGGGAGGAGGGTTTTGAGGAAGTGGTAAGTTATACTGGTGGTAATACAGGTTGCATCCCTGGATGTATTTTTCTAATAAACTATTTACTTACTTAACGGAAAAAGAGCACAAACTATTGTTAGGCAACTTAGTAGCTACAAGCTTAGTTACAAGCTAAGAATAATAGTTTAAATGAAATGAGGTTGTTAAGGAAATATGAAACAAAATGATGGATAAAAATTAAGAAATCCAACAAACAGAATAAAGTTTCCTCTAGAGAATAAAGATTCATCTCATACAAAAGTATATAGAACCTTTATGTTCAGTCTGGCGCAATCCCTCCAAGATTTGGTTATTGACTCTTGGCCATGGAAATTGATTTGGAGGACCAAATTACCTCCTAAATTTAAGTGCTGCATCTGGATAGCGCTCAACAATGCCATCCCTACAATAGATAATCTTAATAGGAAAGGACGTGAACTGTTCAACAGATGCTATTTTTGCAAGTGTCAGCTGGATACAGTCAACCATTTACTTCTTCACTGCCCAGTAGCTTTTAATCTTTGGAGCATGGTTTTCAATATTTTTGGATTAAGTTGGGTGATGCCTCAGTATCTTAGAGAGGCATATGTGAGTTGGAGCCTTTGGAAAGTTGATAAGACCATCAAAAAAAAAAAAAAATTGGTTGACATGGAGTTGGGATCTGGAAACACATCTGTAGCCTAATTGATGAATTTTCTCAGAAGGTTTCCTTCAAAGCAGGCAATGGACATAATGTCAAATTTTGGAAAGACTTATGGCTTGGGAACACTACATTGAAGGCTTCCTTCCCAAGGATTTTTCAGATAGCTAGCAACAAGGACGCAACCATTGCTCAATACAGAGACGGCAACACATGGGAGTCCAATTTTCAGAAGAAACCTACGGGATTGGGAAGTCAATGATTTACTCATCTTCTTAGGGGCATTGGAAGAATGAAATCTGGATAATACCTCCCAGGATAGGATCCTATGGGGGGTTTCTAAGAAGGGAATGTACACTGTGAAAGAATGCTACACACAAGGATGCATTCTTGAAGCTTGGCCTTGGAAACATGTTTGGAAGACCAGACAGCCCTTAAAAGTTAGTTGCTTCACTTGGACAGCACTCCATGGAAAATGCCTGACACAAGACAATGTCAGAAAGAGAGGCATCATCCATGTTAACTGCTGCCTCTTTTGCCTACAGGATAATGAATCTGTCAACCACCTCTTTCTGCATTGTCCTGTAACAGCTTCCCTTTGGCACTTATTTTTCTCTCTGTTTGGCATTCAATGGGTCATGCCCCACTCCATCAAAGATGCCTATGAAAGTTGGATATTTTGGAGAGTTGACGAAACCATCAAAAGGATCTGGAGAATGATCCCAGCAGCAATTTTTGGTGTATATGGAAGAAAAGGAACAGCAGATGTTTTGATGGAATTTCAACTCCTACAAGTATTCTAAAGGCTGGATGTCTACTTAGTCTGTTTAGTTGGCATTTTCATTCCCCTGTAAACAGTGTTGATAACTTTTTGGATTTTGTTAGCTCCCTAACACTGACTTAGCAGTGGTCTTGGTGGCACATTTTGACTGTTTCTACAGGTTTTTGTTTAGTTTCAGCTTCATATAGTTATGTAGCTAACTGTTAGATGTTTTGTAACTCTGCATCTTCTTGATGCCTTTCTAATGCAATTTATTTACTATATCAAAAAAAAAAAAAAAAAAAACTTGGTTGATGATCCCTGCTGCTGTTTGTTGGAGTCTTTGGAATGAGAGAAACAGAAGGTGTTTTGATGGCATCTCAACTCCAAGTTATTCTCTTAAAGCTAAATGTTTAGTGAATCTCTTTTGTTGGACAATGCTGTCCCCAGTAACTAGTCCAGTACAGTTTTTGGATTTTATTAGCACTTTAGTTCTTGATAGAGACATTGTTTTGGGGCAAACAATGTTTTCCTACACTTTTGTTCTTTTGTAATTAGCCTCCTGTAACTTTGCATCTTCTTGATGCCTTTCAATGAAACACATTACTTCATCAAAAACAAAACAAAACAAAAAAAAAACAAGTGATCCCTCCACAACAAAAGAGTGACATGATTTAGATTACCAAGGACAAACAAGTATAATTAGCAATTACATCAGAAGCATAACTCATTTGCCTAGATAAAAATGAGGAATTATATTTGCATAAAGTCCATATAGAGAGAGTTACTGGTTCATACTTTGTGATAAAGATTCACAACATAAATGAGGTAAGAAAGAAACCTTTCTCCAGAATGGTATGGGCAGCATGAAAAGGAATATTGGCAAATACGTCAGTTCCCGGGAACATGACCCAAGTCTTCTCCTTTGAATCATGATTACCACAGGTTAAACAAACCTCTTTCACCAATGGTCTTGATTCAACATTCCTCATTATCGACTCAAAAGGTGTAGAAACACTAGTTTTTGTCGTCTTGGCCCTCCTCCTTAGTGCAGTTAATGCTTCTCTGTTCCCATTCCTCGCTCTATCATTTTCAACTAACTGCATTACATTACACATAGTTATCTTATACATTTGAACTTAAACTTTTTTGCTTCAACCTAGAGGGTATTTCAAGTACCTGTTGCCGAGCTAATAAAAGACTTTCACCTTCAATTTCAACCTCAATAAGCTTTTCTTGTAATTGCTTCATTGAGTCATCCATTTGATCTCTACAAAACAATAACAATTATGAGTGTCCTCAAATTTTCACAATCTAATTCATCCGACAAGTTATTGCAAGAAAAAGCTATTATAGTTTAAAAGAAATGCAGATGCAAGTGACAAATCCATCATCCAATTTCTGGGCCAAAAAATAAATTAATAGTATGAGGGGAAGATCAAGTGTAGCACTTTCAACATCTTTTTACCTTAATTGTTAGAATACAAAAGGATAATAGTAAATTGGAGATAAATATACTCTAACATCCAAAATCCCTATGACCTAATTATATCCACAAAAAAAAAAAAAGAAAAAAAGGTTAAAGGAAACCTTATTCACTTATGAGGGAAAAAGAATCTCCGATAAATGTCATATTATAGGAGTATTTTATTAAAGAATTGTCAAGCATTACATATGCTGGTAATTGACACATTGAACCACAACATTACTTGCTCTAAAAGCAAGAACTGGCGCTGTAGAACTTTCTAACCTGAACATACATCAATACCCATGGTATATATACCCCCCCCCCCCCCCACATACAGACCAAATAACAAGGTTATTCCTGTACTCAAAGGACTGGGTAGTGCTACAACGACGGCATACATCACATCAAGCTACAACTCTGAAAGGACCACATGCATACTTGTGTTATCAGTTATGAGTCTCTAGTGGTGACAAATGGGCGAGTTGAAAATGGGTTGAGAAAAATGGTTTGGGCTTGAACCCGCCCATATTTAATATATGGGTTTAAAGCATGTTGAGTATTGGTTTACATGGGTCGCCCATACTTTGTGCTTCATCTTTTTCTTTGTTTTAATTTTGATCATCTAGCAATTACCAATTCAAACGCAAAAAAAATTACTATTAACTTCCCACCATAACACAATCAAATGATAAATGTAAATCACAAATAGTTGTTTAATTAACATAAACAACCAAAACTAAATAAAATACTAGTCTAAAACCATCTGGTTTTACAACAAAAAATATAAACAGCGATATAACATATAGCTTGTAGCTAATTCATTAACATGCTAGACTAACCCATTTGTTTTTTCAGCAGTAACAAAAAATTCTTTACCTAAACGAAGAATCATATAACAAAATTCAGAGAAGCATGAGTTGTGCCCAAAAAATGGAATGATCAAAAGTTTGTTTGTAGTCTTTATTTACAAGGAAGAATCAACAACTTGACACAGAAAATAAAGGAGAAGAGAGTAACAATTTTCTCAACGGATTAATTTAGTTGGTATGAAAAATCAGTACCAGGTTCGAGAGCTCCTCTTCAAACGCAAACCCAAATTAGAGGGAGGAAGGAAGTGAGCAAGCGACAAGTAAAAAAATTTAGCCTACGAGTTATCCCTTTTAACTCTTGGAGTTCGCCCTATTTTTATACCTTTCGAGTACATAATGTTGGGCAATTTACACGATTGTCCTTATTCGGCGGTGGTCTTTAATTTTTGTTCTTCGCTAAAAACACTTTAGTTACGGGTTCGAAAGTTTGACGCAAACTCTACTTATGGCATCAGACAAAACTCTACCTTAAAGTAGAGGTTTGCATTAATACAAAATAAAAAATAAAAAAAATTACTGAATTGGAATTTTGCAAAACTCTGCCTTAAAGCCTAACTTTTGCCCGAATAGACATAATTTTGCTACGAAACTCTGCCTTGTAATTTTTTTTTTGACTGAGCCAGAGTTCGAACCCAAACCTCATAGTATTAGGCGAAAGACAAAAATTGAAGACCAGTAATTTGAGGGACAAAAATTAAAGAGCAATGCCTTTGAAGGGCAATTTACTAGTTTTGAGCAGGTTTGGTCCACTTAACGCAATAATACAAATGGGAACTAAAAAAGGGCATAACCATGTCAAACTCACGTAACTGGTTTAAAAAGTTATTACTGGCTGGTTAATACCAAATGTGTGTTTTTGAAAAGCTTTTGTTGAGTCGGGGGTTTATGGGAAATCGGCTCTCTACCTCACACAAGCTAGGAGTATGGTATGCGTACATCCATTCTTCTCAGACCCTACTTGTAGGATCACATTGGTACGATGATATTGTTTTAAAATCAAATATGTGCCTTTTAGGTCACCGTTTAATTTTGTCTCTTTTTTAAAAGTTTGGATAGATATAGTTTTTATGACCCTCAAAGTAGTAGACTATTGTCTAACGTTTACAAAATTTTAAACCATAATCTAATGTTTCTCGTAAAAATTTTAGTTTGCTCAAAAGAATTTTAGATTAGTTTTATAGATTCATAAATTGCAAAAGATCATAAAAAGGGGTTATTTGTTACTATGTAAATAATTGTTCAAAAGGGACAACCTGTGAAAATTAGGGTCAGCTGCCGTTGGCATGTGTACAAAACTAGCTTCAAAGTCACATATGCGGAAATTGGAATCCCAGTTCATTACTTATGTAGTTATGTTAATGATAACTGTAAGTTGGATCTAGCTGACTGTTTTCTGGAGTTGAAGTTGGGTTTTGCCAGCAAGGATAGTTGGGCTAGAAAATAAGAAAATGTAGCCTAAATAATGAAATTTCAACCAAGTTTTTTTATTCATTTGACCCGGAAAAAGATGATTTAGAATTAATGGATTTTAAAAAGGTAAAAGTATACTTTTATTTTGTAAAAAATGTACCTTGACAGAAAAATCGCGTGACAATGCATGTATGTCACTTCCTTGGAATGAGATCATCCAAGAATAAAGGCTTATCAAATAGCCAAGTCGAGAGAGTAATTAGAACTGCTAATAGTTTAGGTGTACATATATATATTCCTCTTATTCAACAGACACCAAAGTAGAACCAAACTTGAGAAGTGAGCAAATTATAGTATTCAATCTTCAAGCTGAGCATAGGAAAGAAGAAAAGAGTAATTGGTTACAAGAGAGAATTGATAAGGAGCATATTATCTAAGTAGAAAGATGATTCAACATATAAGTAGGAGTAACAATTAACTGAAGATTCGATTTATTTCATTCATCTTCCATCGTTTATTTCCCTCGATATGCAGAACTAATCGTGCTTTCAGTTGAGGCATGAATATGCCAAGGCTTTTTCCTCAACCAACTCCTTTGCGGTCGCATCCATCTTGGCCCTTGAAAACTCATCTATCTTCAGACCTGCATAAAAACATAAGAGTAATCAATTGATTTCTTGTTTAATTAAACGTAAAATACTATGAAACAAATTCAGTTTGCCAGAAAGCCTAAACCAGGTGTGGTATTCACTACATTGGGTACTAAAATTTTACAAGGAAGAAACTAAATTGACCATGAATGAGGAGGAACTAACCTTGCACGATTGACCATTCTCCTTTCTCACAAGTAACTGGGAAAGAGTATATTAAGCCAGCTGGGATGCCATAAGATCCATCAGAATAAACCCCCATTGACACCCATGTCCCCTGAACAAAAGATGTAAGGAACATTTAGTCTGATGGCAAGAGAACAGAAAAGTGGCATGCATTTTATAGATGTAAGTATTATAACTATAATGAACAACAAAAAATGGAGATACTGAACCTTTGGAGTGCCGAGAACCCAATCACGTATATGATCACAAGCTGAGCTAGCAGCAGACAATGCACTTGATAGCTTTCGAGCTTTTATGATGGCCGCTCCTCGCTGCTGCACTGTGGTGATGAATTCTGTGTTTAACCTAACATTCATTGGGAACCTTATTATTACTGATTTGATCTTATTTTGAATTCAATGATATAATTGAGCTAACAAAACATCCCACTAGATCAGTTGCAAATTGATGGATAGTATGCATCATTTTTATGATGTAATATTCACACTCGTCCCTATAACCTTTCTACATTTTTACGTTGTAATATTCAACATGTGATAAAGCTTTGTTTAGTGTCTAGCCTTTACAGTAACAGTAAGAGTACGTCGTCTGCCTAAAGCTTTAAAGGATCTGAAAATAAGACTTGACGGTGTAGAGCATTTTACCATTGATCATCAGCAACAAGTTCTCTGACAGGCTTTTCTCCGGCAGCGGTTTTCACAGTTGCATGATTCACATCTGGATACTGACTTGAAGAGTGATTTCCCCATATTATCACATTCTTTACGTCACCAACATGAACATTTAGCCTCTCTGAAACCTGACCTAAAGCTCTGTTGTGATCAAGCCTTGTTAGGCAAGTTATGTTTTTCGCCGGGATGGAAGGGGCAAATTCTTTCAAAATAAGTGCATTGGTGTTAGCTGGGTTAGCAACAACCAAAACCTGCACCAACCGGAGACCACGATAAGCATGTCAATTTTCTGTAACGTTCCATAGATAATTGCCTTTTTTGGACCTAAGATGGACGAAATCCGGTGCACTATTATGTGATTGAGGATCATCAATTTGATTGGAAAATAAATAAACAGCTAGTGACCTGTGTTAACATAAAAAAAAGAGTAGCTGCTACTAGCCTAAAGTCTCAGAGTTTTATTAATTACTCCATTGAGTTAAACCAAAATGAACTAAGCCAATCAAAGATAATAAGAAACCTTGAGTTCATTTTGTCTTAATGTATTATACATTGGATAACAAAATTTTCTTACCTTGCAATCAGGAGCAGCATGCTGCTCTAAGGCAGAGGCTTGTGCCTTGTAAATTGAAACATTTTTTGACATGACGTCCTTTCTTTCCATCCCTTCTTTTCGTGGAAATCCACCAACCATAACAGCAACATTGACGCCTTTACAAGCTTCAACAGCATCCGTGGTAGCAACAATGTCTATAGAACAATAATATTCGATAAATTTAACAAAGTAAGAAAGTAAAAGTGGCCACCTGAAGCTTTTTTTTTCTTAATGTATTTTACCTTTGAGAAGAGGAAAAGCTGCATCAATCAATTCCATTTTAACTCCTTTCAAGGCCTCAGCAGCAGGTTCAATATCAAGCATGTGTATGATAACAGGTTGATCAAGGCCTAACATGGCTCCTCTAGCAATCATCGGAACAAGAGCATATCCAATTTGACCTGTTGGTAAAAATACAATTACTTGAAAAGTAAAATGAAGATATATATTTTCACCAACATGACCTATTACAAGGAGTTCAAACCAACAGGAAGCATCAACATACAGACACAGTACTCATCTTATACCCTACTAAAGTTCTAAAAAGGACAGATTAAAGGACCAAAAATTATTTAGAATCTGAATGTTTAGGCATCATATTGGACTGTGACGGACTTAAATGAAGTGACGTGAACTGTGAGGATTCATATAGCCGACCCAAAACTGCTTGGGATTGAGCATAGTTGTTATTTTGTGGTTCTTGAATGTTTTGCCACAACTACCAGCCTTTTTTTTCTTTCTTTTTTTCACAATATCACATGTGCTAATTCTCTAAATCCTAAATTACCGATCAACAAGGTCCACATTTCGAACTTCTTATACAACAACAACAACAACAAGAAGCCCAGTAGAATCCCACAATGTGGAGTTTGGGGAGGGTAGAGTGTACGTAGACCTAACCCCCACCTTGAAAGGTAGGGCGGCTGTTTCCGAAAGAGCCTCGGCTCAAGAGAGGAAAACAAGACAAAAAGTCAGATAGGGACAAGCATATCAAAAACAATATGAAAACGAGGAATAACAAAAGTGAGAAAGTCATGATAAAACAGTCCGAAAAGAAAGGAGCATTAGCTACCATAGATAAATAAGATAGTCAAAGTACAAAGGCCCAACAAATCTGTTTTAATCTGGTTATATGAGTTTAACATATGGCTAAACCACTATGACTATATCTAGATTTATCAATTGGCCAAGCACTACCAAAATCTTATAGCCATATTCTTGTCAAATATAGTACTCCTATGTGATTACCAAGACAGAATAAATAAAATAAAATAAAAAGTTCATAAAATAGAAAATAAATGCAGCAATATAATGAATATAACATGCCTGCAGCGCCAGTAACAAGTACTGTAATGGGATCCTTCTCTATATTCAAGAAGCTCCATATGTGCCGAACAATCTTCCATGACAAATACGCACAACCCAACAAAACAAGAGGCTTTTCAATTGATCCCAAATATTCCATTATTTCTTAAACTTAGAGAAAATTCACACAATAATCGCAATTAGGTACTGTTAACATGAGACCCCGTGTGATTTAAAGGAAATTTTCACACACAAAAAAGAAAGACTTTGAAGACAAGGCAACCCAATCAAATGCCAAAGACAAAATCCACAAGCTATGAAATAGAATAGTAACACATCCATGTCAAGAAAAGAACCTGATACAATATCAAAATGAGTACTAATGGCTATAGCCTATATATGATAATGGTGTAAAACATATTTTTAAAATCGTACCGGCTGCTCCAGTGACAAGAACTCTAGTGGGTTGTTTTGCCATGGTTGAAAAATTGCAGAGCCTGAGTAGACAATGTGATCAATGTTAAATTTTTTACTTAGTACTATGATTTTACAATGTTAAGGTATATTGAAGCCCGTGGAAAATTATAGGGACACGTTTCCACGATTATAGGAGGTGGCCATCAAAAGCAGTTGTTGCAGTCACAGGAAAAGCTGCATGTTAGTTGATGCCTCATGGACTTGGCACAGCACTAGTTAAAAGGTTCAGATTAATGTACCCTTTAAACTTTACAGAACAAAGGGCAATTTCGAGCCAAAACTGTAATGGTGAAGGTATGGATGAGCCAAATTTCTATCCGTTGGTAACACTTTGTTTGGATGGTTGTTACATGTGGTTTCATAATGTATCGTATTATATCAATTGTGTTGTATTTATTATATTGTATTGTTTATTTTGATGATTACAACGTTTGGATAGATTGTATTGTTTCTTGTTGTTACATCATGTTAATTAGACATCAACAATTTGAAGGATAAACCTACGAGAAAAGTAGGATACGGTGTATAACTATCATAAAACTGTACGATAAAGGATAACATATAATTACTAGATAATAAGTAACAACAAAAGGAGAAAAGATAAGTAAGGTAACGACGCGATAACATCAAATCGATCGTTTTATAAATAAAATGGGACTTTTCGTCTTTACGTAACGATGGATTTAATGATACAAAAATAAAATTTAAGTAACTATAAAAATAAATATTGTATTTAAACTAACAACACAAAACAATATAATAGATTATAACCATCCAAACAAGCTGTAAACTTAAACCTTTCCCAAAGTTTAAAGGGCAAATTTAAACCTTTTTCCTTTATGTGAATATATGTCAATCAGCAAAATTATAAAGATCCATGGAAGTTACATCTCTACAGCTTATGCCTCATCTTTCCCTACCAAAATGCCGCAGCTTGCGCACGCGTCTTTTATTAAAACAGTTACAACTTACATGTTTAATAGGTTATTTTGGTTGTTACTTCTGATTCACTTAATCTTTGTTATTAGATTCAATTAAGTAGACTAAATTTCTGAATTATAATATCGGGTATGTATAAATTAAAGAAGCTTATCTTTTAACTATTTATTATGGAGCAACCTTAATCTAGATTAAAACTATATTTCGATAAAAGTTGATTAGTAAAAACACAATTTTCAACGTGTACTGAAACAGATTATAAAGTCAGACTTCACCTAATCTAGATGTGGCGAGTAGCTAAATATAAATTTAATTAAGTTGGGTGGATTAATCATCATATTTCAATTGAGATCCAAAACTTATTGGTCCCAATAGCTTCGATATTTAATCATAAGATCTAAAATGAAAAGTATTTAATCGGACGGCTATGCCCAAAAAGAAAAAAAAAAGAAAAAAAGAGCTGGTCAAATTTATCACTTCCTCTGTTCTTCTTCTATTTGATGCGCCTTTTTTTTCTCTTCATATATTAAATTTTACTAAATAAATTATTTAAAAACAGAAATAAAATAGACATCAATCTTTTCTCTTCACTAAAAACATAAGATTGAGTAAACAAATATCTTATTGATATAAACGTTTAAACAACAAAGATATAAAGAAGAAAATTATCCTATTTTTCTATTCTTCTTTGTCTTTCGTGCGGAACATTCACCAAAGAATTCAAATTAAGTTTGATTCCTATTGTCGTCGATCATATATAAGTTTTTGAACAATATATAATTTTCATCATTTACACTAAAATTATCAAATATAGAATTCATATTAAATTGATTACTAACTTCATTGTTTTTTTTTGTTTTGTTTTTTTTTTTCAGAATCATTTTAGGCTTTTCTTTGGAATAATTAGTTACTAGTATTCATTTTATCGTAATTTCACCGGAAACAAAACAATAGAAATGAAAGTTTTTTTTTTTCATCTATAAACACGAATGAATAATTGAAGAGGGCTAGGTATTTAATACTATCATATAGCTCTAATCAGATGTAAGAAGTTTGACGCAAGATAATATGTCATTAAATGGCTTGGAAAATATTTCTAATCATCACGTGTTTGCACGTTCAAGACCTTATAAGATAGATATGGACCATGGCCAAGCTAGCATTATACGTAGGATTAAATATTTAGGTCGTTATGGCCTTGCCAACTTTTTGGTTGTATCTAAAATGAGAAGTTCTAACTTATTATATAAAGCATAAAACATTAGAAAAATAACAGTTCCATTGGGCAAATTTTTTCATTTATGAATGAACTACGTTAGTGTGCGAGATTATTAATTGACAACGACATTTGGATTTGAAAGTTGATAAGACCTTATCACCCACGTAAGATAAAATCATACCATCTAGATAATGAGATCAGAACAAACAATACATAAAATTATAGTAATATGTAGCCAAGGCATATGAAATCGACTAGTCTTACGAATTATAAATGGGAGTTAGGTAGAGTATTTAGATCTCATTAAGAACGTGTCATTTTTCATATTTCCTATATTTTCTGTATATAGGTTTATCATTTCTAATACAAAAAACATAAATATAGAAATAAAAAAAGTCCAACGACAATAACAAAAAATCTCAGTTACTCCAACAAACAACAACATAATCAGTGTAATCTTAAGAGTGGGGTTTGAAGAGGATAAGATGTACGCAGACCTCACTCTTATTTTTATGACGGGAAGACTGTTTCTGATAGAGTTACTCCTAATAAATAAAACTATTATTCTCTCTGTCTCGATTTATGTGAAAGAGTTCGGAGTATGAGATCATTTAACTTTGACTATGAATCCGTATATAAATTTTTCTGATTTTAAAAGATAAAATTTACATATCTGCAAATCACACAAAAGTATTACAAGTCAACATAGCTAGTGATAAAAATTGAGAAAAATATAGTGAAAGAAAAAATTGTTTGACTCTCAAAACAGTAACACCTTCACATAAAATGGAATAAAGGAGAAGTCTCTATCACCAATACTTACAATCAATGGCGGAGCCACTCATGGCCAAGGGTGGTCACTTGCACACTCTTGGCTGAAAAATAGTACTAGTATATGGATTAGGTATTATAGTTAGTTGGATACGAATTAAATTTTGAATACCCCTAAAATAATTGAGATAGATAGCTTAGAGGTAAAGGGTGTTCAACTTTACCTAAAATTCATGATTTAAGTTTGCGTCAAACGCTAGTCATCTTCTTTCTTTAAAAGAAACATACAAACAATGTCTTAAGTTACTTGGTTGATTTGTATTTGCACTTATTTTCTTCATTGTTCCGACTAAAATTATTTGTATTTGAGTTATGATTTGCATTTGGTTTATTCCTATGTTGGTTTAGAGTTACCTTGGACTCATTTGTTGAAGCTCCTTTAGTCTTTTTTCTTTCTTTGCTATTTCCTAGAAAAGAAGAAGACGTATTGTTAAAAAGAAAACGAGATCTAATAGCAAGTTAGCAACCACTTTTTTTTTTTTTTTTAATTGCTCCTATGAACATTTTAATTATCCAACTTTGTTCTCTTTTTTATTTTTCCCAAAGAATATTAATTAGTCATTATCTCTCGCTTTGTAACATTCTCGGAATGACCCTTGTCGTTCTCCACTTGTGGGATTATGTAAACTGGATATGTTGTTGCTGTCATTTGAAACTGTAAGCACCGTAACAGTTTTCTAGCAATGAAATTTATCGAGAATAACTTATGAAATCAAATGGATCATAAATTTTTAGGCCAGTGTGCAGTGATGATGTTAAATAATTTGTTGCACTCATTCATCGGAAAAAAAATTATATACTCGTCAATATTTGAACAACCTTACCAAAATTTCTGGATCCGCCACTCCTTACAATCTAGGGCAAGCCTGAGTCATATATAATGAAGGAGATTCAATCGCGTATCTTTGTTGAAATATTATACAGTACTGTATAGGTGTACAAATATTTTATTTTGTATAAATTGTTGAATTTATTGATATAAGAAAAAACTTTTAGTGTAATGATAAAAGTGATTCAATTACACGTTCAAATTCTAAGTGTGACATTGTTGTATTTTTTTTCTTTAAAATTGTTTTTTTTAAAAAAAAAAAATATGTAATGTTACTAGAAATCGTGACTTCGTCACTAATTTGGTGGTATTAATGAAAGGCACACACATACAATGAGTGCGAGCATAAACCCTGTTGTTCCCCGGCAACGACGTCAAAAACTTATTGCTCCCAAACGCACACGCAAGTATACATGGTCGTACAAGTAATATAGGATTGAAGTCTAGATATCGTACCCACAGAGACTTGTGCTTAACCATCGGCTAAATGAAACGATCCTAATTATCTATACAAGAAGTAAAATTCAAAGATATAATTATCAACTAACTAAAAATAAAAGAAAGAAAATAATGAACTTCAACCAAGAAAGAACATGTTTTTATCAGAGAAGAGATAAATCTAGGGCTATGACCACTAATAATCGAGTTGAGTTTTCTAATCGTACATCTATTTTATTTCCTAGGTTACTAGTAGACGGGTTGATTATTGCTTTATGAGTATCTTCCGAGTTGTTCACAAGCCTGTAGATGTTACTCTAATGCCTATATTCCTATGGTCATCAGAAAATAACAAGAACGCATTTATAACTCCGTATTCAACTAAGCAAGGCTAAAGGGTATATTCTTATCCTCATTAGCGAAATAATTATTCGAACAAGCTCTATTTATTCTTATTATGCATGCAAATTCCGGTTCCCAAGTTCAATTCACACGTCACAGATAATTTTCAACTATTTCATCAAATAATCAAACAATCAAAACCAAGAATAAACAAATAATATCAAAGATGGAAAACCAATAGATGTAAAAAATAATAAAACGTCAACTTTCATGTTTGAGTCAAAACCCTAGAACTAAAGAGTTTAGCTCCACATAGATATGGAGGAAAAATAAGAAATCATCCGAATAAAAACGTAAAAATGAGTACTATAATGAAGAGAAGGTAAAATCCTGTAACTACGACCTCCACTACAGCCTCAAGCTCTCTCTAGGTCTAAAGTTATGTAAAAATTGTGTAGAATATGTATTTATAGGGTACCAAAAGGTTTGGGCTTTTAAAAACCAATTCCAACTCGGATCGGTAAAAACTGCTGAAAATAAGCTTGGAGCGACGTGGGCCACATTGTGTGATGTGTCGCACATGACCAAAATTCTAGTGAACAATTTTTCTCCCCCGCGTCGCGCACGGACAAAATTCCAGTGAACAATTTTTCTCGTCATTTGTTGCTCGTCCAAAGAATCAGGTATGTTTTCAACTCAAACTCTAATTGCTGCCTTTGTAGTCAGGGGCGGACCCACCTTGAAGGGTGGGGGGACACGTGCCCGCTGTAACTTCGGAAAAAACCCTATATACATATATTCATTTACCTTGAAAAACTATCATATATTTTAAAAAGATCCCTCAAACATAATTGCTAAAGTAGTTGAGTTGGTAGGAGTGCCCCTGAGCTACCGCTCACCGGTCGCGACCCATATTTGAATCTCAGCTCCTACAATTATTATTATTTTAAAATTGTGCAGTAAACTACTATACAAACCTGCATTTAATGCAGTTTTTTTTTTAATCTTTTTATTGTTTAGTGCCCCTCCCATTTTACTTTTTCATTAAATCGCTCCCCCAAAAGCCCCAAATTTCAATTGATCTTTTTCCACTTCTCACTCATCTTTTCCCAATGTAATAAGCAAAAAGAAACTCCTTTAGTCTCTCTCCATTCTCAAACCCTTCTTCCATTCTTCCATTATCAAGTTTCTCATAAACCATTAAGTTAGGAACATCATCCATAGTCGAATCTATTGTCTATATTCATTAATTTCTCCGGCAATCGAATTCGAGCCAACGATCGGACTTCTCTTACGGTAAAGCTTTCCCTTCTTTTTCAGTGATTAATATAGATTACTTATTATATAATTATATAATAGTATTTAATTAATAGGGATTGAGGAATACATAACTTTATAGATTTAATTTAATTAAAAAAATTATTATCTTATACTAAGCCCTAAAATCTTATCATATTTTTTAACTTGGGATTTTGTACAATCAACTTAAGGTCTTGAAAAGTCAGGTTTGTTTTTATTTTTCAAATGGATTTGGGAGAAGTTTATTGGTTATTTATCCTCTTTTAAATAATATAATGATGATAATGAGCCTAATATGAATTACGAAGTACTATTAGTGATTTTTTTTTAAATAATTGTTTAGTTTGTTACTTTGAGAAGAAAGTGTCTGCAACTGTAAGCAATGATGCTATCTATTATTGACCATTTTCAAAAAATGAAAACGCGTCAAGTTCAAGTATGAGTTGATGATGTACTTTTATTATATTAGTACCAAATTAATTATATTTGATAATATTGAAGTTTGTACTTTGCTATTGTAACCGATAAGTTTTTTAAGAGTCGCACGCCTAACTTTATCGTTAGTAATTTTGGCACGCTAAAGATGATGGTGCCCCCGTTGCGCTCAAATCCTGGGTCTGCCTTTGTAGTCATTTATGTTTGTCTTTAGCTCGAGAGACAAAGTTTAGGGAATGTCTCCCTCTTTGTCCCCACTCTTTTCCTCTTTCTTTTTGTTCCGCTTTTTATTAATTTTGCTCTAAATTTCTTCATCTTTATACTGCTTTATTCCTATATTATAAATATATAATATTAAGCACAATTAAATATAATCAATACTCAAAAGACAATTAAAAATACTAAAATGTGAGACAAACAATAAGTAAATATATGCATTTTAGGCCGAACATCAATGACGTTGTTGTATTTTTTTCATTTTTTTCTTGTAATGTTACTAAAATTCGTGACTTCATCACTAATTTGGTGGTATTAATGAAAGGCATTAACATATAATGAGTGCGAGCTCAAAACCTCATTATTTTTCTTACTCCAACTTTAATAGTTTTCCCAATGTGATTAAAAAACAAGGAATTCCAAGAAGTTCCGTGACGGAAGAATTTTGGTTGGTCACATACAATGGAGCTGATTCACTCACTTTGCTTCCTCAATTTGTCTTCATGCAAGGATTCTTCATGTTTTGTTATCAAAATTAGAATATTAATTTTAAAATAGAATTTGTAATTATATTTATCTCATATTTGGTTATGAATAGTAATCTAAACTTTATATCACAATTTGATATTAAGTATTTCTCATTTAAGCTAATGTGACTCTCATTCTTAAATAACTTTTGGAACCAAATGACTTCTTCCTGAATTATTGGAGAATCAATAAATAGAATATATATTTTATTATAATACTCATATTAATTGTTGTATAGTCTCATTAGATTTGAAGAATAATTTAGAAATGAGTAATTAATATTAAGGAAAAATAAGAAAAAAAACTTTGTCTTTTTTAATATGTTAAAATGGATAAATAAAAATGAAAATTTATTTTTAGTATATGTGAACGAGGACGTAATATTAAACGTAAGGGGTCAGAACTCTTGGCAATTGCCGAAGTAATAAAAAGAAAAACAATTTAATAGCACACGCTGTAGGAAAATGATGGGAGTAAGAGAAGTAAAGAATTCTTGGAGTTTGCCTCTTATAAAAATGTGAGCCTTTGTGTCAAAAGAAATCTGTGATTCTAATTTCCAGCTATTCTTTTTGTATAAGAAAAGAAGATAAAGATTACTACAACTTTACCAATATAAAGAAATACTATTATTGATAGAAATATGCAGAGCTTCAAATCAGCATCTATTTTGAGGCGTTTTCTGCAGAATTCCCGTTTTGTTTCCCAGTCTAGAGGCTTTTGCAGTGTCAATAGCAATGCCCTTGTTGATGAACCCGAAAATACAGTGAGTTATGAAAAAAAAATTACACTTTTTTGGCAATCCCCTTCAAGATTCTTTATGAAAAATGAGATGCATGTTGTCAGGTGCTAGTGGAGGGGAAAGCTTTTTCAAGAACAGCAATTCTTAACAGACCCCATGTGTTAAATGCCCTCAATCATTCAATTGTTAGTTTCTTTCCTTTAAAGGCCTTTACTTTTTTGCTTCTGTTTTTGCCATTTTGATTAATCCCACCAAGGAAAATTGTATTTTTTTTTTGTTGAATTGGCTCTTGTTTTGGTTTTGGGAATGAAATTTGACACTGTTGTGTTTAGGGGACAAGGTTGCTGAAGCTGTACAAGAATTGGGAAGATGATCCTGATATTGGGTTCCTGGTATTGAAGGTAAACTTTTTCTATTTGACAAAAAAGAAAAGAACTTTTATATTGCTCTACCTGTACTGGTTAAGAACTGAGTTATTCTTTAACTTTGAAGGGAAGTGACAGGGCATTTTGTGCTGGTGGTGACATTGTCACTCTTTATAATTTCTTAAAACAAGGTATGGGTTCATCATTTTTTACTCCTGTAATTCACAGTGAATTTACTCATAATCGTTACAAGTGATACAGGGTAAGAGGAATCTTCTGCGTTTAGCAATACACAATAATCATATACTCCCTCCGTCCCAATTTATGTGGCACCGTTTGACTAGACACGGAGTTTAAGAAAGGAAGGAAGACTTTTGAAATTTGTGGTCCAAAACAAGTCTTAGATATTTGTGTGGCTAAATCATCTCATAAAGTTAAATTGTTTCTAAATATAGAAAGGTGGACATTTTTTTGGGGATAGACTAAAAAGGAAAGCATGCCACATAAATTGGGACAAAGGAAGTAATTGGTTGTGAGGTTGTTTAGATGTGAATTATCTTAATTAAGCTAGTTCAGCAGAATGTTCTGTTGTTTTGGGGGTAGGCCTGTTTATGTTGGGAAACAATTAAGATGTTTCTGCGTTGATATATAACTGCAGCAAGCGTCTTAACTATTGCTTCCAATCTTCTTTTAGCTCGATTTTAATTTAATCTTATCCGGTCTTGTTTAATATTGTTTGTATTGGATGGATGCAGGGAATCGTCAAGATTGTAAAGACTTCTGTTGGACACTTTATAACTTTATATACGTTGTTGGTACATACTTGAAGCCACATGTAAGTATTATTATTCTTCGAACATCAGATACTAAAAGAAGCTGTTGACTTGAATTTCTTTTGTTTCCATTCCTTGTATAGGTATCAAGAACTTTGTTTGTGTTAACTAGTCTTTGCTAGATGCCTAGATACCAGTGCCCTATAAATTCTAAGTGAGCGTCCAGACTTACACGTCATAAATTTGGAACCTAAGAGTTTTTAAAATGTAGAAGTTCTATTAGATAGAGAATAAAAAAAGTCTGCTGAAAGCCCTTGGTACTTGTTTGATCAGTCACACTGATAGCTTCAATAGTTCATTGAACTTTTGTGGTTTGACATTTCACCGTTTACTAAATCCAGTACACATATAGTAGATCTCCTTTACTGTTAGCCCTTCACACTTTCCTTTACCACCTATCATATGGGCTTGGCTACTGCTTCCGCCTCTCTAAGCAAGAGAATCGACATTACCATCCTATATTAACCAATGTTTATTGTTACGTCTAATACTTTTGGCAGACAGTTTTAAGGATACTATTTAGAGGAATATCTGGATCTTTTAGCAGATAGCTCAGTTCCGTTAATTGGATTCTCTCCCATCTTAATGTGGTTAAGATGCTGCGGAGACAACATTTTGATGGTTAGTTAAACCAATCACTTTCTGATCAAAAAGGTGTTCAGTGAGTTAGATGTGTCTTGCCAAAGTTTGATGGATCTTATTACTAGAGTCAAAATAGTAACATAATTATTTTATTTGTGCTAACTGCTACACAATCTTCCTAACTGTGCCTGTTGAGGGAAATATAATCTGTCACATATTTGACTCTACCCTAGGATAAATGCAGATTTGATCCAATTCTTTGTAGATATCCTACTCCATTTTGTTAAAATTTACTTATCAGAAGAAATTTTCAGCATCAGCATATGGTCTTTTGTTCTTTTATTAATCATAAAAATGTTTCTTCTAAAACGCATGAAACGTCTTTTTTCAGTCCAGAATTCTGGAGTGCATTTGATAGTAGTTAGGAGTATCATCTTTGTCTCTTTATATATTTTATTGATTAGAAGCTCTTAGTACACTCTCGGATCTGAGTTACTTTGCTCTCTCACCTCCTCAATTCCGTGTTAGAAGAGTTCATTTATTGCATAATCATTACCACTTATCATACTTTCGTTGACATTAGCTGGTCCCTGGGCACTGTTTCCAAGCAGAGAATGATATACCTCAGATGCCATGCAGGTCGCTCTTTTGAATGGAATTACCATGGGCGGTGGCGCTGGCATCTCAATTCCTGGAACATTCCGTGTTGCAACTGAGAAAACTGTATGGAAAAGATCACAAGTTTTGTTTATTTTAGCTTTTCCTTTGTTGGTTCAAAATTAATTCTCCTAGGCGAACAATTGCTAGACTACATTGCAAAGTAATGCGAAGTTCCGTTTGTGCTTATTCTTATATCGCTGTGCAGTGACTTCACGTATCATGAACTTTATGTTCTGCATAAGAAAATTATGAGTTGTATGTCGATGGTTCTATACTGTAAGAGATAAGGTGCAAGCATGTTCTCTGGATATAAGTAGTAATTGATTTTTCCTTAAAAATCATACTTTCTCCTCCTGGAGCTAGAATCCTTCATTTAGATGGTCAAGGTGTCAGTCAGTTTATGTGCTACCCCTGTATTTTAGGCTTCATTTCTATCTGAATTTGTTTTCTTGAGGTAGAAGTTTGAGCTGGTGCAACAAACTTTTCCTCTGCCTCTTCTGCCCCCCCCCCCCCCCCCCCCCCCCTTATCATCTGTTTGAGTTCATACCGAGTTCATTTGATCAAATTCATTCTTTACTATTCATAAATGAAAGGCTCTATATTGATATTTCCGTTTATCCCAAAAAATAAATGGTAGTAATTATGTCTGTATATTATAACATCTTTTGACTTACCGTGAAGAAGTTTCATTATACATATATGATTTATAACAACATGCTTAGCGTTTTTAAAATCCAAAAACCGAAAGATATCTTGGTCTTATCAAAAGGTTATAATCTGATTTTATATTTCTTAAGAACTAAACGAATGTGCAGGTAAATTAGTCAAAGAATTTTTTATTGAACTCAAAAGTAAAAGATGTCTATCAAATTTGGACAGTGCTAATATAGGTCTTTCAAGTGTTGTAAGTTATTGATTTTTCACAGTTTAAGGGTATCGGGTGTTGTATCATGTAGGTTTTTGCCACACCAGAAACATTGATTGGTTACCATCCTGATGCCGGGGCGTCATTTTATCTTTCACGCCTCCCTGGTTATTTGGGTAAATACTTTAGCCTATCTTATGCTGTGGTTCAGATTCATCAGTTACTTTTATCATGTCATGGAGCTGAGCATCTTTGATGATGAATTATCTAACTGGCAACTACTTTTCTGATCCTTCCCTCCTCCGACTTCTCTTAGTTTAGGGTTGTTGAGTCTATACGTGGGAGATGTTCATTTTCTACCAGGAAAATAGACATGTCAATATCTGGACGCTTTCTTTCTTAAATGCTTGTTATCAAAATATTTGTATTAGGCGTATTTAGTTCATCTTATTATTCCCGTCTCCTCGGGAAGTAAGCTTGTGTGCCTCCCTCCTGTTAGACTTTGACTCCTGCATTCACTTTTTGCTTTCATCTGTTAATTTGTCTGAACTGCCTTTTTTTTTTTTTTTTTGCATTTCACTATGTACCATGATATTAATATATGGTTCTCTCTCTTTATTTACGTCTAGCTTATAAATTGTTTCAGACTAAAATAACAAGGTCTTTTATTTTTAGATATTACTGATAAGTCAAGCATGCTAAGATCTTGTAGGGCTATATTTATATGGTTGACTCTTGATGACTTCATGTTTTATGGCATGTAATTGTTAAGCTTAGCACACACATGTAAACCCTGCCTGTCTTATGCTATACTACTGTTTTATGGTTCCAAGTGGAATATGCTTTTAGTTCTTGAAGCTGATTTGCAACTTCTGGTTGATATGCTACCCCTCTCATCTGTTTGGAGATTTGTTACTGCCTCAATGAAAAAAATTCAGCATGGAAGAAAGCAATTTAAATGTTTTTTCGATTTGGCAGGAGAGTACCTGGCCCTAACTGGAGATAAGATCAGTGGAGCAGAAATGATTACTTGTGGGCTTGCTACACACTACTCACACAGTGCAGTAAGTCTAATACTTGCGCTTAATGTTTTGCACCTAGGTGCCAACACCCTATTTGGGTTATTTGACAATAGTTCTGGAAACTTCTTTTCTGCCCTCTCCACTCATCTCAGAAGCTTCCCTTAATTGAGGAACAACTTGGAACGTTGATGACTGATGATCCCTCAGTGATTGAAAGATCTCTTGAAAATTGTGGAGAGATTGTCCATCCAGATCCAGCAAGTGTACTTCACAGGTACCTGCCACCTTTTTTGGTTGTTAATCAGACATGTATACAACCGCCAGTCGGTGGATTCCCTACCTACATCTTCACGAAACCCCCTTCATATTTCTTATCGGACATAGAACATATCCCGTGGCTTATTGAAACCATATATAATTGCTGATACTTTGTGGCTCCTGATTACTTTTATCGTGGCTTCGCATGGATCTTTATCTTTTGGTCTTTGTATTTAGTCTTGTTCTTTAACCTTTTTTTAAAAAAGTTATCTTATCAAGTTGTGTGTGATCTTGCTTGCAGATCGATACGTTTTTTGAATGCTTAAACTAATTCATCTTTTCTCCTTCTTTAGGATTGAAACTCTTGATAAATGTTTCGGCCATGACACAGTCGAAGAAATTATTGATGCTTTGGTGAGAATATAGTTCCTCTGTGTGTGTACATGTTTCCCAAATATACTGAAAAGGTCTCTGAAAGAAAAAGAATCATGATCCGGCCCTTCCCCGGACCCCGCGCATAGCGGGATCTTAGTGCACCGGGCTGCCCTTTTTTTAGTGGTGTCTCTGCCAATTTGCTTGTACCTCGATTATTCCACCAGTTACTTGCCACCTCTCACCAAACAAGTATTGGCCTGTTAGGCTACATCCATTGGTGATAGTAGAAACAAAATTTAGTTGATCGGTGCAATAATGTTCAGCATCTGATTACTTTGCTTTTAATACCTCGGCCATCACAAAAGAAAAAAAACAAGGATCATTGATCAGCCCACTCTGCGCTCCTACTGCAGTTGTTGCACTAAATTGTATCAATCATTCTTTGACTAAGCATATTGTGGAGATCCTAACTTCTCATATAAAATGCACGGAAAGGCCCTTTCGTGATGCTCATTTTTGACAATTGTATAAGCTGACTCATTGCGTCTGCAACCTTTGGGTGCACTTTTGAATAAGACGGATTTTCATCTTGTTTTTTGGAATACTGACAGTCGCATAATAATAATAATAAACACTGAAATCTGCTATACTCGTGGAAGTTTTGAAGCACAAGTGTGTTTACATTTCTAAAATGAAATTTGAACTTCTTCAGGAGAGTGAGGCAGCCAAGAAGCAAGATCCATGGTGTGTTGCAACATTGAGAAAACTACAACAAACATCCCCACTGAGCTTGAAGGTTTCACTGAGATCTGTAAGTTCTTTTTTTTTCAGATAAAATATTCTCTCTTCCTGCCACCAGGGAATTGTGAGATGAAAGTCCACTAATGCCTTCTATCAGATACGTGAAGGTAGACATCAGACTCTTGACCAGTGCCTCCTTCGTGAGTATCGAATGTCAGTACAAGCTATCTCTGGACAAATAACTAATGACTTCTGTGAGGTAATATCTTGCAAAATAAATAAATGTCTCAGTTGCTAAATTCCACGTATGATATCACTGTGCATCAATATCTTCCTTTCAGGGGGTTCGTGCACGGCTTGTGGATAGAGATCTTGCCCCTAAGGTAAATAGATACTATTTTGAACCAATATGTTATTTTAATGAATCATGATCATCTTTCCAGTCGACTTTTCCTAACAGTTCTGTTAATTTATGTTAAAACGTGCAGTGGGATCCTCCAAGCTTGGAAAAGGTAACAGATGACATGGTAGATCAGTACTTCTCTCGGTTAACAGCATTTGAACCTGAACTGGAGCTACCTACGCAGCAGCGTGAAGCATTTACATAATTTTTGGGTAGGGCAACTTACTCTACTTTGAAGCTAACAGAAGAAAATAGAAAAAGGAGAAAGAAAATATGTGAATATCATTTATCTTTCTTTACAGAATAAATATTGAGCAGTTCGGTCTTGATATTGTTGCATTTGCAAATCTGATCTTTCTTATAGTGAAACTGACAAGGAGATGCCTTGCCAATCGCACTTTTCATACATATCTGTTAAAGCAAGAAAGTGTAATATGGTGCACAATGACAGTATAGGAAGTCAAACATTTCATTTTAGTGGCCCAAAACTGAACTTCTGGAACAAGCAGTCCTACTTTGGTGATTACCTAGTAGGCCATGGGGATAAATCCTCCCTATTCCCACTTCAAGGGAGTTGAATGTTTTTTTTTTTTTCATCTCCTCCTTTCTTAGAAGATTCTTGGAAGAATTTAACTTGTGTATGCTGGCTGTGTAAATTTTTACACAGTGCATTTTAACTTATCATGGCAAAGTTATTTACTCTATTACCTAAATAGTTTTTTATGGAGAATTACCTTTTACCAGGTCATCTTAACTCTAATGGTATATAAAAGAGTTAAATTAACTCGATTTTTGAGCCACTGCAACTTCTAATTTGGTTAGACTCCCGTTTCATTAAGACACTCTCCTTCGCAAATTATCTGTCGTGATTAATAAAGATTGTTGCCTCAAATTATTTATCGTTGTAGAAGTTCAAGGTGTAATTAATTATTTTTTTCCATTGTACCCTTAGTAGAATTTTATCATTAACAGAGATGACACATAAATAGAGTAAACTTTTAACTTTTAATGGAGGGAGATTAAAACTTATCAAATGTCCCTCATTATCAAACCGACTCAATTAGTTCGGTAGTTAGAAGCTGTTTAGGACTCCTATGTCTATTAGTTGGTAGTTGAGTTTATGTTGAACACTACTTATTATTTGTACTCTATATATTGATGTGCCAGTGCATGTAAATCAATGAATAAAACCAAGCTATTATATTCTTCAAAGCGCAGTCTAATATGGTATCAGACGCCGCTTCTGATTCTTCCGCTACTTTATCCTCCCGTCTAATGTTGCCTCTCAAACAACCCCTGTCATGTCTTCTTCCTCTTCCTCTAATCCTTTAAACCATGCTCACCACTTTATCTCCATTAAGCTCACTTCCGAAATTATT
The DNA here is from genome assembly GCF_019175385.1 of Lycium barbarum. Taxonomy (NCBI): domain Eukaryota; kingdom Viridiplantae; phylum Streptophyta; class Magnoliopsida; order Solanales; family Solanaceae; genus Lycium; species Lycium barbarum. The sequence goes on from NC_083342.1 coordinate 117,003,437, forward strand.
TATTTTGGAAGACACAATTGTTGCCTTTCCTACGAGGTCAAAATCTTCATGGCTTTATTGATGGATCCGAGCTATGTCCTCCGGCTACTATATCTGTTGAAGGTTCAACTGAAACGCAACCTAATCCTGAATTTGCTACTTGGATTCAACAGGATCAAATTGTCATGAGTCTGCTCATATCCTCTCTCTCAGAAGAAACCATACCCATAGTTCTCGGCTTAAATAGCTCTAAGGAAATTTGGGATGCCTCTGAGGCTGCTCTCTCTTCTCCTTCCAACACTAGGGTTCTTAACCTTCATATGCAGTTGCAAAATCTCAAACAAGATGACCTCACCGTCTCTCAATTTCTCTAAAAAGCAAAACTATTATCGGACGAGTTAGCAGCCGCCGGAAGAACATTGAATGCCTCCAATTTTAATATCTATGTGTTTAAAGGATTGCGCCCTGATTTCAAGGATATTGTTACTGCTTTATCAGCAAGACCCGAGCCGGTTTCATACTCGGAGTTCCACAGCTTGTTGCTGAATCATGAGTTCATCCATGGCTCTTCCATATCTTCTCTTTCCATTGTTCCAGGTGACACCTCTAATGCACCATCGGCTAATGTTGCTCAGCGTGTCTTCTCCGCTGATAAACAGAATTCTGGACAAAGCAATAATACCTCTCACCGTGGTCGCGGCAGATCGTATAGGGGACGAGGGGGACGAGGTAGTCGTAATCAATACCCACGCAACAATTATGGACCCAACTATCCTTCTCAGCCTTGGAATGCAAATAACGATGGACGTGCGAGATGCCAAATTTGTAATGGTACTAATCATCTCGCCGCTACTTGCTTTCAGCGCTATAATCACACCATCAACCCATCTGCACATCTCACTCATCAGGCACCAATTCCATTGACTCAGAATTGGTGCCCCGACACAGGTGCCACCCATCATGTTGCACCGGATCTCTCAAGCTTCACTCATGCTGAGGAATACAAAGGCCCGGATCAATTACACGTTGGTAATGGACAAGGTTTGCCAATTCAACACACTGCTAGGGCCTCTTTCTCGACTCCCTATCATCGTAAATTTTTTCTCAATAACATTATTCATGTCCCCTCTATAACTAAACCACTTCTTTCTGTTCAAAAGTTTGCTACTGATAATAATGCTTTCTTTGAATTTCACCCTCGTCATTTTCTTGTCAAGGATCGGGATTCCAAGATTCCACTTCTTTCAGGTCGAAGTAGCCATGGCCTCTACTCCATGTATCAAACCGCAATCTTCAAGCTCTCCTTCAGCCTTCTCTGCTGTCAAAGTTTCCGCATCTTGTTGGCATCTTCGATTGGGTCACCCGCATCAGAAAGTTCTCAGTCAAGTGATGTTCTACACACAAGCTTTCTAGTTCGAGCTTTAGATTAAATAATTTATGTATTGCTTGCCAACTTGGCAAGTCCCATAAGTTGTCTCTACCACTTCGCATTTCTTTCTTGCAACTTATTTTTGCGGATGTTTGGGGCCCTTCTCCTTTTTTTATCTTCTCAAGGCCATCGTTTTCTTCTAGTTTTTGTTGATGATTTTTCTGGTTATACATGGTGTTATCCACTTTTCCAAAAATCTGATGTCTTATCAACTTTTTCTCAATTCCAAGTTTTTGTTGAACGACAATTCAACACAAAAGTTAAGTCACTTCAAACCGATTGGGGTGGTGAATTTCGCCCTTTGTCGACCCTCTGTGCGAAACTAGGCATAGCTCATAGACTTTCTTGTCCTCACACTCATGAGCAACAAGGAAAGGTGGAACGCAAACATCAGCATATCGTTGAAACTGGTTTAAGTCTTATGGCACATAGTTCTACTCCCTCGAAATATTGGCACTTTGCCTTTGATACTGCTGTCTACTTAATTAATCGTCTTCTCACTCCAACTAACAATGGCAAATCACCGTTTGAGGTTGTCTTTAACACTGTGCCAGATTACAACTTCCTCAAAGTTTTTGGGTGTCTTTGTTTTCCGTATTTACGTCCCTACAACCGCCCTAAGATTAATTTTCGAAGCCAATCGTGTGTTTTCTTAGGTTATAGTCCAATGCACCATGGTTACAAATGTCTTGATACATGTTCTGGCAGGCTCTACATTGCCAGGCATGTTCGATTCGATGAATCCCGATTTCCGTTTGCAACCACGTCCATTCTTGGACCTCCACCTCCAATCCATATGTCACCTTGGGCATCCTCCCCTATTACTCTACCACACTTATCTTCCTACCAATCCCACGCCATTTTACCTCCTTCGAATCCCGGCAGTTTCCAAACAACTATAGACTCCGAGTCGTCGCCTCCTCACCATCCTCCTTTGTCGAGTCCAACCTCTCGCCCCATTAATCCTCCACATACTTCTCCCATGACCTGCTCCATTCCCCCTACTCCAGTCCATATGGACCCTCCCCCACAGCCTTCCATTTTGGTTCAACACCGCTAGTCCAGCCGTTCCATTAATTCTAATAATCCAGCCGAACGAACCCATCCAATGCAGCTACGTCCAGCTTCAAAACGACTCATTAATGATTCTTAAAGGATGTGTAAAATAAAAAAGCCACATAACTTGAGACGAAGGGAGTAATACTTTCTCCGATTCTCGATAAGTCATGTTTTAACTAAACTAATTTCCAAATAGGTGACGTTTTAGCCAAACAATTTTGTCCCAGAGTGGTGGTGTTTTAGGAAATCAAGAAGGCATTCATTATTTTATTTTTCTAAATATACGCTGGCACCAATAAATGATCCATACATTATCCTAAACACTAAGCAGAGATAAAAGGATATTTCAGTCACTTACAAATGTTATTAAATGATTTTCTTCATAGGGTGTACCAAAACAGCCAGAGAAAGTCCTACTTACTGCATTTTTATGTCCGAAACTCCCATTAACCATCCTCCCAAATTTCTCTGCTAAAAATAGGAAACTCAAAATTATGTCAACCTTTTATGCTACACTTAAAGGGCGTAACCAACAGAAGGTTCTCACCCTATCCCCGACATTGTTCTCCGACGATGTCCCCTGGGCAAAAGGAGCCACCATTCTCTTTCTTTCTTCTTCCGATCAGGACAAGTACGTCAAACTTGAGTAGTAACTTCTATTAAGATGTGGTGGCTCTCACATCAAACTCTTTATTGCTAAATCCGCGTCAATTTTACATGCGCTGTGACTAAAATTCCTCCTAGTTTGATTCCCAACCTTCAACTACAACTCACTTCGCCTCTGACTAGTGTCTGACAATCATTTGCTTCAACCCAAAGTGTCTAAGCAGACTCTGCTTCACCAGGAGAACAATTGAGAGGGGTTGGGGTAGGGCGCGGGGGGAGGGGGGGTCCGGATGGATAAAAACCCCATTTAGCACAACCTCCTCTTTCTACACCCTTGGCAGCTATTCATAACATAGATTGAGAATCCATAAAAATAGGTATTGATACCTTTAAGGGTATTCCTTTGAGAAAATGGAGGAATCCGTGTAAATTTACGTTTCACTATGTTGTATAAACCTCTCAAACTGCACTGTTTAATCCTTTCAAGGGGATACACAACTTGTATGTATATAAGCAATTATTTGTATACATCATGGAATGTTACTATTTTATTCAGCATATCAAAATTGACTGACCAGTTCTGGTCCTAATGATATCACAACATTGCCCACCCAAGCAGACAAAATTTATAAAAATAATTGGACAGGATGCAAGTGCAGGAGCTTCAAAACACCATCTTTTCAACTTTCTTTGCTGGCCTTGTATGTGTTAACCAGTTGCGTTTGCACATCACCTGAAACTGGTGCATGCTCTCTGTATTCCATTGTAAATTCACCTTTCCCCTGCATGAAACAAAAAAATGATCAATATGTCACTGGATTTCACTAAGCAAAGAGAGCACGGAGGTTGGTATCACAAATTTCTCACTATGCATTTTACGAATGATTAGGAAAAAAGGAAAAGAAAACGAAGTTAGAGGAGAGGAATAAATTTGTTTTTGATTTAATAGAAAGAAAAGGAAAGAATGTTTGTCACTTCACATTATTAATGACACATTTTTCTACTAATAAGCCTTGTGTCTTTGAGAATTATAAAAGCTTCATCAGAACGTGTTCACTTTTTTTAGGTTTCCACCCACTTGAATAAATTTTTTTTAATATTGTTCATGACGTTATTCATCACTTTTCTCTCCTTCTGCCTTCCTTTCACTCCCTACAATAAATCCAAAGGCTAAAAAAATTGAAATCACCTCCATCCTTTTCTCTCCCTTTCTTCGATAAAAGAGCTTTGTTGAGGAAATGGAAATGAAATTACTGACCTGTGTCATTGATCTTAGAGATGTTGAGTACCCAAACATCATGTTGAGAGGGACCTGAGAAACAAATAGTATTACCTCAGCTCTCAGAAGACAGAAATGAGTTACTCATGTCATAATACTTTCAGAATAAATGCATACTATTCCAAGGCAGAAAAAAATCAGGAAAATGATGTTTTCCTTGGTCCCTTACAAGCCATGTAAATTAGCAATTATTGGGTCTCAGTCTCAAAACAGCAAAATCATATGCAAGTAACATGCTCTTGAAGTTTCACTAATCTACATGAAAACAATTTCTCATACCTATTGCATCTTCCTTACAAGAAACTAATCAGTTTCAGAGACTGTTTCGTTAAGGTATTAATTATTAGATAAAAAGGGCAGCCCAGTGCACTAAGCTCCCGCTATGTGCGGGGTCAGGGGAAGGGCCGGACCACAAGGGTCTATTGTACGCAGCCTTACCTTGCATTTCTGGAAGAGGCTGTTTCCACGGCTCGAACCCGTGACCTCCTGGTCACATAGCAGCAACTTTACCAGTTACGCCAAGGCTCCCCTTCGTATTAATTATTAGATAGATACACAAAAAATATGCATGATAAATCTTTCTTACGCGACTGTCACACATACTTGAAAGCTATATAATAAATATCGTTGGAATGTCAAAAGTCTTTTATGTCACCAGGGGTTTAAACCTGAATTTTAGCTGATAGCCAACTTGTTTCCGGGGTGGCACTTGGGTAAAAGAATATTGCTTTCAGCATCAAATTGTGTATTTACATTTTGCCCCAGGGCTTTTGTTCAACATCCAAGACACTACAAGTCAGGATGCATCGTAGGCCCACGTAACAAATTTGCAACCTAGTTATTGCACCAAGTCTGGTATTTAAGTTGACAAGGGTGGACGGACACCCTTTATCCATCGAGTTCCAATGCTAAAATAAATGATTTTTCCACCATAATTTCTTTTTAAAAAGTATGTTCCATTGTTCAAGGAAGCTGACCATGACAATGTATCATGTGAATAGAAAGTCTAGCCATACTTGGTTGAAGTTGCTTGAAGTTAAAAAAAGGTATTGGAAGTTTTTCTTTTTAGTAAGATAAGGTTTATGAGAAAAGGACCAAAATCATCCATAATGTTTGGGTTTGGATCAAAATCATGCATATTCTTTCACATGGTGCACTAATAGTACATTATGTTTGCATAAGTGGTGCACTTTTAGTCACAATCCCAAATAAATTTAACGGAAAAGAACAAAAATGCCCCTGAACTTTTAGAAAAGGTATAAAAATACCCTTTATTCATCTATTTTGCTAAAACTACCCCTCAATTCAACTTTTTGGCTCATTTATTCCCCTTGACTAACGGACAACACTAATTTTTTTTTTTTTAAAATAAAAATAAATTGCACATGACATTTTATTACTGAAAAATTGATTTATTCTTTTAAAAAGAAATCTGAAAAATCTTTATTTGTAGAATAAGGAAAAATAATTTTTCAACATCCATTTCTTTAAAAAAAACAAATGTAGTAAGCTTTTTATATATACATATATATAAAAAAAAAAAAACAGAATTGGATTTTCATTAAAACATGTGGAATTTTTTTAAGTTTGGAAAAAAAAAAATTAACGCGTGGAAACCCCATTTTTTTTTTAGAAAATTCAATTTTTAAATCTGAAAAACTGATTGTTTTTTTAAGTAAAATGTGCAAAACTAATACTCCATAATTTTCTTCTAGATTTAAAAAAAGATATTTTTCTGGTTTTTTTTTTAAACACAGTTTTTCCATAAAAAATTTAATTTTTTCAGATTTTTATAAAAATCCAATTTTTCACATTTTGAAAAGAAAAAAAATTAGTGTTGTCCGTTAGTCAAGGTTTTACTCGTTAAAAAAAAGTTTTCCAAATTTAAAAAAATTCCAAGGTTTCAGATTTCTTTTTAAAAGAATAAATCAATTTTTCAGTAATAAAATGTCATGTGCAATTTAATTTTTTTAAAAAAAAAAAAAATTAGTGTTGTCCGTTAGTCAAGGGGAATAAATGAGCCAAAAAGTTGAATTGAGGGGTAGTTTTAGCAAAATAGATGAATAAAGGGTATTTTTATACCTTTTCTAAAAGTTCAGGGGCATTTTTGTTCTTTTCCGTTAAATTTATTTGGGATTGTGACTAAAAGTGCACCACTTATGCAAACATAATGTACTATTAGTGCACCATGTGAAAGAATATGTATGATTTTGATCCAAACTCAAACATTATGGATGATTTTGGTCCTTTTCTCTAAGGTTTATCATTAAGTTACCATGATGGTACTAAAAGGATGCAAAAGACCTGCAGGGGATGGCCATGCAGTATGTCACACATCTTTCTTCCAAGTAAATCTACAATATCCATATAATTGCTAAGACTATCCACCATACAACATTTACTCCAGAAATATAAATTTGGGATTCTGGAGATATGATTCTTCTATTTTCAAAACATATCTTGTTTCTCTCTAGCCAAAGGGTCCAGAATACACATAGGTATGGTTCTCCAGATCTGTTATTGGAAGTTGAACTTGTGTTTGGACATGAATTGCACTTGGAAGTTGAATAATGGACAAAATTGTATAACAAACATTGATTTGGAAATATTAAAATTTTTACGTCCAAACGCCTACTTAAGACTTCAAAGAGAATAACAGGGAATTGAGAGTGTATATAATTCCTAGACCCTAGTGTAGTTTAGTATTTCTTTTGTTTCTTCATTCAGTAAGGAGAAACCAACCATAAAAAGCATAATTTTTCTGCAACTTATAACTCATGCACAATCCCCCTAACGCTGAATCTGTATTGTTCCCATATCCAAAACATTTGTATCAAAGAAAATAGCGGTCAACATTGTGGAGTTCCATAAATTGCAAGAGCATTCATGGAGGTAAAGCAGAGAGCAAGCTAGGCATAAGAAAGTGTGTAAATTTTGTATACCGTCAGTGTAAACAACTTTCTACACCATCAGGTCATTCCAAAGGATATCTACAAGCCTCAAATGTAAGCTTTGGATCTTGAAAATAAGACATTTTACCTTTTACAACAAGTAAAGATGACCTGATGGTGTATAATTATTTACACTGACGGTGCGTATTACTTAAAGTCTAAGAAAAAACAGAGGCATGTCAGCTGAAGTTTCTCGACTGTAGCACCATCGAACTGGCAGAAAGGTCGAAATCTTTTAAAGAAAAAGCAACTAGAATGAAATCAGATATGGCAGTAGGGAAAAAGAAAGAAGTCAATCATAATGATAAAGTTAAACGATGATGACCAAGTGCCACACACGCCTTGTGACACGTGTGCCCAGAAAGTCAGAAACTACTACAAGAAGCCCCAACACAAGCAAGAAGAACATGCATTACTACCAATTTTAATAGCCACTTCTGTACCTAAAAAAAGCATGAACAATTGATTTCTGTAGCTGTATTCGCCTATTCGGAAGTGGTTTTTCTATAAGGGCATGAAGTCATTCAAAAAGAATAAAGAAAGAGAGGATGGAGAACATTATATAAGCAGCAATATATATACTGACAGCAACAGGCACCAGAAATCAATTCTAAATACAGATGAAAGAGCAAAGAATGATAGACATACATTGGCGGTAATTACAGAGTCATCTCCTTCCTGGTCATTGCCGATTATGACACCTTTCCTCCTGTGATATTAAGAGAACAAGAAGAAGAAGTGGTTAAAAAGCATAAATCACATTCTCGAATCTCAATAACATACACTCTTAGAAAGAACTCAAAAAGATTACTTACTTATTGATATCCCCAGTAACAGTGCCCTGAAATTCTGTTGGCACTTTTATATCCACCAGCATCACAGGTTCTAAAATGATAGGCTTTGCCGCATCATAACACTGTTTTGCAATGAAATTAATGATAAACATGAGCAAACATAAAATCACTGCAAGCATAGGCAACTTAGATAAAGCACACCAAGCTGAGAAAAGAGAGAAAGGATGGGAAGTTGGAGGTACAAACAAACATAACAGAAAATTGTCTATCGATCAGTAGGATGAATGTGTTACCTTTCTAAAGGCATAAATAGAAGCTAATTTGAACGCAAGCTCACTTGAATCAACATTGTGTGCGGCACCATCCGTCAAAACAACACGGATATTTTCAACTGGATGACCAATTAGAGAACCCCTGGTGCACAGGAAGATCCGCATTTTTTGTCAATCAACAACACCTAAAGGGAACTAGTACAGCATGTCATGACCAATTCTCCACTGATGCGTCGAATAAGCTTTGATAGTTCACAAGCAATTATATAATAACAGTACGGGCTAGATTCTTGACTTGAGGAAAAAGCAGCAGATGTATCTAAGAATCTCCAGGCAAGTCATAATTTGAAACTAGGGGGGAAAAAAACTTACGAATTGGCAGCCTCTCTGAAACCCTTTTCAATTGCAGGGACATAGTTTGATGGTATAGCTTGTCCTACAAGCATGTTGTCAAATTCAAACTTACTGCCTGACCCTGGTTCAAGAGGTTCAATATACCTGTGGGAAACAGCACATTGCGGAAAGATGAATATTAATAATGCCACAAAAATGAAGAATGAAAATATAATTGGCTAACTCCCGCTCCCAACCCAACATAGTTTAGGTACAAGATTTAGAGTATTCTGTCAGGGAGGCTGCAATTGGCTCACGTCAAAATATTAGAACAAAATGAGGCGAGGCATAATTGCAACCATAAAGAAAATGGATCTTGGGTGCAACAGTGGCTGACAATTTGTCTCCTCAAGGGTGGGACATTCCTTTATAAGACACTTGTTGGGAAATGGAGAGAGTGGCTGAGCTGCTACAAGTAAGTGAGTTTAAAGGAAGTACCCCATATCCTGACACAATAAGGTGGAAACATGATATTGATGGCAGGTTCTCAGTGTATGGCTGTACAAAAAGGAAGTGATGGAGCAGCCAGGCTGTAAGTATAGGCCCTTGGAAACAGGTTTAGGAAAGTATGGCTCCAAGCGAAGTAAAATGTTTTACATGGCTGGCGGTCAGAAGAGCTTGCCTTAACCAGGAAATTCTACGACGGAGAGGATTCCAGATAGCATCCAGATGCTTCCTTTGTAATGAGGCAGAGGAAATGAACAGCCACTTGCTGCAAAGTAACTACACAGATTTGGGACAATAGCATCCACTTAGCCTCACAGAAACTAAGTGGAAAATGCCAGAGCATACAGCAGATTTCCTTAGCTGCTGGATCAGGAGAGGAGGAAGCAAGAGTCAAAAGAAGTGGTGGAGAATAATTCCACCCTGTATATGGTGGACAGTGTGGAGAGCGAGAAACATTAGATGTTTTTAAAGATAGTTTTACTTCCATCCAGAAAATCAAATGAAACTAAGTGGACATTGCCAGAGCATACAGCAGATTTCCTTAGCTGCTGGATCAGGAGAGGAGGAAGCAAGAGTCAAAAGAAGTGGTGGAGAATAATTCCACCCTGTATATGGTGGACAGTGTGGAGGCGAGAAACATTAGATGTTTTAAAGATAGTTTTACTTCCATCCAGAAAATCAAATGGAACTGTATTATAGCCTTTTATTTTTGGTGTAAAGAGGAATGTGTAGAGGAAGCTGACCAGTTCATTGATCTTTTACGATCCTTGTAATCAGTTTTTGCTTGTATGGTTTTGGTCCACAATTTTTAAGGTCTCCAGCATGTCCTTAACGCAACAATTTTACCAGTTTAAAAAAAAATGAATCTTGGGCCTAACTCAACTCTAGAACCTAGCTCCTGAGATGGGTATTGCCCAAGATCATATAAGAGACAACAATTCATTCTCTGGACCAATGTGGAAGATTCTAAAACCCACTCATACTCAGGGATGGACATATGGAGCATGGACTATGCACATGGGAACCCAACATTGGGTAAAGAACAGAGATGGTTTCCACGTGAAGAACATGGAGCTTGGCCTTACTCAACTCCAAAAACTAGCTTATGAGCTGCGGATCAAGACCATCTGAGACAATGGTCAATTCCCTCAACCGGTATAAGACGCCCAGAATTGGATATCTGGTGATTGGATAATATACATTGATGCCCAACATTGTGTAAACAAAGAATAGGGATAAGCTTGGCTTCCCTGCTGTTTTGTCACAACCCAAACAAAACTAATTAACTCTATGATCTAGCACTAAAGAGTAAATATGATACCAAACATTTTATGGAAACTCTCAGGCATCTAATTAGTAAGAATTTGGATTTGGATATCATATTACTAGCATTAGCTCTCTCTATTCTACTTGCCCATCATTTAATACAACAACAAACATACCCAGTGAAATCCTACAAAGTGGGGTCTGGGGAGGGTAGAGTGTATGCAGACCTTACCCCTACCTTGGGAGGTAGAGAGGTTGTTTCCGGTAGACCCTCAACATAAGGACAAGCAATTCAAAGCAGTATGAAAAAAAGAAATAACGGAAACGAATATACTATGGCAACATACTACAAAAAGCATGATTGAGTAGTAACAACCACAAAAGAGGAGCAGTAACAACCACAAGGTAATACGATAATCAAAGAACAAGAAACAACAAATAGTAGCAAAAATCGAAGGGCAAGAAACAACAAGAGTAATACTACGACTACTAGTATGGAAGGATAAGCGGGACAACGCTAACTACAGTCAAACCTCTCTATAACAACATCGTTGGGTCCGAAATTATTTTGGTTGCTATAGAGAATTGTTGCTATACACCTATAAAAGCATTGACATTTAAATAATATTTCATTGTTACAGGCAAAAAAGACGCATAAAATCTAATTTTCATTTTTAATTACCAAATTCTAAGCTTAATGACACTTAGTATAACGAAGAAAAATCGTTTAATGATAAAATATATACATATATATATATATATATTCGTATGATATTTTTTTGTCATAAATAGTGTATTAAAGGATAAATATTTGATCAAAATATCTAAACTTATTATTGGTAATCATAAATATTCTATTTTTATAAAGAAGGTTAATTATTATATTACCAAAAAAACAAGATAGCTGTTATATGGGGGTAATTTTACAAAGAGTACTGTTATAAAGTTGGTTACTGTTGTTATAGGTGAAATGCTATTATAGAGAAGTAACATATAACATAAAAAATCAGTTCCGGAAAAACTTGGCTAATATAGAGAGGTGTTATATGTGGGTGCCATTATAGAGAGGTCTGATTGTACCTACTAACCTTGTGTCCTCCATAACCTCCTATCTAAGGTCATGTCCTCGGTAAGCTGGAAGCGCGCCATGTCCTGTCTAATCACCACTCCCCAATACTTCTTCGACCTACCCCTACTCCACCTCTACTGAAACTGTCCATAGCTAACCTCTCACCCCTACTCATTGGGCCATCCGTGCATCTCCCCTTCATATGCTCGAACCATCTTACCCCCGCTTCCCGCATCTTGTCCTCCCCTGAGGTCACTCCCACTTTCTCTCGGATATCATCATTTCTAATCCTATCTCTCCCAGTATGCCCATACATCCATTGTAGCATCCTGATTTCTACAACTTTCATATTTTGAACGTGAGAGTTCTTGACTGGCCAACACTCCGCCCCACACTTCCCATCATTTAATAATGGTAATTATTTTATAGGCACTTTTTAAGTTTTAAGTTGCACGCGATAAGCAAATATAGCAAAAGGTAATAGCCGAAATGATATACACCTACTTACCCAATTACTCTACCATATTGACCTTGCCCACCACTTTGCTTCTTGTGTAGATAATCAAAATCTGCTCGCTTAGTGATGGTTTCCCGGAAGTTTACACGAGGCTTTCCAACCTGCGCTTCAACCTTAACAAACAACGAGAGAGTAAGAAAAGAATCAAACAACGATGATACCCAAAGAGTGACTATCCTTGAAAATAAGGATGAACCTTATATTCTCTCCGGATGCGCTCAACATATATGTCTAGATGCAGCTCCCCCATGCCAGATATGATTGTCTGCTCAGGAAACCATTGAGATGTTCACGGATTCTCCCCATAAAGATCAATAATTCACATAATATTCAAAATATGGAGCCCCCTGGGGTAAATAAAACATACCTCACCACTCTCAGCATCTAAACCCACACGAAATGTAGGATCCTCTTTCTGAAAGCGATTCAATGCTTTTGAAAACTGCCAACCAAACAGAGACAATAATTATAAGAGGCTCAAAGAACAATAGCAAAGAGTGCAGACCTTGTAGATCCAACAGAACAACAGGTACTCACTTGTCCACCAGAGTCTTTAGAAACCGGTGAAACAGCTAATGACATCACTGGTTCAGGGACATTCATAGAAGTCATGGTGTATTTGACAGATCCGTCAGTAAAAGTATCCCCTGCAAATGGATCAGAACTAAGCATCAAAATACATCACAATGAAAAGATCTCTGCTTTTTCTCATTAAGTCAACTTAGGTTAGAGAATAGGATGTTACCTGAAGCACAATCTACACCAAACACAGCGACTATCTGCCCAGCATGAGCCTCTTGGATATCCTATTATTAGAGTTGATATACGTTCCACAGAGATAAGAAAGATGGGCAATCTAGAAATACTGATAATGCAGGGAAAAGATTCCTTTTTTCCCTTCTAAAATCTCTCAAAAATTCCTCCAAGATTCATTCAATTAAAGAGTAACACAATATCATACTGTCCAACATAGTCAGATTTGTATCTAATCAAAAAGTCAGAAGGGCAAGGTGTGGGTGACAAACCTCCATCTCATTTGAATGCATTCTCACCAAACGAGGAATCTACAAAAAAAAAAAAAGTTGAACCTGGGGTCATAAAAGCAGAATAACAAATAGACTAATTTTGCCAATAGTATGCAATAACGACGAGCAGATTCCACAAAAATAGATCACACATCCACGATTGAGTAGGTGACTCAAAAAAAGACCTACATAGGTTAGCAAACGATGTTGGTATCTACATCATAAGGTAGAGAACAGTTCTTTTCAAATAAGTTTCCCCTTGCAAAAGTTCTTTAACAAATCTTAACTTCTAACTTCCCTTTGAACTCTCAGCCATTCAAGCAGCCCCAAAACCAAAGGATCTCATATTCTCAGGGTATATAGATACTTAACAATAAAAAATTTGGGGTATGTAGATCCACAAGTATTTTTGCAAGTTCACATCTTTTTTAACCTAATACCTTTGCTAAGGCCATATCTTAACCCAATTGTGGCTTGCTACCTGGATTGATAGCAGTTCACTAATATTTTGCACAAATTAACTTTCAGTAAAAACCAATGGAACGAATTCGTGAACAAGCATAGCGAAAATACGATTCTCTTTGTCAAAAAGCGGAAATAACATTCATAGAATAGACTATAACAAGAAAACATTTTTAAATTCAATAAGAATAGACATGTTCAGAAAAGAGTACACATCACATGAACTGACAACAAAACCAAGAAAAAGCCGGGTGTTTCATAAACCTGTGAATTTAGTAAACATGAATGCAACCATGAAAACATCCTAATTTTTTATACAATAACAATTCCACCTCAATCCAAACATCGGTTATTAATATCCAAAAATATTCATTCCAGCAGACACCAAAAATTCAAGTGGTGAAAATATGAACTATCAAAAATTCAAGCGGTGAAAATATGAAGTGTATTTGTGTTGATAGTTCATATTTTCACCAAAAATTCAATTGGTGAAAATCAAGTGGTCAAAGGCAATGCATTCAGATGCTAAACTGACATGAGATATGTTGGTTCAAATGAGCTGCTTCCATATCAGAAAGATGGGAGATGAAATCACCTTAATCTTCTTTCCTGTGTTCACGTTGATTATAAAATCGCCCTTCCGGATGACACCTTCATAGATTCTTTGATGAAAGATTATGTTAAAAATGTGTGGTCCTAGCTAAGTGCACATGCGGAGAAAACAGTTGCACAAGAAATAAGTTTATATACCTTAAATAGGTCAATTGACCAAAACGCCCTTCCTCTAATTTAAATGCCAAGGCAACCAAAGGGCCAGAAGGGTTTCCAGTTAATGTAACCTAGCAACAAATGAGCAAAATGAGACTTTAGACTCCACCTGTACATGCAGAAAAGAATAAGATAAGAACTCAACCAAAAAATATTATCAACTAACCTTCTCCTCGTCCTTTGTTTGATCCAGAGCATAGTTGCTAACTTCAACTGGACAAGGCAAATAACTGAGAACGCCATCAAGAAGTGTCTGAACTCCCTGTTTAGCACAAAATAACATAAAGCATAGATCAAAAACTGTAACCACTGAAGTATAATGGAATTATACATTTAACATCATTTGAAAAACAAGGACGGGATCAAGCATATTGTGCCAAATCAAGCATCAGCAAAGAAAATATAGTCAAGCAAAAAAAAAGGATAAGTTAGCACGTTAAGTATGAGAACAGAAAGCAAGCATGAACCTAGAAATACAGCAGTAGAATTAAAAAACCATGAGTAAGGAGATAAAATTTCACAACAAAACAAGTAGGCAGATACAAGTGTGTATTGAAAAGATTTAGTGAAAAACGAAAAGAATGGACACCAAGGACTGATTGCTTCACAGTTGTAATCATTAAGGATTCAATCCCGAGAAGAATATAAACATGGTCACAGCCAATTGTCAGAATACTTCTGCCTTCCATTTTTCTCAGCTCTAAAAGGATCACATTGCAATTGTGAGAAATTTGATCCAGGTTCAAATGATTAACCTTGATGAAAGATAACAAAGTTTTTCAAAAGCCCAATAGATATTAATATTCAATTTGGCAAGGTTGACCTAAACAAAAGGGCAATTGTGAGAAATTAGATCCAGGTTCAAATGATTAAACTTGATGAAAGATAACAAAATTTTCAAAAGCCCAATAGATATTAATATTCAATGGACGAGGTTGACCTAAACAAAAGGAAGTCGTCATTTCTCAGTTATTTCTAGAAGCAAAATTACACCACAGACCTCCTGGCATTCAGCGTGGAAAAGATAATAATAATTCAGGTAAAACTTATGCAACTCAAGTGTTTTACAGGTAAAACGAAAGCCCAACATATAGCCAATATAAATTTTAGAACAAAATTTTGAATTCCATATTAAGTTAACCAGTGAAGAAAAGCACCTTGTTCTTGAAAGCACTACCCATAAAAAAAGGAACAAACTTCCGTGCTATTGTCGCTCTCCTTATGGCTGCCTGATGAACACACAGAAAATTACAGAAACAGGGTAAGGAAAGAATGGATGTCCCAAGAGCTAGAGATTACCTAGATAAAGTCAGTAGTCAAAGATCCATAACAGCACATTACCTTACCAATACCAAGTACTGCAATATTTATTGTATTAACAGTAGACATTAATGTAGGTTAAGCACTTTGTCATAGTCCATGTTAAAAGATCAATAAGTTTAGCATATAGTTGTGCATTCACAACCAATTGACCTAGTTGTGGTAATTAATCTGTCCACCACTAAAGAATATCAACTCCAATCCTATGCTCACACAAATAACATGCACAGAAAAGAACATTATGCAAAAAAAGAGGAGCTGTCCTTTCAACTGATCACCGAATCTCCCTCATTGTGCTTGCTCAATTGAAAACCCACCAAGCATTCAATTGCTATAGTCCCACAATCTACAATGACTACGTTAAGCTTGCAAGTTTGGCTCACTAATTGAAATTGGGTATCTATATGCTACCCGCTACATCCCGATGGTATACAAGATATAAAAATCTACTACTTGAAACACTAGTGTCTTAAACAGAATGTAGACTTCTCAAAGTAACAATTGGAGAACACCCCACGGCAAGGTTATAATTTCCTTGTAAACAAGGTTGACTAATTGTGTACATACCTCAAGATCAGCAGGTGATATAGGCTCATCGTTCAGAAATGCTTCAGCAAGCTTATCATCAACCTCAGAGACTGCTTCAATTAGCTCTCGCCGCTTCTCAGAAGCAATTGCTTCCATATTAACAGGAATATCTTCTGTGACAATCTTCTCACTGCAAAAGCCAAAAATGAATACGAGCCAGGTAGAGCAATGTACTATCATACCTAACCAGCATCTTTAAGCTAGACACGGACCCACTGGACCCATGGAAATAGTAAGCTTTTGACTGCACGAGATCAATAAGACCCTTGAAGTCATCTTCTAACCCAATCGGAACTTGCACAGCAGCACTGTGGTGTCGAAGCTTTGCTCTTGCCTGTGTAGAAGGAAACAGAACGACTGTAACATATTGCACTCACAGTTTCAAAGTGCTAGACTGTTACTGAGAATTCACATAACAAAGTTCTATAGGAAAGCGGCAAAGCAAGAGATAATATCAATGATAACAATATGCTGAGCAGAATATAAGAAAAAGCATTTAAGAAAAGTCCCATAACAATAATAAGAGCTCCCTGCCAAAGAATCCAGGCAAAACACACAAGAAGTAAGTGAGGTAGCAGTGAATCAAGTAGCAGATGTTTCTAACAAAGACAATATTTCTGAACCCCAACCTAACTCTTCCGATTTTCTATATTGACAGACATAAAGGCTCCCAGTTAACTGCAGAACTATGAATGCTGATTCCTAGCACGAACACTGCCCAAACACACCAACTTCCTCATCTTCATTGATTTTTAGAGGTCTAATGATTTGACACTCAAATAAAATTATTCCTTTTTAGTTCCTTCACGTGTGATGACAATGGACTTGGCTGCTTGCAGTTTCTTGGCAGTACCAGGCAACAAGAGAAAGTGTCGCCTGGTAGCAAAGCAGCAAATTAAAGGGAAACATTATTTAACTTATTTAAAGGAAAAAGAATTTGAATTAAACTCTAGAAGTGTAATAGGCCTTCAATGATACATAACTGACCTGGTTAAGAACTTTCCATGGGTCAGCCCCCATCCGATCAAGTTTATTAATAAAGGCAAGTCTTGGGACTTCATATCTTCTCATTTGCCTATCAACAGTAATAGACTGACTTTGCACACCACCAACACTACAAAGGACAAGAATGGCACCATCAAGGACACGCAAGGCTCTTTCCACCTCAATTGTGAAATCAACGTGACCTGGCGTGTCAATAATGTTCACCTGCAACAAGCAGAAATAAAGAACTGGAACCACAATATTTTTTCTAATGACCAAACGACTGAGGATTATTACAATAGGCTTGCCTCAGAAAAGAGAAAACATCTGCAAGCAATATTATGATCATCTTTCCTAGTGAAAGACCTTGAAAAAAAAAAAGGAAACGAAAGCTATAACAATTTCATTCCAAATTCTTGTTGAGCAGAAAAACAAAAATTCGAATCTTTACAAAATAATAAAGGATCAATCAAAGGCTGGAAAATCAAACTTTCATATAACTGACATCTATTCCATGGCTGTTCCATGATCTATTAAAGCACAAATGCCAAACGAAATCTAATATGCTTCAGTATGTACTTTAGCAAGATTAACCCTTTAATTGAAATGTGGAGAAAGGTAAATGGATATCTGATTGTTGGGAATAATAGAAAAGAAATAGACATGACAAATCTTTCTCCAACAGAACCTTCAAATGCTATAAGCATATTCTTCACATTACTTTGTATTAACTACCAACAAAATAATGACAGGAAACAATTTTCTTCGCATCTTCTTTTTACTTTCTTATAATCTGCAGGAATAAGAGGTGTTTCGAAGGCAAAAAGGAGCAGTTGCAGTCCGTGAAATATAGTTGTATGTACAACGTGCACTATTGGAAAGATGGAAATGTTGTGACGAATTTAGATGACATGCTAGACAGCTTAGGTTTCTAATGTAATCTAGCCTGCATTTTCTTTGTACTTCCGCAGTATCATTTTGATACTGCTTTTTAATAAAACTTTACCTTATCAAAAAAATCTGCAGGCAATAACACCAACCAGCAAGAAGAGATTAAAAAATCCCATTGACCAATCAGATTTCTCTACATGACAGTAAGAATAACCCTAATGTATTGCCCCGGGGCTTTGGTCTAGTGGTACGACCGCAGCACTTAGTAAGGGCACGGCCCATGGCACAGGTTCGAACCTTGCCACATACAAAATGATGGTTTTTAAGTGGAGAAAGGTAGAGGGATTGGCCCATTATCCACAAAGTTTCGAACCGTGCACCACTGGCCCTCGGCGATTCAATTTCAATAAATCAACAATTTCCCAGTTCTAATTGATTTTGTTCAAAACCCAGCAACAAAATAAAATGAGATTATTAATCAACAATGCTCAATCCCAAACTAGTTAGTTCGCTCCATTCAAACAAGAAAATAAACAAATGTAAACAATAATTTTGCAAAAGAAAAACTGCTGAGAGTAAAATACTCCCTCCATCCCAATTTAATGTCTTACTTTCCTTTTTGGTCTATCCCAAAAAGACTGTATCTTTCTATATTTAGTAAGTTATCCAATTCCAAAATTCTACAAGGCAAGTTTAAGAACTACACAGTCTTTAATTTAAGAAAGTCTCCCTTTGTTTCTTAAACTCCGTGCTCAGTCAAACTAAGACACTTAAATTGAAATGGAGAGAGTAGTAACAAACATTTAATGGGTCAATAAAGAATATATTTTTCTTACCTGGTAGTCTTTCCAGGTGCAGTAAGTAGCAGCTGACTGAATAGTAATCCCTTTTTCTCTTTCCAAATCCATAGAATCCATCTTAGCACCAACTCCGTCTTTACCTCTAACTTCATGGATCTCATGGATCCGACCCGTATAAAACAGTACCCGCTCCGTCAATGTAGTCTTACCCGAATCAATATGAGCTGATATCCCAATATTCCTCACTTTCTCCAACGACTCTCTCCATACAGCCTCTTTCTCTTCTCTAACCCTAGCGGTTGCATTGTTGGCGGCGGCGTAGTGGCGGCAGAGATGGAAGTTTCCGGCGAGTAAGGCGGCGCGTGGGTGGTGAGGGTTTGATGGGGTTGAGGTTTTGGTGGTGGTGGAGGTGCAGAGGGTGTAGAATAAGCGCGCTGTAGAGGATCTAGCTGAACGAGCCATTTAGGGGGGTTTAGGGTTTTTGATTAAACCCCTCTCTGGGAATTTTGCTCTTCTCCTGGAGAAGAAAATGTTTGGAGGGTTTTTTTGGTAAAATGCTTTATGAGGAATGGAAACGGGTTGGTTTACTAAAACGGGTCAAATAGCTTACTAAAAGTGTTACTACCGGCCTAAATATACAAGGGAGGGCATCATAAGGTATTTAAAATTTCGGTACAGCAATTTTAATTTTTGGCTTGTAATATTATGTCATTATCATACCGAATTAGTTTGGTATGGTTGGTTATTTTTAAGTTTAGTTTCGATATTTTACTGTATGATAAATCGATAATTATAGTTTATTCGACTTTGATGTACATATACTCGTAATGTAGAGAACTATGACTTCAGCTATTAAATAAGCATCTCAATTATATCGTATTAACGTCTCACATTAAAAATATTCAAAAGAAAGTACGTACAATTCTCTTCATAAATTAATTACACAAAAAAGACATTTCAATCAACATAGAATAGTCAAAGTTCGAACGTCTAAACAATTAATTTTGTACTAATACAAATCATATATTTGTTAATATTATAATATTAATATATATGAATTGTATATATACTTATATACTCCGATATAGTATTCAGTATTTTCTTTATAAATATTAATACCGTAGCGAATACCAAAATTATTTAAAATGCATATCAAATAACGTACCAAAAATCATAATACTTGTGGCGCACTACATCTGAACTACTACTCCATTTATGATCAAAGTTCAAATTTGGGTTCGAATTATGGATAATAAATCATCTTTAAAAAGGAATACTTTATTTTTAAAATTTGAATTAATCAAACTGTAAACATAGTATGACCCTTGAGAACGTATATAACCCTATTCCGGCCTGATCCGGTATGGAATGAATTTATAATCATGATATCGCCAAAAGAAATATCATATCTCAAGTGGAAAAAAACTACTTTGTGAATTATTATATCTTTTTATACATCACTTTCGAGTCCTTGACACCCATATGTAAAATTTTACTTCTCATGAGAGTACTCCACAGAACTCACAATCCTAGCTATTTAGTGTGAAAAGATGAAAGCCTAAGCCCCTGTTTGGCCACAAGAATTATTCACTTTATTTCAAAAAAAAAAATTCATTTTTTTCGGAATCAACGTTTGGCCATGAGAATTCCGAATACAACTTGAAGTTGTAGTTCGGAATACCAAAAACTCAAAAGTTTGTTTTAAAAAAAAAAATCACTTTTTCACTTTTTTACAACTACATTTCACCAAAAACTACAATTTCAAAAACTATGACCAAACACAACTCCAATTCCAAAATTAAAATAAAAATAAAAAAATTTGGTATCTATAGACAAACGGGGCCTAAAATTAAAGAACCTTTATCACGATTAGACAGAAAATTTATCCACAAACGTGTACGTTAAGTCAATAGATATACAATATGTATCATTTTTCTTTTACATAAATATTTATTTCTTGACGATGATTAATTGATACATTTCTAAAAGACATTTAATATGTATATTCACATATTTTTATACTTTAAATGGATAAAATTATGTCACATGCCATCCATAAAGAGTTCAAATCCAGAATTAAAATAATTTATAATTTATACCAATGTTTCACAAAAACAAATTCAAGATCTAAGCGTTGTGAGTTTAACTTTTAGATTTTGAGCGGTGATTCATTATATATTTAGATTTACTATTTATTGTAATTTTTATTAAAGTTTTACACCTAAATTTATATTGCGCATTGAAAATATTGAGTTCCGATGAACTAAATACTGAAATGTTGCATCTGCCTCTGATGAGGTAAAGAAAGATTAAAACAACAAACATTTCTTAATCAAGTACGTATTTGCAATCAAAGGAAAAATAATAATTAAAACTTTAATTTGTGACTAGATAATCATTCTAGAGTTAAATTAAATTGCTTTGGCACATAAACCGAATATAGCGACCTGTTTCAAAAGGATTGCTCAAAATATCTTATCCAACACCAACAAGAATATGACACCTACCTTTTTAATGATTATCAAGAAAGAAAAATGTGTAAATGCCTTCCGCTCACACCATCACTACTGATATAGAGTTGACTTAACACTAGAGAGGGACAACATCCGCAGCTGTTAAGAGTAAAAAAACATGGGGGGAGGAACCATGTTGCCACCATATACAACTACAGTACAAGGACACTCCAACAATTCTTTCACTGCACCACGCACCCCCAGGGACTCCAATTTCCAGTCTTCCCCTTCTTTGTCATCAATTTGTGACACACCCTTCGAAGAATCTTGGATCAAGAATAGGAGTGTTGATTATGGTTCACTTGATAATGGATCTTTTGATGGGGTTGATGAAAAGGGAACAAAAGGGTCTTCTTATTATGACTCTTCTTTTGGTTCTGTGCCTTCTAGCTGGGAGGTTGAAAAGGCCTTGTCTGAACTCCAAAGGTATAATCTTTGATTGAGAAAGCTAACAGTTCTATGGTTAGTGAACTGAAATTTTCTTGTTTTACAGTTTAGATAATTGGATAATTTTTCCAAGGTTGTAAGCGTGAATAGAAGAGAAGGGTTACTGTAGGTTGCATAAAATAGTCAGATTATGACTCCCAAGTATTGATCTTGATGAATAGAGTAGAATGGGCATAGATGATCTACATAGCAACCTGATGAGTTTGAGATTGATATATAGTTGATTGATTGAATTATCAAATCATACTTTCATTTCCTCATGTCTTTAAAAGGTCTGATCTTTACCCTTATTTTTCCATATTAATGGATGAGCAATTGAGATAAATGAACACGGTTGTTGGGAAACAAGGTCTTTTATTCAAATGTCTATTGAGGAACATAACTTTATGTATGTGTAGTTGGTAGGAGTTTTGGGAGTGGGGAAGAAAGCACTAAAGTGTCAATATAGAAACTTAAATTTGAGATAACAATATTTTCTCTATGAAGTTGCATATGAGAATATGAGATGTGCTACATTTCCTCTGAGTTCCGATCTCCCAAATCCCAAATTTTCAACACGCGAAAGTTTGGTAATTAGAGCCTCTGAGCACTTTTCCGAGTTTGCTTAACAACTACATGTCTGAAGCAATGTTGATTATACTGTTCTGCAGTTTTATGAGTGGGCGTTATGCTCCTAGAGAAGAGATGGATTGGCTTGAACCGATGCCAAATCCCCATCAGTCGACTCTACTGCAATCCCCTGGATATGCAAGATTTTATGATGCTTTTCATATGCTTCAAAATGAACCATCAATTCAGGTTTGTACTGACTAATTTCATTGCTCTGCTAGAAACATTGAGAATTGCTGTCTAGTTTCATTTGTCAGGTGTATAGATATGTGAGTGATCTATCTCTCTGAAGGAATTTTATGTGCATGCAGAGATTGGTTTGCTCCATAGCTTGTGATAAAGCTGTTTGGGAAGCCATGATGGAAAACAAGGCAGTTCAGAATCTTCAAGGCTCACTGATATGTGCAGGTTTATATTGATCATGTTATTAACTCCTCGTTAAGTGGAATTTTTTGTGCTTCTATGTTGAAGTTATTCACTAAAGCTATCAAGGAATCTGAATTGAGCAACATCTTTGATCTCCACTGAAAAACGAAATGACTTCGTCTTCTTCTTCTTGTGTCTAATCCCGCCTTGATCTGCCAGTAAATATACAACCCACACAAAAATGTTCCTACTAGTTCGGTAGTTCCTCTAGGCTTGAAGAGTTTTATGCTTATCCGGTAACATTCAATTTAAGGTGCACCAACTAGCTTAGGTTTGGTTTAGAAGTAAAGATGTTTCCAAGTCCGAGTGCTTGGATTTGAGATGGCAAACATTTAAAGAATCAACATAGGCAAATAACCCTTATGCACACCATGAGAAATGATAGGAAATTCTTATTCAGCAGTGTATAATTTCTGTTTTTTCCCCCATTGAGTCCAGTTGTTTCACCAATTTGGTCAAAATTTAGCCTTGATTCTTGGATGATTAAGTTTTTAGTGCTTCAATGAGCTGTTGCTTTCACCGTTCTTCTACTCCTGTATGCAGCTAAAGAAGAAGAATCTCAAAGACCAACTGGGGAGTCAGATATCGGATCCCTGATAGTGAAATGGATTATGGGCATCACAACTTCAACGCTCGCTGAGCTGATCCAATCGTTTGGATCATTACTGAGAGAAATAATCAATGAAATATTTGAACCAACCAAGAAAGAAAAATCCACTTCAGAACTCAATGATCTTTTGGAAGAGAAGATTAGATCTTCTTTCCTTTTATCATTGGTTCTGTTGTTGATTGTGGTCGTGACAAGAAGCCAAGGTGTTTGATCAGCATCAAATCACACGTGTATTGTGGATGATACATTTGCTACATGCGTGACCTAGAAAAGAAACTACAGTGAGTAATGTTTAAGAAGTTAGAGCCCTCACAATTGCTTCCCTCTCTCGTTTTTATCCGCTTAACATAAATTATTCCAAGGTACTCCTTTTGTTAGATTTGTGCACAAACAAATTCTTTATGGTTTTGTATAGGGCACTATTCTGACAGCAGTTCATTCTTTAGATGGTTCTTTGTGATGGAAATCATAATCGGTCTCATCTTCCCACCCCAAACTGTATATGAAGTGTGTCTGGGGGTGGGAGTGGGCGTTGCGGGGGAAGGGGGGGGGGGGGTTCTGTCTAGACTGTTCATGCGCTCATCGCAAACAGAACCATCAGTAGTTGCTTGAGAAACTGTAATACCAAAGTGAAACTACTCTGCTTCAGTTTGGAGATCACTCTATTTCGAGAAAATAAAAGAATGAAAAAGGGGGGAAGGTGATGCAAAAAGAACTCTGTTCAACCTTTAGGACCCATTTGGCCATGAAGATTTTTCACTTTTTTCTGAAAAATTATTTCACTTTATTTGAAAATCAATGTTTGGCCATAAGAATTTTAAATACAATTTAAAGTTGTATTTAAAATTTGAAAAACACTTAAAATCTTGTTTTCGCTTTTTTTCACTTTCAATACATTCAAACAACTAAATATGTTATGCAAAAACTATATCCAAACACAATTCCAACTTCAAAATTCCAAATAAAGTGAAAAATATTTGATTTTCATGGCCAAACACCTACTTAGCCTCTTAATTTTTGTATTTCTTCATTTAAACATCATTTTGTCTTACAGCAATAATAAGAAAAGAAGAAGGCACACGATTTTGAACACAATTGAGCCCCATTTTTTTTTTTTAAAAAAGAAAGAAATCTCAGCACTTCAATCACCAATAAGATGTAAAGCCTTTGAAAGGAATCAGGATTTAACATATCTGCCTTGATCTAATGACATACACAGCTAGAAGGAGAAACGAGATCCGCAAAAGATTCAAGAGGCCCTTGGATTTACACAGCACCAAGTCGAGTGCACCAATCATCGAGTCAACCATAATCTGGGGCCTGTTAATTCACGATTGACGGCAGACCCTTCGCTTGCAAGCTTCTGAATACGAGATGAGAATTCTTCAGCCTGAACAAATGTAGAATTGGTATCATTAACTTTTTAATTTAAGGAAAGAAAGCATCCATGTAACCAAGTATTACTTTTAGAAGAACCTTAGCTCTTATATCACTCAATTTACTAAAGTGAGGGTTCGAGTCTAAACTAGCATCTAGACGATGCCTTCAACAAAATTAAATATACACACAAATGAACTGTAGAAAATAGATCTCTAATGGTAAGGTAAGCTATGTATTGATCAGTATCAGCGATCGTAGATCCCTAATTCAGTTGTACCTAAACAGAAGCAATGGAACCACAAAGATGAACTGATAATGAAATGGCAGAATAGCAACTATTTTTGCTTCTCAATTCAAGGTAATTTATGTATGTACTATGACAAATTAATAGATACCTGAATGAAATCGGATGGTGCTTAAGAAAATTTGGTTAGCTTACTAGTACAATCTTGGGGCATAAGGTAGAATTTTGGGGAGTAGGGACTACACCCACAGGCCCCACAAGAAAAGGATTTCCCATCGGCAATTATAATTCATAGACTGACAGGAGGTCCAGGTGGCGATCCTCCTTCCTATATCTGTGAACCAAATATTGGGCTGTTTTCGGCAATACCGTATTCAGTCTCTGACCAAAATTGGACTCTCCGTGTTTGTCCTTAAAGAATTAAATTCAAAACCTAGTCCCATGTATAAAAAAAATCTTGAGCTTCCTAATTTTCAAAAAAATCAAGCAGTTTAGTAACTTAGCTGAGTAATATTTCTAACCAGCAAGATCAATGATTATCTGATCTAATACTTCTAAAAAGAACCCTACCTTACAATGCATATCAAGGAAAATCAAGAAAATAATAAAAGAGGAATTATAGCATCATGCCAAACAAATGATCCAAAAGAAATGTAAAGGGACGACGAGTGTGATTTCAGCAGAATTCTGAAACAGCTGTTCCCCGCATACACTAAATTTCTTTATGAACTAATGTTCTCTCTTAATCTTTTCGTCCTATAGAGGAGATAACCATCTATACCAAAAGAGAGAAACTTTTTTTAGGAATAGCAATGTCTCCTTGGACAATATGCATTTCCCAAAACAAGAAATTTTTGCAAGATTATCTGGAAGATCAAATCGAAAAACTAAGACCTCTCTTCTTTTTCTTTCCTTACACATCTCTCACCAGTCCAATCACATCCTTACTAGTGCAACTTACGTTCTTTTCCTTCTGATCTCATTTAATGCAATAGGCTTCGAAACAAAAGCCAGAAAAAACACGAGAAGGCAATGCTCACCTTTTCATCAATCCACATCAGTGAACTCAATTGATTGTTCAAGATTCGGACAACAACATCAAGCGGTGTCATTCCATCTGTTGCCTCAAGTTCTCCACCCTAAATGAAATAGAAAAGAAAACATAGAATTTATAACCATATTGTATAATTTTACACCATCTAGTCATAATGCTAAGGTAAGAGGCACGAGCAGAAATAAATGAAGGTACAAGACCTGGCTGGCATTGACAGTATTAATGATTGACTTGATCTGCTCTGTCATCTTCTCCATCTCCCTCTCCACAAACTCGGCCTGTTCATACCTGAAATCACACCAATCCACAGAAATCGATGCATTAAAAAATGGCCAAATGGAGGATTGTAGATGAAAAAGGAGGCGAAACGAATCTCTGGTTTAAAAATAAAGTTTGGTTCTTGACTGCAAAAGGTAATGGACAAGCTTTGCTTCCACTTGACAGATCAAAATTAACAACTATTTAAGAATCCAAGTGAAATTCCACACTCTAGGAAAGTTGATACTCTTAAGTCGGACAATGAATGAAAAAGAAAATGGATATATAGCTACTAATTCTTCTATCTTTTAAGCTATCTATTATGGCCGGACCTTCTAAACTGGCAAATTAATATATCACCTTCACATTGAAGCCATTGCAGCTAAAAAAAAAAAATTACCCTCCAGGTTAAACAAAACTTAGCTTTTTACATTGAAATTTTACTTTTTTTTTCCACCGTTAATTATTAGATAGAAAGAAAGTTTTTTTTTTTTTTTAAAAAATAAAAATCTAAATACTATTTGCTTAAACTAAAGTTTTAAAGTAATAAAACTAGGTAAAGTCATAGCAAGAGATAATTCAAAAAGTACACAAGTGCAACATGGCAGACAAGGTAGCCTGGCACGATATGTGGACATTCTTGAAAAAAAAGTCGTACCAGGCTACCTTGGTCGCAATACATACGGACTACTCTAAAGCATGTATATTACAGTACGCTAGCTAACTAAATTATTCGTAAAGCAATTTTCAAAAGAATGTGTTACGAAGGAACTTTAGGCTTCAGCAGACGCTGCAACATTTGAAGCTCCGTGAAAAAATTCTCAACCATTTGCCATTACAAGAAAGACCAGGCTTATGTATCTCAATTAATTGTTACTTATTACTGCTTCAGTATTACAATTGAAATGGCTCATTGAAACGGAAATCAAAAGAAGGCAACATAATGCATTTTATCCATATTTGTTTAAGGTCATTAATGCCCCCACTCAGAAACAGAATCGGACTTTTGCAGCTAATAATATTAATAAGCTGGATATGAGTTTGGAAAGGCCATAATTATGCGTGGCTTCAAAGAAACAAGAAGCAAAGAAGACTATTGAAACATGCACTCACATAGCATCCCTTGTTGATGCAGCTTCATCATCAAGAATCACTCCTCTTTCATCTTTGTAAATTCGATCAGCTTCTTCTTCCATGCTTTGCAATGCCTTGTCAACCTAACAGAAGTGAGATAAATAAGAAAGTATGTAAAAGTTGGGTATCAAGGAACTCATTAGATCCACTCCAGAAACATCAACCAGATTAGGATATTTACAAGTACATCCGGAAGGCCAATTTACCAACCATCTTTTGGTTAAAATTGCACAGGATGGGATAAGCATGGAATGCTTTCAAAATCACATAAGAATTAGACATTAGATCATGAAATTAAAGAGACAAATTGCAGGTAAAGATACTGGTATTTAAGTAACCTCTTCCTGATGAGTCTCAATTAGCTCCAGCTGTCGCTCTAAGCTCCCTTGTGTCTCGACAACCTTTGCAACTTCACTCTGAGATTGTAACAATGTCATTACAGATGTCAAATTTCCTAAGAAAAATAACTGAAGAAGCAATTTATACAAGTATTTTAAGAAAACCACAACTAAAGAACAAGGTGAATTCCTATAAGTAACTCTTTTAATGAAAACTTAGCAGAAAAGCTCAATTAGAATGAACATAGTGCTCCATTATTAATCTCGGAAAATATGTTTGATCTCTTAACAGGAAACATCTACCTAGCTATTACGTAAAGAAATTTGAAGAAAAGAAAAAGGAAATAGAGCTTATCGAATGCAGCACATATAGAATAGAAATGGACTTGCCGAGAGCGTGAATTACAACTGGATATTTTCAGAAGAAGAATGCTGACTTTAGGTAAATCTGAAGTTACCTCAAGTTTGAGAAGAATATCACGGTTCTGCAAGATCCTTTTATCCCACTCAGCTATTGCATTAGCCTGCTTTCTAAATTTTGCAGTGCGTTCCTGCAGCTCAGTGTTCCATTCCTTGATGATCTTTCATTGAAATAAAGAATACGCAATAAGTTACAATGTAAAAGTGTAATAAACAGGAAAAATGTGAATTCCCCAACAAGAAAGGGAGATGGGTGAAATATTCGTTGAAAAAGACTGCATAACAGACCAAGAAATACTATGTTCATATAATTAATTTTTGGCTAAACATTGCAGAAAAACAAAAAAAAAAAAAAAAAAAAAAAAAAAAAGGGAGAAAGAAACTTCAGCATGTTCAAGGAAAAAAGCCCATAGTTCAATACATGTGAAGCCAAAGCTAAGTGCATTAAATCAGCCTAGAATAGATAAACAAGGGAAAGAGAGCAAAAAGATACTACCCAAGTTTTAGCAGATATATTACCTCTTCTACAGACTTTCCTGTAATTTCTGATGGTAATTTTGGTGTGGAAGTGGCAGCTACAGTAGAAGTTGAAGTAGTCCTGTAGAGGAAGGGACAAGCAAATAAGGTTCAAAGCCAAACTAATGCACATAGAGCAGGTCACAACAAGATTTGATCTCAACTGATGAATAGATTCCTAATTAGAAAATACTCAAAATCATGTTGTTTTTGCATGGTTAGACATGAGTAGAAAAAGAGAAGTAGAAGAAATCTATGTACCTGATTTTTTTTTAAACAG
This sequence comes from Lycium barbarum, assembly GCF_019175385.1. Taxonomy (NCBI): domain Eukaryota; kingdom Viridiplantae; phylum Streptophyta; class Magnoliopsida; order Solanales; family Solanaceae; genus Lycium; species Lycium barbarum. Next base: position 117,032,565 of record NC_083342.1, read on the forward strand.
GAAATCGATGTACCTGATTCATGAAAGACTCTCCTCTTTACTAAATAAAACAACCACAACGACAGAAGAATTGAGTGTTATTTGATATTATTGCTACTGAATTCCAACCTAAGTGATTTTTGAGGAGACTAATTGCGACTAGTGCTGCATTATTCTATAAAATCCCCAATTAACACTAAATAGTATAGACAATCTGCAACTCTATAGTTTCTTCTTCTTTATTGACTTCTTTGTGATCATATGAAATTTTTTGGTGGGATAAAATAATGAATTTACTACCCGAAAGGGTGGCTCAGTTGGTTGAGCATGAGGCTTTCATAATGGAGGTCTTAGGATCGAAACCCCCTGCCTACGACAGCAGGGGATTTGCCTTCTGGGTTGAGCTCATCGCACGGGGCTTGCCTAGGGCAGGTTATCTCTCCTGTGTGGTTTGCGGGCTATTGCACAGGAGCGGGGTTTTACCCTATGCGCACCCAAAGGGTAGCGGCAGCGGGTTCCCTTGTCATCAAAAAAATAATGAATTTACTGATGTAGGAAACAGTAAAGGTGGTAACTAAAATAACCCAACCTACACTATCCGGTACCAACAGAACCCAATCGCCTCTTTTTATCAAAGCATAATACCCAATTGCCTATGCTTGTAAGAAACTTGCGGGTGCTCCATAAGTTAACCTTTGTGATCCTTGTATGTTCCAATTTTGAGTTTCAAACTTAAATTTTTTCACGATGACAGAAAGGAAAGCATATGCTTTCTTGTAAGATTTGAGAAATTTTGTAAAATAGAAGGAGTTCTTGGCATTTTGCACCCTTAACGTGTGCACTCTTTTTTTATTTGCACCCTATTCTATTATTTTTAATGATTTACACCCTAATCTCTTTATTTTCTTGCAAAACAATAAAAAAGAGTTTTTGTTGAATTATTCATAAGGGCAAAATAGGAAAAATACAAATAAGATAAAAAATTGTGCAAACAGAAAAAAGACATCTTATTTAGGCTTGCCGTGTTTCATTTGCTGTCTTTCTTTCTGCCTCATCAATTCCTATTCACCTCTTCAAAGGTTAAAGTTGAATTTTTTCCAACACCATCAATATGCTAATATCTTCTGTGCCATCTCTTTTTCGAAGAGGATGATACCTGATAACTGATATGGTATCTTTTCATCTAACAAGAGCAAGGAGGATGTTTCATTGTCCTCCGTCCTTTGGTACACGCCTCAACTTCTTAGATAAATATTTAATGGGGCCAACAGTAATAAAGTCATTAAATTACAACAGTAACAACGTCATTGAATTCAAACTCATGATATCAAAATTTCAACAGTAATCCTAGCTAAAATTAGGGTGCTGTAGAAAATTGCTCAAAGGAAAAACAACGATTTCACATAATGTACATATAATTCTCCCTTCTTAAGGCTAAATTGACTTCTATTGTAATTTGTTGTGCAAGAAGATGTAAATACGACTTCAGAATGATGTTGCTGCTGCTAAACTGCAGTATATCAGTGAAACAATTGAGTTCTGGTACATGTACAAGCTTGGGCGGTGCCATTAAGGGACAATCTTCCCGAGGGGTGGCTTTAATTAAGAGACGGCAAGATTTTCTTTTTTAATTAATACTTTATTTTTTTCATTTTGCATCATTTTTTATATTTTCCTGTTTTGCCCTTATGGATAATTCAACAAAAAATGATTGTTCTTGTTTTGCAAAAATGTAAAGAGATCGGGGTGGAAATCATTAAAAATAATAGAATAGGATATAAATCACAAAAGAGTGGGTGCAAAATGCCAAGAACTCAAATAGAAGAGTACAGTTAGGAGAATAAGAAACCACCACGGCACATAAAAACTAACAGCAACTGGATAGAGCTTTCCACTATCTTTGGAGCCCTAATGGTTTGAAAAGCCAATTGATATAGGAAAGTGCCGAAAGCTCTTTGAAATAAATTATTATTACATCCAAAAATCACATAGAAAAGCTAAAAATACTGCTCATCCAAACACACAAGCTGAGTAAACTCATAGACTATTTACTTCAATCACAACGTTATATATTCACTTTCCACTTTTCATCCCCCAAAACTCTCTTTATTAGCTGACATAGCCCAGTGACCTTTTTCAGTAAGATAAGAAAAGTCTAAGTTACTTTAAACAGTTAAAAATACATACCCGCTACTAGAAGTTACAGTCAATGCAGATGATGTTTGAGCAGCTGAACTTGTTGCAGCGCCAGAAGTTGTGCTTGGTACACCTGAGGAGAACAAACCATATAATAACCATGATATTTAACAAATGGCACTTAAGATATATCTACGAATGCTTGGAAGCAGGACAAAGTAAGGTAGATGCTTAGGGAAAAATGATATCATCAAACCTGAGTTTGTTACACTTATTTGTTTTTATCGGTGAGTTTGGTACACTTATTTAAGAAACTGATTTACTTGATAGTACTCCTTCCTCACTGTAATTTTAGTTTGCTTTGCTTTTAGAGGGTCAATTTCACCCCACTTTCGTCTTTAATGTTTTTTGTTTCTTTACAACCGTCGTGTTTTCGACCTTAAATAGGAATAATTTCAATTTTTGGGAACAAAGATTAAATGTGTACGAACAACAAAAAGTACTATAAGTTACAATTTCTCATCAAAATAACAATATAATACATTTGATAAATTAGTCAAAAATTTATTTCACTCTTGGGAAGCAAAAATGTACTAATATTTCAGGACAGCTATGTTACTCTGACTCTCCTAAAATGTCATCGGGTGCGTGGCGGATCCTTCAAAAGTAGTGTATTTTAGGAGGATCCGGCACGGGTGCGGCAACACTTTTGAAGAGTCCGAGTTAACTTAGCAGGACAGAGTAAATATGCTATTACAAAAAGGCATTGGCGTTGTAAATAGTAATCACAACAACTATAAACAGAAGATAAACAATGTGCTGTAAATTTTACGATATGTAAATGATTAAGCAAACCACCACCATTGGTCCTTGTGAACTCATAAAGTTTTTCTAGAGATTTCCATGTGATTTCATAATGTTGTTCTTATCCTAACAGATAAAGTTTATAGTGCTCATTTACGTAATTACGGTTAAGAATAAACAACCCACTTAAGCACAGCATTCTTCCTCAGTTCCATATGTCAGTTCAACTCAGCTTTGTTTCGTGTTCTGTTTCTATTTTTGAGAAAGTTGTGTTTCTATTTTACTTTTCTGACATATCAAGTCATCATTCCATGTTCAGTAGAAAAAATTCAATGAGCCGTGTTTCTATTTTACTTTTTTGTCAGGTCAAGTCATCATTCTGTGTTTAGAAGAAAAACTTCAATGAGCCTTGCTTACAGACTAGTAGTAATCCTTTCAAACATAAAGATGCTTTCATTTGGTTAGCACCAAAATTGGACAAGCACTAAGATATAATGCATGACACGTTTCTGTAATAGTTGAAAGTTTTGAGTGTTCTCAACCATAATTCAGACGCTTTCCCCTGTACTGCTTCAAAAGACTCAATTGCTATAAATATTCCGGTCTAAGCCACCTTTCTGGGTATGCACTTCCCTTTTAAATCAAAGAAAAAGTCAAAACAACTAAATTCACTTCATTAACCAATTAAAGCTCCATCAAACTATGTCGGCCACTATATTCCATTCATAAGCAAGTTCAACTAGCATATGATACAGCAGCTATAACATAGGCAACACAATATCCAAACAAAGTATGAGTAAACCTTACCAAAGCTTGGCAGAGCCGCAGTAGATTGTGAGGATAAAGCTGGTGTAGAACTTGCGGATGAAGCAACAGCACTAGTTGTTGAAGCTGAAGATGTGGGCACGGAAAACGTCGGAGCTGAACCAGTCCCACTAGTTGTAGCTGTAGAAACGTTGGTGGTGGTGGTAACGGTGGAAAACAAAGGCGATGAAGCAATTGAAAAACCAGTACTTGAAGCAGGTTTTGACACCGGAGCACTTGAAGAAGCAGCAGCTGAAGATGTATTAAACGCAAACGAAGGAGCATTTGAAGAAGCAGCAGCTGAAGATGTATTAGATGCAAACGAAGGAGCATTTGAAGAAGTCGTTACAGAGGAACTTCCTGTCCCTTTTGCAACCGAATGTGACAGTGATGGAGATGAAGAAGGTGCAGTAGCAGGCATGGAAAAGGAAAATGTAGGTGCTGCTGAAGAAGTCGGCGTTGATAATGACACTGCAGGTGCAGCTGAACTCGGAGTTGATAATGCTGGACTTGATGCTGCTGAGCTCAAGGTCGAAAATGAAAATGCTGATGCAGTAGCAGGTGAAAAACCCGGTGCAGAAGATGCTGAGCTGGAGAACGAAAATCCCTGTGAAGAAGAAGGAGCGGAGAAGAATGAACCAAATGGAGGAGTTGTTGAAGCAAAAGGACTAGTAGTAGCACTAGTTGCTGCAGTTCCAGATAATGAACCAAACAAGCCCCCCGAAGTGAAATCAAAAAAACCCGAAGCTGGAGTAGAAGAACCACCAGCTGAATTTGGTGCCCCAAACAATGGGGAACTACTTGCAGATGTAGTGGATCCGAAGAGGTTCGTAGTGGAGGTAGAAGTTCCGAATATGCTTGAAGTGGTGCCCGAACCGGAAGATGATCCGAATAAGTTTGAAGTGGTGGTGGCCGTACCGGAAGAAGATCCGAATAGGGTGGGTGTGGGAGTGGAAGCAGAAGCAGCAGACCCAAACGACGGAGCAGATGAGGCGGGGTTAGGGTTAGGGTTTGCGAAGCCAAAGGAGAATGCGGATGTGGAGGATGTAGTAGGGGTAGAGGGAGGAGCAGATGAGGCGGGGTTAGGGTTAGGGTTAGGGTTTGCAAAGCCAAAGGAGAAGGCGGATGTGGAGGATGTAGGAGGGGTAGAGGAAGGAGCAGATGAGGCGGGGTTAGGGTTAGGGTTTGCGAAGCCAAAGGAGAATGGGGATGTGGAGGATGTAGGAGGGGTAGAGGAAGAAGAAGAATTGGAGAATGAGAAGCCCGTCGACATTGTTACACGGAGCTACGGCGGCGCGTGTATCATACGAACTTCTTTCTTGTCCAAAAAAACAGCGCCGGAGTGAGGGTTTTTCAATGGGAGAAGAAGGGTTTTGAGTAAGGGGGTTGGCCCTCTCAAATTTCCTGTTTTCAAACTTTGCCCCTCCTACAGCCTTTTGGTTTAGGAATTTTGCGTGTGTTCCTCGAGTGTTTTGAAATATAATAAAGGGTTAAGTGCCTCAATTTTCAACTAAAAGTATTTTAAAAAAACTAAATAACTTTTTACAAAAATTTAACTTGAGTTCTTGATATTTTTTAAAAGATTTGAAAATAGCGTTTAAATTTTTTTTAAAACAAAGTTATTTTTATTATTGCAACAACTTCTCAAACATATATCTTTTGAAGAAGCTTTAAAATAGTTAATTGCCTTCATGTTTAACATACATTTAACGCATTCGCTACTTTATATAATTGGGGGCTAATGTACATGAATAAGGTATTAAGATTTTTTCTAAAATGCGAATTAGGGGAAATGAATAACTATAAAAGGCTATAAGCTCTCGGTGTATTCCACTAAACATGTATTTTTCTATTGGTTTAAACATCTAGTATTTGAACTCATGCACGTCACTTATGACTTATTTAATAGGGAAGTGATTCCTACTAAAATTTCTTCATTATTGAATCAAGACATCTCTCTCTTTCTCTCTATATATAATATAAAGCAGAGCACTAGATCCACCACGCGGCATGTCTCTTTTGACCTCAAATGCTATTTATCTTTTTTATCATTTTTTTTGGCCTTTTCCTTTCAAATTTTCTATTAAAAAAAATATTTTTTTTTCATTCAATGCAAACAATCCGTTGCAACAAAAACTAAACGGTGTCTCCCTTGAACAATGAAACCCATGGTACAGTTGATTGAATTACAACTCTTCAGTTACAATTACACAATTTTTCATTTCCTAGTAACGTTACATAATACATATCAGTGACAAAATAATTCACTGCCCAACACATCTTTCCTTTTTTCCAGCTCCTCTCCTCTTAAACTCTTTGTCAACCTATTTTTTCTTCTAAACTTTTTCGCTTCAAAAGCGGCAATAGTGATTACGCACAAAATAACTTCTCACCCCAATCCTTATCTTATTAAATCATCACTCTCATCGATCACTCTTCGTACGAAAAAAATAATAATCTATCACTCTTTGTTTCGCATCTCAGTCCACAATCCCGTTTCTTATGCCAAATTAATGTAATAATTACCCAGATTACAAAAAAAAAAAAAGACAAATTTAGTAAATTCAAAGTTTTAAACTTCTTCAACAATTCATTTTTTCCTTTGAATTTTTCTCTATATTTAGTTTAAACTTTTATTATCGATTTGATTGCTTTAATTCTCTTCTTCTGAAGATTTTTGATGTATGGTGATTGACTTATTTTTAGGAATATGATATTATTATGGAGAAATATTTTGGAAGAATTTGATTGTTTGTTAGAAATTTTTCAGAAGTTTGTTTTGATTTTGGAGCAGGGTGTTTCATCCGTGTTATAATTTATCCACGACGGTTGCCGATCAGTATTGAATTTATATTTATCGATATATATTGCACTTGTGTTGTAGATTGTTCCTGACTTTTTCTCCAATTATTATTGATTTATTTTTTTACATTCATCCATACATAAATTCAACTGATATTCTTCAAGTTTATGCGTTGTTGCTTTTTATCAGAATGTCAAGTAACTTCTTCAAAACTACTTCATGGATTTAGGTATGAAGATTTCTACATTTTTCTTGATTCCTTATCTTTTCGCTGTTTAAAAATATATCTTAACAACCTTTTGTTTAATTTTGTTTGTAATTGGACTATTTTGAGGGGAAAAGACATTAACTGCATTTGACATTTTTGCTTTTTTTTTTTTTGTTGTGTCATCGCGATGTCTTCTTTTTGTTTCCTTAAGATTATGTTTTGGTTTAGAAATTTAAGTTTCTCAAAGTACTTTTCTGTTGTGTTATGAACTTGTGTGGATCGTTCAAAAAAGAATGAAAATATATTCTATTTTTGCACAAAAAAAAAACTATTTTATGGTTAGTTTAAGGTTAGAGTATTAAAAAAATAGCATTTCATAAATTAAATTTGTAAGATTCTTAAATTGGTATCACTGTGTTGTTATTTCTGATACTTTTTTGTTTTCCAATTCAAACTTGTATAACATGACAAGTATTTTTTTACAACAACATTAATTTCCTTTTTACTCGCAAAATAGTTGAGGTAAAGGATTGATGTAGAAATTGCAAATATAGTGCTTGGTTCCCGCGTCACTTGTGTAAAAATTAATAGAGAAAATGACGTTTTCAGAAGAACCTTTTGTAGTTTTTCTTTTTAATAAAACAATTAACCATTATAGTTTCAACGGGGAAATAACAATTTTTTGTTTGTTTGTATCGTATTAGATATCTTTTATAAGACTTTTTAAAAAGTTATTTTTCCCTCGACAGTTTTATTTTGTAAATACTTGAGAAAATGTGCGCTATGTTGCCTTTTGAGATATTCTACATGTGATTAATTTTGGTGAACACTTCATGGTGACATAAAAAAAAAATGGATTTTACCTCTTAGGTTTTTGCTTTTTTCCTCTACGAAGTGGAAATAAAATAGAAACTTGAGTTTAAATATACCCTTTTAATTTGAAACCGTGTATTACTTTTACTAATTGTCCGTCCATGCATTAATAATATCATTATCTTCTAAAGATATTAAGTAAAGAGAGTTTTGCTTGCATAATCTTATTACTATAAGATTGTTACTAACATTTCTGAATAGCATTTAAATAGGAATACAGGGCGAGAAGACTTACATTACATAATTTTTTTCTCAACGCAATAAGTTCCCTTCCCAATAGAAAATTTTATTTATATGAATGTTTTTTCAATTGTATTTTTTCCTTAAACATTTGAGTTTTTATTTTAATTGTGTTTGTCTTAAATTAAAGTATATATTTTTATTAATTAAATTAATTACAAAATAAAGTGCCTTACCTCGCGAAGTGCGGGTCAATTAACTAGTTTTAGTTAAAAGTGGAGAGGTCTCGTACATCAAATTGCATCCCGATGGTAGTAGGTGTATAGGTTAAAATCTGTCGACACCAAATGGACGTATTAGAGGATGACACGTAGCGATGGTGACATGTCATATTTGAGTCAGCAAGCGAGGAGCTCCGGGAAAGCATAATGACGCTCCAGAGGAGTAACTTGGCAGCCGCTACCGGAGACAGAAAATACAAATGGTTCGGAGAAGCATGCCAAATCACCGGTTAAACGTCATTCAATGTGCAATTGTTAGAAGAAACCCCAAGTCTTCCTCCGGTCTTAAATGTCCATTATTGTCCTTCATTGCCATTTATTGTCACAACATTAAATTTCTTTATTACCTTTTATTAATAGATGTGCTCATCTCATTGTAGGAATCATCTGAAAATATATACAAGAATTGGAGAAAAGGCCATAAATAGTCCCTTATCTATAGGAGTAGGTCTAAAATGGTCCCTTAACTATATATTTACCGGTTTTAGTCCTTTAACTATTCAAAAACTTATCAAATTTGGTCTCCATCTATTTTTTTATACAAACAACGTACAAACTCATAAACCTTCGTGAGATTAATCGTTAAACCATTCCTCAAACCTATATTTCTCTCTCCCTGCTTCTTTTTCCACAAGTTCATTCTTTAACCTTAACTTTTTTCCTCAAGTTCTCTCTCGCGTTTCGTAACCGACCCAGTCCGTCGATTTTGTTAAAAAAAAAAAAAAAAAAAAACCGACGGTCTCACGTCGATTTTTTTTTTTTGAAAATTAAAGAATGAAATGTAGGAACTTGGAGTCAAACCCGGCTATGTTCCTTGGCATTAAAGGGCTTTACCACTAGACCACTAATATATTTTTTGTTCATATACTTACATTGATTTAATTTATACTGTTTTTTCATTCTAAAAACCGACAGACTCCTCCGTCGGTTTTTTTATAAAAAAATAAAAAATAAAAATAAAAAAACGACGGACTCCATCAGTTTATTTTAGAAAATAATATAACAAATAATTATATTTTTTAGCGTATTTTTGTGCAAAAAATAATCGACGTAGTCCGTCAGTTTTCTTTAAAAAAAATTTAAAAATATTATTGAAAAAATCGACAGTCTGTCGGTCTTTCCGTCAGTTTTTTCCATCGTTTTTTTTTCTGTCGATTTTTACCATTTTTTTTTTTTTAAACAAGAGGAGCTTGAGTTAAAAGAATCAGGGAGAGAGATATATAGGCCTGAGGAATGGTTTAATGATTAATCTGACGAAGGTTTATGAGTTTGTACACTGTTTGTATAAAAAAAAGACGGAGACCAAATTTGATAAGTTTTTGGATAGTTAAAGGACTAAAACCGGTAAGTGTATAGTTAAGGGACCATTTTAGACCAACTCCCATAGATAAGAGACTATTTATGGCCTTTTCTCACAAGAATTGTCTTGCTTATTTTGCTCTTAGTTCCTAATTTCTTTAGTTCAACTAAGCAAATATCTGATTGTTCGCTTGCCCGGAGACTCTAGCTCAAAAGATTCTCCAAGGCTCAGGCTATTGCTTTAAATTCCTTTAACTCTCTTTATAATTATCTTGCTTAATTTTACATATTATCTCACTATTCGGTCATATTGATCCACGTGTCCTTGATCATGTACACCAATTCAATTGTAATGATTTTATGTATAAACCGCAGGCATGTCCTTACACAAACATGCATCTTATTCACTATTTTACTATCAAAAGTACCTATTGAAAACAAATCCCCCCTCCAAGAAAGAAAAAAAAAAAAAGCCTGCATTGTTTGGATTTGGAACATATAAAGTCCTTTATAGGATTACTCCTATTATAGTTTATGCAACTAAATGCTTACTTCTGAAATAAAAGAATCGACATTGTTGGAACTCTTGTGGATGGATCAGGTACACCAATGAACTATGTTACAAAATAATCCTATGAAAAATTCTAAACACTTTTGAATATGCTACATATTAATGGACGTGTACGTGAATATACTACTAGATTATTTAGTAAAAACAAAGAAGAAACTTTTTCAGTTCCCAATATTAACCATATTGCTATCCTCCAGCACTGACCAAGAATCTTTACATTTGGATTTAAAATTTTGTAAATTGCCTTGTCCAGAGTTATTAGGAGCCCAAAAGCCATGAAAACCAAGTGGGAAATTCAAATGTCTTGGGACTTCAAGTCTTGCAACCACTTCATTCTTCTCTCCAATTCTTTGTGCATCCAAAATTACAAGATAGCACCTTTGTGTTGACACTGCATACTGCAAAATTTTCACAGACAAAATCGTAAGAATACTACCAAAATAATGCTGAAGTATTTTACAAAATCTAATTAATTAGGTCAACTTCAATGAAATAACACTATCAGATTACCTCAAAGACAACGAATTTAAGTTATATATACTACAATGTAAAAGTTTCTTTTTTATTATCGTCAATGTAGTTTAGTCTATTATAGGATGTCAGAAGCCATTTTTTTTCATGTTACTAATGTTTATTACAGAGATTTACTTGTAATTAGGTTATGAGTAACTTGAGTTTTGGTGAATTAGTTATTTGTATATTTAGTATAAAGTATACTATCAGTGTATATGTATGTATACTATATGTATAGTATATGTATATTTAGTAGTATAAGGTATACGCTAGCTATACACCCTGTACATATTTTATAAATTAAATGACCGAATGGTATTTAGCTGTAATTTTCTCCTTTTTTATGTCCAAATGCCCACTAAATTAAATGGAAATATAATTAATGATGATTGAATTGCTTACTTCAACTACAAGTAGGTATCCATCATCTTCTCTAGTTCCTTTTGGGATAAAAACAGGTTCACCAATGAATCTCCTTCTACCAGCTGACCACTTTTGGACTGATTTATCAGCAGTGTTTAGTTTCACAACTGTGTCAAAGGGAAAATGTGGCAATGCTTGGCGATAACCAGAAGAAGTTGCTGCATAAACATATTCATTTTTCTTTCCAGAAAAATCTGGATTCATGGCAGGGAAATCTGCAGCTTTGTTCCATTGAGGATTTAGGTCATTTACTGAACATTTCGTGCAATTCCCATTTGCATCCAAGTTTATAGATACCTGCATAGCCATAATTATTTCAAGAAACTTCAGAAATTGCATCTAAGTCATAAAACTAATTTTGTAACACAAAGATGATTCAACTTTATATATATTACAAAAAATAAAAACGTTGTGAATAAAGAAATGCTAAATCGATCGGGTCCGGGAACACAAGTAGGTTGTCACTAGTCTAGAATTCACATTACATAATATTCACAGTTAATATGTGTCATCATACGTGTCACGAGATGAAAGATATTAGGTTATTAGCTATGTTGGGTAGAAAATGAGTTTTTTAATTTCTAAAACAGTACCATGTGAACACTATGTAAGATCACCTGTTGATATGACTATATTTACATGCTAATTTTATATACTCATGTGGCAGCTAGTTGTGTTTTTCAGATCGGATTTAGCATATTTTAGCATTCTTTTAATTATCTATGATTGAGTTACTTTTCTAATTTAAATAGTTAATTTTACAGCTCCTGTTATAATAAATTGAATGTTGAATTAATGATCATCTATAAAAATTTGGACTACACATCTAGACCACAGAAGAATTCCTAGACAATGGAGGAGGGACAATACCTGAACTAAGTGAGGCAATAGCTTTTCTTCTCCTTCTTCTACATTCATCATGGCAGGATCAAGTTTACCACTTTGCCAATCATAGCCTGAAAATATCAACAAAAAAAAAATAAAAAAAAATCCGGTTATCTATATTATTCCTGCTAAAACTTTATTTAAACTGTCAGTACACATAATATAAATTCATTTAAATAGGAAGAGTATTAGTATAGTGCTTACCGAACATTTTCTGGAAATTGAACCACTCATAAGAGCAACCAGAAGCCTGAATTTGTATGTTTACATTTCCATTGTCATCACTAATTTCTTCAAAGGCATTTCCAACATGTAATACCCACATTTGTGAAGGAGCTTCTATCGGTTTTTTCCAGTCTCTTTGTACTTTAGTTTTCCTATTGGGAAATCTGGGCAGCAAATAAATTGGAGATGTTGGCTTGCTGGGATTTACTGATAATGCAGATATCATTGGAGACAGTCCACATACTGCTGTCATTGACCCTGCACTTCAACATAATATAATTACTTAGGTAACTATATCGAGTTAGTAGTGTATGCAGAAAATTCGCAAGCGATATCAATATCTCGAAGTGAACAAAAGAACAAATGAATAAATCACTATTATGACAAGCGGGGGTCATTTTTCATAGTTATACCCGATTTTTCATTTTGCTTATTATCTTTGTATATTTATTTAGGAAAAAGAAATCGATGAAGCGGAGTACTACTTACTGCGGAGTACCTTTTTTTCTTCTAAATTTGACTTCATAATAATTTAAAGACTAAAGTTGTGTAATAAAATTGAAGGTTAATTAACTAAACAAATTATTACCAGGAATATCGAGCTTGATGCGATTGCCAAACAATATGTAGTGAGTATCTGTAAAAGCCCAATCATGGATCATTAAGTGATCTGGAATCTCGAATTCTTGGCTTTGTAACAGCTGGAAGTTGGAATCAAATTCTGGATAATAAAACAAAATCAAAAGTATCTATTAGTAGAGACAAAAACAAAGACTGAAACAAATAACATGAACCTCTATTTTGGCTTTGTTATTTTTATATTGACTTTGTCATTCTTGTTAACGTAGTACTACATCTACATGTGATGTTGATAAGAACAGACATTTGACATAGAGTTGGATCATTGGAAACATACAATTTTATATATACTAGGATAATGGTTACCTCTTATCTTTCCTCCTTGGTTTAGATTAAATTATAGGCATTCGTTTAATATTATGCCAATTAAAGATCTAAGAATATTCTATTTATAAGGATTTAACTTTTATGCAACATAATTTTTTATATGCTATTAGATCATTACAATTATCCAATATGACTGAAGCTAATTAACAACTTTATTTATTTATATTATCAAAAGAGAAAATCCTACCTTGCACTGGTGACAGACCTAGAGGCATCAGAAAAAAGAAGGAAAAAGGGGAAGGACCCAAAATAAAATATTACTACAAGGAAAAAGCTTGTTTCTTAAGCATGCCCACATTTTTCTTTTTTCTTTTTCCTTTTTTCACTTTTTACTGTTGCTTTTGGCGGGAAGTACTCTGAGAACTAAGCTCCTGTTAGGCCATTAATTTTGGAAGCTTTTCAAAAAAATCGAAACATTCTTTGTTCATGAAATTTGATTAGTTTTTAGCGAAATTTGTATTCCACTTACAAAACATTAATTTTTTTTAAGTAAAATGCATGTTCAAACGCAACTTCAAATTTCAAAAATTATTTTTCAACAAAACTTCAAAAACTCTTTTTTTTTTTTAAATTTCGCAAAATCTATGGTCAAGCGCGAGCTAAACTTTAAAACAAACACTAACGAATACTCCTATATACTAGTGCAATTCTTTTCTTAATTCCTTCCCCACCTATAGACAATTTTTTACTTTCTAAAACTTAAAAAAACAAGAATCAATTAAAGTTCATAAACAATCTTACCATAGAATGTAAAATTACTCCGAGGTAGTAACATATCCTCTGCGTTGCATGACATGATCAAAAGTCTGTTTCTACGAGTATCAATCTTGTAATGAGATAGCAATCTCTTTGGAGTCATCTTGAACACCCCTGCAAATACCCACCAGAAAATATACCAAAAATATTTGTCAATTTAAAAAATCATTTACCTTATCACTTATCGGTGTATATATAAAATTTAAATCCTAAAAAAAAGTTCGGAACATGCAATGAGCATAACACTATCCTTTTTCCTTCCTTTTCCGGCTCAAAAGAAAATCATAAAAATATGAATTAACTACAAAGTTCGTCGTTAACTATGAATTTTTAATAATCCGCCGTTAAATAAGATCCTCGGACTCCGCGCATAGCGGGAGCTTAGTGCACCGGGCTGCCCTTTATATATTGAAAGAAAAGAAGTATAGTACTTTTGTAGCATATTACATAGTACATACCATATAATATGGGCTTCAAGATTTGAGCAGCAACATCCAAAAAATCGCCATTAATTTTTTTATCTTCTGGTAATAATTCAGAGTTCTTGATGAGTTCAAATTTCCCAACAGTGTTCAATGTCTTAGAATCAATCTCATAAGGTTCACCACCTTCCCACAAGCAAAACAACCTGCCACCCCATTGCAACACACTAGTATTTGCCACATTCTTCATCACCTTAGTATTACCAACCATCTTCCCACCTTTCAGGACCGAAAACGGGCCCCGGTGAGTGAACTTCCACTTCCCTGTCACCGGGTCCCGCTCCTCAGCCTGAGCCTCAGTCTCAATGTACCTAGCCATGAACTTTACCTGGCCCGAACCGCCATCAATTTCAAATGTCCTTAAGTAACCGTGCCCGTCTAAAGGGTGCACTGTGGACCCGTGATCATCAGCGAATAGGCCCGGCCCGGTGAGGTAATACGTCCCCGAGGGGAAATCGGATGGAATGGATCCCTCCACCACCCGAAGGTTGATAGGTTCAGTGGTTTCTGAACGTTGGGACACAAAAAGGAATTGATAATCCCAAAAGGCAGTAATTGTATCATCAATTTCTGGTGTGTAAACTTCATGAGTTGGTGATGTAGTTATTGTTATGGCACGTGGTACGTGGCTGGGTAATGTTATTTGGCTCACCGTGGACGGGAATTTTGCTGGTGGCAGAAGTTTTGGAGGAATATTAATAATATTATGGCAAGCTTTGGCCTGCATTTTGGCTTTTGTTTTCGAGAGGAGTGGTAGTGATACAAATTAACAAGCCATCGAACTAACTATATATAATATGTAAGTTGACATCATCCTCAAACCCCCCCCCCCCTAATTCCGTGTCCATGTGGCGGATCCAACAATGGTTTCAGGGTGTGGGGCGAATCTACTGTTGAAGTTAGATTTGGCGGAACTCAAAAGTTTTGATTTAAATTTTGTATTTGTATAAGAAATTCATTTAATATACGTAAATAATCTATCTCGAACCCATGTATTCTGTTCTAGAATTTATAACTCATAAAGTTTAAATTCTTGAGTCCGCCTCCGTTCGGGTTCGACATAATATCCTATGCTTTTGAGTCGAAATTTTTATATACATATGCATGGAAAAACAAGTATAGATATATAGAGTTAGATATATATTTCAGAATTCATTCTTTAAAATTATTAGAATCCATCGTGTTTAAATTTTGAATCAGTCACCGTTCCTAGTAGTGGAGCTAGCCACACTCGTCTAAGGGGGTGTTAATTGACACCACTTCGCTGAAAAATTATAACGTATAGATAGATAAAATATTTTTATATATATATACTATATATTAAATTTTTCTTAACTTCTTCGCATATTTATTTTTTTATAATTGGACTGATCCCTTTATTAAAAATCTTTAACTCTGTCGCCGACCTTACAGCAGAAAGAGAAAAGAAAAAAAAGCCATTTGGGGTGGGTGGTGGGGGAGGAAACAGCCAATAGCTTTCTTTTCGCTTTGTTTGTATTTGCTAATATTCTTGGCAATGACGAGTTGTCCTATGCTTTGGTAAGATCGTATGGAATTGAAATATATGGTGGGACTATGTTACCATATTCAGATTTTGTAACTTACTTGTATAATATTTAGACAATTAAGGTGGTGGGCCTTTTATGCCTCTTACTTTTTCTTCGTTGGAAGACAAGTTCCTATTAGCTTATAGTAGTATACTAGTATGATATGAGTGCAGAAATATTTTTACTGTCTGTTTATTGTTTGTTTCCTTTCCTCAAACTTTGATGGAATATGCCGTCTTAGTTAAATTAAAATTTTCAAATATGATCACTCCTGAGTAATTCCAAAGAACTTCATCAATTACACCTCTTTTTAGCTTCTCTGTGTATAGGTCTATTTGATCTGCAGTTGGTTAAATTTTAAGAGTACCTATTAATTACAGTTAGAGACGCATTTAAAATTTAAATTTTATGTGTTCAATTTTTGAATTCTTATTATTGAACTCATAGTATATTTGAAATTATGGGTTCAAAATCTCGACTTGTTGAAATTTTAATAATTTTTGACATATATACTTCGTGTAAAAAACGTAGGATTCAGTTGAACCCGATAATTATTCTGTATTCAATTATTTTACTGTAAACTTAGAATTGTTTTGTGGAGGACCTAAATAAACTGACAAACATCTACGTGGATGAGCGTTCAAATTAAAGATCCTAGGCAAACCAATTAACTTTTGCTATTGTTTTCACTATCCAAGCTTCCTTTAGTACATAAGGGGTAACCCATAGCAGCAACCTTTTCTGTATAAGGTTCGAAATTAAAGGGTGAATCGGATACGCGATGGAGATTTGGTTTAATTTGTCGTCCGCTAGAAATGTTATTTTAGTTATAAAAACTTTTTAACAGCAAATTAGTAAACACACACACACACAAAAAAAAAACTATACATAAAACACATAAGATCATTTCATCTGGTTTTATAATGGATATTTCTATGGCACATAGATTATAAATGTGTGCGGATAGGAAATATATTTAGTCTTTTCGTGGTAGAAGAGTGAAGTGTCTCACAAATTAGCATCATGTTGTATATGTGTCACGATACATTATATTGGGTAATGATGAATCACTATTATATTGTTGTTATCGTACAAAATCAAAGTTTTGCATGAAAATGATTATAATGATGAATTCCCTCATGACTCATTTTTTCTTGTCTTTCGGTTGTTTTGAGAGTTAGTCTTCTTTGTCAATTGGTACCAAATTCAACCCACGTTGGCCAGCAAACAAAATTCATCCAACCTTATGCAAGTGCAATCATAACTATGTAGAAAATACATAATTCCAATGACCAGTTAATAATATTTACAAGTACCTAGTAGTGATAATAGTAACACTAGTGCACCATATATATAAGCAAAAAGGACAATTGGTTCATGATTATTTCACACTACTAAGTATTATACTAATACTATATGCATAAATATTGATGCCAATATGTGATGTCGTGGTTGATTCCATCAACAAAGTGACAAACGAGGGTCCACATTGTTCGTTTCATGGCCGTCTAATGAGGAATCTTTATGATTTCATGCATTCATCAACTTCCACCATTCTATAATATAATTGTGGATTGAAATTGAACTACCCCCAAAATTATAAAATACATGGGAGTTTTCCAATTTGGGGTTTGTATTGACCAGGGTCCAATCAACGGTATGTCCCAATTGTGTGGATCTTGGGGTGGTGGGTAGGACCCAGGAATGAAGCTACAATATTAGGTACTATTTTGGACGAATTCAGTAGCTTTTGCTTAGACTCAGTATTTGTAATAGAAAAATCATTATATATGCATATTCAAATTTAGTAATAATTCATTATATATGCATATTCAAATTTAGTTGTAAGCCCAACAGTATGTAACTAAAACGAGTTATGAATTTGATAATGAGTTCAGAATCCATAACCTTCAAATCGAGGTTCTAACTCTGGTAGGACCGTTAATTCTTAGGATTCAAGAATCAAGGGCAACCATATTGGAGAGGAAATGCACATTATCATTTGTTTTGCGCAAAGTTGTAATTTGATTTACCCCCTTTGCTTCTTTAATCATACATTTTTTTTTTTTTTTTTGTGGCTATGAGGAGGTTTGAACATGATGAGGAGAAAATGATTTCACTAATGAGCACACACGCACTTTTCTTTTGGAAAAATATTAGAAAAAGAAAACTACAGCTCATGTATTCCATGTGTTCCCTTTTAGCACAAGGTGAGTACTTAAAAAAATTGAAGTTTCTTAAGCAACTTAGAGAAAGTGCAATAGAGAGGAATGAAGGTCTTGAATGTCGAGGGTTAACTCCTTCAAGCAGACAGGCGAATGCAAATAGAGGCGAATCTAAACTTTAAATATATTATGGGTTCGATTTCATCAGGTCTAACAAGACACATTTAATTTAATTGGTTCAAGAGATTTATAATTTGTACTTATTTAGAGTGTGTGTCTATACACACACATATATATGTATATATGTGTGTGTGTAAAGTTTGAGTTAAAGCTACCCATGAACCTATAAGATGTATGCTAGATCTGCCCATGAGTGCATATTAATATTATTGCACTCAGTATCTAGCTCTTTGTTACAGTGGTAAAAGCTCATTAATTATTTAACTTCCAAAACTATTCAACTGTGTATATAGTACTTCAAGTAGAAAGTCGACATACTACATACGCCTTACTTGTGTGCATACATTTTATAGGTTCATGGGTAGCTTTAACTCAAACTTTATATATATATATATATATATACACACACACATGAGTGCTTAGTAATATTATTGCACTCATTATCTAGCTCTTTGTTACAGTGGTAAAAACTCATTCATTATTTAACTTCCAAAACTATTCAACTGTGTATATAGTACTTCAAGTAGAAAGTCGACATACTACATACGCCTTACTTGTGTACACATCTGTTTCATTTTACATGTTCTGTTTTTGGAGAGAAGATAAAGAGCCTGTTTGGATGAGCTTATGCCTATAAGCTGCAAACAGCTTATAAGCTAAAAAAAAATAAGTTGGATAGTCTAACTTATTTTTTTTTGGCTTATAAGCTGTTTTCAGCTTATAAGTTGCTTTAGATAAGCTAAGTCAAATGAGCCAAATTATTTTTTTGAGCTTATTTTAAGCACAAAATGACTTTAAGTTGGCCAGCCAAACACTCAAAAAAACTGAAAACAGCTTTTAAGTAACTTATAAGCAACTTATAAGCCAATCCAAACGGGCTCAAAGACGGGTGTTTGCTTGGAGTGAGAAGAAAGAGGAGAGAGAGAGAGAATTGTTGGTAACCATAATTAATGTTCTTTGGTTAGTAAATGAACCTGGTCCATTGGATAAACAATGGGACACGTGTGATGTGCCATGAATTTCGGCACATTTTATGCCTTTGTAACTAGAAGTGTTGCTTGTTTTTAAGTGTTTTTACATTGTTTCTTATGTTATTTTTGTGTTTTATAGGGTTGGTTAACTTAGGATCGGAAATGAGATGAAATGCTGAAAAACGGACAAATTGAAGCTAAATGACGGTCCGTAACTCATGTTACGGACCGTAACGGGATACGTAACTCATGTTACGGTTCGTACCATTGAACCGTAACATGACCTAAATTTCCAGAAAGTTTTCATTGAAACCATCAGTGTTACGCTGTGGTGTTACGGTCCGTAACATAGCACCGTAACATCAGCCAAATTTCCAGGAATTTTTCATTGAAACCATCAGTGTTACGCTGTGGTGTTACGGTCCGTAACTCATGCTACGGTCCGTAACATAGCACCGTAACATCAGCCAAATTTCCAGAAAGTTGCCAAGTGACGTAACAAGTTACGCCTCACAAGTACGGTCCGTAAGACAGGTTACGGTCCGCAGCATGCTGGCCGTAACATCAAAGCTGACAAATGACGAACTGAAGGATGGACCGTAACACAGGTTACAGTCCGTAACATGGCCGCGTAAGGGTGTTTTTGTCCAGAAACTTGGCGCGATTTTTGTCCCTATAAATACTTAAATTAGGTTTCTATTTCATTATTCAGATTTCTTTTGGAGGCTTAAACTCTAGGTCTTGAATATTAGAAGAGATTAAAGCATTTAAAGCAACAACTTCACTCTCATTCCATCTTGTATTGCATTGTAAGTATATTATGTTAATTTGTAAGCCTTCTTTGTTAGTCAAGATTATGAGTAGCTAATTTTAAAGCTAAGGTTGTGAGTCCCATGATGGATATTATGTGAATGGGTTTCTATTATTGATATATGCATAATGGTTGTTGGTATTCATTCAGTTTTTGTGATTTAGCGTTGGGTGATGATTGCAAGCATTATCCTAAGCCATTATATTAACTTTTCTTGGGAAAGAAAGTTAGTATTGGTAAGATTGAATGACAATGACTCGAGGTGTTAACCCTCGTTTAATAGACTAACTTAGGGATGAGAACAAGTCTAAATTGACATTTTTGGTCATTCTTCGATTGTAACTCTTTTATATTCGGAAGAATCATAAAGACAAAATACGGCTTAGCTGTTGAAATACATTAAAAAGTTCTTAAGAGACCAAGTGCATATCCATAGAACAACCATTAGAAGTATATCACATTGAAACCTGAAGCATAATAGCTAATCAAGTTGGGGAACACAACCTTAGTCTCTCTCTCGCATTAATTACATTTCAAGTCAACGTATTCAATTACAATATTCAACAACCAATTCAAACTATCCAGAATAGGATTAAAGCCTTTAAAGACTGGTATCGCATACGATTAGTACTCTTTTCTCTCCATATTCCCTGTGGGATTCGACCCCAACCTTGTTGGGTTACTATATTTGACAACGTCCGCTTTACGCCATTAATAGGTGTAATTTGAGCGTATCAAATTTTGGCGCCGTTGCCGGGGAATACAGTTTAGAAATTACTAATTGTTATGTACTCTTCTTTAAAACTTTTTCTATTCCATCACACCTTGTTTGCTGTTGTAGTGAACCAGGTGAACATGGCAGGAAGACACAATCGCAAACAAGGAAACCAAGGGGGAATCCAAGTGAACCATCCTGCACCAGAAGAAGAGGAGGATGAGAATGTATTTGCGGAATTCATCGACAAAGCTGATTATGCTTCTGCTGTAGTTCCTCCTAGAACGGGAAATGCTAATTTCAAAATTGATAGTTCTATCTATCAGCTATTGAAACTTGAAGGCTATTTCCGAAATTCTTCGGAGGATTGTCCACTCCGACACCTGAAGAATTTCCTGCATGTATGTTCTCAACAATCTCAAGGTGTTGTTCCTATTGATGCACTGCGGTTACAAGTCTTCAAATATTCCTTGGCTGGCCAAGCAAGGGAATGGTATGAAAAGCTCTCCAGCAATACCATTCATACCTGGAACGAGTTAGCCAATATATTCTTGAAAAAGTGGTTTCCACCAAGCAAAAAGGCTGAGCTTAGGGACAATATCTTTGAGTTCAAACAACTTCCAGGGGAACAATTATATGCAGCATGGGAGCGTTTCAAATATTATCTAGCTCATTCTCCGACTCATGGATTTCCGGATGCAATTCTCACCGAGAAGTTCTACAAGGGGTTAGATACCATGAATCAAATTGCTGTCAACACTGCAGCTGGGGGATGCTTCATGGATAAATCATTTGTCAACATCACCAGGTTGCTCGATAAGCTTATTACCCACAACCAAGCTTGGCACTCTAGTGATAGTGAAATCCTGTCTTATGGTAGTCCCCCTGCTGCCGCGGTGGCCAAAGAAAATCATGAGCGAGATCATGCATTCGCTCAATTGCAAACCACCGTAGATTTATTATCAAAAAGGCTTTCGGAGAAAGAAGCCAAAGGTGTGAATGTTGTCGATGAGATGCCACCTCATGCTCCCGGAATGTACCAAATCTCTGAAGAAGCTTATCTAGAGGGGCAGCCACAATATGAGGATGCGAATTATGTCAACAACTCGCAAGGGGGTTATCAACGGCAAAATTATCAAGGTCCCGGTAATCACCCATGGCAAAAGCCTCAACAACAATTTCAAGGGAATAATTATAGAAGAAACGACCAGGGCAATCCAAGTCAGGGGAATTACAACAACTATAATTATGGCAACAAGAGCTCGAACCCCTACATTCCACCTAGGGGGCAAGCATCCAATTCCCATCCGTGGAGAGATAATTCAGCTAATAACTCTGCTGGCAACACGTCTAATGATTCTGCGGAACTGAAAAGTATGATGCAGAAAATGTTAATGAATCAAGATAGAACAAAGAGCACAATCAAAGGAATGTCTCAGGTCCAACTATCTCATTCAGCTTCCATTCAGAAGCTTGAAGCGCAATTCAGAGACCTTTCCCGAGAAGTGCATACTCCTCAACGGGGACAACTACCGAGTGATACAGTTCCAAATCCAAAAGGTAGTGGAGTAAACTCTGTGGAGAATGTACTTGCTATTAGCACTAGAAGTGAAAAAAATATTTCAAGGTGCTAATAAAAAGGTGATTGATCTGGAACCAATTGTTGAAGAAGAAGCACAGCCTGATGTATCGGATGATATTGTAGAGGAGCAAACAGAGGAGGAAGTACCTATTATAGCGGAAGAGGAGCAGAACCTTGATAATCTCAAGGCACAAGGAGAAAAACAGGAAAAGGAAAAGGCAAAACTTTCTGGCGCTCTTCGCCCGTTGAGCCAATTGTTCAAATCTTCACCGCCTTTTCCTTAAAGGCTAGTGAGAAAAATGGAAGATGAGAAATGCTTGCGATTTTATGATCAACTCAAGCAGTTGACGATGAACATTCCTTTCATGGACGCTGTCCAAGAAATGCCTGGCTTTGCTAAGTATTTGAAGGATCTTTTAACAAAGAAAAAAAAGCCATTGAAACACGATACTGTGGGTATCACTCACCGCATTAGTGCTATTCTTTGCAAGACCACAGTACAAAAGAGGGACGATCCTGGAGCATTCACAATTCCATGCACCATAGGGCAGCAGGATTTTGCCAGGGCTTTGTGTGATAACGGGGCCAGCATAAATCTTATGCCCCTGGAAATTTTCAAGAGATCGCGATTAGCAATGCCAAGGCCAACTACCATGAGGTTGCAGATGGCTGACAGATCAATAAAAAGGCCAGTAGGGGTAGTTGATGATGTGCTTGTTCAAATTGGA
This sequence comes from Lycium barbarum, assembly GCF_019175385.1. Classification (NCBI taxonomy): domain Eukaryota; kingdom Viridiplantae; phylum Streptophyta; class Magnoliopsida; order Solanales; family Solanaceae; genus Lycium; species Lycium barbarum. The sequence goes on from NC_083342.1 coordinate 117,055,452, forward strand.
GAATTCCTACTGCCTGCAGATTTCGTGATTCTTGATTGTGCTATTGATCAGGAAATTCCTATTATTCTGGGAAGACCTTTCCTTGCGACAGGGAGGGCTCTTATGGATTCCGAGAAGCACGAGATCAAGTTCCGGGTGAACGATGAGGAGGTGACTTTTCACGCTAGTAAAGGCATGAAATTACCTAGTCCTTATCAAAGTATTTCAGTCATAAACTCTGTTGATGAGGTGGATGAAGCAGTGGAATTTAAAATGGAGGAAGAATGCTTGAGTGAAGTATTATTGGCTATCTTGGTGAATTTTGATGCCGAACAAATGGAGGGATATATTGAGACAGTGAATTCACCCACCGGTCTGGGGTCTTACTCTTATGAACCCAAGAAACTGTCTCTTGATTTAGAGAAACGAACAACTCCTCCAGCAAAACCATCAATTATTGAGCCACCGAAGTTGGACCTCAAGAAACTTCCATCCCATCTTAAATATGTGTTTCTTGGAGCAAATGCCACCCTCCCAGTTATTGTGTCATCACTTCTGAATGAGGGCCAAGTTCAAAGACTTATTGCAGTCTTGAGGAAGCATTTAAGAGCTTTGGGTTGGACTATTGCAGACATCCGGGGGATTCCCTCCGGAATTTGTGAGCACCGAATACAATTGGAGGAGGAAAGTTCGCCAAGTGTTGAGCATCAAAGAAGATTAAATTCACCGATGCAAGAAGTGGTAAAGAAGGAAATTATTATGTGGCTAGATGCGGGGGTGGTTTACCCTATTGCCAACAGTCCATGGGTGAGCCCTGTCCAATGTGTGCCGAATAAAGGGGGCATCACTGTTGTCCCTAACTCCAAAAATGAGTTGATTCCAACAAGGACTGTCACCGGTTGAAGAGTGTATTTGGACTACCGGAAGCTGAATACCGCATCTTGCAAGGATCATTTCGCTATGCCTTTTATTGATTAAATGCTTGATCGGCTAGCTGGAAGATCTTATTATTGTTTTTTGGATGGGTACTCAGGATACAACCAAATCAACATTGCATTGGAAGACCAAGAAAAAACTACTTTCACTTGTCCCTATGGGACATTCGCTTTCAGCCGGATGCCATTTGGTCTTTGCAATGCCCCGACCACTTTCCAACGATGCATGATGTCCATATTCTCCGACATGGTTGAAAACTTTCTTGAAGTATTCATGGATGACTTCTCTGTGGTGGGAGATTCATTCGATGAATGTTTAGACCATCTTGATCAGGTGCTGTAAAGATGTGAGGAGACAAACCTCGTTCTCAACTGGTAAAAATGTCATTTTATGGTAAAGGAGGGAATTGTCCTTGGCCATAAGATTTCAGAAAGAGGGATTGAGGTCGATCAAGCCAAAATCGATGTGATTTCACAACTCCCTCCACCCATTTCAGTAAAAGGAGTTCGGAGTTTCTTGGGACACGCCGGATTCTATAGGTGGCTTATCAAAGACTTCTCCAAAATTGCAAACCCAATGTGCAAACTCTTGGAAAAAAAGTCCAAATTCAATTTGATGAGAAGTGCATCAAGGCTTTCGACGAGCTGAAGCTGAAGTTAACCTCCGCACCTATTGTTGTGTCCCCGTATTGGTCGTTGCCCTTTGAATTAATGTGTGACGCCAGTGGTCTTACAATTGGCGCTGTGCTTGGTTAGCGGTTAAACAAGATCCTGCACCCAATTTACTACGCCAGCAAAACACTGAATGGAGCTCAATTGAACTATACAGTAACGGAGCAGGAACTACTTGCTATTGTTTATGCCTTTGAAAAGTTCCGAGCTTATTTGTTGGGTGCTACGGTAGTGGTTCACACTGACCATGCTGCCTTGCGCTACTTGATGGCTAAAAAGGATGCCAAGCCTCGGTTGATAAGATGGATGTTGTTGCTACAAGAATTTGACTTTGAAGTCAAAGACCAAAAAGGGTCAGAAAATCAAGTAGCTGACCATCTCTCCAGACTTGAAGCACCAAGGAGACCGATTGATGTGCTGGATATTGATGACAATTTTCCCGATGAAAGAGTCTTGGTCATCTCCAATGATGTGGCACCATGGTATGCCGATATTGCCAACTATTTGGTATCTGGCATCGTTCCTGACGAGTTGAAGGCATATCAAAAGAAGAAATTCTTGAGAGATTGCCGACGGTTTTATTGGGATGAGCCTTACTTATTCAGGACATGTGCTGACAATATGATCCGGAGATGTGTGGCGGAATCTGAGGTGATGGATATTTTGAAGGCGTGCCATGATTCTCCGGTTGGTGGACATCACAGTGAAAATCGAACCGCAGCCAAGGTGTTAGAGTGTGGCTACTACTGGCCAGCCATTTATCGTGATGCAAATATGTTGGCACGCTCGTGTGATAAATGCCAACGACAGGGCACGATAGGTAGGAGGCATGAAACTCCGATGAATTTTGTTCTTGAGGTGGAGCTCTTTGATTTATGGGGAATTAATTTTATGGGACCCATCGTGAGCTCCTATGGCCTGAAATACATTCTTGTCGCAGTGGATTATGTCTCCAAATGGGCGGAGGCGGTGGCCTTGCCTAACAATGATGGTAGGAGAGTCAATGCCTTTCTAAAAAAGAACATCTTTACTAGATTTGGCACTCCTAGAGCTATTATTAGTGATGGTGGGTCTCATTTCTGCAACAAACCATTTGCCGATCTTCTTGAAAAATATGGCGTGCATCACAGGGTTGCCACTCCATATCATCCTCAGACGAGTGGTCAGGTTGAGGTCTCAAACAGAGAGATAAAAAGCATCTTGGCGAAGACAGTCAATGTGAATCGCACTGACTGGTCCAAAAAGTTGGATGATGCTTTATGGGCATATCGCACGGCGTTCAAAACGCCTATTGGGACTTCACCGTATAAGCTGGTATTTGGGAAAGCATGTCATTTGCCTATTGAGCTTGAGCACAAAGCCCTTTGGGCATTGAAAAAGCTGAATATGGATTGGTATGAAGCAACAAAACTGAGGTTGTTTCAAATCAACGAGATGGATGAATTTAGGTACAATGCATATGAAAGTGCAACACTGTACAAGGAGAAGATGAAATACTATCATGACTCGAAGATTCTAAAAAGGGATTTTCAGCCAAAGGATTTGGTCTTGTTGTACAATTCACCCCTAAAGTTCTTTCCGGGCAAGTTAAAGTCTCGGTGGTCTGGTCCTTTTGAAATCGCAAGTGTTTCCCCGAATGGAAGCGTCATTAAGGTGAAATCCGAGGATGGCACTCGGACTTTTAAGGTGAATGCACAAAGAGTGAAGCATTACCATTGGTGTATTGATGATGGTAAGGTCGTTGATAGGTATCATTTGAAATACGGTTCCTGAACTCGAAAATGAGGTTTCACGTCGAGCTGTGACGTTAAACCAAGCGCTGTGTGGGAGGCAACCCACATTTACCGCTTTGTAAGTAGCTTAAATTTTGTATTTCCTTTGTGTTCTTTGATGTTGTTGATGTGCTAATGTGGTAGGATTTTGAGAACTGAAGAGGCCAAATAACTGCTGATTGATCCAAGGCGAGACGCTCCAAGTTACGACCCGTAACTCATGTTACGGTCCGTATCATGGAGCGTAACAAGTAAAAAGAAAAAGTCAAAAATCACTGAAGGATGAAGAAGAGTGTTACGGTATGAATTACGGACCGTAACCTATGTTACGGACCGTAACTCATGATTGTAACGTTGATAAAAATCTGGGCATTCACTGGAAATTTTGCACACGTTACGCCAGGTGATACGGACCGTAACACGAGTTACGGTTCGTCAATTGTAGTGCCAGGTCATTAATGCATAAGGAAAACGGGGTCGTTTGGTTGACCGTAACATGTGATATGACTCGTATCTCATGTTACGGTCCGTAACAGAGAAAGTAACCGTCGGTCATGTTTAAATACATGACCCGACGGTTACAAAAATTTTTTAAAAAAAAAACAAACGAACCGGTTACTCTCCCTCATAACTCCCTTCTTTTCTCTTCATCTTCCCTCTCTACATCTTCCACTCATCTCTTCATAATTCTCTCAATCTCATTGCTAGTTTCTTGTCAAAATCACTGCTTTAAGTTTGAGTTTCATCCCACAAATCGCCAACGATCATGTATTACATGTCTTGACTCTTTTATTTTAACTATCGAGGCGATTGCTATGATCTTCATGAATAAATTCGTATGATTTGTGTTGAAATTGGTACATTGATTGTCTTGAATGAATTTTAATGTCAATTGATAAATTATGCGAGATTTGAAAATTGTTGGGGGTTGGGATTGATATGTGTGCTGTTTGAGAGACTCGTGGGCACAAGCACATTGTTTCCCACTGAGTCGAAGGGCATTCCGATTGAAAGTTTCATTCATGAAATTCCTAAATTGGTTTGCCCACCAACTGTTCGATAAAAGTTCTCAATGAAAACTTTGGTAAAACCGGGGGAAGTCTGAGTAACCCGAGGCATGTGAGGGGATAAAATGTTGTTTTACACCATACCCATGGAGCATAAAGTCGAAAATCGTGGCATCGTGCTTAAAACGAGCAAAATTGGCCAAGCCATTTGTTTGTTAATCTGTTGCCCGTCATTCTGTGTTACGGACCGTAACGTGTGTTACGGACCGTAACATCGCACCGTAACACAGATAATTTCCATGAAAACTTTCTGGAAATTTGGCTGATGTTACAGTGGGATGTTACGGACCGTACCCTATGTTACGGACCGTAACACCACACCGTAACATCGATGGTTTCCATGAAAACTTTCTGGAATTTTGAGAGACGTTACGGTGAGGTGTTACGGACCGTAACATCTTACCGTAACACCTCTCAAATTTCTAGTAACTTTTCTGGAAATTTTGGTTATGTTACGGTGAGATGTTACGGACCGTAACCTATGTTACGGACCGTCGACTGTGTTACGGTCCCTGTGTTAGAAATGAACAAACTGAGTTACGGTTTGATGATACGGACCGTAACGCGTATGACGGTCCGTCGACTGTGTTACGGTGCCTGAGTTAATTGAAGCCATAATTTGAACCAATACACTGTGTAATTGAATAGATGCTCGTGTATTATATCTAACTTTACCTTACACAGGTATGGGTAAACCACGGCAAGCAAAGAAGGCTTCACCTAAGGTTGTGGAAAAAGGAAAAGGTCGTGTTGTCAGCAAAGTAACCTCAAGGCTGCGCGACGACGATCTAAGCAAGGACGCCAGGACTACAAAGCGGCCAGTCGCACCTAGCAGGCCAGCCCCACCAGTCGCACCCAGCCAGCCAGACCCACCATCAGAAAGTTCCTCCTCGGCTGAGGAGTCGAGTTCGTCGAGCCAGAGTGAACCCCAGCGGGCTGTCACACCAACACACCGACCTCAACCACCCATTAGACAGCCTTCTGCGGAAGAGCGCGAGCAGGAAAGAAGAGAAACCGACATTCGAATGCAGGCTGTTTATGAGCAGGCCCTCCGGTTTTCTGTGGAGGGATCTGAAGATTTGTACAACAAGGGGTGTGCGCGGGTAAAGAATGAGGGGACGGACCCAAGGCGGAGTATTTTCTAGGAGAGGAACGTCAGTTTCGACGGTCTTGATGGTTATCCAGGCATTCGTGACACTATCCGTTTCCATAAGTTAGAGTTTCTGAAAAACTCTGTGGGGTCTTACATCCCGGTTTTTGTTCGGGAATTCTACGCTTCGTACGGGGCTGCTATATTCAAAGCACTAAAAAAGGGGCAGCGCGCAAGTCAAGTGCCGGCAATGACCGAGGTAATAATGCGGAAAAAGAAGATAGACATCTGATAACGTCCAAATCCACCCTATTAACTAGAATGGGCACGGTCGTATGCAAATATAATTTACCCAACTATGAGTCGGGGTCGAATCCCAAAGAGAACAATATATAGGCGATTAGGAAAGTAAGGAATTTTCACTTTCTACACTAAGCCAAACACTTGATATTCTTTTGGTTTTTGGAGAAAATTATAACTAATGCAAAAATGTAAACTAACCTAGAAAGCAAGTAAAATGATCAATGGCCACATGCACGGATACAAGGGAAACTACGCTCAAGTAACGATCCAATGTACTTCTTGATTTATAAATAATGGTGAGTTTATATTACTTAGCCTCAGATAATGACTCTAAATTAGCTTCTTCCGAAGACTAACTAGACTACCTAATTGAATATCCCTAAAGCAATTAGGAGCATTAAGAACACCCGAATATGGCTACAAGTGGTGTCGCCTATCCCTAGGTCGATTTCCATTAGATGAGGGTTAACGCCCCAAATTCTTGTTAATTAATCTTTCCCAATCCCGAGTTTTCCTCTTCCAAGTTTAAATCGAAATAAATGGGCAAGTCTTAGGGTTAGCTACTCCCTTAAGAATCATTCAAAATGAGATTAATTAAAGAAACAATAACCCACTTCATTAGGAATAAAATCATTCAACACATAAGCAAAACAAGAGATTCAATCCAAACTTAAACAATGTATACTTCCATAAACAAGGTTCAAGTATTGAAATGAAATACTACACACATAAATATTCAATACAAAACAAGAGTAGAAGAAATGGGTAAAGAATTTCTCATTGGGTGCCTCCAAATCTTCTCTTCCAAGGTGTTGGTGATGAACCCTAGCCTCCAAACTTGTGAAAACTGCCAAAGATGATGATATTTTCTCCCAAGTTATCATCTTATAGTAACCTAATTCTTTCAAGTTCAAAGAATGACAAATACCCACTGAATTTCGGAATTGCAGATCTGGCCCGTTTTTGCAAAACTGTCCAGTTTGGACAGTTTTGCAAAACTGTCCCATTTGGCCTCTTTTTGACTTAATTTTCACTTGGTTTCTTCCGATCACTTCTAAATCAAATAAAACCTGTAAAATAGATGTAAATGATATTAAATACACTATTTTCTCAAGCAAATATAGCAAAAATATAAAATTAAAGAAGAGATAAGTTGGTAAAATACCAACTTATCAACATCTCTCCGACGGCTATCAATAGAATACTATTCGGGGAGGATTATATAGAGCCTACAGTAGCGGAAGAAGGGCAGTTTGTATACAAAGTTGAACAGAAAGATACAATCTCCGTCCGAAAATGGGTGGCTTCAGTTATTGCACGAACAACAGATCCCGAATGGGCCATGGTGCCAAAGTTGACAGCCACCGTGCGAATTTGGAAAAACACCCTCGCGCCAGAGGCAAAGTTTTGGTGGCAGATTGTTCTATTTCGCATCCGTCCTACCCAGACAGATAGTGTTTTGACTCCGGACAGGGCTGTTCTTGTAGCTGCCATTATGTCGAGGTATAAGATCAACTTCGGACGACTGATAGAAGCAGATCTCCGAGAGAGAGCCACTCAGCCGGCCACTTCCCTCATTCATCCATGTCTGCTTACGCTACTATGTTTGCGTGCAGAACCAGAACCCCTACCCCATATCGATCACAGTGTGATCGCCAGCCATATTTATGACATCACAAAGGGGAAAAATGATGTGTTGAGCCAGGGTTCAATGCCCTATGCATCGTCTTCTGAGGTGCCGGAGGGGCCAACGGGATCCGATGTTATGCCCTTGGCTATTATGGGTGCTGAGGAAGCTCATGCGGGTCAGCTCACAGATTCTGAGGCTCCACCGGCTGATTATGCTACACATCCCATGCCAGCTCCAGCCGCACCTACTTCGGGTGGTCCTACCTCTTCCACTGGATCAAGCCCAACACCAGCCCAGCCAATACCGGGAGTCCCACCAGAGCTTGCAAGAAAAATTATGTTCAACGGGGAGAATTTTGGGGCAGTGGTCCTGCAAGCAGATTGCACAGATAGGCAGGTCAAGAAGCTCATAACTGAGCTGAAATTGTAGACTAAAAGAGCCATTGATGTTGCGTTGCGGCCAATCAAAGAATAGCTGGCTGATGACCACCTACGGATCCACTCTCGGATAGATGGTATTGAGAACAGAATGACTGAGCTGAACATGACACACCCTACTATGGAGTTGGGCGCTATTCGGAGTGAGTTGCGGTGTGTCAAGGATGATGTGCAGAAATTGAAGGCACAGGATGTGGCTGTGGTGACTGACCAGCTTCTGAAGGTACACACAGAGTTGGTGCAGAGCTTCTACCAGCTGGTTCAGAGTCTACTTGGAGATGATGACATCGAGGACACGGTTGAGGAGGAGCACGATGAGGAGTTGGAAGAGGATACCCCCTATTTGACAAAAGGGAATCGCAGGAGAGCCTCGCCAGATGATGAAAACCTCGATCCCATTCTCCAGAGTCTTGATCCATTTGCTGATTTGCGCCCGCAGAATGAGGAAGAGGAACGGCGCACCATGAAGAAGCTCAGACATGAGTCTCGGCTGAGTACGGACACCACTGGAGCAACTTCTAGCTCAGCCCATCCCATTGAACCAGCTGGAGCTACTTCTCCCCCACCATCTGCGACTGGGATTCCCAGTGTTGGCCGGCCTGACACCACCATTTCTCCACCTCATGATGCTGCTACCGATCCGAGTGCCTAGTGCGCTCCAGGGAGGCCCTCCATTATTTTGATGCTTTATATTGATGCATTGAGGGCAATGCATGTTTCTAAGTTGGGGGTGTGGGTAATTACTGTTTTTATTTGTATTGTTGGTATTGTTTTGGTATACTGGATATTGTTTTTATTGTTTTTGTTTTTGGTGGGTATTTTATCCCAAATTGTGATATTAAGCATGTGTTTCGGAAAATTGTTATTGTTTGTGTTTGTTGGTATTGTGTTTATTATTAAGTATGTGCTAGGACCGTCTTCGGCTAGTCTTTGCTATGTGTTCTATTCCTGAAGAAATGCGATGTGTATGTTGAACCTGGCATGTTTAGGATGTTTAATATAAAAGTAAAGTAATAATGACTTAAGTGGTGGTGGTCCGTGTTTCTAGCATAGATAAAAGTGGTTTTTACAGTTCAATGATATTCCTCCGAAAATTAATTTGTGATGTACATCAAGAATGAGTTGTTGATATTGACATGTATAGTTCTTTTAATGACATTGCAAAGAAAGGGTGTTCATGCATGTGAAATCTTCAATCGGAAATGAAGTCAGAGTATTTAAACAATCCTTATGCCATTGTGTTGTGAGTTCTTAGTTTCTATTTGCATATGATGCTTGTAATCTAGAACTTGCCCGGTTGGTCGTGCGTGAATTCTAAGGAGAGTTTGATTGTGATGTGATCTTAGGCTTTCTTTGTATTAACCCCAAAACATGTTTATCTTAAATGAGCCTAGCCCGTACAGAAAATGATCCACAGTCTCCCATTTTGAGCCTATAGACTTTTTCTTCGATTAACCGTAAACTAACCTCTTTCCCTTCTGTGAATAAACCCATTTGACATCAAGTCCCTCCTTGACACTGAAGAATGGCAAATGAGGCTAAAAGCCTAAGTCGGGGGTGACAAGTAAAAGATGCGAAAAATGAGGCCAAAGGCCTGTTGGGGGTGATCGCGAATATTAAGGGGCATAATTCAGCGTGGATATATATATATATATATATATATATATATATATATGTATATACATATAATTTTTTTATATAGATATACAAGTATATAAGCTCTAAATAAATCCACGCTGAAGATGGAGGGTCGGAAATGATAGGAAGAATGGTGAATGAAGTCAAAAAGAAGTGTCGAGGAGGGTGAGTCACCGATATCCAAATATTCATTCTACCCGTCCCTAAACCAATGTTACAAGCCCAAAAAGTCCTAATGTGATCACAATCAAGTTGTTCAAAGTTGAAGGCATGGAAAATAAAGGCAAGCCTATGGTATGTGCACGCATGGTATGCAAATTTCTTTGTGAGTGTGAGTGTGAGTGTTCTTCTGTCTCTTTAGTCTTCTGTCCCATTGATGTCGTAAATGTGTGTTTGGACATTCTTTGGTCTATGTGAGGGCGTAAGGATTGTAGGTTTCAAAGTAACTGGCTTTTCGGAAGTTGAAATTCATGTGCATAGAGACCCCTGTACTATGATTGTGTCATTAATTGAGGTTGCATAGTGAATTGAAATTTTTCTGAAATGTGCATCTTGTGTCACAAATAGGAGAGGGATAAGCTTAATATTTTTCTTGGATTGAAGAGTCCGTGCTAGAAACACATGCCAAAACCACCGTAGTCATTCTTATTTTGCTAAGATGTCGTGTGTTAGTAGTGAGTATTATTGTAGTTGCATGAGGACAAGCAAAAGCTTAAGTTGGGGGTGTTGATGTGCCGGGAATTTCGGCACATTTTATGCCTTTGTAACTAGAAGTGTTGCTTGTTTTTAAGTGTTTTTACATTGTTTCTTATGTTATTTTTGTGTTTTATAGGGTTGGTTAACTAAGGATCGGAAATGAGATGAAATGCTGAAAAACGGACAAATTGGAGCTAAATGACGGTCCGTAACTCATGTTACGGACCGTAACGGGATCCGTAACTCATGTTACGGTTTGTACCATTGAACCGTAACATGACCTAAATTTCCAGAAAGTTTTCATTGAAACCATCAGTGTTACGCTGTGGTGTTACGGTCCGTAACATAGCACCGTAACATCAGCCAAATTTCCAGGAATTTTTCATTGAAACCATCAGTGTTACGCTGTGGTGTTACGGTCCGTAACTCATGTTATGGTCTGTAACATAGCACCGTAACATCAGCCAAATTTCCAGAAAGTTGCCAAGTGATGTAACAAGTTACGCCTCAGAAGTACGGTCCGTAAGACAGGTTACGGTCCGTAGCATGCTGGCCGTAACATCAAAGCTGACAAATGACGAACTGAAGGACGGACCGTAACACAGGTTACGGTCCGTAACATGGCCGCGTAAGGGTGTTTTTGTCCAGAAACTTGGCGCGATTTTTGTCCCTATAAATACTTAAATTAGGTTTCTATTTCATTATTCAGATTTCTTTTGGAGGCTTAAACTCTAGGTCTTGAATATTAGAAGAGATTAAAGCATTTAAAGCAACAACTTCACTCTCATTCCATCTTGTATTGAATTGTAAGTATATTATGTTAATTTGTAAGCCTTCTTTGTTAGTCAAGATTATGAGTAGCTAATTTTAAAGCTAAGGTTGTGAGTCCCATGATGGATATTATGTGAATGGGTTTCTATTATTGATATATGCATAATGGTTGTTGGTATTCATTCAGTTTTTGTGATTTAGCGTTGGGTGATGATTGCAAGCATTATCCTAAGCCATTATATTAACTTTTCTTGGGAAAGAAAGTTAGTATTGGTAAGATTGAATGACAATGACTCGAGGCGTTAACCCTCGTTTAATAGACTAACTTAGGGATGAGAACAAGTCTAAATTGGCATTTTTGGTCATTCTTCGATTGTAACTCTTTTATATTCGGAAGAATCATAAAGACGAAATACGGCTTAACTGTTGGAAAACATTAAGAAGTTCTTAAGAGACCAAGTGCATATCCATAGAACAACCATTAGAAGTATATCACATTGAAACCTGAAGCATAATAGCTAATCAAGTTGGGGAACACAACCTTAGTCTCTCTCTCGCATTAATTACATTTCAAGTCAATGTATTCAATTACAATATTCAACAACCAATTCAAACTATCCGGAATAGGATTAAAGCCTTTAAAGACTGGTATCGCATACGATTAGTACTCTTTTCTCTCCATATTCCTTGTGGGATTCGACCCCAACCTTGTTGGGTTATTATATTTGACAATGTCCGCTTTACGCCATTAATAGGTGTAATTTGAGCGTATCAACGTGTAAGCTATAAAACACTGCACCGGAGGAACTGGAGGGATTCTCCACTAGAGGGGAGCGAAGTCCAAAAAAAATATAATTACAATACTAAAAGATACGTAATCAAAGATTAAACACGAGGGTTTTAGGGCTGATGATACTTCCATAAAGTTGTTACTCTATACTTTCAAACACTTTTCAGAGGCTTCAGGCCTATATGCTAATATGGAGAAAAATTATTGTATATTGCTGGGGTGCCAAATGATTTCAAGGACCAGATGCTGCCTGACCTCAATCTTACTTTGGGAGAGCTTCCATTCAAATATCTTGGAGTTCCTCTCTCTACTAGAAAGTTTTCCATTCATCAATGCTTGCCTATGGTGGGGAAAATGATAGCAAAAATTAAGTGTTGGTCCTCAAAACTGCTCTCATATAGTGGCAGATTGCAACCTTTCAAAAGTGTACTATTTGAGATGCAAACATATTGGGCAAGGATCTTTCTATTGCCAAAGAAGATCATCTCTATGGTAACCACTATCTGTAGAACATTTCTATTGACTAGAAGCAACAATTGTTCTAGGAAAGCACTAATAGCATGGGATACTATATGTAAACTAAAAACTACTGGGGGTCTAAATGTTCTTGATTTTACGTACATGGAATAAAGCAGCAATATGCAAGCTACTATGGGTTGTAGAATAGAAAAAGGAAAAAATTGGGATATAGGCACATACTTTCTATATAAAAGCCAATGACCTGCTGGGAATAATGCAAACTCCAAAGCACGCCTGCTGGATACTTAGAAAGATCTTTGATGCAAGGAAATCAGTAACTGGAAATTCTCCTCTGCCAACAGCACTGCACTCTTTGAGTGACTTAGGAGGATTTAGTATAAAAAAAAGGCTATGTTTCCATGATGCCTCAATATCCAAAAGCTAATTGGAGCAAACTGGTCCTTGATAAATGGCTTATTCCAAGACATCATCTCATTATATGGATGGCATTACATAATAGATTGTCTACAGTTGACATAGTCACTAAATGGGGCATTTCTGTCCAATCAGACTGCGTACTATGCAACACTCAACTGGAGGAGACATTTGAGCACTTGTTTTGTACTTGTCAATACTCAAATTATGTGTGGTCTACTGTATTGACATGGCTAGGCTACAACAGACTAGTCAGAGAATGGGACCAGGAGGTCTTAGGGCTAAACCAGAGAATGAGCAGCAACAAACCAAGAGCATGCATTTTGGGGCTTAGTTTTGCTGCAGCAGTATATCAGATATAAGTTGAAAGGAATGGAAGGAGATTTCAAAAGAAAGTCATTGGAAGCACCACAGAATCAAAGATATCATTATTCAATTGCACATTGAAGGACAAAGACATTGCAAATGGCAGAGTCAGCTGCAGTAGTATAATACTTATCCAGTTTGATTTTAGCTCGGCTGATTAGTTGACTAGTGTGATTACAGTTAATAGCACTGGGTGATTTGCAATGTTGCCACTTTTGGTTGAATGAAAATTTTAAATCTTTGTCCAAAAAAAAAAACGAGGGTTTTCGTTGAAAAAAAAAAACCTGTGAAACAAGAATTAGTGAGCAGATCTTGCTTTAACTTTTACATTAAAAAGTAAGAGAAGCAGTTTGCAATCTTCATAATCTTGACCAGCCGCTCCCTTCTTCCTCCCACCCCTCCCCCCTCCCCCCCACCCCCAATTTTTTTTTAAAAAAAAAGTTTTGATTTTATTTATTTGTTTTTTCATCCCCCTTCTCCTCCTCCCAACCCTCCCACTCCCCGCCCCAAAAAAAAAATTGATATTTTTTACCAGCCCCCGCTCCTCCTCCTCCCACCCTTTCCCCCCTAATTTTTTTAAAAAAAATTGATTTTCTGTATTTATTTTTTCAGCCCACCTCCTCCTCCTCCTCCTCCTCCTCCCAACGCCCCCTTCTCCCCCTCCCCCCCACTTCCTCCTCCTCCCCTCCATTTTTTTTAAATAATTTTTTTTTAATTTTGATTTTTTTTTACCATCCCCCTCTCCTCTTCCTCGCCCCCAATTTTTTTAAAGAAAAATTGATTTAAAATTGATTTTTTTTAATTTTGAAAAGTTTTTCTTTTTGTTTTTTTGCACCCCCACCCTTCCGAAAAAAAAAAATTGTTTTGAAAATTTTTATTTTTTTGCACCACTCCTTCCTCCTCCCCCCCCCCCCCCCCCCCCCCCCCGCCCAAATGATTTTTCTTCAAAAGAAGTTTTGAAATTTTTTTTTGACTTCTTACTTCCCCCACCCACCCAAAAAAAATTAATTTTGTTTTAAAAAAAAAGTTTGGACCCCCTCCCCCACTCCAAAAAAAAAAAAAATCTTGAAAGGAAGTTTTGAATTTTTTTTTTTTTGGGTTTAGGAAAAGTTTGGATAAAATCCAGGTTGTTGTTTTTATGTGTTTGTAGTGAAATAGATGATTTTTCTGTTGTTGTCCTGGTATGGTTCAGGGTTTAGGAAAATATATCCAACAAATAGTTTTTTTGTTCTTGTCCTGGTATTTATCTGGTTCTATTTGTAGAAGATAACCAACAGATTTGTAGTTGTTGCAACAAATTTTACACTTTTTGCAACAAGTAAACAATCCGTTGCAACGACTCACTAATCTGTTGGACATAGCTTCAGTTATTTACTTCTGTTTGTAGAAGATATCCAACAGATTTTTAGTTGTTGCAACAAGTTCTACACTTGTTGTAACAAGTAGACAATCTGTTGCAACAATTACAAATCTGTTGGACATAGCTTCAGTTATTTGGTTCTGTTTGTAGAAGATATACAACAAATTTTTAGTTGTTGCAACAAGTTCTACACTTGTTGTCACAAGTGGACAATCTGTTGCAACAACTACAAATCTATTAGACATAATTTCAGTTATTTGGTTCTGTTTGTAGAGGATATCCTACAGATTTGTAATTGTTGCAACAAGTTCTACACTTGTTGCAACAAGTAGACAATTTATTTATGAATCAGCAAATGTTGAGGAAAGATGTAATCAAATTGGTAGCCAAACTGACAATCAATCCTCAGAAAGAGATGAAGAACAGAGCCAAGAAGCAGTATATACAAATGAAGAAAGTGAAGAAGAACTAGAAGATGCAGAAACTGATGATGGAAATGAAGGAGATGAAGTAGATCAAGGAAACCTGCTACACCCCAAAAGGTAGTTGTCTAACAAATTATTACTTAAGTTGTGGTATTTGGAGGCCGTTGAACATTTTTTTTTTTTGTCCTTTATGTTATTTGTGAATGATGTTTATGAACTTATTTATTTTGATTAGTTGTGGTATTTGGAGCCAAGGTGGCTGTTGAACAATTTTTATTTATGAACTTATTTATTTTGCTTACTAATTGGTGTAATAGATGCATACAGTAGAATTGCTTAGTTGCTTTGTTGTTGCAATAAATTACTCACCTTGTTGGAAAAAATTAAACAATTGCTTAAATTATTGTAAAAACTAAAAAATATGTCGCAACAGATGAGTTAATTGTTGCAACAGATCATACACGTGTTGAAGAAGTTGCAACAAGTTACTAATGTGTTTCAACAGATAGATCAGTTTAAACAAGTCACTAATTTGTTTAAACAAGTTGCCTAAATGATTGCAACAGATCATACAGTTGTTGAAGAAGTTGCAATAAGTTACTAATCCGTTCCAACAAGTAACTAATCTATTTAAACAAGTTACTAATTTGTTTAAACAAGTTGCCTAAATGATTCAAACATATCATATATTTGTTGAAGAAGTTGCAACAAGTTACTAATCCGTTCCAACAAGTAACTAATCTGTTTAGACAAGTTACCTAAATGATTGCAACCGATCATACAGTTGTTGAAGAAGTTGCAATAAATTACTAATCTGTTTCAACAAGTTACTAATTTGTTCCAATAAGTAACTAATCTGTTTAAACAAGTTACTAATCTGTTGCAACAGATAGTACAGTTGTGGAAGAAGTTGCAACAAATTACTAATTTGTTTCAATAAGTTACTAATCCGTTCCAACAAATAACTAATCTGTTTAAACAAGTTACTAATTTGTTGCAACATATCATACAATTGTGGAAGAAGTTGCAACAAATTACTAATGATTTTAGTAGATATATATATTGTTCACTAAGTATGATTGATTTCCACTGTTTATAACGAAATATGGGTGAATCAAGTAGTTCACCCCAATGATCACTCCATTTAGTGTGTATTGGACTTAGTTGATCATCTATCCTGACCCAAAACACCATCAAATTGCTTAAATATATATATTGATTACTAAATATGGTTGATTTCCATTGTTTATCACTAAATATGGGTGAATCAAGTAGTTCACATCAATTCACTCCAATGATCACTCCGTTTAGTGCGTATTGTACTTAGTTAATCACCTATCCTGACCCAAAACACCATCAAATTGCTTAAGTATACATATTGATCAATAAATATGGTTGGTTTCCATTGTTTATCACTAAGTATGGGTGAATCAAGTAGTTCACATCAATTTACTCCAATGATCACCTCGCTTAGTGCGTATTGGACTTAGTTGATCATCTATCCTGATCCAAAACACCATCAAATTGCTTAAGTGTATATATATTGATCAATAAATAGGGTCGATTTTCATTGTTTATCACTAAAGATGGGTGAATCAAGTAGTTCACATCAATTCACTCCAATGATCACTCCGTTTAGTGCGTATTGGACTTAGTTCATCATTTATCCTGACCCAAAACACCATCAAATTGCGCAAGTATATATATTGATCAATAAGTATAGTTGATTTCCATTGTTTATCACTAAATATGGCTAATTCCCTTTATTGATCACTAAATATGAGTGAACCAAGTAGTATCTGTTGCAACAAGTGTAATATCTGTTGGAACAACTGTAGTATCTGTTGCACCAACTATAGTATCTGTTGCAGCAAATGTAGTATATATATATATATATATATATATATATATATATATATATATATATATATATATATTCATCACCAAATATCGTTGATTTCATTTGTTTAACACTAAATATGGGTGAATCAAGCAGTTCACATCAATTCACTCTAATAATCACTCGATTTAGTGCATACTGACTTAGTATATCATCTTTCCTGACTCAAAATACTATCAAATTGATTAAGTATTATATATTGATCACTAAATATCGTTGATTTCATTTTTTTTATCACTAAGTATGGGTGAATCAAGTAGTTCACATCAATTCACTCGATTTAGTGTATACTGACTTAGTAGATCATCTTTCCTGACTCAAAATGTTATCAAATTGATTAAGTATTAGATAGTGATCACTAACTATCATTGATTTCATTTGCTTATCACTAAATATGGGTGAATCAAGTAGTTCACATCAATTCACTCTGATGATCATTGGTTTTAGTGCATATTCCTGACTCAAATTACCATCACTCTGATTAAGTATTATATATTGATCACTACTTATTATTGATTTTCCTTGTTTACTACTAAATATCATTGATTCTCTTTATTGATCACTAAATATGGAAGAATCAAGTAGCATCCGTTGCAACAGCTGTAATATATGTTGCAACAACTGTAGCATCTGTTGTCACACCCATTTTTTGCGCCCCACGCGTAGAACGCGCAAGTTTTTATTATTAAAGGGTTTTTCCATTTGAAGTGACGGTTTTGAAAAGGGATTATTTTATTTACAGAGTCGCCACTTGGAATTGAGTTTTGGTATTCCAAGCCACCTTATGAATCCCTAATAAAAAGAAAATGACTCTTTTATTATGGTCCGCGAAAACAAAAGACCGGGTAAGGAATTCTGTTGACCGGGGAGAAGGTGTTAGGCATTCCCCGAGTCCCGTGGTTCTAGCACGGTCGCTTTATCGACTTATACTTAGCTTAAACTAATCTTTGGACATATTATGTATCTGAGCCGACTTATACTTAGCTTAAACTAATCTTTGGACATATTATGTATCTGAGCCTTGATTTGCTCGTACTTTTATTTATTGAACTTTTTACTTGATTTTTAACTTGCATGCGTAACCGCATTCCGGATCTTTTAAGCGTTTCAAAATAAGATGCATAACTGCATTCTTACTCGAAACAATATTAATTATTAAAAAGAGTTTAGCCAAGGTGCGTAACCGCATCCTTGAGTTATAAAAAAAGGTCTCGAAATAAGATGTGTAACCGCATTCTTAATCGAAACAAACGTCTGAAAACGTGCCTAAAACTCGTCTAGCGTTAAAGGCAATTATTTGTCTCTAAAATCCGATTGGTTATTATTAATTTTCACTCTTTTGACAATGGGTTTTGAATAAATTCGCAACCCATCTCGCTCCCTTAAAATTTGATTTTTCCGCTCTTTTCTTTTCCTTTGACAACGAGATTTGAAATAATTCGCATCTCGTCTCGCTCATCTCACAATTAATTAATAAGTATGGCCTTAACCGTTGGTCTTGGCCTGATTCTTTTGTTTAAGAAATATATTGAGAAAATATACAACCGAATAATTAAATTAACAAAGACCTCCATTAATTACAACAAAGCAGAATATCCAAACAGATAAGAGTATAAAGAAAACGACACTACCCCTAATTTTATCACTGTAACCGAGGCCTCCATTTTTACATTTTTATTTTTCTTCCGGGACATCCCACCCGGGAATGAATATACAATATTGAAAGCAAGTAAAAGAAAAACAAACAAACAATTTAAACAAACCTAACGTTTGCCTACCCGATCCAATCTATATAATAAAAATACAAAATGACATAAGCAGAAACTCTTTAAATTTTAGCCTAATCGTCCGTTAATTGTCAAAATGAATCAAAATCCACCCCTTATTTCTTTAATTCTCATTAACTTTAATTAAACCCTCCTTAATCAATTTCGTTAAAATAATAAACAAACGTCGGCAATCATCCACCAATCAGTAGGATTAAGCGCGAGAATCATCAACACAAAATCACGTCACCATAAAATAACATATTAACTAGAAAGAAACGAACGAACAAAGGAAGAATTGGACCTCAATTAGCTTTAATTCCACAAAATTATTTGACGGGACCCGAACCGAAGCTTTGAACCGAACTCGAACGGAACCTCGAAACGGTATCACCAACTCAGTGCTTTCGTCGTAAAACTGAACCTTCATTGTATTAAATCTCCAAACTTTGGACTACAGAAAACAAAAACAAAAAACTGTTGATCGAACTAAAAAACGGGACTGTTCATCGGAGCTCAACAAACCTCGCCGAAAAAATTGAATCTTTTTTCAGAAAGAAGAGCTGAGTTTTCAAGGCGAGATATGGTGGTAAAGAGATGGTTTCAAGCAGTATTCGTTTGGGTGAAGCTTGATGTTTTAAAACTCTAAGGTTCAACCATGGCTTTAGTGTAAGAATAATACTATGATGAAGCTTCTTAGCTGCTTGATTTTTTTCAATAGCTAGCTACGTACGGCTGATGTATGTGTATTATGGCTTGGGAATGATTAATGTGTAGTGTGTTTAGGATGATGACGGCGGCTCTGATTTTTTTTTCTATTCACTATCTTTTATAGTGTAGGTTTTTAGGTTTAGGGTATAGTCTTTATATATGTAGGGTTTGAAAAATGATGAAAAGACTTTTTGGGTCCATGGGCCTTGGAGTGGTGTAGATGAATTTTTATAATGTAAAGGATTTTTTCTTTTTATTGTTATTTTTACAAAGGGTGCATGTGCTAAATTATAGAATCCACAAAAATAAAATTTTCCTCCCATGTCCCTATTAATCTTTTTTTTCATTTTTCATTTTTTCCTACAGGTCCCACGCCCAACAATATATCCCCAAAATAACGTGACCCTTTCTTTCTATATGGAACAAAATCAACGGGGACCACCTAAACAAAATTCCCCTTATCTGTTGTCCTCTTCTTTTCTTTCTCTCATTTTTCTTTTAATTGTGTGGGCCCCACCCCCTAACAATAATATTTCCAAAAAACGTGACCCTTTCCCATTTTGATAAGATTTGTTATGAAACTTTGTCATTTTGTGGTGAGGTGGTATAATCCTATTTGCTCATTTTTTATTTTTTATTTTTTATTTTAAAAGTGTAAAAACAAAAAATATTTAATAACTATTTCTAGATAACTAAAAAAAATACTCTTAAAATAAATAACTGGCTAAGCAAAATTAAAATCTATAAAGCATATTTTTGTAATTTTCTTTCTTTAAAACACAAAATTTATACTCTGAAAATAGCGAATATTTTTTGTCCTTTTTTTTTTTCATTTTCACAAACATACCTACTAAAAATGAAATAGAATAAAACTAACACGTCAAAATTAAAATTAAAAGAAATATTTAAAACTATAAGATGAAACACACGGGGAGGGTCAAAATTACGTGTTTACATCTGTTGCAGCAAATGACATAGTTGTTGAACAAATCCTTACTCGTGTTGGATAAAACACAACAAGTTACCCACTTTCTGCAACAAGTCACTCCACTTGTTGGAAAAACCCTAACATGTAACTTAGTTGCTGCAACAAGGCCTGTCAGTTGTTGCAACAGATTGCTTATTTGCTGAAAATCTTTTAGCAGTTGGATAAAACACAAGTTACTAGTTGTTGCAACAAGTCCTGTTACTTGTTGGATAAAACCCAACAAGTTACAGAAACGTTGCTACAAATTCATTACTTGTTGAAAACTATTCAGCAATTCATTAACAACAATACATACATTTGTGATTTGAACACGATCAACATATCATATAAACCAAGTTCACAAGCACCAAGAACATAAATTACCATTCTAAAAAAGAATAACATTAAAATGTCATAAAGTTCCAATAAATAACTATTATTACAACACAGTGCAATTAACAACTATGGAGCATTTCGGGTTGGACAACAACTACAAATCTGTTGGATATTTTCTACAAACAGAACCAAATAACTGAAGCTATGTCCAACAGATTTGTAGTTGTTGGAACAGATTATCTACTTGTTGCCACAAGTGTAGAACTTGTTGCGACAACTATAAATCTGTTGGATATCTTCTATAAACAGAACCAGATAAATACCAGGACAAGAACAAAAAAACCATCTATTGGATATCTTTTCCTAAACCCTGAACCATACCAGGACAACAATAGAAAAACTATCTATTTCACTACAAACACACTACAACAACAACCTGAATTTTATCCAAACTTTTCCTAAACCCCCCAAAAAAAAATCAAAACTTCTTTTCAATATTCTTTCTGAGTGGGGGAGGGGGGTGGTGCAAAAAAAAAAAAACAGAACTTTTCAATTTTTTTTTTAAACAAACATTTTTTTTGGAAGGGTGGGGGCTGGTGGGTGCAAAAAAATAAAAAGAAAAACTTTTTTTTTTTTAAAAAAGCAATTTGGGGGGGGGGGGGGGTGTAGTGAGGGTGAGAGGAGGAGGGGGGCTGGTGAATGTTTTTTAAAAAATATCAATTTTTTTTTAATTTTTTTCGGGGGTGGGGGGGGGGGGGGGGGGATGGGAAGAGGAGTGGAGGCTGGTAAGAAAAATAAAAATAAAAATTAATTTTTTTTTTTGGGTTCGGGGGGGGGGGGGGGGGTTGGTGAGGGGGAGGCAGACGAGGGGTGTGAATAAATAAATAAATAAAATCAATTTTTTTTAATTTTTTGGGGGGTGGGGGTGGTGACTAGTGAGAGGTGGGAGGAGGAGCGGGAGCTGGTGAAAAAATAAAAAAATATCAAAACGTTTTAAATTTTTTTTGGTGGGTGTGGGGGGGGGGGGGGGGGAGAGGAGGAGGAGTGGAGGCTGGTAAGAAAAAATCAAATCTTTTTAAAAAAAAAAATTTTAGGGGGGGAGGAGGCGGGAGGGTTACGAAGAGGAGGAGGGGGGGGGGGGTGAATAAAAAAATAATTATTTTTTTGGGGAGGGCGGGGGTGGGGGGTTAGGGGGTTGGGAGGAGGAGGGGGTGAAAAAAATAAAGAAAAAATTGGCAGGGGGTGGGGTGGGGGTAGGGACGGGGGAGGGGCGTGGGGGCATGGGGTCGGGGGTGGGGTCTGGGCCGGGGTGGGTCAAAGTATTAAAAATAAAACTTGAGTGCAAAGTGTTAAAAATAAAGTTGAGGGTCAAAGTGTCAAAATGAAAACTTTTGGGCAACTTCAAAACTCCTTAATCACTAATAGAAAATTATCACCTCCACCTAATAATTAAAACTTGAGTCACTTCTCCTAAAATAAAAAACTAAAGAGTCACCAATAATTAAATGCCCCAAGCAACTCCCCCCAAGAATTTTCTTTTGTTCTCTTTTATATTCTTACCGTTAAATAGATAACTTAACTTTGATGTTTTCTTTATGTTTTCTAACCGGTTTAAATGGGTATGAGACATGAGTTGTTTGGTTAATGAGTTTAAATTGGGTTGAGTTAAATGGATTGGATGATTTAAATAAATTTATTATTAAAAAATAGAATTCTATGTGACATGGCATGCCAAATAGGAGAGAAAGATGATTCTGTGTGTTTAGTATATTCTGAGAAAAATTGTGATAGTTGGATGATATTCTAGTCCTAAAATAAACAAAAGTGATATTTGAAGGCAAATTTCAATACATGAATGACCTTTTAGGAAATTTACTCACTTATTCGCACCGAATATTTACATCAAACTAATTTAACCTATCGCGATTAAATAATTTAATAAAGTAATAATATGTTGGATCGTCGCCCATTGCCCAATGGACTAATTCTATTCTCTTAGGGGGCAGATTGCACTTTCATGTGGTAAATTTACTATTCGATATAGGCTACTCAGGTAATTTATTGGTCTCTTGCACGTCCTCGCGGTGGTTGACTAAATATTGGATCTCTAAAAAATCAAATGAGAGCTTTCCCTTCCTAAAGTAAAAGTGATAAGTAACATGAATCATAACGCAAGGTGTTTAGTGTCAATAAGACGGTACCTGTAAATCTACTACAAAGTATTTCAGTTTGCATAGATTGGATAATGTGTGTTTATTCGTCCTTTTATTAATCCTTTTTTATTTGTCTATTCGTCCTTTTATTAATCCTTTTTATTTGTCCATCATCTCATCCTTTTTTGTGCGTGCTGCTTTCTATGGACGAAATCGTGTTTTGTATTCTCCTATGGACACTAACACTTATTAGATACTCATTTATCTTGTTTATGATTGGTCATTGAGTGATAATGACGACACTACTGTAACCCAAGAATGGAGATGCATGGCTTCTTTGCTATCCGGTTGTGAGGAAATAAAATTGATTTTTTGGAAGTACAAAAAATCCTAGGTATTTAGTAAGGGATCTAGAATGGTCTAGTGTAGTATCTTAGATAATTATCTTACAGAAATATCTAGATGTTCTAGAGTATTACTAGAAGATAAAAGTTGCTAGAATTTTCTTGTAGATGTATCTAGAAGAGTATCTAGAATCATCTATAGACAACTATAAATAGGGATGATCTTGTACATTTCTAATCAACCCAATTGAAAATCATTCAAGCCAATTCAAGTGAGTCTTCTTCCATTTCAAAATTCTCCTTTCTATAGCTTCCTCTTCTTTAGTTGAATCTTTCGATCTTAGTTAACGATCTTCGGCTAGCAGAAGGTCTCTCTGATTTACCTTTTGTTCTGCTATATTTCTCTACATGGTATCAGAGTCATAGCCACAAGTTGGCTTCTGGATTTTATTTCAAGATCGGGTTTATGGTAGATTCAACTGGTTTCTCTAAATGGATTTGAGCGGCCGTGTTAATGGACTGGGGATGGAGTCGTTGAATCAGTCCAATTACAAGGTATGGAAGACATGTATGGAGTCATACCTTGTGGGAGAGGATTTGTGGGATGTTGTAAATGGTAGTTACACAAGTCTTCCTATTGACGGATCGGAAAATAGCAGCGCATATAAGAAGTGAAAGCAGATTAATGCGAAAGCGGAGTTCATCCTAAAGAGGTCCATTTCTCACAACTTGTTTGATCATATTATTAGGTGCAAATCAGCTCATCAGATATGGAAGACCCTCGATCGACAGTTCAATAAGAAGGATGAAGCCCGACTACAGATATTGGAGAATGAATTGGCGAACACCACTCAAGGTAATCTATCTATTGCTGAGTACTTTTTGAAGATTAAGAATTTATGTTCAAAGATCTCTTTATTAAACCCCGACGAGGCTATCTCTGAAGCACGAATGAGAAGAATTATCATTCGTGGTTTAAAGCCAGAATATATTCCTTTTGTTACATCAATTCAAGGATGGACTCAACTACCATCCTTGGAGGAGTTTGAGAATTTATTGTCATCATAGGAGCTACTAGCCAAACAGATGGCTAGTGTATGTTTTAAAGAAGGGGAAGGAAATGCTCTTGTAGCCGACAAGAGGAACTTCAAAGGACAAACATTCACAGATACGCCACACTCCCGATTTCAAAGTGTTTCCAGCTCACCGGAAAAGGAGGGAGAGTCTACTAATAACTATAAAAAGACTTTGAAGTGTTACAGGTGTGGTAAAATAGGACACATAAAAAGATATTACCGAAGAAAAGACATCAATATGGCTCAAGTTGAGAAAGCTGCTGAAGAAGAAGAAGAGGACTGGGGAAGGTGCTTCGTAGCTGAGGCTCGAGTAGTAGATGCCCTGACTTTCTTCAATTTTGAAAGAGACTGGATCATGGATTCAAGATATAATACGGTCCATCACGTGGAGAAGGAAGGCATTAGTGTCATCAACAAAAAGCAAGAAGATTCCAACGACGTTCAGACAAGTGACGTGGTAGCTGCTATCGAGGAAATCAACGAAGCAGATCCTGAAATTGGTAATAAAAGTCTGGATGTGGAGGATGTTGAAGTAGATCCTGAGCATGAAGTTTCTGAAACTATATATGACAATGGTGACCATTCCGGAGAAAGCATTGAGGGAGTTGTAGTGGAAGTTGAAGTCTCTGGCCAATCATCTGCCATATCAGAGTCAATCACTTGCTCAGATCAAATACTGGAAGCAGATAGAGAAGCTGACAGTCAAATAAATGAAGAGGTTGACCTTGAAGGCTCAATTTCATATGGAAAGACAGATAATATGGCTCTCGGATGCTCTGAAGCTGACAAACAGTTCATTGAGGAGCTGAAAAGGGAATCTGGTGGTGGATCCTACAGTAGTGTTGAGTCTTCGCACGAAATTAATGGTCAGATCGTCACCGACTCAGGTGCTTCTCCAGATAACAGAATTGTTAAGGAGCTAAGAGAAAGAGGGAGTCTGGAAACTCAAGAATGTGAAACTCAGCATGGAGATGATTCACGTGATTCGCGAAGGCCAAAAAGAAATATTATTAAGCCAGCTCGCTATAGCGATGAAAAATTTGCTTGTACGTATTCATGCTTCTTTGCAGGCCCAATTAATTGCGGAAACCCTTCGTCATTTGAAGAAGCAAGAGGAGACATGAAAGTATGTCTGAGATCTTCACCAAGGCACACTGAAAAGCTTCATCTGAGTTCTTCTGCAACAAGCTCGGGGTAGTTTTCAAAAAAATCACTTTAAGGGGGAGTGTGAAGAAATAAAGTTGATTTTTTGGAGGTACAAAAAATCCTAGGTATTTAGTAAGGGATCTAAATTGGTCTAGTGTAGCATCTTAGATAATTATCTTATAGAAATATCTGGATGTTCTAGAGTATTACTAGAAGATAAAAATTGCTAGAATTTTCTTGTAGATGTATCTAGAAGAGTATCTAGAATCATCTATAGACAACTATAAATAGGGATGATCTTGTACATTTCTAATCAACCCAATTGAAAATCATTCAAGCCAATTAAAGTGATTCTTCTTCCATTTCAAAATTCTCCTTTCTATAGCTTCCTCTTCTTTAGTTGAATCTTCCGATCTTAGTTAACGATCTTGGGCTAGCAGAAGGTCTCTCTGATTTACCTTTTCTTCTGCTATATTTTCTCTACACTGGTGATTATATGGTGAGCGTATTCGCCATGTATCACTGTATTATGCTCGAACTCCTGATCTTGCTGCCTTAATAAGTATGTCACTTATGAGTGTTGACTTCCTCTAATGCTCGATCCTGAATAATTTTTACTTCGAGTCACTTGGTTAAGTAAGGTTGAATTTTTTTATTGGTCTTATAAAATGACCGTAAAAAAAGAAGCTTAATGTTCATCTTATACCAAACTTCTATTATCTAGACTGTAGAGAATGAAACAACTTTTCTTTGATTAGAATCTTGTAAGTATATTTAATTACAAAATTATGAATTATAACATGGCATTTTTTTTTGTTTTTTTGCAAAAGGTGTTTATTTGGTGAAAGTTTTGTAAAGAAACCTTTCCTTGAAGTTTAAAAATGTTACACTAATTAACTTTTTTGTGCAATAAGATCTTGAATTTTAAGTCCTCTTTGGGACAGAGTAGTAAAGATTCCAGGACAGAATTTGCTTCAACAACTTGAAGAACAATTCTTTAAAGAATTTAAATAACCTTTTCCTTAGTGAAATCTTGTTGAAACATAATTGTTGCAAACAATATTTCAAAAACAGTCTTTAGGGAAAATCAACTTTCTCAAGTGAATGCCACCTCTATTGTAGAAATTGCACGTTTTGCCCTTCAAATGGGCTGATCTTTAATTTTGCCCTTCAAAATCGAACGTATGCCTAGCAGGACATAAGTTCTTTAAGTGCGTGGACATAACTTGTGGAATATTATAAGGAAAAAGGACACACATGGTCATCCGGCCCAAACTATCGACAACCGAATGGCCCAAGAAGCTTAAAAGACATTTTTATCCCTTTTTCAATTAATTTCAACATACGTATAGAAATTATATCATTGTTGTAGAGAAAATCCATCATATGTATAGAAAATGTATCATTGTTGTATAGAATATGTATCTTTACGCTATTTGTTTAGAAAATGTATCATTGTTGTATAATTAATATTTAATAGATGTATAATTAACATATACTTACTAATTATACACATATTATACATGTTTTGGATATTTCTTGAAGGCTCAATCAATGTATACTTACTAATTAAACATGTTTTGGGATATTTTTTGAAGGCTCAATAAGAAATTTTTTCGTCGACCTTTAGTGGCGACTTGTTTGGTCTTCTTGTAGTGAACCTTTAGTGGCAACTTTTTGCTCTTAAAATCGCCACAAAAAAAAAGTCTGATCATTTTGTAATGAACTCTTAGTGGCGACGTTTTGATCTTTTTTTGCCGTGAATGGACTGCTGGGCTAGCACCTGGAAATAGTTTGGGCCGAAAGGCCAAATCGCGGTATTAGGCCCGAACATGGGCCAAACAAATTCCTAATGGCTAGGTAGTGTCCTTTTCCCGTATTATAATGCGAAAAATACAAACTTATGCCCCGCAAAAAGATTGTTTGTTATGAAAGGATAAAACTACCAACACAAAATGGGGGCAAAAGTACTAGACCTGTCAAAATGGGCTAGCCCAGCCCATCCGGGCTAGCACACGCATACTTTCAAATTTGACGGACCAGGGCGGGTTGGCCCATCATTTTGATGGGCCTTAAAACAACCAGCCCACCTTTTAAAAAAAATCATAATTCATTTAAATTAAAAAATGATGACATAAATATTTACAAAACAATATTTATGGCTTCAATTAAAGATTTGGTTGTACGGCTTCAATATAAAATCTCTACCATTCTATGCAAATATCTTGGGTATAACAACATGAGAAAACAATCTTGTTGGACATACAACTTCTGCTAAACTGAATGGCTTTCATCATTAATAACTGATATCCCTCGAATTAAATAGATATATCAATAAATCTATGATGGTTTAAGTAGACTATGAGTTTGGACTCGTTTTGTTATTTTTGTACTCTATTTTCTTTTTATTTATTTTTTATTAACCTTTTTATTTGGCCCGCAGGTATGTCCAATCTAGACATGCTCAAGCCCACAAGCCAACCGGTTTTTTATGGTCGGCTAGAAAGCCTTGTTCTTAAACGGGCTCAAAAAATCTTAACCAACGGGCAATTCACACGATTGGCCCTATCTTGGGGTGGTCTTTAATTTTTGTCCCTCAAATCGCTGGTATTTAATTTTTACCTTTCGGCACTTTAAGTAACAAAAAGTGGCAAAAAATATTCTTGACATTCTGAGTTCGAAAGACAATGTTTTATAGAAACTATGCCTTGTCCAGCATAATTCTGTGGGATAGCTTAATTTCTACAGGGCTATGCCGGACAAGGCAGATTTTCCATGTAGCTTTTCATGAATAGACATAGTTTCTACGAAATCTTGTCTTGCGAAATTGTCCTTTTTTTTTTTTAACTCTTTTGGGGTTCGATTTCAGAGTCTCTGGTTTCGTAGATTAGCGAATAAGCATACTTTGGCTTACAAATTTTCATTAAATGAGAAATAAGAAAAAATAAAATTAAAGACCAGTGATTTGAGGGGGAAAAAAAAAGACTAGCGATTTGAGGGACAAAATTTAAAGACCTATCTATGTGAAGGACCATTCGAGCAAAAACTGTAACCCAACTCTATCAAATCACAGATTGGGCTGGGTGAGCTCAACAATTCAGCCGAATAGGCCTAGCAGATATTGACAACTCTTAAAGCACCAATGACCCACCTTTATTAGGGCATCTCCAAACTTGTGCATCATTTTTTACACTAAAATAGTGAAAATTAACTGCAACTCATTACACTATTTTTTACACCAAAAAAGAATATTATTTTTGTATTCTTCTATCTCTTATATATTATATTATTTTCTTTTATTTAAATTTTATTTTTTTATTTCATAAAATAATTTTTTTTTTCTTTTTTACATATTCATCCCATGTAATTCATATTCCTGTGTTATATAACCATTTAATATAAAATTATTTTATACCATAAATTTTTAAATAATATAAATTTTGTGATGTTTATATTTTTTTATACAATTATAACTTATAATAAAATTAACTTACAATTTTATATAAAAATAATATATACGAAAATTAATTTATAAAAATTACACTCCAAAATTAAGATGTAAAATTAATATTATAAAGATATTACATAAAAAATATTTAGATATATTAGGGGCCTAAATGAAAAAATTAAAATTTATAATATGTTAAATTAAAAACGTTATATAATAATAAAATATTGATGAATAGTAACGGTGTGAATGAATAGTGTAAAAAATGATGCAAGGTTGGAGATGGCCGTTTAGGGGGGGGGGGGGGGGGGTGGGGGAGCGCTATTGATTCCCGTTGAGGGGCATTCTGGTAAATTAATGCTCCCCGCGCACGTCTCCCGGGGTTCGAAAAAATACTACTCGTTTGGCTCTAAAATGGAAAATCAAACGGTAGTTTCCATTTCAGCACCGCCTTTTCCGATTTGCTTTAGAGATTCTTTGATTTGGCGATGAATTACGAGCGGAGATTAATCGCCGCAGCGAAGTTTGTCTACAACGGCGATGATTCAGCGGTCAATACCGTTGACTTGGGAGTGAAAGCGAGTCTTAAACCTCACCAAATAGAAGGAGTGTCATGGCTCATTCGAACATATCTTTTAGGCGTCAACGTCATTCTCGGTATTCTCTTCTTCTACATATTCCTCTCTCCTATACAAACTTATAATTGTTTTCAATTTCTTTGTCTGGTTGTATCAAAATGCCGTTTAATTTTGTGGCCTTAAATTAAATATACGTAGAATGTATCAAAATGCCCTTTAATCTTGTGCTCTGAAACGTGCTATGTGGAAAGTTGGAATGAAAGAGTTGCCAAAAAAGAAAAAAGAGATTCTTTTTGAAACAGACTACAAAGGAAAGTTAGACAAACAAATTGAAACAGAGGGAGTAATTACTTGTATTGCGTTAATTTCGTGGTGTTGCCTCAACAGTGAGGCCATAATTTAACTTTAAGATGATTTTTACTACTTCTCTCGAATTGGATTGCTCTGTTTTACACTGCTACTATATTGAATAAATTTAAATTATAGTATTTGGATTTATAGAGTAGTAGAGCTTTTTATGTATGCTCCAAAGATATAAAATTTGATTTCAGAAAAGAAAAGGTCTGAAATAACACTGAATATATGAGTTGAATTTGCCATGTTCCTGGGATGGAGGGAGTATTTATTTCTAGAATTGGTTGTGCTAATCTGACATGACTACTGATGTTTTCATTTTATTCTTTTTACAGGGGATGAGGTATACACATTTGGATATACACAATTGTGCTCAACATTTAACAAGTTCCTTTTTTAGAACTTGCTATAAGTTTTCTATTTCTGGAGTTTTTATGGATCAGATCAGAATTCTGTGCAGCAAGTAGTTAAATTTGTTTTAGTAAATTGGATTAGGCTGTAATTAATGGCTTAATTTGTCACCCAAGTTTTGAGTTCTCCTTTATTTGTCTTCTTGATATGATCTTCCTTTTGGATACTCTGAGTTCTGGCTGTGTCCACGGGTGCTTGTTAGACAAAGATTTAAATCCGTAAGAGAACTTCATGTTGATTGGAAGATTTTGGAGCCTTGACTAAACGAAACATAGGTGAAAACTAAGTGGTCTCTGCTAGGCAGAAATCTTTTGCTTACTTGAATCTCCTTCCTCAAGCTTATCTAGGTTGGGCAGTATCTCTAACTGGTAATACAATAAATAGTGATTTGTTAAGTAGCGAATTTGTAGTTAAGGGATAGTGTCTTGATTTCTCTTTGGTATGAATTGTTTATTGGCAGATGGGGTTGGGGAAGACTTTGCAAGCTATATCTTTGCTGAGCTATCTGAAAGTCTATCTAAAGACCCCTGGACCATTCTGTGAGTAGGAAGAATTGTCATTTGATCTAATAAGAGATAGTAGCCTAGACACATCTTAGGTTAACAATCTATGCTTAGCTCTTGCAAAATGTTGCAGTGGTACTCTGTCCTCTTAGTGTGACGGATGGTTGGATGTCTGAAATGGCCAATTTCGCCCCAAAATTGAGAGTGCTATCCTATACTGGAGAAAAGGAGCATCGATGCAACTTACGTAAGAAGATGTATGAGCATGTGAACAAGCAGGCGTTTTCTGATGTAAGTATTGGATTGCGTGGCACTTCACGTTGCTAACGTGTGTCTCTACGGACTATCAAATTTAATTTTAAGTTGGTTCTTATACATTTATATAAGCTCTATATGGACATTGAAAGGCATCGCTGGGGCTTTACAAGTTATTTACTCTTCAAGAACTCTCATTTTTTATTATTTATGTTACCGTGAATTTCCTCATTTCTTACAGGCAAAAGCACTACCTTTTGATGTGCTGTTGACTACTTACGACATACTATTACTTGATGAAGATTTTCTATCCCAAGTTCCCTGGCGTTATGCAATAATTGACGAAGCACAGAGGCTCAAGAATCCATCTAGTGTATGTCTGAAATTCTTTTTTTTTTTCTTCCACATAACTTGAGATATCACAACTGATCTTGGGGTTTACTGTATGATTCATTTAATTAAAGATCTTTCTTGTTCTTTTACTAGCCTTCCCCCGCTTGAACTCAAGTGAGAAACTCATTCGCTTATATGTCTATTTTGCCTTGAAATGCTATTCCATACATCTAATTCGGAAACCTCCTATAACCGGATTTCCTCATTACTGATGATGAAATGAACCTCTAACTCAACCCCAGAAGCTAGCTCAAGAGGTGAGGATCTCCAAAAACGACATAGGGAGACACTTAACAACCTTCATCCTTTACCATGCCCGGCCTTCACCCTTCACCTAAAAAGAAAACAATAAGAACGCGTGGTATACGTGACTATTGGCATGAAAATGTTCAAATCGAGCTGAATGATTATTAAAGATTCATATTGCTGACTCCATCCAGTATGAGATTGATGCTAGCTGCTGTTGTATGTACAATCTTCAAAAAGTGGTATAAGATACAATATTGACAACTTATGCAGTTATGATGTGTGGTCAATGTGAATAAAGTTAATCCTATAGATTACCTTAAATTTTGTACTAATTAAGTGCAGAACGAACTGGGATTTACCTAGCATTCTAGTAGGATGTGATAGTGTCCTGCAACTTTACCACATTTCTGTATAAATATGATTATTATAGCGGATATGTATGGGTAAGGATTATCTGTTCCACGGATGAATAATTTTTAGCAAATTTGGCTTACATATTATAATGTATCCCTTAAGGGGAAACATAATATCAGTCTTTTTCTGAACTTTCCAGTCCTTGACCGGAGCTATCTTCCTCTTGATGGGTAATCTGATGATACATCTTCAATATCATCATTACTTTGAAAATAAAGTTCTTCCTCCAGCTTTCATTGATGCCCTGAATTTTTTTTTAATTATATTATTCCTTTTGTAGATTTTAATATCATGTAAAATGCAATTTTGAATCTGTAGTAGTATGTTGGAATGATGTGTCATTAATAAAGAGAATTTTTTTACTTGAGCCGAGGGTCCATCGGAAATAGCCTCTCTACCTCCCAAGGTAGGGGTAAGGTATGCGTACACACTACACACTACCCTCCTTATACCCCACTTGTGGTTACACTAGGTATGTTGTTGTTGATGTACTAAAAGGGTAAGTTTGAGAATTCAAAAGTTGTGATGGAGGATGTCAATGTTGTGGTGGAAGTTTGAGTTGAAAGCCATTTTCATATTAAAAGACACTGAAATACCCTCAGGGGTTGGCCTGGTGGTAATTGGCTTGAGCCTTGGGGTGCTCCCTTTCAAGGTCTCAAGTTCGAAACCCACTGGGTGCAAACAATTTCTGAGAGCCATCGGACTGGGGTAAAACCCTGAATTACCCGTGGTGCACTTGCGGGAAACTCCTTGCCGAGGGCCTGTGCACCCCCGGGATTAGTCGGGGCTCAAAGAGACCCGGACACCCGGTGCTTAATCAAAAAAAAAAAAAAAAGAAAAGAAAAAAAAAGAACACTGAAATACAATTGCCCTCGAGTGCCCTTTAGACTCCAACTAGTCAATGGAGGAAAAAAAGGTGAAAAAGGGGACGTCTATTTCTTAATGTTCTGGAGCAATTCTAAAATGTTGTTAAACTTTTGGTTGGAGGGGGGTAATGGGACTCAGCATTGACTTTCAACCGATACTGATATGCTGTTTTGGAAGTTCTTCTTACGACCCTATAACGCACAAATCTTTGTTTGGCTGAGTGTTTGAAATCTTTACAGGTCCTGTATAACGTGCTCAAAGAGCATTTTGTTATGCCAAGGAAATTGTTAATGACTGGCACTCCCATACAAAACAACCTTTCAGAGCTTTGGGCTCTATTGCACTTCAGTATGCCTTCAGTTTTTGGAACGCTGGAGCAGTTCCTCTCTTCATTCAAGGAAGCTGGAGATCCTTCATGTAATACTTACACTTGTCATGAGTCATTAGCTTGCCTGTTTTCTTTAAAGATGACCACAGAAATTTTGGACAGTGTTTATTTTCTTTCTGAAGTTTTTAGGCAACTTGATGATTCTGGGCTAGTTGGGGCAGTTTTGCTGTGGCTTATCTTCTTTTTATATGTATATTGAGAATTTGCTGTGTTTTTGTAGTTCTGTTACTTTATGTATTTTATAGCATTTAGAGAACAATCTACAACCAGTATACTTTGGTCTGTCAATGATCTCTGATCTTTGTTCTGATATATGTCGTGCTTTAGGGACTGATAGAATAGAAAATTCCTGCTTAGTGGCTAATATCATGTGTGATTTTTCGCTTTTAACTGCTGATAGTGACCACTATCTTAGCTGCCCACTGTCTTTCTCTGCAAAATGGATGTGTGCAGGATATTAACCGTTTTCCTGCTCAAAATAAATGTTTTTCAAACTGTTGATTGAACATGGTGCATTCTGGAATCATCTGAAAATTTCAGACCCTTACAACATGCCAAAGCCTCCTCTCTTCTCTGTACATATTTATCTAACAATTTGTTATGCTTACTGGAAAAGAGGAGGCTATGAATTGGGTGGCAGTGGTTGGGAAGAAGAGAAACATGCTAGTAACAAGCTTCCAATGACTGAGTCAGAACAGCATTCATTTTTTTTTATTTATGAGAAAAGAGTACTTTATTGTTCTTTATTTTTCTCCACACCCACGAAAACAGCCCATGGCTCTTTTAAGGAATTTGTTTGTCCAGTTCTATGTTTTTCCGGTTAACGGGAGCATTGCTCCTGTAACTCTTTTGTAACATACTGTAAGTTGGGTTATTGGGACAGACACTGGTCTCTTCTATTTTTTTATAAATCAAAGTTTTTCAACTGTGAATTTAGTCTAGAGGCGAAGAAATGATATTGTGAAAATTCAGAGTGATTCTTCAATATGAAGATGCTACTGTATGCTGCCTTAGTTCTTGAGTGGGACTTCAGATTTCACTTAACAAGATTGCATTGAATTAAATAGGAGGATCTCTTTAATTCCCGAATGACATGGCCATATCAATTCACCGAAGAGCAATATGACACACTCCGATTCTTACTCTAATATGGCTCTGCTGAGCAGGCCCTGATGCAGACAAAGCTAAGGAACAATTCAAAATTTTGAAATATGTGATAGGAGCATTTATGCTCCGAAGAACTAAATCTCAGCTTATCGAGTTGGGGACTCTTGTGCTGCCACCTCTTACTGAGATTACTGTGTAAGTTCATCTTTCTCATGATCACTCATTTGACAAATGATATATGATTGCTGAAGTTTCACTAGAGCTGGTAGAGGATATATCCAATCTTTATATGGTTGACAATAGTGTGTGATGTGGTTTCCTTGGACTTGTGTGTAGCGTTGCTAATATGCCAGTAATTTTGGTTCTAGGATGGCACCTTTGGTTGCCCTGCAAAAGAAGGTGTATATGTCCATATTAAGGAAGGAGCTGACTCAGCTGCTAGCACTTGCTTCTGGAGCATCCAATACTCGGTCATTACAGAATATGGTATATACCTATCTTTTTGGCAAGGAGTTTCTCATTTTGGGTTTGGTGGCTTCCAGGTTGATGAGTTTAACTTGTTCTTCCATGTGCATCTGGTGGGTGAATCTCGAATGAACTTGTTGTATCAATAAAGTGCA
This sequence comes from Lycium barbarum, assembly GCF_019175385.1. Taxonomy (NCBI): domain Eukaryota; kingdom Viridiplantae; phylum Streptophyta; class Magnoliopsida; order Solanales; family Solanaceae; genus Lycium; species Lycium barbarum. The sequence continues at coordinate 117,090,263 of NC_083342.1, forward strand.
ACAAAAGTTTTCTTATTACGCATTTTGAGTGGCTGTAGAAAGCTTCTGAAGGTTATGAGTACTGTTTAATTAGCTAACTTGACGTTTGACAGATACTTTACATTAAGGTGGTGGTTTCTAGTTTACTACATCCTGAGCAGTTAGAGAAGCTATAGAGCTTCTTTTTTAGGTGACTATATGCCAGATTTTTCCCAGGATTATCAGCAGGTAAATAATTGAAGCTGAGTTGCGAAATGGAGGTAAGAATTGAGCTATAAATCTTGGTTCTGGCTAATAGGACGTACTGTTAGTAAACCATCTACAAGTAATGCATATGGAACAGTTACATGTGGCGATTTTTTTAGAGTAACTAGTCATACTTTAAAGTTGATGATATGTTACTTGTAAAGAATTGGGTTATAGTCGTGATATGTTACTTGTAAAGAATTGGGTTATGCTCGTGTAAAATATTTAGTTTTTAGGAGTAGTTTTACAGCCTCCTTAATTAAAATGTGAATCTTAGTTGATACTTGGATCTGAAAGTGCAGAAACACCAGCCTGAAAAGGCAGCAAATAGAGACTGAAAATTGTCGTGTAATTATGTACTGACTGTATGTACTAATATTTGTAATTCGACTGTAAGGTTTCTGCTTCATGACTGTAAGACAAGTTACTATGACATAATTGACTGATTATACCTTATAGTCAGTGAGGTAACTTACATAGTGGTATCGGTGTTTTACGAGTTAGCATTTTTACAGTTTGATGCTTGGAGTTTTTGTTATCTGATGGAAGTAAGAGCAGATGCTTGTTGGGACATATTCTTGCATATTGGGAGAGGTTTATTGGCATTCTTGTTTAATATACTCACAACCTTTATAAGTTGAATTTGCATCCAATGAGATCCCACCAAGTATCTTTTCTGTGGTTCAGCATCTCCACTTCATTTTGTCATAAATATAAAGCTTAGCTGTTTTAGCCTTTAAAGGGTGAGAAAAATGCTTTGGAACTGAAGATCTATTTGTTGGAGCTCAGCTTGTGTCTTCCCTAAAACTAACCTGCAGACTCGCTTCCAGGTAATTCAACTACGAAAAGCATGTAGTCATCCTTACCTTTTTGCCGGTATAGAACCGGAACCATATGAAGAGGGAGAACACCTAGTTCAGGTACTGTATCTGTTGCTGCTGATTGCCATTGTTCTTAATTTTGTGTTTGTAGATTTCACTCTGGATATGCACCTTATATAATTGCGATCTACCTGGCAGTTACTTAGTTAAGAGTATGTAGCTGGTAGTTATTTTTAGCATTAAAAGATCATGCTGCATTCTTTTGTATTTATTATTTTAATGTCCCATCGCAAAAAAAGTATGGAATTCTTATCTTCTCACCTGATACTACTGCTCAGGCTAGCGGCAAACTGCTAATTTTAGATCATCTTCTTCAAAAATTTCATGCATATGGGCATAGGGTTCTTCTTTTTGCTCAGATGACTCAAACACTTGATATATTGCAGGTAAATGTTTGTAATCTGGTATCTTTCACAAAAAATATACTAGAAATGTTTGAACTGTTTCTTCTTCCTTGTTAATCTTATGCAGGATTATCTGGAATTGAGGAAATATTCTTATGAGCGTCTTGATGGTTCAATTCGTGCGGAAGAGCGGTTCGCTGCAATCAGGAGCTTCAGTCACCAGTCAGTCAATAAAAGATCAAAGTCTGAAGCCGAACAAAATGCAGCATTTGTTTTCTTGATTTCAACAAGAGCTGGTGGAGTTGGATTGAATCTTGTGGCTGCTGATACAGTGAGTGCCAATTGCTAGCATAACTTCTATTATCAAATGGTTTAAGGTTATATGCTTGGGTTAATCAACATATTGTGCAAGTATTTTTTTCCGAATATATATTGTACAAGTACTTTTTTCCCGAATATATATCGTACAAGTAAGCAGTGCTCGTTTCATCAACTTTTTCTCCTCTTGAGATATGGAAAAAGGTGAATGGACAATTGGATTATACCCGAAAGTGAAGTTGTAATGCACGAGTAGAACATCTGAACTGTTCAAATTCAAGCTTAGACTGGTTCGACGCTTGATCTCAAATTTGTTAAAGAATATTATCCTCATTCATGGATATTGATGCGCTTCTCTTTTCCTAATCATTATCATTGTGACGTTTAGCTTATGAGTTATACCATCAAGGAAAAAGTGCTGATAGCTCGTATTTGCTGACAACATGTATCACAGTGATGCCAATCGATACTAACTGGGTGATAGTTGGAGCATATATTAGGAAGTCATAGTTTAACTGGACCTGCCGATGCTTAATGATGCAATTCTTGCAAGTTAATTGAATAATGTACTTTAGTTCTTCTTTTAAGTTTGATTTCAAGTGCAGAAAAATAATCATTGCTGTTTCTTTTGGCCACTGCAGAGTGGTCTTACTAACATCTGGACCCGTCTTACCCTTATTGGACATCCATTTCTTTCATCTCCTTGACAATTTGTGGTGGTGTAGGTCATATTTTATGAGCAAGATTGGAATCCCCAGGTAGACAAGCAGGCCTTGCAGCGTGCTCACCGAATTGGTCAAACAAACCACGTGTTATCGATAAATTTAGTCACAGAGCAGACAGTTGAGGAGGTGAGAAGAAGATTGAGATTTTACTTCAAAGTTGATATTTAGTTCCTAAAGGAAGGTTCTGACTGTGCAGGTCATCATGCGTAGAGCTCAACGGAAGTTACAGCTTAGCTACAACATTGTAGGAGATGATGTCTTGGAACAGGAAGGGAAAGAGATGGCAGGAGCTGAAGCTAGTGACTTGCGATCTGTTATACTTGGCTTGCATATGCTAGATCCTGAAGAGGTAACCAATGAAGAATCAGATCAACTTGATAGTACTGAATTGACTGCAATGGTAGAAACAATTATTGCATTTCGCAATAAAGAGCGTTCAGTCAAAGATAACAAGTTGGAGGTTAAGCCAGTTAACTTGTTAAGTGAGTTCAATGTTGTTATGAAAAGGGGTCCAGAGTCCGTTAAGCTTGATCAAGTTCTTGATGAAGCTTCATATCTCGAGTGGGTTAAGAAATTCAAGGAGGCAGCACAAACCAACCAAAATACAATTTTCGAGCTGGGAGATAGGAGAAGCTTGCCTGAAGAAAAGCATCTAAAAGCTGAAGCTGCAAAGAGAAAGGCAGAGGAGGAGAAATTTTCAAAATGGGAAGCTCTTGGATACCACTCATTATCGGTCAAAGATCCTATATCAGCTCCGGATACTGATATCTCCTCCGATTCTGGAGCTGTTCACTTTGTTTACGGGGACTGCACCCGTCCTTCTAAAGTGTCTCCATCAGAGCCAACCATTATATTCAGGTGTATATGAAACATTTATCTTTTCTAGTCAAGGTTGTGATGCTTATAGCAGCTTCTATAGAAAGTATTTTGACTGCTGGTTTAACTGCACGATTTTATTTTAAGCTTTCATTGTTGGGTTGGAGATGTTTATGAGTACTTAAATTATTAATTTGGAGATAAACAGAGGACACTTGCATTTGATAATTGCTTAAAAGCACCCAAGCTTGGCAAAAATTCATCTATACTGCATGTTCTGATTCCTTATCAATTTTGGCAGCTGTGTTGATACATCAGGAAACTGGGGCCATGGGGGTTTGTTTGATGCATTGGCAAGACTGTCAACTAGTGTACCCGCTGCATATGAGCGAGCTTCTGAATTTGGTGATCTTCATCTAGGCGATCTCCATCTTATAGAGATAACAGGTAAATTTGGGGCTTTTACTAGTCAAGATCATGTGCTTGTTTTCTGTGACATGACTACCACTGTTGTTCAAGGTTCTTAACTTGCCCTATGCTTGTCAGTTCTCTATGCTAATTAAGGAACTCATTGAGTTGTGTTATTCAGGGGTACTTTGATACTTATGAGAGAAGAGGTGCATGTGCGCATGCATTTCTTCCACCTTAATTACCTTTAGATTAGTTCTCTTTAGACGAATGTTTCCTTTCTATGATGTTTATTATCATTTTGCACACATAAGTTTGCTTCTCAGCTAGTTGATTACCTCCTCGTGCATTTATAGTTGAGTCAGCCATGGTAATTAATTTGAAATCATGGGACGTTTGTTTAACTCAGCATATCTTGACTTGCCATTAGGAGTCTTTGTAAGTATATAAAATGTTATGGTAGTAGATATGCACACTACATTGATAGAAAAGCTTGAGGGTTCACACTAGTGTAAGTGGAAGTTAAGAAAAAAATAGAAATCTAAATCGGCGGAGAACAAAAATAAATGATAGATTCCACACGGGCTTCCGTTGATTTTGGAGTCTTTGTAAGTATATAAAATGTTATGGTAGTAGATATGCACACTACATTGATAGAAAAGCTTGAGGGTTCACACTAGTTTAAGTGGAAGTTAAGAAAAAAATAGAAATCTAAATCGGCGGAGAACAAAAAGAAATGATAGATTCCACACGGGCTTCCGTTAATTGGTGGCTTCCATGACCTTCAGTACACCTAATGTAAGCTACTGCTGAATTTTTTAAAATGAGAAAGAATATTGCTCAAAATGTACTCGTTCTGTAGTTACCTTTCCTTTTCTGTACTCTCCTCCCCCTGGTCACTTAATCCTGTCAAATTTCTTTTATTGGTCTTATGCTTTGCTTTAATTAATTCTCTTGCTAAATCTCCGCACAATCATTGTGATGTAGAGGATGTCGCTAATGGCAGTGATTCACCTCATGCTCCTCAATGGGTAGCTTTAGCTGCTGTGCAGTCATACAACCCTAGGCGCAAAGTCCCACGTGGCAGTATCTCCATCCCTGACTTGGAGAGATGTCTGTCAAAAGCATCGTATTCAGCTGCTCAGAAGTCTGGTATTTCCAATGTCCATGCTTCTAGAAACATTTCTTCTGCTTTACTTGTGGTTTGAGTTCTCTATGGTTTTGTTTGGTCTGCATTTGAGTTCCTAATTTCAATTTTGTCTTTGATAACTGAGTGGAACTTAGTGGAGAATGGGCCTGCCCGTCTACCCTTCTCCACTTACATACCAAACTTTTGTCTATGGCATGGTTGAAACTCACGATGTGCGCCTAACCCAAACATCACGCGCTCTTACTGCTAGACCAAAGCCCAACCTGAGCCTTAGGAGTACAGTATAACGACAGGTTGAATGGGGGATGTGCTATGGGATGGGTGCCTCAAAAAGAAAGAAGATTTCTTATTTTTTTCCTTTGGAATTTGGTGGTTCACAATGCTTCGACGCTTCCCATGATGCGACGGGATGCGCTTCTCCTAATTCCACAAGGTTGCGACAGAGCTTAACGTAAGTCTCGGTTTAGAATGACAATGATTTACGTTCACATGGCACACGATTCCATTAACTTATACTTGAGATCACGATGGAGGACCTAACGTACGATCATTGGCTATGACCCAGCCACATTTGCATTGTGCAATGATGAGAAAACTTTGCTGATCTCTTAGATACAGTATAGTATCGATCAGTGTGATCTCCTCTGGTACATACTAGCATATATTGATCAATCAACTAAGCCTCAATCCCAAATTAATCGGGGCCATGAATTCTCCAAATCCATGTCATGTACATTTCATGCCAATAAGGCAATAATAACTAACTTGTCATGCCAGACAGATAGTTGGTGATATACCTTCTGATGTTGAGATGGATAGAACTAACGGAAGAGAAATACCAGCAGGAGGTAGTTTAAATACTAAAATTGCATTTGTTATTCAAAATTAAGTGAAATAAGCGGCAAAAATTGAGTATCTTTTGGAGACAGGTTCCAAGCTGATATCGATTTCAGTGTTTCTAAGTACAAGAATAGAGAACAAATGCAACAAGTGTTCCTAGAAGAGAGCAAATGAAAATCAAGAACACAAAGCTAATCTGTTTCCTCCTCGTTGGAACCGTGAAACAAGGAATATATATGTAATTTAAGTCTCAGAACATTATTTTTCTACTATTAAGTATTACGTTTCAAGCATACTAGTAAAATTGAATAATAAGTAGTGGGACTATATGAATAGCAACCAACTTGTATGTGTGTGTGTGTGTGTGTATATATATATATATATATATATATATATATATATATATATATAAAGAGTATATTTTGGTAATGGCTGTAACAGCTTTAGTTACAGCGAATTGTAGTAATATACACGTTCGGAAGAATTTTAACTGAAATACAAAGTTACATGTTTTCACTCGTATAATTGATGATTCAAGGTGATCTTTTCTATAATATTATTGGTTGCGACTAATTCCGTTCAATTCTTTTGTCAAATTTAAAATTTTCTGAGTTGTTTGATTCAATTCTGATGGGTACATTTTAAGAGATTTTTCTGTCATTCATTTTGACGAAGAAAAACTTACATTTTAGATTCCTTCTGTAGAATAACTGTTTGTGGTTATTCATGTTCGACTCCACTGGGAAAATTGGCCGAGATGACACTATAAATTAGAAAAGCTAAACATGACTAGCATCTTAATTGTTAGAATAACAAGAGACTAAATATGCGTTTGGACAATATTTTAGTTGAAGTCGAAAAAAGAGTATTTTAAATCGAAGTTGGAAAAACAATGTGGAAGTTGAAGTTGTTAGGACATGAACTTCACTTGCAAAAGTTGCTTGTGAATGTTGGAAATTTGTGACTGGAATTTGAAGAATTTTCTTGAAATACACCTTCAAATGCACTGATTCAGAATCTCTGTGGATAGAGTTACCTGGTATCTGTGGTGGTGGGAGATAACAGGTGCTGCGTAGAATTAGTCAAGGTGCGCGCAAGTTGGCCTTGACACCACGGTAATAAAAAAATGCTCATCATGATGAGCTATGTTGTCCCTAGTCAGGAATTTTCTGGGATGTGGCGCGCACATGCGCTGATATGGCAGGTAGGTCTGAGGCTATTAGTAAAAATAAGTAGTACAAGAAATTTCTGTAATTTTTTCAATATTTACCAGTTTATTATACTGCCAAAAGCATTTGTTCAAAAGTTTGCTTGGCTATAACAAGGTGCATACCCAGCTATTATCATGTTTACAGTTGGAAGCATTGCTCAAATATCCTCATTGATGGCGACTTTTTTTTATTCCACTGCAATATCCTAACCGTTTATTTTATGCTTTTTGATATTTCAAGCATCAATCCACATGCCAAGAATCGGTTATCAGGATGGTTCTGATAGGTCAGAATGGTATACAATTGAACGTCTGCTGCGGAAGTACGCTGCTCTCCACGGCATAAATATTTTTGTGTAAGTTCCTCTATTGTTTGTGTTACAATTTTAATCCCGTTTGTATGTGTGCATGTATGCTTCAAAAGTTGGTGGTGGTATTAGATTTTGTAATATTGATACCTTTGGATGTTTGTGTCTAGCATGCACATAATAGGGCATGCCTTTGCAGTTTACCTCTTCTCTAAAGGGGAAAGAGCAGCCAAAATCCAGCCTTTGCAGTTTACCTCTTCTCTACAGGGGAAAAAGCAGCCAAAATCCGTTTTCTGAGTTGGTTCAAGTGAAATATTAACTACTGCCACTCTAAAACAAGAACAAGCCCTCGTTTTAAGATTCCATAAGCATAATTCCTTATATTTCACGTGTTCAGGTATTATTTCCGACGTTCAGCACAGAGCTAAGAGATGAATACCTCGGTGTTCCATCAGCAATTGGACAACATCAGGGAACAGTCCCGTAAGTGCAGATTTTGACCTTATGCAGCATGAAGTTGATCAGTCTGGAACATTCTAGATGTCCAAATGGAGAATACCTGTCTCCCTTTGGTCAAGATGTAAGGTAAGCAAGCCAATTTGATGTAGAAACCTCCTTCGTGGAGGTTTATGTTTTCTCAGGCTGTTAGTTATGGTCAAAGCAAATGCCTATACAAGCTAATCCATGGTTCGGTAGCTAGAAGTTGTTTGTACAAAACACTCGTACTGGGTACTTTGTAAATATTTGCACCTTATCACTTAACTATGCTAAATGAATGTGCTTTGGCGTAAACAACTAGTGTGAATTAGTGATGAGTTAAGATATTTCATAGTTTTGATGATTTGACAAATACGCCAAGGATCAGGTCCTTGATCAGGTCCCCTGGGTATTGGGTACTGTACGAAACATGACAGCTGTAAAGTTGTGTGCACTGTTCCGATTGGCAGAACTGCAGTAGCACAGGTGCAGCATGCTGGAGGTCAAGCCTGTAGCTAAAGGCCAATATAAAAAGATGAAAGGTCCCTATTCATGGTCACATGCTCCCTAATATATATACAACATGTTGCTAGGTTAAAGATCAACACTTGCAACTCTGAAAATTATATTTTTCTCAAGTGCATCCGCCACCCCCCTCAAGGTGCTCGCAAGAACAAAGCCTCAACAAGCCAAAGGACCAGATCCCTGAACTGAAGATGCTTCAAGTTCTTAAGTTGTTGAGTCTTTGTTCCTTTGTTCTATAAATTGTAAACCTACTCTTCTCTTTTAAGAAGCTGTTTGTAGGTGCTTGAATTCTCAAGAGTTGCTTGTAAGAAGTTTATCTTCACAAGCTTTTGAGTGGTGCATTAGGCTAGAGTTAGTCTAGGTGTATTAGTTTGAATTCTCAGAAGTTGTTTGTAGGCTGTTGCTAACGTCCAAATCCACCCTATTAATTAGAATGGGCACGGTCGTATGCAAATATAATTTACCCAACTATGAGTCGGGGTCGAATCCCACAGAGAACAATATGTAGGTGATTTAAGCAGATTAGGAATTATCACTAACAATAGCTATGCCCGAACGCATCAATGGTTGTTTTTGATAAGGTTTTTATAAAATATGGAAATATAAATTCTAATCTACAAAGCAAGTAAATTGATCAATGGCAACAAGAATGGAAGAAGGGAAACTACTTCTCAAGTAACGATCCAATCTATTTCACGAATTGTAAATAATAGCAAGTTTATGTTATTTAGCCTCGGATAATGACTCTAAATTAACTTCTTCCGAAGATTAACTAGACTACCCAATTGAAGATCCCTCAAGCAATTAGGAGCATTAAGAACACCCGAATATGGCTACAAGTGGTATTGCCTATTCCTAGGTCAACTTCCATTAGATGAGGGTTAACGCCCCAAATTCATGTTAATTATTCTATCCCAACTCCGTTCTTCCTCTTCCGAGTTTCAAACAAAGTAAATGGGCGAGTTCAAAGGTTAGCTAATCCAATGAAAACATTCAAGAACAAGAATAATTAAAATAGCAAAAACTTACTTGATTAAGAACAATGCAAATGAATAAATAAGCACAACAAGAGTATCAATCTTAATTGTCACCAAGAGATTTCCATCAACAAGGATTAAAAAGAAGAGAGAACATTTTTGTAGGAACCCTAGCCTCCAACTTGTGGGAGCTGCCAAAGATAATCTGATATTTTGCCCTAGTTTTCTATTTATATGAACTGGGATGGAAGGCATCGTCAAAATCCGAGTTCTGGTCGAAAACGCTGAAAAATCCTTCAATGCGATCGCGCCACGTCACTGCCCGATCGCGTGTAATTGCTTCGTTTACGAATCGCGAACGCGCGAAGAGGAACCGCGATCGCGCAGGGTCACAGACGCGCGTGACCGCGACCGCGTGAACTAACTGCGCGTTCGCGCAGTGTCACGGACGCGCGTCACCGCGAGCGCGTGATCTTGCCGCGCGATCGCGAAGAGCAATATTTCGCGAAAATTTCCAGAACTTCCAGTTATCCCCAGTTTTGCAACTTTTTTGCTTGTTTTCCACACTTAGGCTCTAGGGACCTCGTATAACCTGAAACATGACAAAAACCACGTAAAATAATACAGACTTGCTTAAAAACAAGTAAAACTTATAGTTAAAAAGCATCGATTATGGTGTAAATTCACGCCACATCAACACCCCCAACTTAAAGTATTTGCTTGTCCTCAAGCAAGCCATACAAACCACGACTCAATCTAATACCTAGATATCATAGAATAACAATGTCTATATTGGTTTTGACTCTGAACTACCGGCATGCATGTTTTTCTTCCAAGGACCACCCTAATTTCTGTTTTAAAGCAACATACACAACTCAAGAACACTACGACTAACCATGAAGCTTCAATGAATGACATCATATTATCGAACATATTATGGTGCACACAAACGCTACTTTAGGCGGTCACTTTATTTTGTTCAATTTTCATCCTTATGCCCTCACATAGACCAAAGAATGTCCCAACACACATATATACGACAAGAATGGGACGAAGACGAAAGAGAAGAGAAAAACACTCACACTCACAAAGAAAATTCATATTTACACATGCAAATACCATAGGCTTGCCCTTATTTTCTATGTTCTCATCCTAGGATTGTTCGGTTGTGATCTCATTAGGACTTGTTTCGGCTTGTAATGTAGGTTTAGGGACGGGTCGGATACTTTTTGGATATTAGTGACTCACCCTCCTTGAACACTACAACATCTTTTCACCTTAGTTCGCCTCTTTTCTTTCCACCCCTTTATTTTCTTTCAGTTTTCAACCTCGATGTGGTTTTACTTCTAACCAACCTAGAATTCTTTTTGCGTTACAGTTTTCTGATATTTTTTTTTTTTTTTTTTTTTATATATATATATATGCAGCTACCACATCGAATCTTCACTAGCAAACTCCACCACCCCCAACTTATGTTTTGAACATGTACTCCACATTTAATTCACCTCCAACTTAGACATTTTGCCTCATCTAATTAATAGCATCAAGGAGGGAACGGGTGTGAAGATGAATTAATTTCACAAAGGGTAAGGTTTCATAATTGGCTAGCCAAGAAAAAGGTCAAAAAGGCTCAAAAGGGGAAACTAGGGGTATTTTCAGCTTTTGGAGAGGCTTATTTAGGCACAGTGACTTATTTACCCAAAGAAAGCCTAAGATCATTTCACAACCAAACTAACTTTCGTATTTCAAACAAGACCAACCGGGCAAGTTCTAGATTATACATGCATAAACAGAATCAAACTAACACTTCACACACACATCGGCATAAGGACAATAATTTTTACACTTGTGACCTCCTAAGTAGTAATTCATCACACACAACACCCCAATAATCACAATGTCATATAAAGAATCAATCATGTCAGACAATAACTGTTCTAAGTATGCATTTTTCAATTTTTCGAGGGGTCCAAAAATTTCAACAAACACAATACATACCATTAGTTATCAAGTAGTACCAAATAAAACAAAATTATTCTATTCAACCTAAGCAACATCCTAAACATGCCAGTTTCAACAAAATAAAACTCCCCTCAGGAAAAGAACTCTGGCAAAGAAAAGCCGAGGAGGTTCCTACCCCTAACCAAAAAACTTGCAGTGTCCTCACTGCAGTACATCAACACAGAAAAAACTTTTTTTTTTTTTTTTTTTCATACCTCCTAGCACTGCGTGCTATGGTCATCTCTGCTCACTCTCTGAACTGGAGCTGCTGGGCTCTGGCAGGACAAAATTGTCCTCATTTTCCTCCTCGTCGTGCTGTGCTCCGCATACACTCCTCAGAATGCTCATCATTTTGTTCAGGAATTTGCTTTGCTTCTTGGCATGCTCCCTTGCCTTTTTCTGCCTCCTCTCTATTTTTCCTTGCTTTTCTTTGATATGCTTCATGTCCTCCACCACACCTGCTAATGTCGGACCAATAGGAACAGAGGGAGCTATAGATGTGCCTTCGCCATGTGGGCCCGCAGGGAGACTAGCTACTAGCTGCTGGATCCGATTGTCCACCCCATGGACCTGGGTGGAGATATATTGGAAAGGCCTGGCGGCTTCTTGCAGTGGTGGCAAGATTGGTATAGCCATGGGAGGGGCTGATGCCCCACCAATAGAATCTGATGCAGTAGATGTGAACTGCTCAAATGATGATGTTGCTAATCAATCTTCCTCTTCTTCTGTACATTACCAGGCCCTCTCTTTTTCAACGGATAAATCGGTCCAGCAGGCCCTTTTTCTCTGTCGCCTGGTCTCGTGGGCACTCCATCAGTGGAGCACAAGTAAGTGATCAATGATGGGAAGAATAAGCTCTTGGTCCGTTCAAGCACCACCTCCCGGATTTCCTGCATAATGAGTCTCCCCACGTCAACAGGCAATCCTTCCATCACAGCACAAATTACTTTAGCCCTCTCAAGCGGCACCTCTGAATCATGTTTTGAAGGCAGCACCCTGGATGTGACAATATCAAGCCAAGTTTTGGCTTCAGCGGTGAACTCTGCAGAGTCAATCCTTTTCTGCATTGTGTTTAGCCACTTTGGTTGTTCCCCACCGTGAAGGTGGGTCACAAACCATTGTTGCCGCAGGTTTTCGTACATCTGTGCCATCTCGCTGTTGTCACCATCCTGCAGATTATAATAGGCATTGATTCTTGAGGCATTGCACAGGACATCCACACCTCTGACTTTGACAATTGCCCTATGTGTAATGTCTGCCTCTGCAGCATTTGCGTAGAATTCCCGCACCAGGGTATGATTTGCCCTGATTGGTTCATCTGCAAAGCGTATCCAGCCGCTTGTCACCAACCTTCCATAGAACTCGGGCATCTTTTCTTCCAAACTTTCTGTTACAAAGCCCCTCTCTTCAATGAAGCTCTTTCCCAGCAGTCTATCATATAGCTTTGAACATTTTGCTGACTGGAAGGTGGTGGTGTCATAATATTCAATCAATGGTACTTGGGCAGCACTGGATGATGAAGCCATTTTTTGAGTTTAAGTACCTACAAAGCAAACACAATGCATATGAACACCTATAATGATGTATAATGAGGAGTTGGGTTAAGGAAATTGGTCCCCCAAGTTTTGAGTAGCTCTGCGCGAGCATTCTGTTTGGGCACTGCCATTTTTCCTTCAGCGCGATCGCGTGGCAACCAGGCGCGATCGCGCCAATTTGAGATATTCCTTTAGCGCGATCGCGCAAGGAACTGGCGCGATCGCGCAAATTTGAGCCATTTATTCAGCGCGATCGCGTCTATTATCAGCGCGATCGCGCTGAGTCATTTCAGATTCTCAGAAACATTTTCACAAACAGGTTATGGGCATCATTTTTGGGGCTTCAATTCAATGATTTTAAGCACGTATTTTGCCCCATTTTTTTTTTCATATATCAGCACCCATCTCTCAACTCACATCACTCAACAACAAACAACCATTTATATAACAAGAAATTCAACAATTTTATCATATATTCATGCTTAAACAAGTGGAAGAAAATTTTTCTTTCACAATTTCTAACATGGAAAGATGATAAAAACAACCCTAGGATCAAGACAGTGAAAGAATCACATACCTTGTGGTTGCAAGTTGAAGAATTCTTCTTAAAAATTGAAGTTGAATTTGAGAGAAAATTGAGAGAATTTTTGAGAAAAAGTGAAGGAAATGATGGGTTTCTACCGTTTTACCTTTCTTTACTCTGTTTTGAAAACTGAAAACGCGCCTCTGCGCGATCGCGTGGTGATGTGGCGCGATCGCGCAGAGTAATTTTTTTTTTTTTTTTTTTACCGCGATCGCGTAGGTTCTTTGCGCGATCGCGAAGAGTAAAATTCGCCCAAATTTTTCCAGATTCAGAAAATAAGCACAGAAACCAGTCTAACAAATTACAGAAACCAGCAGCTACTGATTTGTGGCTGTTCTAAAAACTCAACCTATTCAAAACAATTCCAAAAATTGTGAAATTTTGCAGATTAGTCACAAATCATAAACTAAACAATTCTAAAAAAAAAAATCAAATTTCAAAAATGATTAAAAAAAAAAAAAAAAAAATTTTAAAAACGATGGGTTGCCTCCCACCAAGCGCTTAAGTTAACGTCGCGGCACGACGGATACCAACTTTACCGCTTTTCTCGCCATTTGGAGCATATGAATTTTCGCCCCAACTTTGAATCAAGATTATGATGACGCTCATGGGGCGGTGGCAGAAAAACAAAGAGGCCAACTCTCGGATGTCTCATTTTGCACTTTGTGGCCTTTGAGTGAGGAATGTCATTTTGTCTTCTTGGTATAGCAAACTTTAAAATAAAAACGCTTTCTTCTTCATATTCAAAATTCTCTATTGGCTCAGTTAGTTCAACTTTCATATCATCAACCAAGCACAATGTTGAAAAATGGTTAGAATGTGGTCCAACGCGCTCAAATTCCAAGTTTGCATGAATTTTGACATTCTTACCCATTAATGAACTAGAGTCTTCAAAAACGATGTCATGAACTTTTTTATGCAACTCTAGTATCATTTCTTCAATCTCGGCATCATTCACTATTCTAGGATTTGTTGGTTGGTAATTTATGATTAGCTCTTGAAAATCAATAGTGGCCACTTCTTCATTGGAAACCAACTTAAAACTACTATCCATGGCCTTTTGATATTGAGTGTTACATTCCTCAATCTTTGCATTCAATTCGGCCTCCAATTTTTGGATAGCAATTTCAAGTGACTCCATTTCTTGACTTTGCTCAACATGCATTTTTAGATATTCTTCCATCATCCGTGAAAAGCCTTCACGGTGATTTTCATAGGCTTCAAGTTGTTGAGCTTGATTCATTAGCCAATCTTGGCTCAAAATTTCCTCTTTGTCAAGTTTTTCTTCATGGTGAGAATCGTCCAAAGCTTGTAAAAATCCTAACATGGAGAAATCCATGTTTTGGACAGTTTCATCATCTCCATGTTGAACTACTTCCCACCAATTGGCCACAATCTTCCCATATTTTTCATTTCTCGCCATAATGCCATTCAACATTTCCTCAATTTTCTCTTTTCGAGAATTGGAAATTTCTTCTTCATGACTTAGCTCATTTTCTTCAAGTTGAACCATTTCTTCAATTTCACAACTCTCGTTGTGGTCACAAGAATTTCCGGGCTCATCTTGTAAATTTGAAATCTCTTCTTCAACTACTTCATTTTGAGGAATAGGCACATCCATGGAAATTGAAAATTTTTCATCCTCAAGTGATTTGTTCATTTCTAAAATGGATTGCCCGACGAGTTCTCGCTCCTCCTCCCTTTCCCGGTCAAAGTATGCTTGGAGCAATTCCATGGTACCTTCATATTTGGTACTTTGCCCTTCGTTTGCCATATCATTGTTCCTATCAAACTCAAAAGCACAACTAGCATTTTCGTTAGAACAACTAGGGGGAGGGGAAGTGAAATAATTGGGACAATCACCCCAATGTCCACCTTGACCACCACATATATTACAAATACTCTCATCATAGGATTGAGACGGTGCACACATCTCTCTCCCGGGAGCATATTCACAATCTTGCCAAAAGTGGGGTCCTCCACAATATGGACATGGGTCATCAAAATATGGATTACAACCATCAAACCCATTTTCATTCCAAGATGCCATTTTTTTTATTTTTTTTTTATTTTTTTTTTATATAAAAAAAAAAAACACAGAAAACACTTACACAAATATTTACGGGTTCGGTTCAAAGCAAGTTAGCTTATTTCCCAAACTAACCCAAATACGCCAAATTGTCCCCTGGCAACGGCGCCATTTTTGATAACGTCCAAATCCACCCTATTAATTAGAATGGGCACGGTCGTATGCAAATATAATTTACCCAACTATGAGTCGGGGTCGAATCCCACAGAGAACAATATGTAGGTGATTTAAGCAGATTAGGAATTATCACTAACAATAGCTATGCCCGAACGCATCAATGGTTGTTTTTGATAAGGTTTTTATAAAATATGGAAATATAAATTCTAATCTACAAAGCAAGTAAATTGATCAATGGCAACAAGAATGGAAGAAGGGAAACTACTTCTCAAGTAACGATCCAATCTATTTCACGAATTGTAAATAATAGCAAGTTTATGTTATTTAGCCTCGGATAATGACTCTAAATTAACTTCTTCCGAAGATTAACTAGACTACCCAATTGAAGATCCCTCAAGCAATTAGGAGCATTAAGAACACCCGAATATGGCTACAAGTGGTATTGCCTATTCCTAGGTCAACTTCCATTAGATGAGGGTTAACGCCCCAAATTCATGTTAATTATTCTATCCCAACTCCGTTCTTCCTCTTCCGAGTTTCAAACAAAGTAAATGGGCGAGTTCAAAGGTTAGCTAATCCAATGAAAACATTCAAGAACAAGAATAATTAAAATAGCAAAAACTTACTTGATTAAGAACAATGCAAATGAATAAATAAGCACAACAAGAGTATCAATCTTAATTGTCACCAAGAGATTTCCATCAACAAGGATTAAAAAGAAGAGAGAACATTTTTGTAGGAACCCTAGCCTCCAACTTGTGGGAGCTGCCAAAGATAATCTGATATTTTGCCCTAGTTTTCTATTTATATGAACTGGGATGGAAGGCATCGTCAAAATCCGAGTTCTGGTCGAAAACGCTGAAAAATCCTTCAATGCGATCGCGCCACGTCACTGCCCGATCGCGTGTAATTGCTTCGTTTACGAATCGCGAACGCGCGAAGAGGAACCGCGATCGCGCAGGGTCACAGACGCGCGTGACCGCGACCGCGTGAACTAACTGCGCGTTCGCGCAGTGTCACGGACGCGCGTCACCGCGAGCGCGTGATCTTGCCGCGCGATCGCGAAGAGCAATATTTCGCGAAAATTTCCAGAACTTCCAGTTATCCCCAGTTTTGCAACTTTTTTGCTTGTTTTCCACACTTAGGCTCTAGGGACCTCGTATAACCTGAAACATGACAAAAACCACGTAAAATAATACAGACTTGCTTAAAAACAAGTAAAACTTATAGTTAAAAAGCATCGATTATGGTGTAAATTCACGCCACATCAGCTGTTTACCTACTTA
This sequence comes from Lycium barbarum, assembly GCF_019175385.1. Classification (NCBI taxonomy): domain Eukaryota; kingdom Viridiplantae; phylum Streptophyta; class Magnoliopsida; order Solanales; family Solanaceae; genus Lycium; species Lycium barbarum. Next base: position 117,107,078 of record NC_083342.1, read on the forward strand.
AGCTTTGAGTGATACATTTGTCTAGAGGTAGGCAAGGTGTATTAGTTTGCTTGGCTAGAGGTAGTCAAGAGTTGCTTACAATAGGGTTATTGTAAGGGTGAGGGATTAAGGGTTTAATTCCTAGGTTGCAATAGGTTGTAATCTAAACATTGCTCTGTTTAGTGAAGTTGGAAATCCTACTGCTGGGATAGGTCGTGATTTTTAATCCCTTGAGTAAGAAGTTTTCAACGTAAATATCTTGCCTTATTTACTTTCTGTCATTATCTATGAAAACAGTTCAAGGACCAGGTCCCTTAGACTGTTTTGGTGAACTCTCAGGTTGTGAACTCATAAAGTGTGAACTCATAGGTTCTATCAATTAGTATTTTCTTCTCCTTTGTCACCTGCTAGGGACAGAGATATGAGATCGAGAGAACATTTAGTTTTAATCTTTAGGAACTAGTTTATTATAAAAAATAAATGATTGGTGGCTTGAATGAAATAAGTCGTTAAGTTGACCGGATGGATACGGAGGATTCATACTTTTGTATTGTACAATCTCACGTTCAAATTCCCTAAGCATGTTTTACAACTTGGATTGCTGTATGGTATGTGTCTAAACATTTTCTTCACATTTCTGTTGAATACTTGAATATAGCTTATAATCTGTTTTGTCATGTAATTTAAACTTGGTGACTTAAGTGGTATTCTCCTGTACTTAGTCTATACGCATGAATTTCTTTTCACAATTATTATAGCTTTAGTTTATTCCTCAAAGTTTGTCATCTTTTTCCAACTTTAGTTTTAAAGAAATTGAATTGGGAATTTATAGGACTCACACCTATGTCTTGAGACTAAACATTGATGGAAAGATTTTAGTATGGTATCTGAGAATTAAAAGTGGAAAGCAAGTCATGTAAATTACGCATTGTGGACTTTTGGTGATGGGAGATGGGCTGTTTGGGTACATCAGTTTTTACATAAAGTTGTCCATGACCCCCCCTCTCCTCTCCTTTTTTGCAAGTTTCCACATTAGGAGCTTTAGTAGTAGATAATTCATGATGATGGAACCCATCCACAAATTTATTACATACGGAGTGTTTCAAAACTATGAAAACTTAGATATAGAAACATGAAATTCAAGCCATTTATCCAGCATTAATGCCACAGTAAGCTTTAGCAGTGCTGTGAATCATGGAGTTAGCACCAGAGAGGTAATACCAAGCTAATCCAACATTATCGAAAGGCTTGTATTGTAAAGGATGTGTTTCATCCACCAATTCGTCAGGTATATCTGTTATTCCTTTGTTGAATGTGAATAAGGCCAATGTGTACCTCTGCTTATCCTCTTTCAGCAACACTTGGTGCCTTGGTGCATATATTCTTCCATTGCTCCATGCCTACTCCACAAAACAAATTAAGTATACTAGCACAATATTGGTAAATGTTAAGTAGAGTATGCGTTCGATAAAGAATGGCTACGTTCTAAGTATGATGGTTAAACGTTAAATTTTTGGTGTAAATTTTAAAATGTTGATTTCTTTTTTTGAAAGAAAACACAAAACTTACATATTTGAGACTATATAAAAATATTATAAATCAGAACTTTAAATGGAGAATAATAATATTTTGCATTGTTTTTTACAGTTAGATATTTCATAAAAAATAATTTGTCGCACAAATTTTAAAAGTTAAATACCTAATTGTTTTTAATATATGTTGTAGACTTGTAGCAAAAGAGATGTTTTCACGTTTGATCATTGAGCTTTATCTATGATAACAATAAATTTACAAGACCATTTTTATCTAGCATTAAAAGAACTGATTTTTACCTATTATATATAACGGTAAAACTATAAAATTAGTTTTTGTTACATTTAAATAATTGAGCTACGTGTGACCTTTACCACTAGTTTTATGTGACAAAGAAGATCGTTTTTGACTTTATTATTAATGTGAACAAGATTTAACAGTTTAAGTGTGACAAAAATTATTTTGTGACTTTAGTGAATAAACTCAGTGAACATACACACAATTAACAAGCAGAAAAAAGGTTTAGCTAGTCAAATAGTGATTGTATACGAGTTATCGTTTATTTGTGCTTGTGGAAGGTAATAGGTACTCATTGAAATAGTTAAGGCATGCACAAGCTAACTCGAACACCATCGTTTTAAAAATAAATTGTGACAGACTGACAGTATCGTATAAAAAGATAAAGGGTGCAACAACAACCAAACCTCATAAGCATCACCAGCCATGAAGACAAAGCAGAAGGAGGGACATCCACAGCAATCCACTCGCCATTCTTGGTCTCAACTTGCAAACCATTTACCTGATTCTGAAAGAGAAGTGTGGAGAAGCTCTTATCTGTGTGTATGGTGGCGCCGACATTGTCGGTGCTGTCTGCCGTCGCTGGTGGTGGTGCTGGTGCTGTGTACTTGATAGGGCGGAGGAGGTATGTAGTGGCTGCTATATGTGATTCATAGTGCTTTTCTGGTACTCCGTAGCTTTCGAACACCATCCTGTCCACCAACTGCTCTAGTTCTGCTGCTGCCTTTACGTACGTTGTCACTGTTTCACTAACCCCCACCCACCAAAGAAAAAAGATAAGAAACACAATAAAGAAATATATAGAAGATAGTTAGGAGTAATTTTTTCTCATTAACAACGTTGGAGATCATTAATTTTTATATATACTCGGTCAATCATGTCTCAGTGTCAAATTAGTTGTGATTGTCATACGAATTATTCTGCTATATTCAAGTCTATATATACTTTATACATATTCGATCGGTTATACATGTCTTAATATCAAATTAGCATGTGACCGTTATATGAATCATTCTGCTACATACAAGTCCATTTCAACATTTAATAGTTTTTGACTATCTTTTACATTGACCCCTCTATATCCGAATCTTTTCACCCTTTTCACGTAAAAGTTAATACTATTTGGAACCTAGAAGTGTTATGCCAGTATCGTTGGGCTAAACGGTCCAAAGATACTCTTAACATGATGTGATATTGTCCGCTTTGGGCCAAGCATAATTAGTGTTAACACTAAATATGTGTATGAAAGACAAACATTCATTCATTTAATTGAATTAGTGTTAACACTAGGTGTAGATAAGTTTTTGTCGTGTTAATTATGTAATACTTTCTTCGTTCTAGCTTGTTTGACACTGTACAGTATTTGGTACAAGGATACTTTGGATATTTTGTTCATATTTTTCTGTGCATCAAAAGGTTGTTTTATTTCTTTTTTAAGTTCCTTATCACATCAAACTACGTCAAATAAACTGAGATAATTAAGGAAACATCTTACCAAAATCTGTAGTTGCCTTGTGGCCACATGAGTGTGGTGAAGCTTTGTAGTGCCTCAATATCAGCTGGATGTACGATCCCCATGCTTTCATGAAGAGGAGCTAACTCCAGTTGACCAATCCATCTATAGAAATAAAAGTCAGAAGAGTTCTTCTTCTTTGTTTCTATGGGTACATCAAATAACTCTCCCATTACATCGAAAATTCCCTTCTCAAGTTCAGCAGAAACCTTATCGTAAAGTGCTATAAAATATCCATGTTCTTCAAGTGCATGACGAACATCATTGCACACTGATACCCAAGAATTTGAGGCAATTGAGTTCTCTAATTTGGTGAGATCAATAATAGGAACCACACTGGAAGGTGCTTGAGGCATAGTTTTTGGTTTAATTTACTTAGCCACGAAGTAGTTTAGAAGCTCAATATATCAAAGAATGTGAGGATTAATGCATGTAGCTCTTTCTAGTTATATAGGAGTTCCATTGACTGATTTTTTGCTTTTCTTTTTAGGTTTGGTGAGGGGAGGGTCGGGGTCGTTATTACTGTATGAGAGGATGGCAAGTGAAATATCAATGAGTAGATACCTGGAGATCTGATCTATTCCTTGCAGTTATTCGTGAAGAATTTTCACTCATGTGTGAATAATAACTTTCTTTATAGAAAAACATTAAGTATACATTATGCCTGGCTCCATATAGTAAATAATTTGGGAGAAAAAATAGAGTTTTAGAACAACTATTAAATGCGAATTGTGACAATTAATCGACACTACTACTTAATAACCCAATGTGGTGAGTAAACTTAAAATAACTTATTTAGCAACTTACTGCCAATTATGTGGTGAGTACTGCCTTACTATGACTTAATTTAATAAGGTAATTTCTATTTTGGTTCGAAGAAAATATTTTTCAGAAGGAATTTTATCTTGCTAACATTTTAAAAATTTAGAAGCTATTTCAAATGGACTAAGGGAGAAAAACAAGCTAAGAAATCGTTTTTCCTCTTTAAATGTAAAATAATTTTGGTTTCTGATCGTACATTGAAATGACTTTTTTAGAAAAAATATTTTCTGTAAATATTTCTTTCATACTAACCACACCCCTAATCTCTTTGAGAAAATGTTACTTGTCTTTCTCAAAATTAGCGAAATTTGCTGACTAAAATTGTTTTAAGTTATATGACATATAATTCGTACAATCGAAAATGAATTATATATTTAAGATTAAGATTGTGACATATAGTTTGTACGATGGAAAACAATGGTAAATAGTAAATAGCATCAAAGGAATATGGTGAATACTAAAAGTTTTTCTATCCTTAATAAGAAGTTTAGGTTTAAGTCATGGCAATGCTCCAATGAATCATTTGGTATAGAGCACTAAAACTTTCCAAGCTTTGTACGACGAACGCGAATTAATCGGATTAATATGGTCCAAGTACCAAATGATTGAAAAAAAGAAAGAAACTAATTGGAAATGGATTTGAAGTACAACTGAGATTTGATATGATAATTAGTTTTAATGTGCTCATGCATGAGCTCATGATACATAATATTTATTATGTTAGAGTGCATTAACTTATAAAGAATTAATGAAAGTAGGTATGGTTTTCTTCTGCGGAATTGATTAAACATGAGCATCTGAAAAAGTATATCGAATAGTCATATGAAAATTCCACTTCGCACAAATAATAAATTGAATAAACAGTAAATAAAAGTAGCTTTCAAATGAAGTGCAATCCAAGAAACTGACTTTTGGAGTCTAAATACGCTGTTTTATAGACACAATTATATTTTAATTAACAATATGCTATCAAATAAAATGCGACAGAATCATTTGGTGCATGAGTATTCAATTAATCAAGACATGCCTAAATATATGATTAATAATATCGCACATATGACGTCAAGCAACAAATAATTTTAACAATTATTGATTGAGATAGTTTCAAGTGTATTATCGTAAACAACCTATTTGTGTGTTGTTTTTCTTATATTCTTTTGATCTGCTCATATTAATTTAGCATACATATCTTCGTGAAAGTCTCCCTGCTTAAAAATTTATGTGCTCCACTAATTATTTTTTGGTTCAGTACTGTTCTTTAATTTTTAGTTTGCTTAATCATCGATTCGAATATTTATTAAACAATTATTAATAATTTTTTGACACAAATACGGAGTTTGAGCAAAAATTATTAGGTTTTATCAAACCCGTAACTTGCACCGTGCCTCTGCCCCTATGTATACATACTTGCAGACATGTAATAGCGTAAAAGAATTATTCTAGTTAGTGTACTCAGCATGGAACTAGTTACTATTACCTTATATATACCTGATCTGTTCCGAAAACATATGTTTTGCATTTCAAAATTTAATTTTAAACGGAATCTTGGAGCAACAATATAAGTCACTAGATGTGACTAGGAGATTACTGGTTTGAAGTTTGAACCATGCAACAACATAAAAATGTAAGGTTAAATTGCATACAATAGAATTAATCTACTCATAGCGGGAGAGCTTAGTGCATTGCATTGCCTTTATCAAGGTTTAATTTAATCAAATACACATAGCACAGTTTAATGTGGATATGTTGGTCACTTGAGCATATATAATATAAATATGTAAGAAATTGCTTGAACATTACTACAACATTCTATTTTTTTCCTCAAGTTTTTTAATTAAAGTTCAATACTATTGATTATCAGAAAAGGTAAAGGTGAAAAAATATTCTCGGAGAAAAAAATAGTAACAGTTGTTGTTCTATGGTGCTTTTTTCCACTTTAATGTTTTTTCATATTGATTTTGCAAAGCTCGTACAAGAAGTCATGTCATTTGTCACCGCGCGCCAAAATTAATAAAAATAAAAATATTATAAAATAATAAAACAAGAACAAGAATATTGTAGAGAAAGAAAAGAGAGAGGAGATATCTTTATTTCTCTTATTAGGGATGTCTTTACAATGAAGGAGAACCTCTGTATTTATAAGGGAAACTGACTTGATCGCAAAGTCACTAACCATACCTTTTCTCCTAAAGATAGATATCCATAATTAAATAATATTTATAACACTCCCCCTTGGATGTCTATTTGATAGATAATGTACCTCGTTAAAACCTTACTAGAAAAAACCCAGTGGGAAAAGATCTAGTCAAGGAAAAAGAGTACATATTTCTAATAGTACGCAATTTGGTTGCCTTATTAAAAATCTTACAAGGGAAACCCAATTGAGACAAAACTTTGGGTAAGGAAAAAAGAGTACAATGTGTATTAACTCCCCCTGATGAGAACGTCAATCCAAAACTTGAATCTTCGCATTCCAATTTTGTGAATCATCTTCTCGAAAGTTGCAGTTGATAGAGACTTGGTGAACCAATCAACCATATTATCACTTGAATGAATTTGTTGTATGTTGATATCACCATTCTTCTGGAGCTCGTGTGTGAAAAACAACTTTGGTGAAATAAGCTTTGTCCTTTTATGAATCCAGTTTTTAGTTGCGCTATGTATGTTGTTGCATGTTCAGTCTTTGGATAGCATTGCATCGGCATATAATATTGTTGAAATCACTCCAAGTGCATTTCTAACTTGTTTTATAATCAGATGCTATCTTTATATGATTTGACTGTTATGTAGAACAACATCGTATGACTGTAATCTCTCATAGTCATACCAAAACATATAAATGCATCAATTGCATAAAGATATGGCACTTCAGGACCAAAGAATTCTGCAAGTTTCTCATTTCAACTTCTTTTAACGAATAATATACTGCTTTTGAGAACTCTTCAAGAGTTTCAATAATATTCAAGTAATCAACTTGCACCAACAATATGACAGATTTTGATTTTCACAAAGACGTAAGGATAAATACAGTCATTTGTGCCCTTAGTCAGTAAATATTCATTAAGGTGATAAAATTGTGTTCACCTTGCTTAGCTTAATTCATATAAGAATTATGAACAAGTTTCTACAACTTGTATATGCTTCAAGCATTTAAAATTCTTCAGGAATTTTCATATAATTTTGTCAAGTAATTCATATAGGCTGTGACAACATCTATTTGTATTTAAATGATGTGACATCTTTTGGTGTCTGGACAGCAGGTCCTATAAGCTTTACGCTTACCAAGATGCGTCATTTCACTTGATAATAATTTCTGCGTTAGCATGCTTTAATAGATGTAGAATTTAGATCCTCACAATCTTTTGCAATATTGCGCTATATTGTACCAAAGATATCGTCGACGATATATCATTTGTATCGGTTCTCAATGTGACATAACTTATTGAGATCTCATCACTTTCATTATTTTTAGGTACCTAAATCTCTCATGAGGTTTCATGAAGTGTTATGTCGTAGGCTCTTCAAGAGCACATTGCCTCCTTAAAATGATCATTAATCATTTGCTCCTGTTTCTTTTCAATGATTATTGCGTTTGGAACCGATTAGTCTACCACGCTTCATGCATGCTGTAGACTCTGTCCTTCGGGGACGTGAATTTAATAGGAGCATTTTGCGGTTGAAAATAGAAATTAATTTTGGGTCAGCAAATGCTTCTGGCATTTGAGTTGAATTATCCTTTAAATAAAGATCATACTAATGATAATTCATAACATATTCCTCAGCTGCTTATTCTCTCCCCTTATGTTAGAAAAACTAACATATATCCCATCTTCTTTGGGAGAATCCATCTTTTTGCATCATGGTAGATTAATTAATCATATACCACACATAAAAAACTGTTAGGTAGAAATTTGATTCCTAATCCTGAACCAATTGTGAGGAGAGAATTTATCATAATTTATTGGTCTGATGCATACAAGTGATGTTGTATACAATACATCATATCTTAGACCAGCATATGAAGTTTTGTTCTCATAAGAAATGATTTAGCTATTTATCGGAGGCATTCAACGCCAAACCAACTTTGATATAAACCAACATTAATGTCACGCCCCGAATTATGGCCTGAGCGTAACACGACACTCGATGCCTGACTGCATGTGACCGAGCGAACCACATGGCTTGCTGAATCATCATGAGGCATACATGGGCGGAAATATAACGTGAAGTTCCTGATGAGCTTTTATAAAATATAGTAAGTCATAATATTAAACATAAGTACTTGATTAAGTCATGAATGCGGACAATATCATAAATGACACTTGTCTTGTCTATGAAGCCTCTAACATGAGTCTGAAACACGTAACATACTTGTTGGGAAAAGGCCCCCAGCATACCTTTAGATGCAAAACTAAATAAAGAAAGACAATGCCTAAATCCCGAATGAGATGGGGCTCATCAATAAGCTGGTATGTGCAGATCCTTATGAGTAGAGGCGTCGTCCTGTAAATCCGTACCTGTATCGTGAAATACAGGCCCCGGGCAATAAAAGGGGACGTCATCACATTGAATGTACTAGTATGTAAAGCAACTGAAAGAAATAACATGGGATATGGAATAACATGATAAGAACTGAAACTGAAAACCTGGACATAAACATGAGCATAAGCATGGATATATATATATATATATATATATATATATATATATATATATATATATATATATATATATATATATATATATATATATAACATGATAAGTAGGGAGAGCATTTCATAAACCGACAACATGATATCACTACGTGGATACGTGGAGTCTGGTACCTCGCCGGACCAGCAGAGCCCCCATACCTTGCCAGGGTATAAGGCGGTAACGTGCCTGATGGATCCATTCAGTGTAAAATTAAGGAATCGTCCTAACTGGGCGGAGCGATCCTTGTCCTACGGTGGCTACGTAGTTTCAGGCTATCTGAGCCTTCTCGGTAATTCGTGCAACTCCCAAAAACATGAACATGATATAATTGGCCAAGAAGCCCATGATTTTCGTGAATTAACTTGTACTTGACTTGTAATCATGATTTCACGAAATAACTTGTAAACACGGTTTCATGAAATAGCTTGTATTTAGCATGTATGTATCTTGTATCATGGCATGAAAAGAAATTATATAATATAGTTGCATGAAAACTTGTAGACATGTAGGATATTCATGAAATAATCATTCTTAGTTAAAAACATGCATGCAAGAACCCATGGAATACTAGATATAGGTTTTCATGGATTACAGACTGATTCTCAATAATCATATGGAGTTAATAAGAACACAACGATAGGATAATAGCAATTCATGCATAATCTATTCATGGATATGGACCTAGAGTTGTCATGAACATAGTGTAGATACCCTAGTTTTAGTAGAGAATCATAATTTATGGATTATGAGGCGTGGGGAAGAACAATGATGCTCCCACACGTAGATAGTAACTCTACATACCTGGTAAAGCTCCAAACTTGAATTAAAGATTTTAACTTTGAAGAAGATTTCCAAAATCTTGAATTCTTGAACCTTGAGATGGGTTTTTTGAAAACCCTAGTTTAGGAACAATGATTTCTTGCTTAGATTATTAGAGTATATGCTAGAATTGAGTTGGAAGGGTTTGGATTGACTTACCTTGATGTTTTGGATTGTTGCTAGGGCTTGGAATTGTGAATAATGAAATAAAAGAACTGAAGATTTGAATTTATACAAAAGTGAGGCGGAAGTTATATGGACATATTATACGGTCCGTATAAAGTTATACGGTCCGTATAATATGACCATATTTTATCATGGCTGAAAACAGAACGTCGATTTGAAGTTTCATGAAGTACGGACGAGTTATACGGTCCGTATAAAATTATATGGGCCGTATAACAAGTTCGTATCACATGACCAGTGAACGGACTGCTCTGTAATCCTTCAGTAAAATGGTCATAACTTTTTGTACAGATGTCCCCTTGATCCCCATAATATACCGTTGGAAAGGTATTTCAAAGGGATACAACTTTCATTTAGGAAGTTTTCCCAAATTCCTAATTAATAAAGGAGTTATGGTCGTTGGAAGTAAGACCTTCTACAAACTCACTTGCAAACATGCCTCGTAGAGTGGCTTCCAACTTTGCTTTGCCCAAAGACATTCCTTATGACTTGATTAGTTTTCAAAACACTTCCTATAACCCTCATATTGGTTCCATTATATTATCATCTTATGAGTCAAACCTTCGCCCAAAGCTACGAGGTGTTACAATTAACAAGATGAATTATCTTGACTACATAATCTGAAAATTGTGCTCTCAACTCAATTATTTTGAGCAAGTAACTTTGCATATGTCAAACTGCGGGTTGACAATAAACATACATGTGACCGTCTTATTGATGCATCTATTTAAGACATCACATAACAGGTGAACGGGCCCATATTCATCTTTTATATATATTTTTTTCTTTTTAGAATTTAGGGAATTCAATCCCAATATTAACCATTATAATCAACTTATCACGAGAACAAGCAACAAAGATAAATTCTTGAAGAATCTTGTAGTTCTTCAATATATGACAAATACTCAATCATATTTGAATCGGGATGGCCGAACCGCTCATGCCGACTAATAAAATTATTTATACTAGTAAACTTCAAGTTTACCATGCCATGTGCTATTTGTTTTAGTAAACTTCTGGTTTACTATGACATGAATTATTTTTTGTATCAATAAACTTCTAATTTACTGTAACATGTGATTTCATCATGGTTATATTTGTGTAGTACAATTTGGAGAATAAAGAGGGTAACCATTCACAAACATATTTCTTACCTACTATGATTTTGAAAATATTTAATCATTCAATCATTTATAACTTTAATATGACAGCCATTTACTTTAGTAAACTTTGGATTTACTACAACTTGTGTTTCGATCATAACAACTTCATATATTATAATCTAGAAGGAATGCCATAAAGCCTTTAATTTATTCTCCATAATCCACACATTGTTTGGACAGTACTAGCCCCATGATCTTCTAGATAAATAGTTAGCTCTTCTAGAGCCATTGATCATTAATTTTGTACTACTAAACATTGCTTAGATACTGCTGTTATCATAAAATAAATTTTACTTACACACTGCTGGTGTCATGAAAAAATAGTAATTAAATGGACATGTAAAGACAATAGTAAAGTTCCACATTTGCTATTTCGGGAGCAGATTTCTGAGTTTGCTACTTCGGGAGCAGATCAATTTGCTACTTCAGGAGTAGATTTCTGAGTTTACTACTTCGGAAATAAATCATATAATATTTAGAATATTTTTTCTCAAGGCGTGGTATCTTCACGATCAAGTACATGTTCTTATTATAGGCCTTATTGAATCTTATTCACATTCACTTCAGAGAATTGAAACTGTATTTATAAATTGTTGCATTCACTTCTGGGAATGAAACAAATCGTATGGACGTGCCTCAACCACATCAAATTATAATTATTCATAACTTCTTTTAAGATATTGCTACTTCAGGAGCAAATCGAGTCATCATATAATTTGGAGAATTTTTTTTAACATATCATCCGTTGTAACTACAAGAAGCCTATAAAAATATTACCATTTCTAATGGTTAATAAATTTAATTACAATAAAGCACGTGAAATATAATCACTTCTGGTGTCATATTATTCTTTCAAATTGAATTTTCAAAATTCAAGATATGAACTCACCAGGATCTTTGTCTCTTTCAATAAACCTTTTATGCGGAAACAGTAAAACAACATAGCATGGGCAAAAAGTTCATCCAAAAGAGCCTGCATAGTAAAATAATTTTCTGTGTTGCACCACTGCCCGAAAATCGATGGCATAATTTCATTGAACTAAGGTTACTGATTACTTATTGTCATATTTTATTTATGCAAATCAATTAAGAGGTAAATCTTATGTAACCATCACATGCTTATTCGTGTAATTACAAAAACTATGGTTATTAGATGATATATTAACGTGACAACGGATTTAAACGAACTTAAAGTATCCAACAAATCATATCATTATTTTTGTAACGGAAAAATTGTTCATACCTTTTGGCATCTTATTTCAAATATGAAGGTGCCATAGCATTCTTATCTTCATGTACCATGTTTTGTTATGACTTTTTCCTTAACTATGTTGTTCAAAATAACTCAAGAAACCATATGCAAATAGATCTAGCGTATGAGTGTGATTTCTTTCTTGTTTTCCAGATCTACTATATACCCCCAATATAAATGTAAAAATGGACCACATACACATTTTGATCTCCCACTAAATTTGTAACAGAAATTATATTCTCCGATATCTCTTGTTTATTGCCCTTTTATTAGCACATAAGCAATACAAAGAAATCTATCTCTTATTTTATTCATAATTCATGATGAAGTGAACGAATAAAACTAAATATAACATGGAGTTTGAAAATACATGATGGTGAGCACACAATGTCATACAGACAGATTATAATTGGTTTGACCATGACATAACTAGACATATATATACACACACAACCCCCCCCCCCCCCCCCCCCCCCGCCGCCAATATCCATACAGTGCATATGTGATGGATTAATAGTATATAAACATGATTTCACCGTAGAGAGAATTATTAGTAAGCATACCGCGCGGAGAGGAAAATTGTAAACATACTTGTAAATCATTCTCCTCCGTAAAGACGATATGTCATATCCTTTCACTGCAACCACTTTATTTCCAATAAAGAGTGTGTAGCGCAATCATGCTCTTAAACACAGTAATACTAATATGGATTAAGCTCCAATAAAAGATTAGAGACGTGTTGATAACGTATTATAAAATAATAAAACAAGAACAAGAATATTGTAGGGAAAGAGGAGAAAGGAGATATCTTTATTTCTCTTGTTAGGGATGTCTTTACAATGAAGGAAAACCTCTGTATTTATAGGGGTAAACTGACTTAATTCCAAAGTCACTAACCCTACTTTTCTCCTAAAGATAGACGTCCATAATTAAATAATAATTATAACAAAAAAGAAAATAGCCATTTTTTGTGCGGATTGCCCCTTTGATTTTTGCCGCTCAAATTGGTGGTCTTTAATTTTTGTTTTTCGCTTAATACTCCGAGATTCTAGTTTCGAACCCCAATTCAATTAAAAAAAGAATTATCCCTTGTGCAGAGGTTTGCCTTATGACCCAAAATAACTTAAGAAGATTTTATTAGAAATTTGTGTTGGAGATGGGCCTCATTAGTATGGCCCAACATGAGCAGCTTGGGCACAGCCCAATTTTAATTTATTTCCCTCTTGGCCCACTCCGTATTATAGTAGTAGGTAGTATTAGTCCAATCAAATTTTTATGGTATTCAAATTGTAAATAATTCTATCGGAAAAGGGCCAAATATACTCATATACTATTGGAAAAGAGCCAAATATACCTCCTCGTTATGCTTTGAGTTTAAATATACCCTTGCAATTATATTATTGATTCAAATATATCCCTCCTCCGTTAAAGCTGTCCACCTTGAACATCCTATCATACGTTGCCACCTTATCACTCCTAACCCATTTTACTCCTCGTCTCTTCAACCACTAAAATTTCCACCCCCTCCGCCACCACTGCCACCGTTACAATTTGAAATTGATATATCAGAGTTCAGAAAATTGAACTCTTCTTGAGAATTAATTAGTGAGCTTAATATATTAAATTTGCTATTTGAGGTAAGATAAGGGAACGTAAATGTAAGATAGTATGGTCGAAGCATGAATTCAGGAAGGTCAATGCGGTGGCAGATTGTCTTGCAGGAAAATTTGTATTTGACATAATTTATTTGGGGATAATGCTGTTTATTAAGAATACCCTTCTAGTTATGCTCTCTTAGTTTATCGCAAAGACTATTTGAGGAGTTACGTTGATACTCTGAGATCAATTTCGACATATACTTAGTTTTTAATTCAAAAATATTCTCTTTCCAGTTAAAAAAGAGCATTGGACAACATTAAGGAGCAAGTAACTAAAGTTATGGCACAAGAAATATGAACGGAGCAAAACCAAGATATTATACCATTGAGATTCATTTGACACTACTGTTCTTATCAAAAACCTGGAGAGCGAGCTCTATGCATAGTAAAGCTTGTCAAAATATAATATGTTTAAAATAAATTATATCTGCTCGGTTTTATTTTATTTAGGAAAAATTCCCGAGACCTCCCCTCACGTTTTGCTTCGTTTAACCGACCTCCCCTCACGTTTACAATATTACGGCTATCTCCATTATTTTAACTTTTTTTGTAACAATTCTTTTATTCTATTTATTACTAATGAAAAAATAGCATTCATGAACTGATTTGCCCTCGCTAAGATCATGCTCTTTGGATTAATTATTATTTTATTAATATCTCATTTTCGAATAAACTGAAAACAAAAAATGCCAAAGTGTTCTTCAATGGTTCTCTTTTCCTATTCCTCTTCAATCCTCCCAATTGTTCTCATTATATTTTCTGTAAAAATAAAAATAAGAAAATACTGAGTGCTTCTTCAATAAATAAAGGTAATTTAGTTATAATCTTTTTTTGTAAGTAAGTATGTTAAGTGCTCCTCGTGTTTTTGCTTCTAGGAATTAAGCAGTATTCTGATGGACTGAATTTGACGAATTGCCTTTAAGAGGTAAAGGTCTCTATACCGCCTCATCGTTTAAAGACGTCTTTTTATCAAAAATTTATCTAGCACGTGTTGTTGGATTTTGCTTGCAATAAGACATATATATTTTTAATATATGAAATTTATTTTAAGATTTTTCTATATATTCTTAATCAATCACAGAGTAGTTGGCAAAATACTCTCTCTAAAAAGTTAAAACATGAAGAAACAAAAAGCTCAAACGTTGGGAACGTACGGGTGAACAACCCATGATAACAATCCTAGGAAATAATTTTTTAAAGGAGAATTGATAAAACATGAACTTAGGGAGGACAAATCAGTCCACATATGTTATTTTTCATTAATAATAAATAGAATAAAAGAGTTGTTACATAAAAAGTTAAAATAAGGGAGGTAGTCGTAATATTGCAAACGTGAAGGGAGGTCTCTGAAATTTTCCCTTTTATTTAATAACAGTTTTTTTAGTTACGATTTCGAGCAATTTTCAAATATTGCCAACTACAGTTTGAAGTATACCGCTGTGGATGATTCAGTCGGTGTGCATATGAACGAATGGATTCCACCTCTTTATGGCTTATATGATGCCCTGTTTATCCCCATACCCCTTTTAACAAGGGTTAACGTGGTCTCCAAGAATTTCTTCCGACTTCTGAGGCGGTTAAGTACACTAGCTTCAGGTAGTAAAAATAAATGCAGGATTCTCTCCTATTTTACTTACCTTTTTTTTAAAAAAAAAAAAAAAAAAAGAGATATCACCCTTCCAGTTCCTAATGAATCGAATCCATATCGGTAGAAAGGGTACCGATATGGATTCGATTGTATGGGCTAGATTTGAAGTATTGGGACACCAAGGCGCTGACCAAAATAACAAGTCTAGTGGGGAAACCACTGAAAGCAAACAGCGCCACGACTATGAGGGAGATATTAGTATATGCTAGAGTAATGGTGGAGGTTCCTTTGAACCAAAAATACCCGGAATGTGTTATGTTTGAGAATGAAAAGGGGTGTATTACTGAACAAGAGATTTACTATGAGTGGAAGCCAATATTATGTGAGCATTGTAAGATATATGGACATGGTAAGCAAAATTGTCGGAAACTAGAGGAAAGAACGATATCAAACAAGGAGGAGAAAACGAATGTGGACCAACGACAGGGTATGGGCAACAACAACCATCCAGCAGTTCCAAAGGACAAAGAGAAAGGGAAAGCTAAAGAAGTAGGGGCTATAGTACACAAAGGGACACATCAGGCCGCTCAACAAAGTTATAAGCCGAAGGAGATAGCAGGGACGAGCAATTCATTTGCTTCTCTAGGTGGGACTTTCGGTGCGAAGGACCAAGAGATGACACACAAATTTGAGACTCGGCAGCAGCTCTCAATGCCAAGCAGGGAAGCAAGGGCAGTTGAGGGTAATGACATGAACACTAAGAAGGGGAGGCAGAGGAAAATCAGTCTAGATAAAGGGAGGGGTAATGCCAATCAACCCCCCCTCCCCATGGATAGGATCGGATTCTGGAACACCAGGGGCTTGAATAGACTAGATAAACAGAAGGATATTGTTACATCCGGCATTTTTGCATATTCGAAAAATTCGAGATAACTTGGCTTGTAATGAATGAGGCCATATTTGGACCTTACTTGGTATGAATGTGTCGGCTATGAATACGTTGGTGTGGAATTACGAAAGGAGGACAAGGAAAAAATTGGAATTTTGGAAACTTGTTCCATGAATTATAATATTTAGCCTACAATTTGGGCTCACAAAATAATAAGAAAGTGAGGCCCAAATCCAAGAGCCCAACCGGCCATGTACACTTGACCCAAGTCCATGGATTAATAAATTTCCATGTGATGAATTATATTATATAAGTCATCTATATCACTTAGAAGGTTCAAGAAAACACAAAGCAAAAACAAGAACAAGAGAGCAAGAGAGAGCACGGCCAAGAGAGAAAGAAAGGAAAGAAAAGGAAAAAAAATTCTTGGAGCTAAATCCTTGGTTCAAAAATCCATTTCTTGTGGGATTATTACTAAGTGCAAGATCCTCTACAAAGTGATATAATTATTTTGGCAAGAAAGTAGTTTTGGTGGCAAGTGAAGAACTTGAAGAAAAGGTAAGAATCAATTCATTTTCTTATGTTATGAAGTTTGGTTTATGTTGTGGTATGTAGAAATGAGTAGAATTTATGAAAATATGGAAGTTTGTAAAGTGGCCGTGTTGTTTGAAAGTTGGCCGTGAGTATGTGTTAATGTGTAGGAAATATGAATTGAATTTTATGTGGTAATCTAGTTGTAGTTATGGTGGAATTTGTATTAGAAGTGAAAGTTGAACGAATTAGTGGAAGTTGGAAATTATAGTGTGTGGCCGTGTGGTATCATGTTGATGATGGAATGCGAATTAAATTCCGTTAGTATGTTAATTGTGTTATTGTGAAATGAATGGAAGAATAATGGTTCTTGTTGTTATGGAAAATTGGTTGTTAAGTTGTTGTAGGAAAACATGCAAGTTTATTGTAACTTATGTAAATGAGGAAATGAAAGTAGGAAGATGCAAACTATGATTATCATTGATGAAGTTGGAAGATAGAAATATGTCATGAATATGTTTGCTAAAAGATTAGAAGTTGTGGGTGAAATATGACTTTGGTAGGAGGCTTGTATATTGTGTATACCTTACGAATATTTTGTGAAAATGGTATGATATGCCTCCGAATTATGTTGTAATGATCTTGATGAGTGATGAATATGAAAATGGTAAGATTGATTTGGAATTGTAAGGTCAGGATGAAAGACGTTGTGTTGTGTCGGAAAGATGGCTAGTTATGCCATATTGTGTATTTTGTAATACTTGTTGTTGTTATTGATGTTGTTGCTGGGTTGCTGTGTTGATATATTAAGCCGAGCTAAGTCTCGGGGATGCTATATGTATAGGGGAAATGCTGCCGAAATTTCGGTAGGCAAATATGTGCTTAAGTTTGGAGTCTTAAGGTTTGAATTTGACAATTGGTAAACATGACCATTTGTAGATTCTGGACGAAATTGGAAGTGAAGCTAAGCGAGCATAAGGCGCAATTGAGGTATGTAAAGCCTACCCCTTCATTCTTAGGCATGTTCTGAACATAATAGGCTCGGCCGCGAGCCTTAAATACGACTCCGTTCCTTGGAATTCGAGATGGAAATACGCTCCAATTCCTTCAGTAAGATTGAATCACTTTTCTTATAACTTGTCTCTAAAGTGAACTTTTGTATGCAAATGTCCCAAACGGAGTCGGAATGCTTCCAAATGACTATGGATGACCTCATAAGGTCTATTATCAGTAATTTACGTATGTCGCCTCAAGTTGGTCCGAGGTGGGCCAACAAGGCCCCGACACTTTTTGTATAACCTAAATTGCCCTATTTCTGTCCGTTTCTCACAGGCAACATCTGGACTATTATTATGATCATGATATGACTACTTTTTATATAAATCTTACAAAATGGTTTTGACATCTGGAAATCTGATTCCGGTAATAATCTGTCGTGCCTTCCCAAGTAGGATATAGGCGCGTATTATGAACACTATCCGAATACTCTGATTTGACTCGCCGTTTGACATACTTCAGTTTGATTGAGTCTGTATAATGATCTGTATGTATGTGGTTTCTCATTAATCTGTTCGTGGATGTCTCAATGCTTCCTTCACTACGTCCCGGGCCAGGTTCTGTTATCGTGCATATTCCTCTGCATTGTTCACCGCGTCCCTCGGTGTGCGGGCCGGGATCTGTTTATATCTGTATGATATTATGATTTGTGTATGGGGATGGCGGCCAGGATGGCATATGATCTGATTCTGTCTGTCCACCGCGTCCCGTACTAAGAGGGTCGGGTTCTGTTACCGCGCCTCTTATGAGAGGACCGGGATCTGTATGTATATTTGTATGTGCTATCAGCATTTATATAAGCACATGACTCTGTATGAATCTGTGTGACTCTGCATGCATGATTCCGTCCGTCCGTTTGGATCATACTTCTGTCTGTCCGTATGGATTATGATTCTGTCTGTCCGTATGGATTATGATTCTGTCTGTCCGTATGGATTATGATTCTATCTGTTCGTCTGGATTATGATTCTGTCTGTTCGTCTGGACTATGATTCTGTCCGTCCGTCTGGACTATGATTCTGTCTGTCCGTCTGGGTTATGATTACGTCCGGTACATCTCTGTCTGTCCGTTGGATTATGATTCCGTTCGCTATATTTCTGTGCTTCTGATTCAGACTATGATTATGTTGTTATATTTTCGCTTTACATACTCGGTACATTTTTCGTACTGACCCCCGGTTCTTCGGGGGCTGCGTTACATGCCCGCAGGTACATACGCACCCGGTGATACGCCGCCAGTCTAGGGCACAGACTCTGCTATTTTGGAGAGCTCCTTTCATCCGGAGCGTGTACTTTTGGTATATATCTTCTGACATCTGTACATTCTGTACGTATGGTAATTCTGGGTATGGCGGGGCCCTGTCCCGTCATATGATTCTGTATGTCTGTTAGAGGCCTGTAGATATGTATGTGGGTTACGGGTTGCTACTGTTCAGGTGGGTACGTACGATTTTGTGACTCTGTCCGTTATGTTAGCCTCGTCGGCTTATGTGTAAGTTTCAGTATGCCTATGTATGTACATATTTTTGCGCGCGCCGTATTTGTATTGGCTTGAATCTGTGAACACCTATTATGAATTCTCTGTCTGGTTCGCCAACTTTGTTAGGTAGGTACGTATGGGTACCCAGTTAGGGTATCAGTCGCGGCCCACAGGGTTGGGTCGTGACAAGATATGAACTTGTTATGCATAATGCCAATGTTGGTCTATTTAGGCTCTTGGAGACTAAGGTTAAGAGACAAACTGCCCAGAGGGCTGCTCTTAACTTGTGTAATGGATGGGCATTTAGTACAAACTTATCCCACCACCCAGGGGGGAGAATTTGGTTAGTATGGAAACCAATGATATATAATGTCAACATAGTGGTAGTGCCATCCCAACTAATACATTGTGAAGTGGGACATAGAGGTACGAATAATATATTTTGTGTTACTATAGTGTATGGGTTCAACGATCAAGGGCTAAGGAGAGAATTGTGGCAACAAATTGAGGGGATTCATGACAAGGTGAGTGGAGCATGGGCCGTCATGGGTGACTTCAATTGTGTACTTAATAGAGAAGAAAGGGTGGGCAGGCCGGTGACTCTGGCAGAAGTAAGGGAATTTAAACAGTGTGTGGGGAAATGTTCGTTGCATGACCTCAAATCGTCCGGGGCATTCTACACCTGGAATAACAAGCATCGGGATGCAACTAGAGTATATAGTAAGATTGACAGAGTCTTGGTAAATCCACAATGGATTACCAACCTACCTGCTTCCGAAGTACATTTTGGTAATGAAGGATTAATGGACCACTGTCCAACGATCATAAGCTGGGACAATGGACAACACCATGGGGGAAACAAATTTCGATACTATAATATGTGGGGGCTGGCCGACAATTTCAAGGAAATAGTACAAAAGGATTGGGAGAGGAATATCTCAGGTACATGTATGTTTAAACTGGTTGGGAAGTTAAACATATTAAAAGCAACACTGCGGGCATTGCATAGGGACAGATTTAGCAATGTGGAGCAGAATGCAGGAAAGACTCGAATGGCACTTGACGTCTGCCAATCGGAACTGCAAAATGACCCCACAAACGTGAACTTAATGGTTGCCGAGAGGAGACTGGCTGAGGAGTACCAGTCATGGAAAATGGCAAGGGGACAATATCTACAACAAAAATGCAAGGTACATTGGCTAAAGGCCGGGATCATAATACCGAGTTCTTTCATAGCATGCTAAAGGCTAGGAGGAATAATAACAAGATCTTCACCATCCGGGACTCATCCAATAATAAATTGACTGATATGAATGACATAGCCAACGCGTTTGTGGAATTTTATACCGACCTGCTAGGGACACCGTCACCCAATAGAGAACCAGTGAGCAGCCGCACTGTACAGCAAGGGGCTGTTCTGTCCAACACCCACCGAGAGGCTTTGGTTAAGGAGTTTAGTGAACAATAAATGGTACAAGCGTTATGGACAATAGATGGGAACAAAGCACCAGGACCGGATGGATATGGTAACCAGTTCTACAAAGACTGCTGGCCAATTGTGAAAAAGGATGTTCAAGCAGGGGTTATGGAATTTTTTTCGAACTAGCAAACTGCTGAAAGCGTGGAACAACACAGTAATTACACTTCTGCCGAAATTTGAGCATGCTGAAAATGTTAGGGACTACAGGCTAATAGCTTGCTGTAACACGAGTTACAAGATTATTTCTAAAATGCTATCTAACAGACTAAGGCAGGTGCTACCAAGTATCATATCCCCAAACCAAAGCGCATTTGTATCCGGAAGAACAGTTGTACAAAATGTCCTTATATGTCAAGATCTGGTGCGACTATACAACAGGAAGAACTCTCCTAGTAGTTGTCTGATAAAGATAAACTTGAAGAAAGCGTATGATACAGTGGAGTGGGCATTCGTGAAGGAAATGATGCATGCGTTGAACTTCCCTTATCAGTTCATCAGATGGACTATGGCTTGCATAACTACACCACAGTTCACTATAGCTATCAATGGAGGGTTGTATGGGTGTATAAATGGGAGAAGAGGGCTGCGGCAGGGGGACCCCATTTCCCCCCTTATCTTTGTGATATGCATGGAGTATTTCACTCGGATAATGAAGGTGGTGGCGCATCAGGTGGGATTTGAATTTCATCCAAAATGTAGAAGTTTGCAGCTGAATCATTATGCTTCGCGGACGATGTCCTACTGTTCAGCAAAGGTGAGTTTCAATCAGTACTATGGATGCTAAGAGGGCTGAAAAACTTCTCTGATGCCTCGGGTTTACATACTAGCGCTCAAAAATCAAGTATTTTCTGTGCTAACATGTCGGCCCACTGCATAGCGGACATCTGCGACCTATCAGGTTACTCAAGAGGGACACTTCCCTTTAGATACCTGGGAGTTCCTATATCTGCAAAAAAGATATCGAAAATGGATTGTGAAGTGCTTATCGAAAAACTTACCGCCAGGGTAAAATGTTGGGGCTCACGACACTTATCCTACGCGGGCAGGGCACTATTAGTCAATGTTGTCCTGCTACAAGTCCATAGCTACTGGTCGTCCATCTTCATCCTACCCAAGCTAGTTATGAAAGGGATAACAGCAATATGTCGGAATTTTCTATGGGAGGGGAAAGTGCATACGGCCAAACCCCTAATTATAGCTTGGGACTTGGTATGTAAACCCAAAAGAGAGGGGGGACTAGGGATTACTGATGGTATAAAATGGAATGAAGCTGCGATTGGTAAATATGTGTGGAATATTGCACAAAAAGCTGATGACTTGTGGGTCAAATGGATCCATCAAATTTACTTAAATGAGGCTGAATGGTGGGACTATGCATATCCTCAAGACTGCTGTTGGTACTGGAAAAAAGTGTGTAATATGAGGACGATCTTCGGACCTGGGTATGTCCAGAATGGGTGGCTGACCGCTTCAGGTAAATACACGATACATAGTGGCTACAAATGGCGAATGGGAGACGGCGAGAACTGGCCGTGGTGGAGATGGGTATGGAACAAAGGGACCGTACCTAAACACAGTTTTATATGCTGGTTGGTAATGCATAGGCGAATCCAAACTAAAGAGCGGCTGTTCCGACTGGGAATCAGCCCGGATAACAAGTGTGTAATCTGTGGAGTTGGGATCGAATCTGTCGACCACCTGTTCTTTGTGTTATATCCCGCATTTTCAAAGCATGATCTTGACACGTGCTTCCTCAAAAATTGACAATCATGTTGTTGCTACATAATTTAAACTCACGTTGATAGTGTTGTATCCCGTATTTTTGAACGTCGGATTATTTCTAAGCTGAGGTGGGGCCCACACGTCAAGATTTTTTTTGGAACATGTGACAAGTTATATGAATCACATATGTAAAGTTAAACACAACTCATGAAGGACCCTTGGGCCAAATCAAAGTGGAAGCCCTCCAAACAAATATTTTTAAGAAAATATTTTCGGGTGACCTGACTTCGAGGGGCAAAAACGGTATTATAAGTTTGGAATTTGGAAAAATACCAAAAAATAGAAGTTGTAGATAATTGAAGTAGCTTTCCAAACATAGGTCATGGGTTCCCAGGTGACGTCGGTACAAGGAGATATGGACGTTTTAAGGTCGAAAGGTCAGTGGGCTAGGCCCAACTCGGGCCCAACCGGGTTAGGCCCATGACCCATGTTATTTAAGTGATATTTCAGCCCTTCCCTCCTCAGTTTAAGACCTGGAACAACTAGAAAATTCTGGAGAGATAGAGAAAAAAAAAGCCTTGAAGAAGAAAAACCAATTTTGACCAAAATTCGAGCCCCGAATTCCGAAGCCCATGAAGAGAAAAGTGTTGTACGTCGCGTTGTCTTCAATTTGAGCTAAAAATTAACCAAGGAGGAGAGTGATAACGTGGTGTCTGCCTACTTAAGGTAATATGAAGGTTCCTTTTCATTGTTAACAAGTTTATTTAAAGATTTAACGGATTAGAACCGAAGAAATAGCGATATAAATTCGTTTGTCGGTGTTGATGTGGTAGCCGTATAGGGGGATGTTTTGGTGGGGTATGGTGAGATAATTTTATTTAGTATTTTGATTGTTGTTGTGTTGTGGATTTTATGTTGTTAAATGAAGATTTAATGGCTTGAAATAAAGTTGTAATCATTTGCGGATTATGGAAGAAGTTAACATGATATTAGTATGTTTTCTTATAATTGTAGGAAGATAATGTTGTTAGTGTGAATTGTTGGTGTAGTTTGTGAATTTGGAAGGAAAGAAAATGTGTTGTCATTGTTATTGTTGCACCTTGAGGAGTTTTCAGGTGAATTATGGATTTTGGTGGAATTTTTGCATATTTTGTAGAATGATATAAAATACTTTCGAATTGTATTTGAATGATCTTAAATTAGTAAATGAATATGAAAACGTTGATATTGGTTTGAAAGTGTGAAGTTGGAGTAGAAGTTGTTGCATTATGTAGAAAGGAAGACTACTTATGTTAAAATGTGTTTTGTATTGATTGTTGGTGTTATTGGTATTGCTGTGGGTGTTGTTGTTGACATTTTGGCCGAGTTAAATTCTCGGGGATGTTGAATTTATAGGGGAGATGCTGCCCAAATTTTTGTAGACAAGTATGGATTTAAGATTTGATTTCTAAAGGCTTATAGTTAACATTTGGTAAATGTGACCAATTGTAGATTTTGGAGGAAATGAGATTTGAATTTGGATAAGCGTAAAAAAGAAAATAAGGTATGTAAAGCCTACCTTTCTTTCTTTTGGCATGTCCTAGTCGTAATAGGCTATGATACGTGTCTTGGGGAAAACTCCATTCTTAGAAATCCGAGCATAGTTCTGACCCTTATTCGATTCAATGTAATTGAATTGTAAACTCTATGCTTTGATGAAAAATAACTTAAACACTTTTATTTTTTTAAAAAGAGTTTTGTGCCATACAACGTTCGTAACTTTTACAAATAGACTCGGATTACCTTGAAACGTTCGTAGACGACTCCATAAGGCCTAATGTCCGTAATTTACGTACGCCACCTCGACTTGACCCGAGGTGGGCCCACAGTTTCTGAAACCTTCTTGTATTGTTCTATTTGACTTATTTTCGTACTATGATTAAAAGAAAACTTTTGGTTATTGTTCCGACTACTAAACGATAGCTGTTTTAACTATTCCATTGAATCCTATGATATTTTGATATGTATAAATAATCTCAGCATTTTTTACTTTGACATAATCCGTCGTAACATCCGAAAGGTATGTACTATGACTATCGTCTGATTTCTTTCCTCAATGACCTGTTATTCGGACTATTCTATCGGGTCCTTCTAAATATTTTATGATGCATATAGTTTCTCACTACTCTACTCGTGGATGCCTCAATGCTTCCTTCATTGAGCCCGGGCCAGGATATGTTATCACGCGTATTCCACTGCATTGTTCGCCGCGCCTCGATGTGAGGGGGCAGGTATACATGTACATGGGTTGTGGAGTATGCTGTGCCATGTACACATATTCTGGTATATGATGATATGATATGATATGACCATCTGATATGTTTGATATGTGCTCATTCTGATATGATATGATATGTTACGGAGCTATTCCCTACTCTGGAGTATGCTGTGTTGTGGCGCCAGTGACGAGGTGGCGACCACGTTCTATTCGCCGTGTCCCATAATGGGGCCGGATATGGAATATGTTCTGACATGCATTACCTATGTTTTATGAGTAAGCATTTTTGACACTCCGGTTACTACACTTATTTTTTGTATCCCCTGTTCAGATTATGATTCTGTTTATTGTACCTTATGCTTTGCATACTCAGCACATATTCCGTATTGACCCCCTTTTCTTCGGGGGCTGCGTTTCATGCCACGCAGGTACACCCAGGTGATGTGGAGTTATTATAGAGGATGTCCCAGCAGAGTTGGCAAGCTCCATTTGCTCCTGGAGTGCTGCCGAGTCAAAGTTTGTATGTGTGATTCTTCTGGATTGATATAGAGACTTTGCAGACAGAGTCGTGGGTATAGTATGTCAGTTGTGTAAGCGGCTCCATCAGCCGATATGTCGTTCCGTATTATATATTAAATGCTATATGATCACAAATTCTGTTTGATTTGGAAAGCTTCGAAAAAGAATATTTTTGAGAGCACATTATGTATTTTATTTTTATTTGATTTAAAAGCCTAATAAGATTTTGAATGTCCCAAAGTCTATGGGTTCGCTCGGCTCCGGATATGGGGCCGGGTGCCCATCACACCCTAACGGAATTGGGGTGTGACACTTTGAATGTCCATTTTCAGGTCAATGCCTTCGGGGAATATTGGATTGGCTGGGGACAGGGATAGTTAACACAGAGGTGGCGGGTATATGGAAGAGGCTAGCAAGAAGCACTAAAGGGAAAGTGTGTAGGGAACTGGTCATATCCATAGCAGGGGCACTGGTATATCGCATATGGCAAGCAAGGAATACAACACTATGGGAACACAAAACCCCACGACCAGCACGTGTGATTAAACAAATAAAAGAAGAGTGCAGGCTGCGAAGGGAAGAATTCTTGTCGAGGAAACAAAGTGATAGGGAGAAACAGTGGATTGAATGCCTACTGAGCTAGCTAGTAGATCAGGTAGACGTACAAGGAATGTGGAAGATGGCAAGAAGTACTAAAGGGAGAAGGGGCAGGGAAGTGGCACTGACAGTTCTTGCAGCTCTGGTGAACTGGATTTGGAAGGCTAGAAACAGACGTCTATGGGACTTGAAGCTGTCGTCACCAGATATGTGGATGCATCAACTCGAATAGGAGTGCAAAATGCGGGAAGCCTGGGTCCTGGCTAAGAAGATGAGCTTACGAGGAAAAGAATGGATAGATATATCACTTACATAGTATAGTGGTAAAACCAAACAACATGAACTGTACAGATAAAATATAGAGAGATGGATTAGCTGGGAGGAATATATGTAATGGTTTGTGGGTGATTGATCAATAAAAAAAAATTTCTTCACCAAAAAAAATACTCTCTCTAAAAAGTTAAAACATGAAGAAACAAAAAGCTCAAACTTTGAGAACGTACGAGTGAACAGCCCATGATAACAATCCTAGGAAATAATTTTTTAAAGGAGAATTGATAAAACATGATCTTAGGGAGGATAAATCAGTCCACATATGTTATTTTTCATTAATAATAAATAGAATAAAAGAGTTGTTACATAAAAAGTTAAAATAAGGGAGGTAATCGTAATATTGCAAACGTGAGGGGAGGTCATTGAAACGAAGCTAAACGTGAGGGGAGGTCTCTGAAATTTTCCCTTTTATTTAATAACAGTTTTTTTAGTTACGATTTCGAGCAATTTTTCAAATATTGCTAACTACAGTATGAAGTATATCGCTGTGGATGATTCAGTCGGTGTGCATATGAACGAATGAATTCCACCTCTTTATGGCTTATATGATGCCCTGTTTATCCCCATACCCCTTTTAACAAGGGTTAACGTGGTCTCCAAGAATTTCTTCCGACTTCTGAGGCGGTTAAGTACACTAGCTTCAGGTAGTTAAAATAAATGCAGAATTCTCTCCTATTTTACTTACCTTTTTTTTTTTAAAAAAAGAAGAGAGATATCACCCTTCCAGTTCCTAATGAATTGAGTCTGCTGTCTACTTTATTAGTAACTTCTAAAAAGAAATAAGTGATGAATATCTTTAATGATATAGAGCCTGTTTGGATGGGCTTATGCCTATAAGCTGCAAACAGCTTATAAGTTAAAAAAAATAAGTTGGGGTAAGCTAACTTATTTTTTTTGGCTTATAAGCTGTTTTCAGCCTATAAGGTGTTTTAGATAAGCTAAGTCAAATGGGTCCAATTATTTTTTTGAGCTTATTTTAAGCACAAAATGACTTTAAGCTGGCCAGCCAAACACTCAAAAAAGCTGAAAACAGCTTATAAGCAACTTATAAGCCAATCCAAACGGGCTCATACATGTATATGCCGTGCAATCTTACAAGTACCAGGAGAAGAACAACATAAGAAATGAAACATAAGAAGGCAACAAAAAATATGTGTATACAATTAACATTTGAACAATATGACTAAGTGGAAAATCTGGAACAACATGAAAGAATTAGAAAAAGAAAAAAGCAGGTGAAAGAAAGGTAAAGATTACTTTCATTTTATTTATATCTTCACACTAATTAAACCAGCCACAAGAACTCAATCATTAAATATTAAAATGATCTGCATCCCTTAAGCATGTACTAGTTTTAAATTTTGTCATGCCATAAGTTTTCTTCACACAATTATACCAACTTTTCTCCAACAATGAATTTAGCTCTCCATTTATACTTCTTCATCCAGCATGTTTGAAACAGTCTCATACCAAAGATCTCATCATAACAGCAGCAATCTCAAGTCACATACTCTCAGCGTAATTGCAAATTTAGCCAATATGTCACAGAACAACAAGAATGTTAATGGTGCATCTAACCACTCTTTTCAACCATCACGGCGCCTTCCTACTCCGGGAAAAGCCACTATTCTTGCAATGGGCAAAGCTTTCCCTCCACAACTTGTCCCTCAGGATTGCTTGGTTGAAGGCTACATTCGCGATACCAACTGTCAAGATTTGGCAATTAAGGAGAAATTAGAGCGCCTTTGTAAGCAAGAATTGCTTTATATTAATTTTTCATGCTTATATTATCCATTTTCTTTGATAAATTTAACTTATATGCACTGACATCATAAAGAGTTTTTACAATGTTAGGGTATTTTAACGTGTTGTAGCAGAAAACTGTCCTATTTTCCAGGTTACTAATCTGACGGTTACCTGTAATTATTGACTTGACAGTACAATGTTAGAGTATATATGAGTTGAACTCTTCTTTAGTAGTATTTTTTAGTCAGTTTTCCATGTTGTTCCTGTTTTGATTATTTTTATGTAGGCAAAACTACTACTGTGAAGACAAGATACACAGTGATGTCAAAGGAAATTTTGGAGAAGTATCCAGAACTAGCCACTGAAGGCACACCAACAATCAGGCAAAGGCTAGAAATTGCAAATCCAGCAGTTGTTGAAATGGCAAAACAAGCAAGCCAAGCTTGCATCAAGGAATGGGGAAGATCAACTGATGAAATCACTCATATTGTTTACGTTTCTTCAAGCGAAATACGCTTACCAGGTGGTGATCTTCACCTTGCTACAGAGCTCGGATTGAGGTGTGATGTTGGACGCGTAATGCTATATTTTTTGGGATGTTATGGTGGTGTCACAGGGCTTAGAGTTGCTAAAGATATAGCTGAAAACAATCCAGGAAGCAGAGTTTTGTTGACAACTTCTGAAACTACAATTCTTGGATTTAGGCCACCAAATAATGCTAGGCCATATGATCTTGTTGGTGCTGCACTTTTTGGGGACGGAGCTGCTGCTGTTATAATTGGAACTGAGCCAATTGTGGGAAAAGAATCCCCTTTCATGGAGCTGAATTTTGCAACTCAGCAATTCTTGCCAGGGACAAAGAACGTGATCGATGGGCGACTTACTGAAGAAGGGATAAACTTCAAGTTAGGGAGGGACCTTCCTGAGAAAATTCAGGACAACATTGAGGAATTCTGCAAGAAATTGATAGCAAAAAAAGGTGATCAAAAGGAGGAAACCAAGTACAATGACTTGTTTTGGGCTGTACATCCGGGCGGACCGGCTATACTTAACAGATTGGAGAACACGCTGAAGTTACAAAGTGATAAATTGGATTGTAGCAGAAGGGCATTGATGGATTTTGGGAATGTGAGTAGCAATACTATATTCTATGTGATGGAGTATATGAGGGAAGAGTTGAAGAATAAGAAAGATGGGGGTGAAGAATGGGGACTTGCTTTAGCATTTGGTCCTGGAATTACCTTTGAAGGCATCCTCCTTAAGAGTCTCTAAGACTATAATATCATGTTATGACTTAACAAGTTTGTTTTAACTTTTAAGATATTAGGTTGTTCATTTTCTTTGTACTGTCTTTAGACAGAACAAAGATGTTTCACTTTTTATTTTTATTTTTATTTCTATATGAAGCTGAAATAAGAAAGACATGAGTTTATAACTCATGCAATTTTTAAGTTGTTGGAACTATGGAAGAATGTCACGTGACAAATGAAAGAACATTAATGGAGAAAGTTTGTCAAATTTTGTCCATTGTGGTGTTTAACAATGTTTACATGCTTGTTTACTTGTTCAGTATAATTTTATTGGCTCGAACATGTTACTCAGCTTTTCTTAAGGTTATTATCCTATACTCCATCTGTTTCATAATAGAGAAAAGACATGTTTTAACCCCTGAACTTGTCACGAAAACTCACTTTAACAACTAAACTTAACTTCTATTTATTTACCCCCTTAACAACTTACGTTTTAATTATTTTCCACCCTAAATGCTGACGTGACAAAAAAAAAAAATTAAGAGAGTGAAAATAAAAAAAGTGGACCCGCTCATATATATGTTATTATAAATTTAAAAATAAAATAAAAGTTATACAATTAAAAATAAAATAAACATTATACAATTAAAAAATAAAATAAAAATAAAAATCATCAGCATCTTCATTCACAATCCCTCTCCCACTCCACAACCCCACCCATCATCTTCTTTCCACTCCACAGCCCCGGCCCCAGCTGTTTTTCTTCCCACTCCACAGCCCCCCCCCCCCCCCCCCCCCCAGCTGGCCTTGGTAAAAGCAAGCTTAAAGATCCAACCAAGAGACATACATTATTCAAGAAACGTTATGTTTGATTCATCCGTTGATACATGTCTCCCCTATGCAACTGCTTGTTTAGTTGTCCTTTAGGAAGAACTGTAGGTACATGAAACATGGATATGAATGAATGTAACAAGCCTTTACTTATCAAAAGAAATGTAACAAGCCTTTACTTATATCAAAAGAAATGTAACAAGCCTGCAAACGTGAATGTTTATAAAATTGATTTTCTTTCAAAAATAAAGTTACGGAAGAAATGAGTTTGCTAGAAATGGTGGTGGTTGTGGATGTGACAATTTTGATTTTCTTTAAAAAATAAAGTTATGGAAGAAATGGTTCGCTAATAATGGTAGTGGAAGAAATGAGTTTGCTAGAAATGGTGGTGGTTGTGGATGTGGTATTTTGATTTTCTTTCAAAAATAAGTTATGGAAGAAATGGATTTGCTAATAATGGTGGTGGAAGAAATGGGTTTGCTAGAAATGGTGGTGGTTGTGGATGTGACAATTTTGATTTTCTTTAAAAAATAAAGTTATGGAAGAAATGGTTCGCTAATAATGATAGTGGAAGAAATGAGTTTGCTAGAAATGGTGGTGGTTGTGGATGTGGTATTTTGATTTTCTTTCAAAAATAAGTTATGGAAGAAATGGATTTGCTAATAATGGTGGTGGAAGAAATGGGTTTGCTATAAATGGTGGTGGTTGTGGATGTGGGTTAAAGATGGTGGTGGTGATTTTTTTGCTTTTAAGGAATTTGATGAAATTTGGTGGTGAGATGATGGTGGGTGTGGGTTAAAGATGATGGTGATGATTTTTTTTTAAGGGCAGTTCGTCCATTTTTTTGCGGCGGTGGCTGTAGCAGCGGCATGGTGGTTGATAAAAGTAGGATGACGATGAGGAGAAAGAAGAAGAAAGAGAAAGAAAAAAATAATAAAAGAAAAATAAAAAATGATGTGTTGGTAATTTTGACATGGAAATGATGTGGCAATGACGTGGCGCGAGTATAATACACCTCCCATTGTGAGAGTGGTATTATTTTTTTAGGGTGGAAAACAATTGAAACGTAAGTTGTTAAGGGAGGTAAATAAATAGAAGTTAATTTAGTTGCTAAAGTGAATTTTCGTGCCAAGTTCAGGAGTTAAAACATGTCTTTTCTCTTCATAATAAGTGATTTTTAGCTTGGACACATTTCTTAAGAAAACTACGCACTTCTAGAAAGTAGAAATGTTCTTACTAACTTACCTTTAATCAAATGCTTTGAAAAAGTAGATCTGTAATGATTTATTCTTTATGTATAAATTTGCTTATTTAAATAAGGATAAAATTGAAAGGAAAAAAAAAACAATGCTTTCTTGATTTTATGAAACATCACTTATCTTGAAACAAAATGAAAAGTAACATGTTAACTAGTTTATCAATGATGATTTAAATTTATATCGTATCAAGTAATCCTGATACAAATTAAAATTGATTAAATTATCATATAAATTTTTATTCATAATTAAAATCTCTCTTTTATCCTTTTGGAAGTGGTATTCAATAAGAAAAAAAATGATTTGATGAACAAAAATTAATATTTAAAAGGGATTTTTTTTAAGAAAAGAAAGTCAAATAAGTGGATGAAGATGTATGTTTGATTTGAAGATTAGTCCAACTACCCCAGGTATGGGCCCAGCCCAGCCCAAAAATAGGGCGGTGCATGATCTCCATTCCGCTAAGCGTAACCGTCAACCGTCGTTTTCTTCATAATTTGAAAGAAATGACCATATACGACGACGTTTTAATGGAGTGTTCGGTTAACTTTGGCATTGCTTGGCAATTAAGCAATTTATTTACCCTTTCTCTATCAGCCTCCTATTTTGTGGTTAAAAGCAATTAAAATACTATTTGTTTTTTCAGAATCGTAAAATTGCCAAACCTCATTTCAATCTCTTCTGCTAATTAAAGGTACTACTTCTGTTAATATACTCTGAATTTGAGTTTTTTTTTTTTTTAAATGTCTTTCAAATATTAATTTCACTAACAAAGTTTGAGATTTTGTTCATTAAAGATAGCATTTTTATGTTGGAATTGTCCGCCCCCTTTTGATGGGTTTTCATATTTGTTACTTAAATTTTGGTTATGGCTTCAATTTTTTATTTTTTATATCTTTAGCAGTGAGTTTTATAATATGGACAGACGTAACAACACAACACAGGAGTCGAGAGAGCCCTTTGTGGTAAGATGCTTTCACCCACTATTACTCATTATTTAAAAAAAAAAAAAAGAAATCAAATTTAATGGTAGTTTTTTTTTTTTTTTTTTTGGCAGACTATTACCAGTTTTATGCTAAATACAAGTATTAATGTTTAAATCCTTCAAAAAGGTACATTTTGAGTAGAACAGTATGTGTAGTCTAAACCTGAGTATGGTGATATTGCATTTCATCTAGTTTGTTTGAAACTTAAGTGCAAAAAAAGGAAAGTCTTCATGGTTCCAGTGGTTCTTGGATCAGTTAATGGTACTTCGCATATGCATTTGCTGTGATGTTTGCGTATATGGAATGTTTTTGTAATTTGCCCCTGGCAGGGGTAGAAGTTTTTTGATATATTCAGTATCATACAATGCCCTCCTGGTGTGGATATTCACTATATCAATCTTTACTTGAGTAATGGAGTGTAGAGTCAAATTTTACACCATTTCAAGTTGCAGAGCTCTAGACCACACTTCATCACTTTGCTCTCCGCGTTAAAGTTGTATCCCGAACATAAAGGGATTGAATGTGCTTTGATAATTTTCCATATAGCATCCCTTATAATTCCTCCTCCAGCACAGTTTCTTGCAATTCCAGAAACAACGTCCATCACATTTTTTGTCTAGCGATTCAGGCTTGTCCCATCTGATAAGTCTATTTCAAAATGTCGCTCCTTTTGATCACACATTTCTGGTAAGATGACCGGAGATTATTACTCCGTATGTCTCAGTTTATGTGCCATTATTCCTTTGTTAGTCGGTCTAAAAGAGAATGACACCTTTCTATATTTAGTAATAATTTAATTTTAAACCTCCATTTTACCCTCAATGAGATGACTCATAGCCACACAAATAGTTATGGCTTGTTTTAGGCCCCAAGTTTCTAAAGTCTTCCTCTTATTCTTATACTCCGTGCCCCATCAAATACCTTCACATAAATTGGAAAGGAGGGAGTAGCTGTTTGTAGATTTCCTAGTACACCCATGTAATCTTTTTTTGATATAGTAGTACATCCATGTGATTTTTGCTTTAAGAGTATTCAAGTCACTGTAATTCAGATGACCTTTTAACTTAGGTTTCGTATCGTGGCTGTGAATTTGGATGTGTTGGTTTGGCTTCTTTCAGCTTCAATTAACATATTTCTTGTGGCATTCCTTCCCTGCTCTCTCAATTTGTTGAAGAATGTATTAGTTGTTGAACTCTTGAAGTATTTCCATTACCGATGGACAAATCTTCTGTTCCGCCTAGCTATTCAATTCTGGAATCAGACCTGCTATTAATGTGGGTATCTCCGTTTCCAGAGTGGGGACGAATATGCCTTTTATGCTCCGATGTCAGATGATTGGCTGCACGTTAACTAACCTGATAGTTTTTGGTTACTAGCACATCCACTTGAACAACAACAACAACAACAACAACAACAACAGCCCAGTGAAAAAATCCCACATCTTGGGGTCTGGGGAGTGTATAATGTACGCAGACCTTACTCCTACCAAGGTAGGATGGCTGTTTCCGAGAGACCCTCGGTAGCACATCCACTTGAACGTCCTCTAGATTTCTAGTACCAGGGTTGTTTGGGATTGTCACCCGCAAGGACCATGTCATGGATGGAGTTACAATGTTATGTGATTCTTCTTTAAGTCTGAGTTTTTCTTTTTTTCGACAATGCATGGACAGGGTTTCTGGTTGGTCATTATCAAATTATTGAATCATAATTAGTGGCTTGTCCACCTTATCAATTTTTACTTCTTCCTCGAAGGGTAGCTATATAAAGTCAATTAAGTGGGAAAACAAACTTCTACCCAAGAGTCCAGATCAGACAGCCACAGATCAACCAAGACATCTGACACTCAGAACACGTCTCTGAGTTTAGTCTTGACCTGACAGAAGCTCAGTCTTGACCTCCATTCTTTCACAAATTTTTAGCCCCCGTTTGGCCATAAGAATTATTCGCTTTATTCCGGAAATGTTTTTGTCACTTTTTTCCGGAATTAGGGTTTGGCCATGAGAATTTCGAATACAACTTGAAGTTGTATTCCGGAATACCAAAAATTTCAAAAAACTTGTTTTTCAAACTTTTTTCACTTTTTCATTTCACCAAAAACTACAATTTCAAAAACTATGGCCAAACACAACTCCAACTCCAACTCCAACTCCAAAATTCCAAAAAAAAGTGATTTTTTTTTGGGTATCTATGGACAAACGGGGCCTTAAAATAATATGCAGTGCTGCTAATAAACAGAGTATATGGAAAACAGTGAAGATAGTTAGGGGCGGATTTGAGACTTCAAGTGATGGAAACTTAGGACTTTGAGGTGGGAGAAAGTAAGGATGAGAAGTATATTGTCCGATTAAATTTTTAATTCTTGAACCTTTATTTATATCTGCTACGTGGAAAAACCTTTGCGCCTTGTGATAAGACATTTCTATGGTTTCTGCTCAATAATTTGTAAGCAATCTTGTATTAACTTGCTCCTTTTAGGAAAGCATTAAAAGATTATTGGTGGTAAGGAATGCAATGCTATCATACATTGCATAGTTGTACTTCATAGTTGATCGGAGATGGTAACGGGGAGCGAGAGGAAGCGTAATAACACTCCTAAGTTTGTTCAGAAAATTAAAACAACTGAAGTACTTGAAATTTAAGTGCATAACAAAACAACAACTTTTTAATCAAACCAAAATCAAGGAAAAGCCAGGCCCTGTCACCAGAGCTAAGGTTAAATATATTAAGGAAAAGCAAGTGTTCTAAATATCTGAACTGTAGGGTGAAGGAATCAAATATATTAAGGACCTATATTGTGTAGTTACTTCTCAAAGAAAAGAGGAATATATTGTGTACCTTATAAATGGTTGCTAAACATACGGACATCTTGTTGTTTCATTCACACACTCCATTTTTCACCATGTTTGGGGTTAGCCTCCAGTAATTTATGCAGAACCACTGGCTAACTTCTTAGGGGTTGCGTGCCGTGAAAAAAATAGTTTCTGATATGAGGCAGGTGACGTTACAAGCTTCAACTAATACTTAAGCCATGCAGGCAATGTAACCTAAGGCCAATCCTGTATACTCAACCCCCTTTATTGATGTGAAATTAGGTCAAACAAGATTTGCAACAGAACGGAAAAACTGTGGTGGAGGACTGAGTGGTTAAGAATTCCAACAGTGCCCACATATCCTCTTTATTGCCAAATACACATTTCTACTCACACCAACCCCTATACGTAGGCAGCCTAGATAAGCATAACTGCAAAAGTTTGGCCCATTATCATCCCTACCTGCGTTTGACATTTCTGATTTTTCTTCCAGTCATGTTACTCCGTGAATTAATATCTCAAATACATGGCAAGGTCACTGTCACTTATGCGAACTTGTACTATGATCGGATATCAACAATTTGTCCAAGAACTAAGGGCTAAAGTTTACTTTTATCAGATATAACTTGTATTTTATCTTCTTTTCTTAGTGTACATGTCTATTGATAATCCTCTACCTACTGTTCTGAAGCATTTGGTCCCTTACCTTCTAAAAGTTTTTCTTGTCTTTTATTATTTGAACTTCATGCGGTCCCCTTTTTATGGCAGGCTAATGACAGTTCTTTAAGAAACAATAGGGTTATCCCCCAGCTACTTACCTCTGTGCCGGCTCTCAATGATGCTGCTTCCTATCTTTCCGAGACGACATCTTTATTTACTCGTTGTTTCATGGATTCTTCTGGTGAGCTTCATGAACTTTTTTGTGCATTCCTTTTCTTTGCCCTTATTAAGTTTATTTCCCGAAATCATTTAGTGATGATTGGTTGAGATAGGTTGTTGGGTCGTTTTTGATCCATCAATATTTTGCATACTTCATGTGTTTTAGAATATCTACTTTTAAAACTCTTCTATTTTGTTGTTTTAGAATATTAAGAAAAAGTTTCCTTTCTGAATTTATTGCCAATTGTATCCAAGGAATATCTTCCAGTTTAGACTTCCCATGCGAATTATATGGAAAAAGCTAATGGGACATGTGAAACTGTTGATTATAAACACTTAAGAGATGCCTTGATTTGTGGTGTGACATGATTGAAAGGTGTTGTTTATCTTTTAAGTGAGCGAGAAATGAGTGTCCTATTCTTTTGCTTGCATACTTGGTTCATGTCCGTTTTGAATTGGAACAGTGTATCTTAGCACCACTAAATTTTTAGGTTCAGGCTTTAGAAATTAGGAATTGAGATTTTAAACTTTTCTTTCCTTTTTTGTTTTCCCCCTCCACATAAGATGCGACATGATCATATATATTAATGACATGATAATAACTCTGACCTGTGGTGTGAGCAAATATTTTCCTTTCTGGTTCTCCTAGAATTTGATGAGCTGTTAGAGGTTATCAATTTAGTGCTTGTATGATGTTTTTTCCTGCTTCCAACTGTAACAGAACCTGCCTCCAGAGGCTTAGGTGGCCAGGAGATGATTACATTTGGTTCTGCAGAAACTAGAGGATCCCCGGCCTTCAATGCTGCTTCTTCAAGTGGAAGTGAATCATCTGTTGATGCTCCACTTCTCCATGAAGGATTAAGCAGGACCTTATCTAGAAAATCTTCCCAAAGTGGTAATGCAGCCATGCACTCAGAGGACCTATCTGAGGGTTCCAGTACGCAGGTTCTTTCAACGAATACCAGCTCAAATGGCATTTCCATTTTCCAAGGGTATGATTATCTGAATGGATTCATATTTGGTATGTTAAATTGCCAGATCATATGATTGTTATACATACTCATGTATGTATAACTGAAACTACATAGAAGCTGCTGGTTTTCCGTAAAACTCAACTTAGAGAACCTTGGAAGCTGTCATATTCCTTTCTTGCAGTCAAGAATTTTTCTATTTTTTGCTTTACTGATTTTATAGAACAGTTGATATTGGTGGTACTACCTGTTGGTATAATCGTGTGCGTATTGAAGTACTTTTTCATGATTTTTGCATTTTATTTTTAGCCTTATAGAGAGGGTGAGAAGGACAGTTCGTGGGTCAGCTGATGATATTGGATGGCTACAACGTGCTTCACACATGCCTCCGGTTGAAGATCAAACTGATAGATTTGTGGAAATCATTGATGATATTAGGTAAAAACACTACTTGATGTGCAAATTTAATGCAACTGCCAACTTGGACACAGTTAGGCCTGTTCTGATCTTTTTATTTCAGGCATGGGCTACATGGATTACCAAACTCAATGGTTTACTTGTTAGTTCCAGGTAAAAGCCCTTTCTTCCAATCAATAGTGATAGTAAACAACCAAAATGGTTAAAGTTTGAAACTAGATCTGCCTCATATATGGAAAGCGTATCAGTTGTACTGTGCCAACAGTCTCTTGTATCAGTACAATTATGTGAATTGTTTTCCCCTGATTTGCCTGCACTTGTCTTTGACCATATTTAGGGTCATGCTTTATTCATGATCTTTTAATTATTAATTATTAGGGGATATTGGAAAATTGATCTTATCGTTCAAGGTGTCTTGAAGTTATGAGCAAGCTAGTCATCTTTAGTAGCATATGTCCTGATATTTGCTGGTCTTCTCTTCTCTATGCAGGTCTCTTTAGCAATCATGGACCACTTTACTTTGTCAATACAAAAACAAGCTTTTCAAAAATGGGACTCACTTGTCATATAGCCAAAATTCATAGCGAGGTATAGGTATCCCTCTTATTTGTAAACCATGTGTGCAGTTTACTGCTTTCTCTAATACCACCGAACATAAAATAAGCAGGCCTCTGTGGAGAAGAATGCAAGAGAAATTAAAGATTACATTGAAGAAATTTATTGGGGCTCTAGGAAACGTGTCTTGCTTCTTGGACATAGTAAAGGGGGAGTCGATGCAGCAGCCGCTCTTTCCATGTATTGGACTGATCTGAAAGATAAGGTTGGAGGGCTGGTTTTAGCACAGAGTCCATATGGTGGAAGTCCAATTGCTTCAGACATTTTACGAGAAGGTCAGCTTGGTGATTATGTAAACATTCGCAAGCTTATGGAGACCCTCATCTGTAAAGTAATCAAGGTATATCCTCTAGTTGGTGCTTGTCTGTTATTGATGTGCATCTGTTGTTCTGGTGTAGGATAGTCTTGTTTTCTGTTCCAGTATAGTACAATCAGATGAAATTTCTCTGTCATTCCTAAAACCATCAATAGTTCTAGGGTAATTTGATGTTTCACGCTATGTGTCAACATGTTCAAAGAAGAGTAATAAGATTCCCACGATAGGCATTTGTTTTCTTTCAAAGATTGCTTGGACTTTGTTTTATGGGAAACAGAAGAAATTAAAGGTAAAGACTGTTGAAAACTGAAGAAAATAATTGGAACGGCAGCCCGGAAGACTATGATGGAAGTACGGCTTGATGTTCAATGAAAGTTCAAAGTTGGGGTTCAGAATGTTTCCCCTTTTTGCGGAGGTATTTGTGGGTGTGTAATGATTTTGTTGTAGATCTCTACTGAAGTTAGGTCGTCAAACTATGAAATTTGAAAAAGCACTAAGGCACTTACGGAATATCAAATATTCGTCCAAGATAACCTCGCGGTCTACCTTTACTCTTGCTGTTATTAGGAGGGCATTAGTTATAGTGAATCCGGAAGAGGAGATCTTAGTGGTTCCTTTAGGCCAGGTAAGTAAAGGGAGATCCCATTTGAAGGCTTTTTATTGTGTGTGTGGAATGTGATCAAAAAGTCTTGTATGGTTCCTTGCATATATGCGTATACAGTTACCTTCTGCAGCATAGTAGCAGCGAGGAGCTAAATTTTGTGTTTATACGATTCAGGGATGTTAGGCTTTCAGTGAAAAATGTGTACAACAAGTGATGGGAAAAAGCGAAAAAGGGGTGGTGGTGGTTTTAAAACTTGACATGACAGCAGAAGTAAATATGTGTTGTCTGTTGTGTATGAGAGAGAGAGAGAGAGAGGGGAGATATGGGGAGAGGGGGAGAGACGGGGAGAGGGGGAGGGAGGGGGAGAGAGAGAGAGAGAAGGAGGGAGGGAGAGGATTTACAATGATTCTGTGCTACTCTATCGACTACTTTCATGTTTTGGGTTGGATAGCTTAGATTCATTTCCATGTGAGTACAGTCAAACATGGTGAACTTGTTTTAGGACTGTCTTCTCTCTGTTTGTTATATTTCTCTGGGTTTTTCTTTCTCAATTCAGCCCATCAAGTCGGTAACTTACTCTAGGCTCATTTCTTATCCTGTTGAGATTACTCTGCATATCTGCTGCACGTCTACTGTTCAGTCGTCTCTGGGGACTCCAAACGTCTTCATTAGCCTCGCGCCTCCTACCTCCTAGAAAAGAGGCAAAAAAAATTCAAATCCAAAAAAAAAAAAAAAAATTGTAATAAAATTTTACCTTTATCGAAAAATATAAATTCAATCAGATTACACATGTGGGAGAGTGTTATATCAACTATCCTAATCGGGTGTATAAGAATTTATAAATGGGTTTATAATAGACTTAAGCTACTCTACTCGTTGCCGTTTATGGGTTGAATGTCCAGATTCTTTTGCATCAAGACATACATTGGTGTCCTGAAACATACATATCTCTTGACTTGGATGTTCTTAGCATGTTTGCTTTTATGGTTCTCACAAAGCAAAGGGGGGAAGGAAAAATTCCAAACATGCCATGCTCCACGTGTCAGATATATGTGGAATTGTTTCTTGCAAAGTGTTGCCTTTTGTGTTGGGTATTCTAATATCCACTGTTGTTTTGAAGGGGGACATGCAAGCTTTGGAAGATTTGACTTATGAGAGGAGGAAGAAATTCTTGAGCAAATACCATTTGCCAAGGGAGCTTCCTGTTGTTTCCTTCAGAACGGAGGCCAGCATTTCTCCAGCGGTTTTGGCCACGTTATCCCGTGTGGCACATGCTGAACTTCCCACATTTTCTGCTGCCCAACCTGCTGCTAAGTTTCCCGTGGTGATGCCTCTTGGTGCTGCGATGGCTGCATGTGCCCAGCTTCTTCAGATCAGGTATGGTGAGAAGAGTGATGGGCTTGTCACTTGTTGTGATGCAGAAGTCCCTGGCTCAGTGGTGGTTAGGCCAAAACGGAAACTGGATCATGCTTGGATGGTATATTCTGAATTAAATGATAACCCAACGGAGGCTGATGCATCTCAAGTTTGTGAAGCTCTTCTAACTTTACTAGTAGAAGTAGGACAGAAGAAAAGACATGAACTATCTAACAAAGATGAATGAAGTGTAAACAAGAACGTCCTCCGGCCTATGAATCTTGATGCTTAACCTGTTCTCGCGAGGCGCTTCATCTTTCATGTCATGGTATAATATGTTTCTTATTTTTGTTGAAAACTTCTGGTGAACAGAATACAGAAAAATATTCCACGATGATTGCCCGCCCCCTCCCCCCTTTTTTAAAACAGGAAAAAAAGGTGAAGAATGAAGCAGATCCCTGCAACATATGATGTGTATACGAACTTCTATGATGTGTAGAGTTTGCTTCATGTCTCCAAGTTCTCATGTCTCTTTCTTTTAGCCTTGTCTAATTATTTTTACTTTTTTGCATTTCTCCTCTTTAAGTCATGTGCTTAGGTGCTAACACCAGACTAAGTAAATCAATTTATCAAGTTGTTTCACACTTTGACTAACCCCTCGAGTCGCAATTTAGATTGTGTGATCATCCCTTCTTCAAGCCTACCTTTTGACAGAGGGTACGTATGATCGAAAGTTACGCTTAGATCGATTAACACTTAACTGAGCATCAACAAATGTGATGAGATGGTTCGGGTGAATGTAGTATTTCCGGCCTTTAATTAAAAATTTCGAGCTCGAATCCTAGGAATGGATTTTTGTTGGTAATGGACGCTTGTAACGGAAATTCGAATTAATATGGCTCACGGTTAAAGGAGTCCGGAGCCAAAATGGGTTATTTTTGCAGCCATTAGCTCAAAATAGTATGTTTTTTTTTTTTAGACCAAAATGGGTATTTCGTTGGATAACCAACGAAATACCCATACTCACACTGTTCCGTGCCGAATGAATTGTTGCATTTCGCTACATGTGTAGCGAAATGCAACAAATTTTTTTTTTTTTTTTTTTTTTTTTTTTGCATTTCGTTGTGCAATTCACGAAATGCAACAATTTTTTTTTTTTTTTTTTTGCAATTCGTGAAACTAATGAAAAAAATTGGTTTTTTTTTTGCATTTCATGAAATTAATGAAGATTTTTTTTTTTTTTTTTTTGCTTTTCGTTGTGCAATTCACGAAATGCAACAATTTTTTTTTTTTTTTTTTTGCAATTCGTGAAACTAATGAAAAAAATTGTTTTTTTTTTTGCATTTCGTTAATTAATCAACGAAATGGGTTTTTTTTTTTTTTTTTTTGCATTTCATGAAATTAATGAAAAAAACTGTTTTTTGTTTTTTTGCATTCCGTGAATCAATTTTCGAAATAGTTTTTTTTATTTTATTTCGTTCATCTAAAAACGAAATTGGAATATATATATATATATATATATATATATTTTTTTTTTTTTGCATTTCGTTGGTAGATCAACGAAATAGGATAATATATATATATATATATATATATATTATTTTTTTGCATTTCGTGTATTAAAAAACGAAATAAGATAAAAAAAAATAGTTTTATCCTATATGTTGAGAAAATTAGTGAGCTTTATTTTCAAAAATTGAAACCACATAAGTGAAATTGACATTCACAACTACATTACTCCGAAATTTTTATGTTGAAGTCTATTGCGCATCATCATATTATAAGTAAAGAAAACTAAAAATTTCCCGCCAATTTAGGGGAAAATTAAAATTGGAAGAGAAAAAAGAGGTTTTCTAGAAAATCGGCCCGGCCAAACCGCCTAATGGCGGTTTGCGCCGCTAGATCTCGGAAAAATATGCAAAATCAATTTTTTTTTTGCATAAATCGGATATCCGAGCGCAAAGTTATGACTGTTTAAAGTTTCACCAATTTACAACTACTCTTTCACCAATTTACAACTACTCTGTTTACGTGTTTTATTTTTTAATCAAAACATAACTTTATTTTGAATATAAATCTAATTCAATTAGATAAAAACATAGTTAAAAAATATAGGAGAAAGAGTAGTTGTAAATTGGTGAAACTTTAAACAGTCATAACTTTGCGCTCGGATATCCGATTTATGCAATTTTTTTTTTTTTGATTTTGCATATTTTTCCGAGATCTAGCGGCGCAAACCGCCGGCCGGGCCGATTTTCTAGAAAACCTCTTTTTTCTCTTCCAATTTTAATTTTCCCCCAAATTGGCGGGAAATTTTTAGTTTTCTTTACTTATAATATGATGATGCGCAATAGACTTCAACATAAAAATTTCGGAGTAATGTAGTTGTGAATGTCAATTTCACTTATGTGGTTTCAATTTTTGAAAATAAAGCTCACTAATTTTCTCAACATATAGGATAAAACTATTTTTTTTTATCTTATTTCGTTTTTTAATACACGAAATGCAAAAAAATAATATATATATATATATATATATATATATTATCCTATTTCGTTGATCTACCAACGAAATGCAAAAAAAAAAATATATATATATATATATATATTCCAATTTCGTTTTTAGATGAACGAAATAAAATAAAAAAAAAACAGATTTTTTCATTAATTTCATGAAATGCAAAAAAAAAAAAAAACCCATTTCGTTGATCAATTAACGAAATGCAAAAAAAAAAACAATTTTTTTCATTAGTTTCACGAATTGCAAAAAAAGAAAAAAAAAATGTTGCATTTCGTGAATTGCACAACGAAATGCAAAAGAAAAAAAAAAAAACCCATTTCGTTGATCAATTAACGAAATGCAAAAAAAAATAAAAAAAAATTGTTGCATTTCGTGAATTGCACAACGAAATGCCAAAAAAAAAAATTAAAAAAAACAATTTTTTTCATTAGTTTCACGAATTGCAAAAAAAAAATTAAAAAAATTGTTGTATTTCGTGAATTGCACAACGAAATGCAAAAATAAAAATAAAAAATTAATTTGTTGCATTTCGCTACACATGTAGCGAAATGCAACAATTCATTCGGCACCGGAACAGTGTGAGTGTGAGTATTTCGTTGGTTATCCAACGAAATACCCATTTTGGTCTAAAAAAAAAAAACATACTATTTTGGCCTAATAGCTGCAAAAATAACCCATTTTGGCTCCGGACTCCGGTTAAAGAGACACTGAAGCACGGTTGTGCAAAGACTGCACATGAGGGTCAAGTTCTCCCTCTGTGTATGGGAAACTGACCACCCCAAAGAATGGGATGAGTTATATGACAAACAAATGCTGAATGATAGATGAAAGTGATAATACAATAAATCCCCAATAAGTAACAAACGAAAAATCATTGTTTTCATGGTAGAGAACAAAATATCATAAATATTCACAAATTAATTAAGCAGCAATTGCTAGCGTTTGCAAGTTTGTCTAAACATGCTCCATGCATTGCGCGTCTCTCATATTGTATCAGCGTTTGTTCAAAAATGATAATCAAACAAAAGAAGAATCGTCGTCTTTTGTATATGATTGCTAACTTCAGTTCAAGAAACCACTTAGGTCAATTTCTTGTCTCCTTAACTTTTACTACCTCTCTCATGTCACGGGTTGCATTTTCTCCTTTGATGATCACTACTTCCACTCAGATTTTTAAGAATGAAGCCCCCCTATCTCTGTTCCATTCAAAATTTATCCGTATCGGATATTTATACCGAATTAATAAATACATGATATATGATTGCACATGTATTTCTATCACTTAATCATAGTTAATTACTATCTCCGTTCATTTTTACTTGTCATGTATACTAAAAATAGTTGTTCATTTCTCCTTATCCAGTTTCGAAAATCAAGAGATAATTTACCATTTTATGCCTATTTTACCCTTATTATTAATTATTGATTTGGAAAGTTCAAGGAATTCTTAGTGACTGCACAACTTTTAAAGTATGTCTTATTGATTTCAATCATTAGGTTATTGAGCAATAATTAGGGGTAATATAGTAAAATTGTCATTCTTTTTTTGGCTCCTTAATATGCGTACCAATATGACAAGTAAAAATGGACGGAGGGAGTAATAAATTTTTGGACTTTAGTAAATCACTTAACTATAGTTAAATTGATTGTGATATAAACACCAATACGGTAACTATTTACCGATCAGAAGTGTGCTATAAGGTGAGCTTTATAGACTAGTGTTGTATCCGATTCCACAAGTTACTTCATACATGTAACACTTTATAATTAAATTG
Source organism: Lycium barbarum (assembly GCF_019175385.1). NCBI lineage: Eukaryota > Viridiplantae > Streptophyta > Magnoliopsida > Solanales > Solanaceae > Lycium > Lycium barbarum. The sequence goes on from NC_083342.1 coordinate 117,151,779, forward strand.
ATTGACAACATGCAAAATATGATAAATTAGCCGCTATGATAAGTTAAATTTTACTGATAATGTGAAAACATTACATTATCATTGTATGCAATTAACTTAGATGCATATTAGCTTATTCCCTTCTACTTCATCCCCTCAAAATATCTACGGTAAGATATGCATGTATATAACTTTCGATTCATTCTAGGAGAGATGTTAATTAAGGTTTCTAATACTATTTGGTTTTTCACCCTTTCGTACCTCAATTAAGACAACTAAATCACATTGTAGAAATTCATAATACTGATATTTGATCCCTGAAGAAAAAAGTATTACAAGTGTAAAACAGATAATAAATTAACATAAATGAATCACGTTAGTGTGTTACCCATTCAAAAAACAGCTAGAGAGACACCGCATGATTTATATAGAATACCTTGGTGGACATGCTCCCCCTTCTCCTTGAGAAATTAATTGAAAGGTTGCTTACCACAGTCCACAGGCCACAATTTTTGTAGCCAAAATACAATGTGAAGAGGACAAAGAGACAATTCACTCAAGTCTTGGGATTCCTCCATGTTCATGTGTTTTCAATCACCAAAACACTTGGTACTGATCTTACCCTTATATGCATGGTACTGATCTTACCCTTATATGCATGTTCTTTGGGGTTTTAAGCATCCAGTATTTCAAACTTATTAGCTCTTTCTAGAGATTTGCACTTTTTTTTTTTTTTTTTTTGGAATAGAGAAATGGGGAGGGATTACAAGATGAGGAATCGACCCTCACCAATAAGGTGAAATTCACGTAGCCAACCAACTGAGCTACTAAGATTCTTCTAGAGATTTGCACTGAACAGGCTTTTACCAAAATATTTTTCATTCTCAAAGCTCGAACTTGAAATTTCTAATTAAAGGTGAAAAAATCTTAATTAACCATCTTCCCGCAACCCATTATGGTCGATATATGCATCTTTTTATTCAGGGAGAAATACCGAAACTCAAAACTCTCGCTCTTATGAAATTAAATCAAAAGAACTTATTCATTAGCTCACAAATGTATTTACTTGCGACTACGTGTCATTTTTGGTTTTGGTACATTGGAGGAAATCCTACTATCAAAGTGCAAGAGCGATTAATGCCTAAAATATTTGTCAATTTTTTTTTTTTTTTTTTTTTTTTTTTTTTTTTTTTTTGTAATGTAGATGAAGAAGGACGAAGGCAGGAGAAGATTAAAAAAAAAAAGTTTAATGACTAACGATAAAACATATACAACGTGTTTTATCAGTTAGCTTTAGCTTAATTCTCGAAGATAACTCGTTTCATCGAAAAATCAACTACATAGTGTTTACTCCATTTATTTAAGTAAACGTAACTATCAGCACCTACCAATGCTTTTCATTATTATTATTATTATTATTATTATAAAGAAGAGGTTAATTAACAGCCAAAATAAATTGGGAGAAACTTAGCTAGCACAACTACACAAGGATCTTTAGTTTTACTATTAAATGAAGACACCTTGATATGACTTGCCCCTCACTGTTACTTGGAGTCCGGAACAAAAATACACAAAATAAATCGGGGGGCTGCCTTCCACTATATATCAAAATGGGTATAACGTGGAGGGGTCAGCGTTATACCCCCACAAAAATTTCGAATTGTCAGACCAAAAAAAAATAAAAAAATTAATGGTATAATGTGGACTGATCCACGTTATACAAATAATTTTGTATAACGTGGATCAATCCACGTTTTACAATATATATGTTGTATAACGTGGATTTGTCTTCCACTATATACCAAAAGGGGTATAAACGTGGAGGGGTCAGCGTTATACCCCCAAAAAAATTTTGAATTGTCAGACCAAAAAAAAATTAATGGTATAACGTGGACTGATCCACGTTTTACAATATATATGTTGTATAACGTGGATCAGTCCACGTTTTACAATATATATGTTGTAAAACGTGGACTGATCCACGTTATACAATATATATATTGTAAATTGTGGGCTGTCCACCAATCTGAGATAATATTTATCGGAACCAGTACAAAAAAAAAAAATTGGCCAACTTTATTTTTGAAACACTTAGTGTTTTTTTCCATATTTTGATCAATGATTAGTCGTGTGTCAAGACTCCGAAACGTCAATATTTTATATAGAACCTGATATTTTTTTCTGCGTACAATAATGTAGGCTCAATACATTAAGGATATGTAAACGTTCGGATCGTCATTTTAGGGTTGAAAAGGTGCCCGAAGTAAGTTTTGTTTGTAAACTTTAGGTTTAAGTGTTCTATATACATAGACGTCCATTTTTGTTTGAAGACTTGTTGTCATTAGCTTAAAGTTTTTTATTTTTAGGGTTTAGATTTAAGTGTGTTATTTTTTAAAGCGTAACTTTATTTCGAATATATGCGGTTTTTTGCGCTCTGACGTCCGATTTATGCGTTTTTTTTTTTTGCAACATATTCGAAAGAAAATTACGCATTAAAAAATAACACACTTAAGGAACTTAGTGTTTTTTTCCATAAAAAGATCGCAACATGTTATTTTAATAAATCTTTTCTTTGCAGCGCTTAGTGTTTTTTGCATACTTTGACCAACGATTAGTCGTGTGTCAAGACTCCAAAACGTCAATATTTTATATAGAACCTGATATTTTTTTTGCGTACAATAATGTAGGCTCAATACATCAAGGACACGTAAACGTTCGGATCGTCGTTTTAGGGGTTGAAAAGGTACCCGAAGTAAGTTTTATTTAAGGTTTAAGTGTATCAACAATTCGCTTCATGTTCAATTAGGCCTTGCTCTAGCTTCTTTAGGGGTTATTACTTCTTTGGTAGCTCAACACATGTACTCTTTACCTGCTTATGCATTCATAGCAATTCATTTATTTTCAAACCGACCCATTTACTATCTATTATTTGATTGACCAATCCTTTATATTGGAATGGGTGAAGGGTCATTACGATAGGTGTCAAGTGGAAGTGCAGTGATGTATGCAGCTGAGACATCCTAACAGACCGGTAGACTTGAACCTTGTTCCTACATGACCTGATCAATTCGATCAGGCTGTTTTATTTTTTAAGGTTTTAATTTAAGCGTGTTATTTTTTAATCAAGACATAAATTTATTTTGAATATAAATATAATTCTAAAAAATATAGGGAGAAAAACTAGTTGTAAAGTGGTCAAACTTTAGATAGTCATAACTTTGCGCTCGGACGTCCGTTTTACGCATTTTTTTTTTAACTTGCGTATTTTTTCGAGATCTACGCGGAGAGATGGCCGCAAGGCGGTTTGGCAGAGCCGATTTTTAAAAAAACACCTTTTATCCTATTCAATTTCAATTTTCCCCCAAATTGGCATGAAATTTTCAGTTTTATTTACCTATAAGATGATGATACGCAATAAATTTCAACGTAAAAATCCCGGGGTAATGTAGCTGTGAATGTCAATTTCACTTCTGCAGTTTCAATTTTTGAAAATAAAGCTGACTAATTTTCTCGACATATAAAGTTGACTAAAATAACCTTACAGTCAAACACTAAGTTCTTTCAAACAAAACTTACTTCGGGCACCTTTTCAACCCCTAAAATGACGATCCGAACGTATACGTATCCTTGATGTATTGAGCCTACATTATTATAGGCAGAAAAAAATATCAGGTTCTATATAAATATTGACGATTCGGAGTCCTGACACACGACTAATCGTTGGTCAAAGTATGCAAAAACACACTAAGTGTTTCAAAAAATAAAGTTGGCCAATTTTTTTTTTCTTTGGTATTGGTTCCGATAAATATTATCTCAGATTGGTGGACAACCCACAATTTACAATATATATATATATATATATATATATATATATATATATATATATATATATATATATATATATATATTGTATAACGTGGACTGATCCACGTTATTCAAAAACGTGGATCAGTCCACGTTATACCATTAATTTTTTTTTATTGTTTTTTTGGTCTGACAATTCGATTTTTTTTTTGGGGTATAACGTTGGCCCCTCCACGTTATACCCCTTTTGATATATAGTGGAAGGCAGCCCCTCTTTTGGTTTATTTTGTGTAATTTTTGTGTCCTTTAGGCTCCGGACTCCTGTTATTTGTATCTAGTGTCCTATACAGGTAGAAAAAAGAAACCCCAACAATTAGATCAATTATTTTTCGCACTAAAATATTGTGAAGATCTACTCGAAATGACAACTTGTTATAGATATCGTACATCAGCATCGGATGACTTCAAAAAGTTCATTAATTATGACTTATGTTCTTTTGAAAGTGTTCATTACTGTTAGCCGATATTCTTTAATTTCTAATTAGGGTTCCTCGCTTGGACTTCTTGATTACTACTACTTCAGGAGTGCCTAGTCTATTTTCATAGCTCGAATAGGAGTTAGGGTAAACAATATAATATAAATTAAGTTTCTTTTTCCAATATAATACTAGTATTATATAGTAGCTAATCACTTTTTCTTTTCTTTTGCCTTGTGGCAGAATTGACCTTCATCGTTAAGTCTACGTTTCTTTTGTTCTTTATTTCCCCCCCTAAGACGGAACGACAATTCTGCTTACATATTCAAAAGATTTTGACGTTGTGTTTGAACGTGAAAATTCACTGGATAAATAATTTATCTATAATTTAGTAAGTCACATTTTTTAGAATTCAAAACTTATAAACTTGAAATCACAATTTCACCTTTGTGCCCTCTGCCCCCCCCCCCCCCTCCCCCCTCAACACCCCTAATGAAGGCATTAATTAATTAGTCACTGTCAAGTATGGTTGTTAATTAAACCTCAATCAACTAGCGTACATAATTTTGGACCGGCTCACTTATTCTAAACAAATGATTACTGACCAGGGTATCTAAATGACCATGTTCAACGCATATGTACATCTCATGTTTGAGATTTTGGATTACCTAATAACATTATTAAAAAATTAAATCACTATCAGCGATTTTAAACTCATGATGTCTGGTTCCCGCCGACCAATCACACTTTGATATAACACATAAAACGCGTTTGATCATGCTTGCTGTTATTATGGGTTGCGTTTTAGATATGGATCCAGCTCCCCTCCTATCTCTCCATTTGGTCCAGTCCCATCTTAAATAGCTTACACCTGTCTCTATAATTTTTTAATGGACCAGATTTGTTTTGTTAACTAAACAATGTACTACAATATTAACTCTAGTTAGGAGTTCTTTCTCTTCACCCTTTTCTCCTTTCTGCCAGCACCAGCCTTTCCCTCTAGCAAATATCTCCATGAAATCATCAAACAATGGCTACGTTTTTCCCTCCTAAAAAAAAAAAAAAAAAAGAGTAGAACAAAATTCAAAGGATAAATAGTTAGTTATATTTCACAGATCCAAGTAAGGAAATCTAACTGCACAAAATTCTAAGGAAATCTAAAAAAAAATCTTTTTTTTTTTTTTTTGGTTGGAATAGCCGAAAATGGATGCGGATTGTAGATAGCTGGGGGAGGAAAAAGGGAAAAAATGTATGTCCAAACGTTGATTTCATCTTACGGTTTCAAATCGCATGTTCAAACGCCTACTTAGCAAAAAATACGCTTATTAAGAAATCAATAATACAATGTGAAGTTTACTAAAATACTCTTATATAATAAAAATAAATTACTTTTTCCTCTTGATTAGAGCATGCACAAGTAGTAAACCTTTGGGAATCCAACAATACCAAGTTACTATATAGCTTTTCCAATCATCATCTAAATATTACTTTAACTTGTCAGTTTTTGTCTAAGGGTAGAGTTGGAAAAACTAGTCAATTTATGTCTCGATTTCCTAAGGTGACACTTATTATGGGACAACTTTTTTGGGCTAAAGTGACACTTATTATGAGCGGGGCCGATTGATGATGATGCCGCACATCGTATTGGTGCAGGGTGGACAAAATGGATATTCACCTCTAGAGTCTTGCGTGTGATAAGAAAGTGAAACCAAAACTTAAAGGTAAGTTCTACAGAATGGTGGTTAGACCTACCATGGTGTATGGGCGGAGTATTGAATTGTTAGCAGTTCTCATATGCAGAAGATGAAAGTTGCGAAAATGAGGATAATGTTGAATTGGATGAGTGGGTGTATCAGAAAGGATAAGATTAGGAATGAAGATATCCAGGATAAGGTGGGAGTGTCCTCAGTGGTGGACAAGATGAGGGAGGTGAGGCTGAGATGGTTTGGGTTTGTGAAGAGGTGCATAGATGCCCAAGTGAGGAGGTGCGAGAGATTGGCATTGGTGGGTGTGAGAAGAGGTAGAGGTAAACCGAAGAAGTAGTGGGGGATGTGATTAGATAGGGCATCTTCAACTTACGGAGGACATGACCGTAGATAGGACGGTGTGGAGGTCTCGAATCAGGGTAGAAGGTTAGTAGGTAGTTGAGCATTGCCTCGCTTTTTCAGCGGATAGGGTTGATGACAGTTTGGAGCACTATATATATATATATATATATATATATATATATATATATATATATATATATATGTTTTCACTTTATTACAGCAGTATTAACATTATTCTCTTATCTTCCATTTTATGTTACCACATGTATTTCTTGTTGTACTATTTCACTGTTGTCACTGTTTCTTTTTCTGAATGCTATGTACTGCTTTCCTTTTTGTTTGTCATGCATGTCTGCTTCGTTTCCGTATTTTCTTTTTCAAAACGCTTTGAAATGTTTTTCTTGAAGCCGGTCTTATCGGAAACAACCTCTCTAAGTACACTCCACGAGGTAGGGGTAAGGTATTCGTACACGCTGTTCTCACTAGACTCCACCTGTAAAATTACATTGAGTATGTTGTTATTTTTTTGTTCGGGCCAAGCGTGTGCACTAGTGCTACTTATCACTCGCACAAATATTGAATAATTATGTTGATCAAAATTTAGGTAAATAAGAAGAATCACATAGTAGTATTTTTTATCTCTGAATTTGAAACCTTGTCTCCTAGAGAGATTTACTAGACACAATAGGTCATACTCTTGAGTACACGCTATGAAATGAAATAATTTGTGTTTGTTTTTACTTTTTTTGTTTTCTTTTATTGGTGGGGGCCAGGTGAATGGTCAATTAAGTTGAAGAGTCAAGAAAGAGGTGATGCCACGAGAAACAGGTGGGAGGGAAAGAAAAGAATCCAACTTTCTTCAACTTTTTCATGTTTCCAGAAAACAAAAGGAGAAAAGGAAATAAATGCATCCATTGCTTTTCTCTCCACAAAATTAAAGGAGTGAATAGTTGAACGCCTTTTTTTCATGTTTCCTTTAATGTGTTTTTCTTTTTTAGGTTCCTTTATTGTTCTTTATATTAAAAATCACAAGAACAATCCATCCCAATCTCAAGGTCAGGGGGGAAGGAGTAAGAACTCATGCGTATTGGTGTTTACATTGAACCAATTAATTTAATATTAATAATTAAAAATTAAATTAAGAATATGTATGATTTAGTGATAAAAACTTATGTAAAAGACATGTATCTTGCATTTATTAATTTAATATAAATATCCAATGCGAATAATATTGGGGACGAGAGGTAAGGTGTGTGAAGTGAGGCAGGGCACAGATCACCTTATATGGACTATGGAGTATAAAGAATAGATTGGTTTCTTTCTTTTTCAACCTTGGAATATAATGCCTTGTAAAATTTGACTTAAAAGTTATAACAGTAAACAAGGAATTTAAATTCTCATAATCTAAACTAAAGCTTGTCAAATTGGTAAGAAAAAATAAAATAAAAAAGTAGCACAAACAGTAGATATTCTTAATTATTTGGCGTGCTGATTGACAGCGGCAGAGACAATGACAATGTTTTACAGCTAGACGTCGTAAAATTTCACTGCTTAAGTAAAGTACTCACTTCTACTATGTTTTAATTTAACTTGGATTTTGCTTATTTATACTGAAAATGTAAAAATTTAGCCTGTTGTTCATTTTACTAATTAATTACTTTTATTATGAAATTTATCTATAATTATCTTTTAAATAACCTACTAGGGTAAACTAACTTTAAATTACCGGGCTAAGCCCCAAATTTTAATATTTTTCGTTAACAGAGGACATTCGAAGTCATTTTTTCTTATATAACATACAGAAATAATATATACGACGATGATTCATTTTGCTTAATTTCCCAGCTGCTTCCGTTAGTTTTTTATACTAGTCTTTTTTTTTGGTTGGGGAGGGGGGGTTCCACGCGATGTTTGATTAGCACATTGGAGCCTCGATTAATCCGAATTCGTGACCCGCAAAACTCATTTAAAATGGGAAGTGTTCTCAAATAAAATAAAATAAATTCCATAATCAGGATTCGAACACAAAATTTCTGATTAAGAATCGAAGGATCATATTCATCCCAGAACCCTTATTTAACTAGTCTTTCATCATTTCCTCTTGTCAGTTCTGCTCGTGGGAACTATCAAGTACTCCCTCCGAATAAAAAAAAGAGTTCACTTAGCTATTTGCACACCCTTAAGAAACTACTCACTTCAAGAAAAAAATATGTAAATTGACTAAACTAATTCTAATTAAATAGTCATTGAGATTTGATCACATAACACTTAATAGGAGCAAATCTGGAAAGATAAGGTTAATTATTTCTTAATTTAATAAGCGGATACTTTTTTTGATAAAAAAAAAAACTAAATGGACACTTTTTTTTTTATTGGGAGGGAGTCCTATTAATAACGACAATTTCTGCAAGACCGCTTCTACATCAAATGGTCAAATTGGACAGATATTCCGATGCAGAAAGCAACATTTCTAATCATTCATTCATCACTACTTTAATTTCTGTTCTTTCCTTCTTTTTCTCCTATGGAAAAAAAGAAATTTAAAACTAATTCCACAATTATAGCGCAATTACCTAGAAGTGTTCACCTTTTCCCTTAAATTAGAGGAATTACTTTTATTGTTGCTTTGACTAATTCCTTGATCGAGAGGATATTTAGGTCTCGTGTTTCATCTTAGCAACAACTATAATACGGTAGACGTGAATTATCTTGCTAAATAGTCAGAAATTATTTCGAGTTTTTATTCTAAACCAATCAATCTAATTATAACAATCACATATTTGACGAGAAAAGATCTTAAGTATGTTAATTTATAAATTATTCCTATATCGCTAGTGATGAAAATCAATGCATTATGCATATTCTATCATTCAAGTTTGAACCATAATTAAATGATACTTATACGCAATATACACGTCCATGCATTAGTCTGAGCAATGCAAATAATTACTGATACGAATAAGTTTTTTGGTTAGGTAAAGTACTTTTTGTTCATATAATACCTCGAGCAAATTTGCATGCGCAAAAATGGGGAAAAAAAAACAAACGAACCACTATTATTCAAGCTTACGTAATAAGATCGATAGCAACTTCAAATTAAATTAGAACGTTGAATATTAAAAATGTTGATGTCGGACAACTTCCAATAACTTGTAATTACACTAAGCAAATCTCAAATGATGCCAGAATATTTTGTCTTCCTACAATACCCTAGCATCTACTTACGTATATATGGGGTGATTTTAGGTGTAAAAAATGGGACACGTGAACACACAGGGGCGGATCTAGTCTATTAAGTTCAATTGAACTCCTAACTTTCGACACGAAGCATAAATTTATGTGTAAGTAATTATTAAAATTGTAATATATAGTAGATATGAACCCATAAATTTTAGAATATAAAGTGTTCAATACTAAAAATCTTAAAATTGAACCCACAAGATCTAAATCCTGGATCCGCCTCTGTGAACACAAGGTCTCTTCGTAAAATTAGGTATTTTATGTATATTTCCTCCAATTAGTATAATAAATCTGCTGGAACACATTCTATAAAAAAAAGTAAATTGTGCACTTGGTTGAAAGTCGAGTATTTACCTAGAGGTTACATTTTTTCCCTTTTTTTTTTTCGGTGAGCCCATGTTCTAGAAATTTAGATTCGTCTCTGCATATATAATACTCCCTCCGGATAAAAAAGAGAGTCCACTTAGCCATTTGCACATTCCTTAAGAAAATACTAACTCCTATAAAAAAAAATAGGTAATTTGACGAAACTATCCCTAATTAAATAGGCATTGAGATTTGATCATATAACAACTTAATAGGGGCAAATATAAAAAAAAAAATAAGGTTAATTCTTTCTTAATTTGATAAGTGAACACTTTTTTTAATTAAAAAAAGACTAAGTGAACACTCTTTTTTTATCCGGAGGGAGTATAATATTAATAAAGAAAAAAGATGCTGATTTTCTTGAGACATAATCATTAAGATGCATCTCGACCCCATCAAACAAAAGTTATTAACAATACTAAAATAAACACTATTTCTTGCCCCTATTATTTCTTTTTAAAGATTTTTGCACACCCTTGAAGAAGATATTTAATAGCTTAACACTCCATCAATAGGAAATGTAAGGCAAATCTGAAAGAAAGGAAGAGAAAAACAGGGTAATAAATTAATTTCTTATTTTGCGGAAAGATCAAACATTTTGACTTTTTTGTAAAATATTTTTTCTGGATCAAAAAAAGTGTTCACTTAGTCTTTTTTTCTTGGATCAAAAAGTGTGTTCACTTACCAAATCAAGAAAGAATTAACCTTATTTTTCCAGATATGTCTCTATTAAGTGCTTTGTGATCAAATCTCACCTATTTAATTAGGGACAGTTTAATCAAATTACCTATTTTTTTAGAAATTAGTATTTTCTTAAAGGGTGTATAAATGATTAAGTGTCCGGACATTCTTTTTAATTCGGAGGGAGTAACTAATTGTATTTGGGACGAAAGAGTAATAAGCCATAAGAAGATTAAAAACAAAAAACAAAAGAGGTGTCCTTGCGAAAATTTCTTGGTATTCCATCAATCACTTCAGTATTTTTGGGAATTGTTCATTCAACAAATGGGACCTTTAAAAAGGAGTTTTGGAGAATCAACTAGTACATTTTTTCATAAGATTCCAAGTTCTCCAAAGTTTTTCCTTTATTTATTCATTGGATTCGACATGTATTTCGTGAAAATTAGGTTGGCCCCGTGAGCCTACTCTCTTTCATGATGAGTACTTTCAATTTTATATTCACTAAATGCTGCTCATATATAATTAGATGGGTCCTTAATTACACAAACAAAAAAGAGAACAAAGAAAAAGAAAAAACAAATGAATTGGGAATTAATTTTATAAACTTATGAAGATTTGCTTGGGTCCAAGAGATTAGATTTGTCTCTTCACTCCTTCCAATAACCCAAAGAAATGTGTCCAAATTATGGAGTAATAGACTATGAAATAGGAGATAATGACTTGACCCAAAATTTATTAATTAAGAGATATCGACGTTGAGGTCACGTATCACTACTGAATAGTGGCTTAGCTTATACACCGCCAATTGAACAAATAAAACTTTTATTTTGCTCTCCTCAATAATATTCATTCTATTTTCAACTAGGCCATTTTACTAATTACTCTCTGTACGTAATGTCAAAAATTAGTTGGTTTTAGAAAATTGAATTTATTTTAAAATATTTAACATTTAAGAAGAAAAAGAAGTCATTTATTATTATTATTATTATTATTATTATTGTCCAAATCTACGTCTGTTATTGTTCAAATTAGTATAGTTTTAATGAAATACGACATTAAAAAAAAACGATAGTTTAGAAGTATAATCTTTTGATTAGACTATTAAATATCTTTAAAAATATATAAAAATCTTGATTGAATGATATTAGAAATATTTATTGAACTTGTGATACCCTTATAAGGACGCAACCAAATTAACTATAAGATGATGTAACTAAAATCACAATCTATTATGGGATTTCAAGAACTATCGTCTTTTACTGCTACCTCTGTCTCAAATTATCTTTCGTGTTTTTTTCTTACATGTCCCTTAAGAAAATATTAATTAAGAGAGATTTTGACTATATTATCCTTATTTATGTCTTAAGATATAATCTCTCTTTATTTAATATTTACTCTCTTTATGTGTCATCTCCCGTGATTGAGGTGTTTGTAGTCTCCAAGAATAATTACTACTAATGATAAAATGAAAAAAGAATAATGAATTTTGTCTTGAACTTCTAAAATAACAATTAATTTGAGACAATTATTGTACAAAGCACGACAGATAATTTGAGATGGGGGAAGTTTTCTTTTGGTTACATTTTAGTATTTTACTACTCCCTCCAGTCCACTTTACTTGTTATCTTTACTAAAAATAGATGGTCCAAAATAACTGTCATTTTAGAAAATCAAGATATAATTAACTACTCCCTCCGTTTTATTTTACGTGGCCCTTGTTCACTTGATACTCCCTTCAAAAAATTCTTTATTGGTGGTTTCTTTTACTAAATTGTCCCTATTATGCTTTGTAAATCTAAGTTTGAATTACTATTACATTATATAGTTATTTAATGATAAGGATAGTATTTGAAGAAATAATAAATATCTCTTGATTTGTTAAAAAGAACAATGAAATAGTCATTTAATGATAAGGATAGTATTGGAAGAAAATAATAAATATCTCTTGATTTGTTAAAAAGAACAATGAAATAGTTAAGAAAAAAAAATAGTACTCCCTCCGTTCACTTTTACTTGTCCAGTATTTCAAAAATAGATTTTCACTTTTACTTGTCACTTTTAGCATATCAAAATAAGACAATTTGTTTTTTTTTTTTTTCTGTTTTACCCATAGTATTAATTACTCACTTCAAAATATTTTTGAAATCCAATAAAAATATGCATCAATTAATATGGGTACATTGGTAAATTATGCACTTCATTTATTATTTCTTAAACATCGTGAAAAGTCCAAAGTGGGTAAAGAAACGGATGGAGTTCTAGTTTTTTACCTTTACCCTTATTCAATAAATGTAGAGAGAGATTAATGTGGTGAAAAGGAAGAGTATTAAATCGAGACGAAAGAATAAATAAGGATAATTTGACTAAATTATCTTTTTAATTTAATTAATGTTTTCTTAAGAAGTGTGAAGAAAAAAAACACGACAAGTAAAATGTACCGGAGGGAGTATTATTTTCACTTTATTGATAATGTCTGTTTTAACTCGATTTTTGTTATTTTTGTGTAATAACCATAAATGAAATTACAAGGACAATAATACACTCTCTATGACTTTGCTTTCTAAGGAGATCTCCCGACAGAGAGGTTAAAAAATTAATCAAGCGATAATGACTAACTAATTCATTGATTACCATTATCATGATGCTATGGAAAAGAGCTAGTACACTTTTACTGAATCTGGATTCTAATTGCCCTCTAAATCCATACCATATGTTACTATCAAGAGATCAAAAGCTTAACCAAAGGTGAATGAAGTGACTTTGCCTTTTCTAAACTTTTCTTTTAATCTTACAACAGTGATACAAGGTGATTTTGACTCATACAGAAAAAGTTGCAATCTTTTAGTCGTATCGATTGTCAAGTAAATCCACAAGCAAGCAATTTTAAGAACAGACGTACACGTTAATAGATGTCACTCTTTTATTGATCGGATTATCTATCTAATTAAACATTACTATCTACTAAGTATGTGTATATATATTGTAGTTATGTTAGTGTCTGATATTTTGGTCTTGGTTCCTTAATTGGAGGGTGGAGTGAGGGGTTGGGTAATTGAAGCCAACTACCAGTATACAGTAAAGAGGGTAACTCTTAGGAAAGTGACTTGTCCCCTTAAAACCCTCCAAAGAAAAAAAGCCAAAATCTGGTATTGGATCTTATTCTAATTTTCGGTATGTATCATTTAAAAAAACTATGTGCACACATAAGCGTGCGAAATCAACAATACACAGTCAGTTACCTTTACATTTTTACTCCAGGGCATTACAGGGTTTGAACTTTGTATTAATCGGATCAATGATATTGAATATCTGATGATTATACAGAAAGAAAGAAGAAAGTAATTGTATATTTTTTGAAGCTGCACAACAACAATGAATGATGACAATAGACAAAACTCAAATATATATATGTGTTATATGAACATGGTTTCACATTCTGGGCTTTGCAATTATATGTTGAGAATAAAACACACATGATGGATGTTTTGTGACTTTTTGTCAGTGTAAAAAAAGAAAAGAAAAGAAACATGTCTAAAGAGTACAATCCTATTTTTCGCTCTAATAGCACTCCCACAAAAACGGCTCCTCGAGCCGAAATATTCCACTATCGGCTCCAGCCAGCTGCCACGTCGAAATTGGGTACTGATATCGGTCATTTTGATCCACTCTATCAATAGTAAGATCTGGTAGATCGAAAAATGGGTCATCATGGTCCATTGTTGGAGAGTTAAGTAATTCTTGCGTGTTCTCCGAGGCTAAATTCGTCGATGAATGTGAACTGTGTAGCTCGGTCAATTGGCTAGACTCAGCTTCATCTCTGATGGAATTTTCCTCGAGAGACGTGCTAGCTGCAGCCTTAGCAGCTGCGGCTTGGATGTCCTTAGGGGAAGTGGAGGCCGGTCGGGGGAGTTGATCGGCTAAATGAGGGAAATTAAGGTAAGCCGCGTCACCCTTGATGGCTAAAGCCGCGACATCATGAGCTCGAGCCGCCATTTCGGCTGTGGCATAAGTCCCTAGCCAAATTCTTGATTTTTTCCTAGGCTGTCTAATTTCGGACACCCATTTTCCCCAATTCCTCTTACGAACTCCTCTATAAGTTGGATGTTTTTCATCAACAACACCTTCATTTTTTCTCCTAATTTTCTTGTTCTCCTCATTCCTGTGACAATTCCCATTTTTTGTGAAATCTTGAACTTTTATTGAGCTTTTCTTGGATTTGCAATAGTAGTCTTTTGATGGGGTTTTCGCAATGCCCTCATGGGAAGAAGATGATGAAGTAGAAGTAGAAGATGTGGTGGTTGAAGGAGAATTTAAGCAATTAGAAGAACTTGTAAATGATGAGGAAGTTGTAGAAGAAGAACTAGAGACGGAGAATTCTTGATGAAGATGATGATGATATTCCATTATAGTGGTACTCTAAAGATGCTTCTAGCTTATGGTTTTTCTTCTTAATTAGGACTATAGTAGTAGCAAGAAAAAGGAGTGTAGCAAGTGATTACTTTTAAAATAGAAATGTAGGTTTACTTAACTTCTATGGTTGTGTTGGTTTGGTTTAAATAATGAAAGGGGAGAAAAAGGAAATAAAGAAGAATGGGACCTTATTGCCATAAGGGTATCTACAGTTCAGCTATTTTGTTACCCATGTGGCAATTTGCTTTGCTTGTATTTATTCATTCATTATTCTTTTTTTATCTTCTCTCTTTTTTCCTTTTTGTACTAATAAGTAGGAGTATTACTTACCTCTTTCTAAAGAAAGGAAGGAAATCATAGTGGTAATATTTTCATTTTTCATAATCAGGCGGTGTTTTGGCACCATGCACACTTAACATGGGCCATAGCAGCCACATACTAGAAAAAATTGTCCTCGTTAAAAATCATACAATTCACATGAAACTTGACCTAGCTAGGGCCGTTGTAGGGTATCCCTGTATCTCATTGAGTATCTTGTGTTGCACAAACTAGGTTAGTTCACTCAGAGCAGAAATTTCGTATGTTTCAACATCGAAATAATCATTCTAATAGGATGATGATATATACCTAATTAGCAAGAAATTGAAAGGCCTCGTTAAAGATGCAAGAAATTGAAAGGCCTCGTTAAAGAATAATTGGCCACTGACAAAATTATCAACGGTCGTTATTCTTGTTTACTATTCAACAACGCGAGAATAGTTCCTGAAGATTGATTAAGAGATTGTTGAATTTGCATTATTCAAATTGACACTTTCACTTCTAATTCGTTCATCTCAGCTGGCACTTCTCACTAATGCTCTACTGATTACTGGTGTACTTTTAGCTCTCACAACTTCAGCAGTTGCTTAATCTCATTTATCTTCATCGTAAGAATGTTTGATCGGTGAGCTTCCACAAATTAGTAAATCCAATATGAATGTCTATTTATAATCACTCATGGTTACTACTGAATTTTAGTAAAAATATATATTTTCCATTTTTTTCTTTTTTCTTAATTTCTGGTATGATACATCTAGTGATAAATTAAAAAGGTCAAATTCATCGGGAGACACATGTGGTTGGCGGGATTTTTTATTTAGACATCTCAACTAAACGTTATACTTATTGAGCACTTAGACTACATCAAATTTGTTCCAATCAGACATTTTTTGCTGACATGGCATGGTAAGTGTAATACACCCAAAATCAGCGCGCGTGAGAAGCTTTATTCAGCCAAATTTTATTTTTATTTTTCAACTTGCATTTCTTCAACCATTTCCCTCGAGCTTATTAAACCCCTTCAATGGAGATTGAAATTGATCTCTTCCGTTGCAGACTTGCAGTAGCCAAATTGAAAGAGGATGGATCATTCTATTGTTAAAATTAACATATTAATATTGTAAGCTAAATCTCAACATCTTTTTTCTAAAGGATAGAGAATAAAATCAAAGGGAAAAAAACAATTTGAGCTCTGTTCAATTTTTTCGTGAAGTCTTTTTCCAATCTTGGTTCACCTGCAGAAAAAACAAGCATTATAGAACGGGCTAAAGGGGATCGGGAGGCTGTGGTAAAAACAACAGATTTCAAAACCAAAAACACAAATCAAGAAAGTATAGTTTGGGCTTTTTGGCTCCATTTTGAAGAGACTCAAAGATCGAAATAGCAACAAAAATGGTAACAATAGTGTAAGGATCTCAACAACTGCAGAAGCAAGATATGCAAATGACAACTCTAATTTTTCTTGCTCTTGCAATGAAGAGAAGTCAATGGATTTGGAGACTTCTAGAAATAATGGTGATTTTAGATTTGTGTCTTTCTACTTTCGTCATTAACTATCCGTGAGTCATTGCTTGGAGTTCGTCGAAGCAAGTGGCGGTGGTGGTTCGCCGGCAGTGGTTTGTGGGGTAGGTGGGGTGGGATTTAAAAAATAAGATTATTTATTTATTTATTTTGCTGAAAAAAGCTTTTCTTTTTGTTTATTTTTAAATTACTATTATTTTACAACCAAATGTCACGTGTCCTCATTTAATTAGTCATCATGCCACATTTCCCTCAAGTGTATTATAAACACTTTGTAATTTTGGCTGATGGTCGAAAAAACGTCTAATTGGAATAAATTTGATGTAATCTGAGTGGTCAATAGGTGCAACGTTTAGTTGAGATGTCTAAGTAAAAAATCCCGCCAATCACAGGTGTCTTCCGATATGTTTGGCGAATTAAAAACTAGAAATATACTTACTTATAGTTGGCAATGTCAGGCTATTCAACTGGAGGCTAAGAATATTGCCATTTTCTTCCACTCTGGCAAACTACGAGATTTACCTAATCACTTTTTGTTCTTTTCTATCAATTGATTTCATTGTAAATTCGAGAAACATGAAATCAAATGTATAACTACTGCTGGAAACAGAGGTTGACCAATCAAACGGGCATAGAAGAATAAAGATTCTTTTATTAGCATTATTGAGCAACAAAATTCTTCCATGTTGCAATAAAAATACTTAAATGTGATTTATATTTAGGAAAAAGACAACAAACGGAACATCGATACACATGACCTTCATTAACATATCGTGTTTTGTGAAAACATTGAATCAATTAATCAGGATTTTTTGGAACTTTTCAAGAACATGTGGATCTAAAAATGAATAAAATTTCTTAAATTAGAAATTTAAAAAAAAAAATGACCACACATGGGTCACATGCTAAGTGGGTCTAAACTCCAAACCAGTTCAAAAAGTGGGTCCTCCCACCAGATTTTGCTTACTCAATTAACTTGTTAATTGGAACAAGCAATTTGAATTTTCTTTTAACTTATCTCTGATTTATAGTAAAATGGTTTGATTGAATTTCTAAGGTTTACTTTGAACTGTTTTTCACTTTTCACGTTTGATAATGACTGAATGGATAGGGACATAATTAGTTGTCATTAGAATTTTATGGAGTTGTAAATACCTACCTACTTTTTCTTACACTAGGGCTACGCTCCACTAGTAGTAAGTACTTCATTGTCTTTAGTTGTGAATTTATATGTACGTTTCATATTCCATCAAAACTGACAGAATCGGACATGGCTCCTCTCCGGTGAGCCATCTCTCCATTGACACCCCTGAATATCTTACACGTGTCTACTCCAAAATTTAAAGGACAAGATTTGCTTGAATTAACTTCTCCCTTTTAACCCACGGCAAACTTTTCCACGCCACTCTCCAAACTCCTCTTTGCTCTTAGTGTAATCATCGTCGCAGTTTTAAGAAAAAAATATTTTTCTTGGAATTGTAAATGGCTTTTGCTAATAAATGCTGATGTGAATTCTTCTAACTTGAATGTACAGCCGAATTCCTAATTTTCTCATCTCTGATATTTATAGCACAATGAAATCAGACGGTAATGGAGAAATCCAAGTTAAAAGTTGTACTAAATCTGGTGTCTTCGATTACAAGTTTGAGGCGGCAAAGTTGATAGCATGAATTGATTTCTTCTTTTTCAAAGTTGCAATGCCAAGTCGCGAGAAAGTACAATTTTTAACTTGGATTTGAGAGGACGCTGGGTTCTTTGATTGTTCACAGCCCACGGGAAGAATGGAGATGAGAGAGAATGCTAATGCTAATATTAACCTGGGTTAAAGGGTGGAGTTAATTCAAGTAAATCTTGGCCCTTCAATATTGGATGAGACACGTGTAAGATATTCAGGGGTGTACTGAGGGAAATGGAGAGATGGCTCACTGGAGAGGAGCCAAATTCGACAGAATCGTTATGATTCATTAGCTAATATGGAAAATTTTCGTTTCATACTATTTCGAAACTTATTTTTACCCCATTAAGTTCAAGAATCTGCCCAAAAAACTCATCGCTAAAGACCACCATAGTCCATATATAAGGTGTTACGATCCAAATCGATGAACCGCGACGAGCACCCGACCACTACTGATCGAGCACCCCTAAACTCACTCCCACTCTGTACTAAACAACTTGGTGGCCCACTTTGACTGATATTCCACTGGTACCGTTCGCGGTAGCATTTATACGATAGATCTTATCTCAGAATTCCACGAAACATGCATATGGATATGTATATGTAAGCATACTAGCAGAGGATGACAACGCAGACAAACTTGGTCACTGTATATACTGTTCACAAAATTAAGGGACAACTGAAAGCACATGACGACCCCCGCTATATATACACTGTCTACAGACCTCTATGGAATAAAGACTACAAAAAGGACAGGATAAGGCCTTGCCATACCCATATATGTACATGTCAAAAGGCAGACCAAAGGGCTGTTGCTTCGGTCCAAATGGGGCTTGCCGGCTGGAACTGGAAAGAGGTTCATACTGGTCTGGCTCACTCGGCTGGTCATCTGAACCTGCGGGCATGAAGGCAGCGTCCACAAGAAGGGACGTCAGTACGAGTAATGTACCGAATATGTAAGGCATGAACAGTAATATAATAAGACATATGGAGCATAACATGAGACAAGGGAGTAACCTGTACTTATGATTGCCTCTTAAGGCAGATATCATGCATGCTTAACTTTAAAGAAAACATTTCTCTTATATATATATATATATAGCATAATCATTAGCCCGCATCCGGGCCTCCTGCGTTTGGGGTAACCATCTCACGCCGCCCACTAGTGGTGTCATGTCCGGCCAACTAGGCCAGGTGTTATCATTATCCATAAGCCGCCCACCGAAGTGGTGTCATGTCCGGCCAACTAGGCCCGGTGTAATCATACATAAACATAAGCATGCATGAGAGCCCAATTAAAAGCTACAACTTTATCGGAGTGACGTAAGGTCGGTGACCTCCGATTTATATTATAGAGTACTCATCATCGCAATATGTCGCCTTGAAGGAACAATTCATAAGGTGAGATCAACAACAATGAGCAATTCAAGAAAATCATAAAATAAGCTCAATAATCTCATAATAGCACTAAATCATAAGCTTTAGAATTTCTAGAATTAAAATCATCATTATCATATTCATCATAGAAATATTCTCATCTTTGACATCATCGTTATCATTATAAAAACATGTTCATCGTTGTTGTCACAAGAGCTTACAGAATCATAAATCTCTGATTTGGAAATTACAGACATTTTGGAAAGCATTTATGGATTATCAGGAAAGAAGTCATGCCTTTGAATCATAAACTTCTAACTTGTGGAAGTAAGGAGGTTATGAAAATATGTAGGGAATTATAACATAGGAATTTCTAGAAATAGAATCATCGTCATCATAAAACATGTTTATCTTTAGCATCATAAGAACTCTATGAATCATGAATCTCTAGCTTTTGAGAATAAGAACATTCTTGGAAAACATTTATGGATTCACAGAAAGGGATCATGGGACATTTGGAAAACATCTATTGGATTCATAAGAAAGGGATCATGCCTTTAGAAGAAAGGGACTAGCCTTAACATACCTGAAAATTCACGTCTCGACTCTTCCACCTATTTCCGGTCTCGCAATCTACATATAAGACCATTCATGCTATAATTAGGTCCATCGTTATATACTTATCCTAAGCCTCCAAATAAATCTTTCTAGAATCTGCCGAAATTTTGGGAGCGTCTCCTCTGTTTGTATGCTTAGTCCCAAATCTCAATTCAACAACCAACAACAATAACAACAACAACAATACCAACATCAATAACATCATTGGTAACATCAAAGTATTCCATAAAACACCTCACACGGTGTTTATCCCATTTCTCCCTTCACAAATTCACCACACCATTATTTAACGGCTTTATCTCCGTAAATAAGCCTTAAACAATACCAAAAGAGAAAGATTCATACCTTTTTCTTGTCAAAACGATAATATCTTCAAGATTCCATTTTGAATCCAAGCCAAATAATACCGTGATCACAACTACGCATTATCTGAGCCTTGATTACCTAAAATCACTCAATTCTCTCAACTTTTTATGACCAGAATACCCCTATATATGCTGAGCTCTAAAATCTGATTTTTGGTGAAAAAAATGGGGTTTTGCCCCTTTTATAAGGTTCAAATTCGGGTCGGGTCACTGTATCGGTTTACTGTAGCAGGTCGGTTACTGTAGCACGCGTTTCTGCTTTGTCAGCCAAACTTGTAACATCCAATTCTCTACTCCGATGTACTATCGACGAGCGGTTTGTTACGTTGGAAACTAGACTCGACAAAATTCATTTAGGCTTTTGAAACACCTTAAAACACTTCATATGCTAAGAGATATTCTTCTCTCGAGTTGGACCAAAATTTTCAAACGAAACTTTACCCATCCTTTCTCCAAAGTCGTACAACTCCATTTCTTCCACTCATTTTCTTATAAAACCTTCCGATATACCCTATATACATCCTTCACTCATTAAATATACTTAATAATGCTTGCTCTTTATATTCCAAAGTGGTTTTACTTAACCATAAATCAACGTACTTATGTTTCAAATTTGATAAGTGCTTCTTCGAAGATACAGGGTGTAACATAAGGACTTAAGGAAGGTACATTAAGGGAAATTCCTCTAACCCCAAACCCCCCCCCCCCCCCCCCCCCCCAAAAAAAAATGTGGAAGAAGAGTTTCTATACTTACAAGAAAAATTATTATATAAAATACTTCAGCACTCAAATAATCATAATACAAGTTTAATTAACATAACACGTGGATAATTAAATGGTGGAACGATTAATAATTTTGAAAAGTTATGAATATAACTAAGCGCTTAGTAAAATATTACAAAGACTAAAATTAGAATTTATCAATAATGGAGGGATCAAAAGTGCTAACCCGTGTTATATATTTGGGAGATAAATTTTCTACCTCGGAAATACTGTGACGAGTTTTAATATTCTTATCTTCTCATTTTTCTGCCATCACAACACTAATGTTCAAGGATTCTAGTCAACAGTGTTGGGTTTAATTGATAGGTTGAATGGGAAATTGAGGGAAAAGAAGTGGAGGGAAAATGGATTGTTCCCTCTTGCTTTATGAAATAAGCATTTGTCCCTCATTGGTAGTGGAAAGAAAAGTTCTCCTACTTAAAAGTAGAAGCACTTCTTCTTGTTGTTAAAGGGTTAAGAAGAGGGTCTCCTCACGCCGTCGTCGTCGCTCGGCTCAGCTTGGGGATTCGGTCAAATGATTGATTGATAATATTTTTTAACCAATTTTTTTTTTATTATAACTATGTAATTAATTATTAATTAATTAAATTATCCAGATCCTGACCCGTTAGTGACCCGGATCCTCGTGTATGACCCGTGACCCGTTTCTTTCCCGGATTTTATTTAAAAATCCCGCCCGTTTTTAAGTGACTATTCTGAAGGGTTGTAAACTTTCAGAAACGGTACTTCCATGGCTATACATTCGTTTGAATCCTAGGGTTTTTTCCTTACGAATTTTCTGAATTTCAAAACTTCTTCTTCTTCTGCACAAATAAATTCTAGTGTAATTTACTGCCGTTGAGTGGTTTGCTGACACCGTGGTTTTAGCTACTGATATACCGATGAGTAAGAACGTTCTATCCTGGGAGGATGTATTCCATTAACCTCGGATACTTGAGGGGAATAATTTCCTTAAGGACACACTGTGCATTCATTGGGCTCGATTTTCTTCTTTAAAAATATTTTTCGGATACTGTTTTGATATTTTCCAGTTTCTGCTTTATACTTTCTGGTTTTACAAAGTTTACTGTTTTATGGAATTTTTACCAAGTTACTGTTTCAAAATATTTTCGTAATACAGATTAGGAAATTATTTTTTATATATTAATCTGTATTCTGTTTTGGAGACTAAAACTTGTGTGGTTTTCTACTCCGTATGAAATTTCGTGTTCTGACTTGAAGATATAAAAACTTCGTTGGAATATTAAAGTCCATACTTGTACAACGATTTGAAGAACATAAAAACTTCGTCGCTGTTGTAATAAAAAGTTTGCTATTCTGATTATTAAAACGGTTTGTCAATTTTGACAGTGAAAAGAAATGGCAATTGAAAGCGCTACTAGTTTTGCGACTGTTGCGGCAACAAGCCGAACGGTTGTGCTACCGGCGGAAAAACCGGGGAAATTTTTTGGAGCCAACTTCAAAAGATGGCAGCAAAGGGTGTTCTTTTGGCTTACCACTCTTGGTATGCAGAAGTTCACCAACGAAAACCCTCCAGTGCCTGCCACCGATATGCCGGACAATTAAAAATTTATGATTGCTGAGGCGTGGAAACATGCAGATTTTCTATGCAAGGGCTACATCCTAAATGCTTTGGAGGATGATTTGTACAACATCTACAGTGCTATGAATACTTCGAAAGAATTGAGGGATGCACTTAAGAAGAAGTATAAGACTGAAGATGCATGCTTGAAAAAATTTGTGGTTGCCAAGTTTCTAGATTATAAAATGATAGCTAGGAGAATTGTTGGAACCCAAGTTCAAGAGCTTCAACTTATTTTTCATGACCTTATTGCTGAAAGTATGGTAGTTAACGAAACATTTCAAGTGGCTGTAATGATTGAAATCTCCTTCGTGGAGAGAATTCAAAAATTATCTAAAGCACAAGCGCAAAGAAATGTAGTTGGAAGATCTTGTGATTCATCTCAAGATTGAGGAAGATAACAAAACAACCGAGAAAAAGTCGCGTGGGAATTCAACAGTTATGGGAGCGAATATCGTTGTAGAGGCTGCCCCAAAAAGTAAGAAAAGAAAGAAGTCCACCAGACAAAAGAAGGAGCAAGCCAAGAAAAAGTTCGAGGGAATCTGCTATAATTGTGGGAAAGCTGGCCACAAAGCCCCAGATTATCGTCTCCCAAAAAAGGACAAGAAAAAAGGACAAGCCAATATGGTGGAGAAGAATGATGACATTGATGATCTGTGTGCAATGCTATCGGAGTGCAATTTGGTTGGAAACCCAAATGAGTGGTGGCTTGATTCTGGTGCCACATGACATGTTTGCTCTGTAAAAGAAACATTTGCAGCCTACGCTCCCGCTGGACTCGAAAAGGAGCTTTTTATGGGAAATACTGCAACAGCCAAGGTTGAAGGATATGGGAAGATACTTCTGAAGATGACTTCCGGCAAGGTGCTGACTCTCAACAATGTTCTGCACGTTCTTACAATTAGGAAGAATTTAGTTTCAACCGTACTACTCGTCAAAAACGGGTTTAAGTGCGTGCTTGTTAGTGAGAAAGTTGTAATAAGTAAGAATGCGATGTTCCTAGGAAAGGGCTACCTCACCGAGGGCCACCTCACCGAGGGCCTTTTCAAACTAAATGTAATGGTTGTTGAAAGTATTAATAAGAATTCAGCTTCGTCTTACTTATTGGAGTCAAATGATTTATGGCATGTTCGTTTAGGACGTGTCAACTACAAAACCTTGCGAAAATTAATTAATTTAGAAGTATTGCCTAAATTCGAGTGTAATAAATCAAAATGTGAAATCTGTGTTGAATCTAAGTTTGTTAAACATCCATATAAGTCTATTGATATGAGTTTAGATCCTTTAGACTTAATCCACACAGATAAATGTGATGTGAAGTCAATACAATCTCGTGATGGGAAAAAGTATTTTATAACTTTTATTGACGATTGCACTCGGTATTGTTATGTGTATTTGCTTAATACTATGGATGAAGCAATTGACACATTTAAGCAATACAAGAACGAAGAAGATAAAAATGATTAGAAGTGATAGGGGTGGAGAATACGAATCTCCTTTTGCAGAGATATGTTTAGAATATGAAATTATTCATCAAACTACTGCCCCGTACACACCACAATCAAATGGAATTACGGAAAGGAAAAACCGAACATTAAAGGAAATAATGAATGCTTTATTAATAAGTTTCGGTTTATCGCAGAGCTTGTGGGGGGAAACTATCCTTACAGCTAACCGAATAATCAACAAAGTGCCCCACAACAAAACACAATCTATTCCATATGAACTATGAAAAGGAAGAAAACCCAATTTGAAATATTTCAAAGTGTGGGGGTGTTTAGCAAAGGTACAAGTTCCTTTACCCAAAAGGGTAAAAATCGAACAAAAAACTGTGGATTATGTTTTTATTGGATATGCTACAAACAACAAAACTTGTCAATTTTTGGTTCACAAATCCGACAATCCCAAAATTCTTTGAAAACATTTATCCGTATAAAATTGAATGTGAGTCGTCAAGTGAAAGATCTAAACGGCCGAGGGAAGAGCCAAAGGAAAGTACAAAAAGTGAAGAGGATCCAGGGCGTAGCAAACGTCAAAGGACATCTACTTCCTTTGGACCAGATTTTGCGACATTCTTTCTTGAAAATGAGCCTCAAATATTTAAAGCAGCAATGTCTTCTTCTGATTTAGCATTTTGGAAAGAGGCAGTCAATAGTGAGATTGAATCAATTTTGAACAACCATACATGGGAATTGGTTGATCTTCCTCCTGGAAATAAACCTTTAGGATCAAAATGGATCTTTAAAAGGAAAATGAAAGCTGATGGCACTTTGACAAATATAAGGCAAGACTTGTGGTCAAAGGTTATAGACAAAAAGAAGACCTTGATTACTTTGACACATACTCGCCGGTAACAAGGATAACATCTATTCAGGTGTTAGTGGCACTGGCGGCCGTACATGGTCTTGAAATCCATCAAATGGATGTTAAGATAGCTTTCTTAAATGGAGAATTGGAGAAGAAACTTACATGGAACAACCTGAGGGATTTGTGGTTCCTGGTAAAGACGGGAAAGTATGAAAACTTGTTAAGTCGTTTTATGGACTAAAACAAGCACCCAAACAATGGCATGCTAAATTTGACCAAATAATATTGGCAAATGGATTTAAGATCAACGAGTATGACAAATGTGTTTACATTAAAAACACTCCAAATCATGAAGTCATTATTTGTTAATATGTTGATGACATATTGATATTGAGTAAAGATATTGCCGATATAAATGCTACTAAGCGCATGCTGGCTAGCAACTTTGATATGAAGGACTTAGGAGTTGCTGATTTGATGTTAGGACTCATAATTCAAAAAAACTCCACAAGGTATAACATTATCCCAGTCTCATTTTATTGAAAGAGTACTTGACAAGTTCAAGTATTTGGATTTCAATGTTGCCAAGACTTCAATTGACGTGAGCTATACATTTCAGAAGAATGAAAGTGAAAGTGACTCACAATTGGATTATGCAAGAGTGTTAAGAAGTTTGATGTATATCATGCATTGTAAGCGACCAAATATAGCATGTGCTATTAGCAAATTGAGTCGGTTCACAAGTAATCCCAATCAAACTCACCGGATGGCAATGAAACGAGTTTTGGGGTATCTAAAACATACCCAAGACTATGCTTTGTATTATAACAGATATCCCGCCGTGATTGATGGATATAGTGATGCCAATTGGATCATCGGATCATCTGAAGTTATATCCACAAGTGGATATGTTTTCACAATTGGGGGTGGAGCAGTGTCTTGGAAATCATCCAAACAGACGTGCATCGCCCGTTCGACGATGGAATCTGAATTTATAGCTTTAGACGAGGCTGGTGAAGAAGCTGAATGACTCTGGAATTTTTAGAAGATATTCCATTCTGGCCCAAACCTCTGGGACCTATATGCATACATTGTGATAGTCAAGCAGCAATAGGTAGGGCAGGAAGCGTTATGTACAACGGAAAATCTCGTTACATACGACGGAGATATAATACCGTGAGACAACGGCTCTCTAGTGGAATTATCACTACTGACTTTATAAAGTCTAGAGATAATGTGTCGGATCCACTTACAAAAGGCCTAGCTAGAGAGGCGGTTGAAAGATCATCTAAGGGAATGAGTTTAAGGCTTAGGACAAGTCATCATGGCAGTAAATCTACCTAGCAGACTGGAGATCCTAAGAGCCAGGTTTAAGAAGATCAAACAAATTTGTGACTGACGGTTCGGTATTGTCAAATAACTTAATCCATTCTCATGATGAAGACAATGTTCAGGAACAAGGATAAAACATTAAGGCTTTTTAACGAGTTAATAAAGCTTAAGTTTTTTAATGGTTTCTAAGTTTGGCAGGTTTGACCAAATAGTGTATCTACGCGATAACACGTTTAGGAATCACCTATGTGAGTGTGAATGTCACGACCCGACTAGGGGGGCCGCGACGAGCACCCGGTGCTACCCCACCCGAGCACCCCCTTATCGTACATAACATAACATCTAGGTGAACCATAAGTCAATTCGTGCTTTTCTTATCGTTAATCATATTGATCCCATTAGACGACCATCATCATTTAACATATCATAGGCATCTGTGCCACATCATAAGTACAAGGCCGACGTGGCTAACAAAAGATATACAAAACATGGGCCGACATGGCCGAACATCTCTACCCACATACACATGACTACGAGCCTCTAAGAGTATGACATATCGTATGAGCGGGACAGGACCCCGCTATGCCCATAATTATATACACAAAAGAATAAGTACCCAAAAGCTACGGCTCCAAAAGAAATGGAGCTCTGCTATGCAATCTCTGAATAAGAAGCTATGGATCAAGTCTGTCTCCCTGTGCACCTGCGGGAATGACGCAGCGTCCACAAACAAAAGGATGTCAGTACGAAGAATGTACTGAGTATGTAAAGCATGATCAACATCAATATAGAAGCATAATAGATATCATATGAAAATAGCATAGGAGGGGAGACAGTAATATCATCATCATCATGTCGCTTACTTGCATACATCGTCGTTCGTATCCCATAATAATACTCGTACCATACTTGTGCTCATATTCGTATGCATGTCCTTATTCGTATTCTTATACATAGTCTTATCACATTCATATTCATATTATATACATAGTCATTTCATATACATAGCATTTACATAGCATACCCGACCTCATTGGATCGGTGTCTTATACATGCTTGGCTAACCAAGGCTCAAGGTCATACATACCTAGCCCTACCAAGGCATCAGGGTTATCCGTACCATCTGCAGAGGTGTGCGCGTGTTTCATAATCGTATACATACTTTATACATAGTCATATACATATAGTCTTACCCGACATCATAAGCTCGGGGTCTTATCATAGCCCTTCATAGGCATACATATACATATATCATAGCTCGTAAGCATCTCTAATCTCATTTTACTCTCATCATCATTACTATCCTCATCATTATCGTTACATCTACATTATAGACTTACTCGTCATACGGGGAACATAGTATAATCATAGTACATATCAAGGGTCGTGAGCTTATGAGCTCGGAATGTCAACCATGTGAAGACAACATACTCATGTAGAGGAATTAGGAATTTGGCCAAGAACCATGCCTTATGAAAGAATGGTTAGCCTTACATACCTTTCCGTCGAACTATTCTACACTTGCACGTTCCCTTCCAATGCTAGCGTTTATACCTTCTTTAATAGCATAACAATGGCCATTAGTCGTTCACATTATCCACATTATCTAGATTCCTCAATTTGGCTCTAATTCACCCACATTCATGGTCATAACACCCATCTTCGTCCATTCGTCTAAAGTGTTTAGTTCATTATCTTAATACCATTTATAACACATTCATATCACAACACAACAACATTCATAACTCAATTCAAACTATTTCTCAAAATGTTACTATTCATCATTCATGACCTAGTTGACCACATTTTCTACAATCCATGTATTTTAATTCTCCAATACCTTAAACATCTTGTAAAAATCATGAATCTTACCTTAGAAGTTGTAGGAACAAGCTTTGGTTGATAATACTCCTCTTTGAGCAAAACCCTAGTTTTTCTCCATTTGGATTTCTTGACTTGGATGATCCTTGATGATTCCCTTATCCTTGATTCACTTGTCTTAATGTTATTGATGACTTATAATCCTTGAAAACTCATATAATAAATGTAGATAGAAGTTTTAGAGAGAAGTGGTGTAATGTTGTAATGAAATAAAATAAGTCTTGATCCTCATATTTAATGAATTGGAAAATCTGTGCTGGGTGAACAGTGGTCGTCCATGGAGGTTTACTGTCCGTATTTCAGTTTACGGACCGTCCCTCGTGGTCGTCTTTAAGCTTAAGCAGGACCAGAAACTTTGGCCTGCATGCATGGTGATTTACGACCATGGTTTACGGGCCGTAAATCACTTTACGGTCCGTCCACCAGGTCGTGTTTAGCCATTTCCTTGGCTGGCAGAAAGTTGAAGTTGGGCATGCCAGTTTACGACTTCAAGTTTACGGACCGTATTGCACTTTACGGTCCGTATTTTGCACTATACGACCACTGGGCAGTTTTGCCAACTTTCAATTTTTCTCATTTCTCGACTTTTCATTCTAATCATCCACATCCCTTTTCATACATTTCCCATGAAACATTATACACTCGCACTCCTCGCACACATCATTAGTTCATTTACTTGCGTACCAACGGGAAATTTTCCGAGGTGTAACAGTGAAGTGTAAGCCGCTTCAAAGAGGATGATTGTAAAAAGCCCATTCTCTATACACTCATGAAACCAGGAGGTGTTCATGGCTGAAACGAACACAACCGTAAGAACCATAGACGGTAAATGATTGATTCTGTGACATGTGGTTGTCTAGGTATACACCAAAGCTCGACGGTTCAAAGAAAGTTCAACATATGTTCACTACGGAAAGTTCAAAGGGAAACCTACTTATCCAGATGCAATTAATCCTTGCTTGTAAATCACACACTTGTCCGTGCATTACTCGGTCAACATGTGGTTGACCGAGTATATCCAACATATGTTCACTACGGAAAGTTCAAAGGGAAACCTACTTATCCAGATGCAATTAATCCTTGCTTGTAAATCACACACTTGTCCGTGCATTCCTTTATCTTATAGCCATTCTCCATTCATGTGGGGGATTTTTTGGGTTTAATTGATAGGTTGAATGGGAAATGGAGGGAAAAGAAGTGGAGGAAAAATGAATTGTTCCCTCTTGCTTCATGAAATAAGCATTTGTCCCTCATTGGTAATGGAAAGAAAAGCACTCCTTCCTGTTGCTAAAGGGTTAAAAAGAGGGTCTCCTTGCGCCGTCGTCGTCGTCGCTCGGCTCGGCTTCAGCTTCAGCTTCGGTCAAATGATCTGATTGATTGATAAAGGACCAAATTTTCTTTAATTTTAACTATTTAATTAATTATTATTTATTTAATTAATTAATTAAATTATCCAGATCCTGACCCGTTAGTGACCCGGATCCGCGTGTCTGACTCGCGACCCTTTTCTTTCCCGGATTTTATTTAAAATTCCCGCTCGTTTTTAAGTGACTGTTCTGAAGGGTTGCAAACTTTCAGAACCAGTACTTCCATGGCTATAAATTCGTTTGATTCCTCAGGTTTTTTCCTTACGAATTTTCTGAACTTCAAAACATCTTCTTCTTCTGCACAAATAAATTCTAGCATAATTTACTGCCATTGAGTGGCTCACTGACACCGTGGTCTTAGGTACCGATACACCGGTGAGTAAGATCATTCTATCCTGGGAGGATGTATTCCATTAACCTCGGGGACTTGAGGGGAATAATTTCTTTAAGGACACACTGTGCATTCAGTGGGCTCGATTTTCTTCCTTAAAAATATTTTTCGGATACTGTTTTGATATTTTCCAGTTTCTGCTTTATACTTTCTAGTTTTACAAAGTTTACTGTTTTCTGGAATTTTTACAAAGTTACTGTTTCAAAATATTTTCGTAATACAGATTAATAACAAACGGTACTCTATTCGATTACTCTTATATATTGGTCGGGTAAGTACTTATTCTCACATGGTATTTGCACTAATTACTATATAAATTTATATACTTAAGTAATTTAATAAGATGAAAATGTATGTTAATTAATTATGATTATGCTCTAAAAGTCTATGTGCAAATTAATACATGTCATTTATCAATTGATTTGATATAAATACGGGTAAGTTATTACCGGTTCGTACCATGGAGTTCTGGAATTTGTAATTATGCATGTTTTTTTGTCTTTTATTAATCAAATGTCGAGCAAGGCCAAAATGTGGTGATATTGGACAAAGAATATCGAGTACTGCCCTTTGCCCAAGTGTGTGATTCTCATACTTTCCTCCAAAAATATATCAACAATTCCCTTACACATTGCACTTATCCTTCCTTTAATTTGATGTATATGCAAGCTAAGTGGTCCTCATATACGAAGCACAAGTTCAATCTCCTGACTCAATGCTTGCGTTGCCCCTTTTAAAGAATTTAATAGTAATGTCTAAACTAGGAGGATATATATATATATATATATATATATATATATATATAGGAAAGGGAATCAAGTTGCAGTTGGACCAGCTAGCAAAAATAAGAGTAATGAAGAATGAAGAAGTGAAGGTGACATTTGGTACCATAGCAACTACCCCTCATCTTTTGTAATGAATCTTACTTACATTCCTCAAATAGACAGAATTCAGTAGAAGTGGCCACATATGTAATATGATGCAATAATTAATCCTCACTCTGTTTCATTTTAGGTGACTTAGTTTGTCTAGATGTTATATGAAAAAATACAGCTGAATCTTATGGTCTTAAATTAAAGACGAGAGTAATGTGTCAAAATACCCTGTGAATTTTAGGGGCTTAAAGTAAAAATGTATTTAATGTATCAAAATACCCTTTGAATCTTGTATTTGTAAACTTGTCATTTGGATTCAAAGGTGGAGCTAGATCATTAATTAGCTACAGGTTCGGACGGATCCCCAATAACTTTTACTTAGACTCTGTATTTGTAGGAATCTTTAAGTATGTGTAAATATTTGTGAACCCCATACCTAATTAAGACAAGTTATCTATTAAATGTCAATTTTAGAAACATAAACTACAAATTCTGGCTCTATTTCTGTTTGGGATGTTGGCATTAAAAAACGACTAAATATAGACAGAGATATTCTTTCTTGAACGAACTAAAAAAGAAAAGTAGCACATAGAAATTAAAACAAAGGAGAGTATATGCTCCATCTTTTGATACAAACGAAAAGGGTAATGTCTAAAATCAAAATTCTTATAGAGGTTGTAATAAAATTCTTTTACGTTCATCACAAAAAATAACTCTATGCATGATATATAGCAACGAGTCCTTCAATCTTATAAGTGACTTATGAAAATCTTGATATATAGTTTATAAACATAAAGTATCTATGGCAATTGAGTTACAGGGAAATGGTGGTTGGAGAGAAATTAATTATGGAATAATAATTCCACCATCAAAGGGAACTGCAGACATCCTTAACTTGGGAATGGGAGGTTACGGACCCCTCCGTATATAAGATTAGACAATAATTCTAGTTGGTTCAAAATGAGAGGGTGATATAAGTGAAGAAATGACATGTTTGTCTCTTGCACCGAAATAATCAAGAGATAATTATATAGTATGTCCTTCACCTAAATAATCAAGAGATAATTATATAGTATGTCCCTACTCTAGTGAATCCCCTCTTGAACAATGCCAACAAAGAGAGGGAAACTAGACAATCGTCATGGATTTATTTGATCTTCTAGCTAGGTTTCACACACACCCACCCACATATATATATACCAACTCATTTATGTTCATAACCTAACTACGGGCCACACAATATATACCAAGGGCCGCCCTAGTTGATACATTTATACACGGATGGAATTTTTGATATGTGTCGTTGGCTCGTTGCTCGATTTCCTAATATCTTCATTTTGTCCTATTCTTTCTGTTTTTTTTTTGTTTTTGAGAGAGCTTGTCTATCTGGTAATTCGCTAACTGTAATAGCATTAATTTCTTAGTTAATTAAATTCTATTCATCCAACAGTTTAAAATATTATTCGATATACTCTCAGATCACTTAAAAGATAATTATGGGTTAAACAGTCCATGATATGTGATAGGTAAAGTGTTACAAGTTCACAACTGGTTAAAATAGTGTAAAATTTCAATGTATTGTTATCTTCTTCAGACTTTTCACTAATACATTCTTCTGTATAACCAATGGAGCCCTCTGCCTACAGATTCATACTGGATTAAGTATATCTAATTTGGGTTTTTTTGCTCTGCAATGTTCTGTAAATTTGACTTGAGAAACAAAGAAAGGAAAGAACCAAAAAACCAACGAGTCCCAACTTATATATCCAAGGGGCTTCACTGTTTTGAACATTCTAAAGGGAAAAAATTTCTTTTTCTTTCTTTGATTTATTTTGAGGGTTAAAACTACGTCATTCAATACTCAATAGCATGACAGGACAATATGTAGTAGTGACGCGCGGTACACTGCAAAAGAGGATCCTTCTGGACTCTACAGTAAGTCAGTAGTTGCCTTTTTATTTTTATTTTTAATGGATAGTCTTGAGAAAGGGGGCCTCTGATAGTCGTTTTCACCTTTTAGCCGGGGGAAAATCTGCGTGCCCACGAGATCAATTGTCAATGTTTTTACGAGATCAACAGTAATTTACTTTGAGTCATTTCTAATTCGCTAAGGGCATATGTATTTATTAGATCATAATTTGCAGAACACGTTAAGAATATAGTGTAATATTATCTATTAATGCAAAATACAGTAACTTCTTTCAAAGACTACATCCTTTGAAAACAGGATCGTGAGAGAGCAATACAAAGTATTGTGCGGCTAGACAAAGCAACTGGTATTATGTATACTAAATCGCGGAAATATAGTAGCCGAAAGCTGTATCACTAGCATAACCTCTGATTTGAGGAGGTAATAACACAAGGTCATCTAACTCTCGGTAATAATTTTTCAAAGTCATGTTTCTTTGTTTTGTAACAATAAGGTCATTCAACTTTCCTTATGTCACATCACAAGTCACCCAATAAATATTTGGGCAACAAAATATGACATGACATTTAATTTAGTCCGCATGAACTTTTTTTTTTTTCAGTCCACATGGCAAAAAGATCCGACCCAAGCCTAAATTAACCCTTATTAAACCTATTCTCTCTTAATTAAAATAGAGTTTCACTCTCTCTGGCAAAAAATTGGCCCATCATTTTATTAAAATCGTGTCGTCTTCTTTTTTCTTCTCTCAAGCGAAGTCCATAACGATTTTTTTAACGACATTAAGTAAATGTAGTTCCTGAAGTCTGGACATTCCTTCTAACCCATAAATTGTATTTCCTATCCTATAATGGCAGCACTAATAGTTAATCAAAATAAGAGCACCCTGATGAATTTATTTTGCAAGCTATAACATATTTAACCCGGCTATTAAGTCTTAAGAATGCAAAGACTTAATCGATTTCCTAGTTAACTACTTATTCACCGCTATGTATTAGTTAGAATTTGTAGTATTGATAGTTGGTAGGTTTTCACTGGTTTTGATATCTAGCTCTAGAGCCACAATAAGCTAGTTGTACTTAATTTGTCCAGTTGGTTGAATAAAATTGTTCTGTTTGACCAAGAAAAAAAAATAATCCAAAACTTGATGTATTTTTCCATGTGGACTGAAAAAAAAAAAAGTCCATGTGGATTAAATTTAAATGTCAAATATTTATTGGGTGACTTTTAATGTGATATATGGAAAGTTGGGTGACACTGTTGTTACAAAACAAAGAAACATGACTTTGTGAGATCATTACCCATAATTGAGTGACCTTTTGTGTTACTATCTCCTCTTGATTAGAGTGTACTTCCTCCGACATTAAAAAATGGTTTAGCTATTCAATCCAAGTGTAACTGAACGTGCATAGTTTCTTCTAATCGAAATAAGAAAGGTGGCAAGATTCAAACCTATGAACGACCTGCATCCCTTGACCGGCTTTGATGGGTTGCGGAGTTAGCAACCATACCACCCTTGTACGTACAAAACATATGTGTTGCAGTACTGTTAAGTCGGCGCATCGTTATTGGGAGGTGTAATTTGGTCTCTTTAAGTATGTTTTTGGGCAATTCTCACCCATGAATTAATTGGGGTTTAGTTAGGTTCAATGTTCATTTTTTTGTTTTGTTATTATGGTATCAAAATCATGTTCCTGATTCTTGTTTTACTTCTTGTTTTACTTACCTCTATATCATATTGTTCACGTTTTAGATGTTCATTTTTGAACGTAGAGGAGGATCTTGAGTCCTGTATCGGCGTGGGAGGTGCAATTTGATCACTTTATATAATTTTATACATTTTACTATGAACTAACTTTTGAATTTAATGAGGTCAATATTCATTTTCTTGTCGGCTATTGCACGGAACTTTGTTTCCCCTGTTATTCCTCTAGTTGTGTTACTAATAGTCGGTAACCTTGCTGCCATGGTCAGGATGATATCATCCCTTAAGTACTAATAAATTTAGTTCAAATTTTGATAAATCATCATATTGTACCTGAATCCTCTATTATAATTTTTTTGTTCACTTTTTGACATGAAAGTAGTTTTTAACTCCAAATTATTAGAGTGCCTCAACGCACAATCATTACCATTTCAACTCATTTTATGTAATTATGATTTTATATTTATTTCAATTAGAAACACCAAGTGGATGCCTGTGGCCTATATAACTATGGTGCTTCATATTAATGAAAAATAAAAGGTCTAAGGGACCTAGTTGGATTTTGGACTAGATTATTTTACATCCTTCAAAATGTCTTCTAAGGAATTCATGCCCATTTTGTGAAATAAAAAAGAAAATTCTATTCCCCCAACAGCATGTACGAATAAATAGTCCAAACAAGTTACTAATAATAAAAGAGTGGAATTTTAGAGCAACTTTTAACCTAATCCTATTAAGGCAGATTCATGATGTTTAATTTAACCTTATCCAATTAATTAACCATTTTTAATGTGCTAACAAGTTAGTAAATATGGAATTTCAGATTAACTTCTAACCTTATCCAATTAATTAATCATTTTTGAATGCACTAACAAGTTAACAATATAAATATGAAATTTCAGATCAACTTCCAACATTATCCAATTAAATAACCATTTTGAATGTACTAACAAGTTAATAAAAAATGGAATTTCTGATCAACTCCTAACCTTATCCAATTAAGGCAAATGATGTTACCAATTATTAAAGAAAAGAGTGCACTTTTTCACAATCTGTTTTTTCTTAGTATTTCTTTTTAAATGTTTTGGTTGTCTTCTTCCTTAGTATTCTAGCAGCCTTTTGATCCACGAAAAGAGGTTAAAATATTTTGCTTAGTTAAAGAAGTTTCTTGAAGAAAGAATGATAATTTGGTGAATTTTCCAGCAATACTCATGAGCCCTAGTGTGCCATCTCAATCTAATCAGATAATTAAGAAGAGTCTTAATTACAAGAATGTGGATTAGTTGACCTACTAATGCAGTTAGGTACGTATTTCTATATACGAAAACTCTTCATTTGCCACATCATTTTATTCTTCATGCTGAATAAATACAAAATATTTTTACTCTTCTTTTATTTCTTCAAAATATAGGTTTTAGCAGACATGCGTACCTAAATTCCTTTTGTTCTGATATTACGTTAGCTCAAGATTCTTAATAATAGTCATTATTAAATTTAATTGGTACTGCGGTACTGGTATCGTACCCAAAATTAGGCCAGGACAACACTAATTATACACTTTCTTTATGGGTACAAGTTAGATTGTCCAAAGGGTTACCGAACTCTATTTTTGTGGATTACTCCAACTACAGCTGTTTCTTAAGTATTTCTTTTACTTTGGACAAATATATATAAATATATAATCAGTACCTTTCAGAGCAGTTAAGTTGAATAACTATAGAGCCAAGAAAGTAAAAACATGCGTCAAAATCAAGAGTGACAGCTACTCCCTCCTTTCACTTTTACTTATCCACTATAAACTTTGCACATCCCTTAAAAAATAATAAATAAAATGTATATTTCACTATAATACCCATATTAATTGGTGTATAATTGTATTGGATATGATTTGAAAAATAATTTGGAATGAGTAATTAATCCTAAGGGTAGAATAGAAAAAACAAATTATTTTTCTCTTGATATGCAAAAATGAACAAATAAAAGTGAAAATCTATTTTTGAAATAGTGGACAAGTAAAAGTGAATGGATGGACTACGAATAAACTTTTGGTAAAATTGTGGCCATTTAATTACAACACATGAAACATGACACATAGATTAATTAAGAGACAATTAGCGGTGGGTGTGTGAATGCGTGTGTCAGAAAGAGAGAGCGCGCTCATGGACAACCTCTTTCTTTTGGTTTCTTCTGTTAAAAGAAAAAAAAGAAAAATTAGGGTGATGGTGGCGGGTGGGGAAGGATTAAGAATAATGATAAAAGATTTTTTGCCTGATATCTGTGGTAGCCATTATCATATTCCTAGCAAAAAGTTAAAACAGGTTGATCAAGACAGCACTGACTGCATCACTGGGGAATGTATCAGATCAAATCTTGAAAATTAAAAAAATTTATTAAGTAGAGAGTGATTTCTCCTTAAATGGATTTTATACGGCACGGATTTGAATTAATCAGATGAATAAAAAACTGGATACCGAATGGTTAAATAAAATAAAACCACACAAGTGGTAGCTCCCATTTTTCTTCAAGCGTGTTTTTTTTTTTTTTTTGTGAGCCATGATGCATGCCAGTTCATGCTAAATTAATTTGTACATTTACCAAAATTTATTGAGGAAGAATACAATGAAATGAAATAGAGCTATAATTTATCCAAAGGATCTTATGTGTAGTCTTTTAGAAATAAAATTAATACAACACGAAGAAGTGGTTAAGTTGTAAATAGATTGTACTAATGGAACAACATGAGGTGTCCCTTTAATCTAAACAGCTCTACCGTGCTAAGCAGATAGCAAATTACTACTAAAAAAAAATATACTAACTTTTAGTAAAAGTGGCTTCAAAATTCTCATATTCTAGCTTTATGACCAAGTTTTCACTTCAAATACTTATCGTTCTTTTTTTTTTTTTGCCGTACTCGAGTATTACTTCAAGCTACCTTAATGATTCAGATATCAGTCGAATTTTATTCACAATGTGGTAAAACAAAATCTACTTTCCATTTTTAAAAACGTTCACAAAGGCAGCTTCCTATATCTTCTCATTACAGAAGTTGCATGCCATCGATCAACTGATAAAAATTTTGTTACCATTCGTAGGACCTAAGTAGGAGCATCTTCGAAAATGTACTTTATGTTTGATACATGCACCAGACATATCTCATCAGCACAAAACATTTATGTGTTTTAAGTTTTGTCCACTAACGTTGCAAAGATATTCCACTTCATCAAATTAAATCGACCTATATATAACAACAGTTAATTCTTTCTAGAAAATTTGACATGATAACATGACGAATAGAGTAATAACCTAGCATACAACAAGTTAAAATGTATTGATAGTGTAAATATTGCTCTCGCCGTCATAACTTAAATCTAAAACAAACACAATGACAAAGAATTCAACTACTAAATGTTTAACATGAATTCATCATTTTGGAAATTCCTGTAACCTTCTTTCAATCTAGCGATGATGGTTCTCTAGAATTTGGAAACTTTCAAAACCCTAATTATATACATATTTCCAAAAAAAGATGACCTTCTTAGGTAGTGTTAGGAGCTGTTTGGCACTAGGGGATGCACTTTTTTAAAGGTAAATCCTTCCACCTTTTCATCCACTCTCCCAACTCTTATAGAACACACACTATCAACATGTTTGAGAAAACAATGATCCATCCCCTTTTTGCAACGATTAACAGTGATTCAAACAGACATATCATTTCAGTCTAAAAAATGATGGTACATTACGACTTCTTCAAAAAGTTGGCCACTTAATTAGTGGATGATTGGAATGTTAAAACTATTTGAATAGGAAAGGGAAGAACAAGATTACAAAAGAACTTTTTTGAGTGCAATACTTTTTTTCCTTTTTTATGGGCATTTATTTTTGAAATAATATATAAAACTAAGCCCCCCCCCCCCCCCCCCCCCTCAATTTGCAACTCGCACACCAAAAATATGTTGTGCTTATATTAATAACCTCCTCAAAATTCTTTTGTCGGTGTCTATTACTACCCCTGGACCAACATTTGCTGGTGAGAGGTGCTTTATGTACAACAAGCAAGATCTCAGATTATTCTTCCTCAATAAATTTGGGTCCAATCAATTAAAACAATAGTTACGGAGTACAGTATCTTAAATTATTGTTTCATACAAATTTAGTAAGACGCAAAACAGGAGTGCAGCGATACCTGGTATGAAAAAACAAAAGTAACTAAAATTGGATCTACTCGTCGATTGGCCAACCACACGTGTAGTCTCCTTAAAAGAAGCTCGATTGGTTGACGTATATGTGTATCAAGTATCTACAACAAAACACACCCAATTTTTTTGAAAGGCTACATCAATTATTTTCTCCAAATTTAATGAGAGATATAATTTAACATGTTCTATAAATAATAAAGTGGTCCATTTTGCCTGTTAAATAGGAGTAGCAGAAAGGTCTCTTTTCATCATAAATTTCTTTACAGCTAGCAAGTGTTAAGCGCCAATTAATGGTGTACTTCAAAATTGAATTAGACATTTAGATGAATGAAGATCACTTGTTTTGCCTCATATACGAACAAAGTCCTTGGCTTAGGATCATGTGCTTATTATCTTCTGGCATTCCTTTGTGTGCTGTAGTTGGCATGTCCTCCTCCCCCAAGCCCTGTGGCCCTGCCCCAACCCCTTTTTTTGGGTGGTGGCGGGGTAAAATATTTAAGATCTAAGAAATAATAATCACAGTAGAATATTTTTCTTGTACTATGATAATAGTAAATAAGTACACAAATAAGCAGCTGCTATATCGTCTACAGCACTTGTCAATTTCTAGCCTTGTAGTAATGAGCATCCTACAAGAGATTTGAGCAATTGCAAATAAAGGACCCCTAGACGAAGTAAACTAGGGTAAAGATTAAACGCACAGATTTATTGCGCATCTCCCAGTCCAATGCCAACTTTTTTTTGTGGCACCATTTAATGCCTTTCAGTTCGAAAAACGTTATTATGTGTCTCACTGACACTAATTGGGTGAAGTTTCTTTTCTTATAAAAAGGTGAACCCAAATCTTACACTTTTGGGTTCACTTTGTGAGACCAAAAAAAAAAACTCTGATACAGCTAGTGGCAGTGGTCTGAGGCACTATTGTAAATTTTTCCCTCATTGAATAGTTCAATAAATTTAGGTAGTTCAGAAACAGAAAGTTACAAATACAAACATTCTACCATCCCCCAAAACTAAATAGTGTCATAAATATTTCGGGAATGGTACCATAAATGCACTATTAGAACAGATCGAGTACCCTGGTTACATTGGTAACACTACTACATTCCAGTAATGTGATACTCCCCCCCATTCCCTAAACAAATGTCTAACATTTATGCAGCTGTAAGACTTTTGAAACCTATAATCCTAAACAAAACATAACATTTGTGGCTACAAAACCTTCTCATTAAAAAATACAAAAATGTGACATTCTTTTTTAATGGACTAATCAGAAAATTTTGTAAGGTCTGCGTACACTATCCTCCCCAGACCCCACTTTGTGAGATTTCGCTGGGATGTTGTAATCAGAAAATTGTGTCAAACAAGGTGAAACGAGGGGATAATACAATAGGGACAAAAATAAAATTATTCATAATGGAATATAAAAAAGGACAACCGAAAAAGAACAAAAAAGCGGCAATTGCCGACCCCAACACCAAGTCCTCCGTCCCTGAGGTTAATCACTATGGATAAATATAAAATGTACACAGAGGATTTTCTTTTATCAAAGTATTACTTCAATTTCATGTTTTTTTGGTACATATTACTTCAATTTCATGTACTCCTTGATACAAACAGATAGTGAGAAACTGAACTCAGAAGGCCAAATGAGCAATGATAGGTAAGGACTATCGAAATACCACAAATGAGCAATGATTGGTAAGGACTATCGAAATACCATTAACACACCATAAAACAGAACTAAGGAAGCCTAACTCCTCCATAATTAACCCTAAAGCGAAAAGCCAGTGGCCTGTGGTGCAAAAACATAGCCAAAAGATTACTGGGTATTCGACCAAGAATACAAGCATCTTACAGACTTATTGCTGGTTACAGGCCACTCGATGCACGTTCGGTTCATCATCATCCGAGTCATAAGCCTCTTGCTGTCGTCGCTGCTCCTTGTGCCTCATTTCTTCTTCAATGTTGACATCGTGCATAATAGTTTCCTCACACTCATCCAACTCAATTTCCGATGAGCTCTTCCCTGGTCTTGGTGGCAGAATAGTCTCTATGCCACGGCATGTGTCAGGGGAAAGAACCCCTGATTCTGGAAATTCCACATCAAAATGGATATAAAGCCGGCCCTTAATGAAAGGCTTGCCATAGTTGGGCATGCCTTCATCATTTATTGCCTTGAATTGATCTGCAAAAGACAACCGGATAAGCACACATACACTCATTGTAATACTACCATACAGCCTCCTCAGCCACCCTAGTTCAAGTACCATTTTATCCTACCTCGCACAACCCCCCCCCCCCCCCCTCTCTTCCCCCCACCCCAAACCTCAGGCTTAGAACCTTGGTGTGGCCAGCTTGGGCGCAGCTCGACTAATTCCATAGAGTACTTGCAACCACCCTGCATAGGTACTGGTAACTCTGTCCACCGAGGCTCGGACGGATGGGAAGATATTGCTTTTGCCTCCGTTGGTCCTCAAGGATTAAAAGCCTTTTCATTGTCACCACTTACGTTGACCAATATGGCTAGTTCTCAAGCAATATCTCAAGCTTGAATAAGGCTTTGAAGCCCCTCTCCTCTCTCAAACATGATGGCTCGAGGTAAGCAAACAAGGAACGCAGGTGCTTACCAGGCTTTACAACTTCTCCGGGGTTTGATTTGATTAAAAGCTGCCTCCCATCAAGATGAGTTAGGACAAATCGAAAGCCACAAAGAGCTTCAGTCAAAGTAAGTGTATGTTCCACATAAAGATCATCAAACTTCCGCTTGAACTTCGGATGCTCCTTCTGTTGTATAATAAAAACAATATCTCCAGTGATGGTATCGGGCTGCAGAACAACAGTAAGACTAAATTATGAGATCAGACTAGTAATCAGCCAAAGTGAGGGCAATGCATAAAATGGAACGGGGAAGCAAATAGCTTGATATATTATATTAGGAGGTTATATACTTGATTCAAAATACTGTACTGACTCCAGGGCGCAAGACTCAAATATGTTCAGACACATCTCACATGTATTTAATATGTAAAAGGACTAACCAGCTACACTTACAGCTTCATCTGCTTCCCCTTCGAAAGTTATCTTCTGGTTATGTTGCATTCCTTTCTCAACATTCACTTCCAGAACCTTCTTTTCTTGTGTAACTTTTTTTCCTCTGCACTGTGAGCACCTGTCCCTCTCACTGATAACCTCTCCTGCGTCAACATGATAAATTTCAAGGACAACTCTTTTTTTACATGTTTCCCCTTTTTCTATGGATAGGTAAAGAAGGGACACCACCAACGTTTCTCATCTTTCGTCACAGGAACATGGAATAACCATAATATTTTCATTAACTACCTGAGCCTCGGCATTCAGGACAAACATGTTGCATCTGTTGGAT
Source organism: Lycium barbarum (assembly GCF_019175385.1). Lineage (NCBI taxonomy): Eukaryota > Viridiplantae > Streptophyta > Magnoliopsida > Solanales > Solanaceae > Lycium > Lycium barbarum. Next base: position 117,194,388 of record NC_083342.1, read on the forward strand.
CATTCCTGGAGCAATCTGTCTTGCTGTGACACGCATTCCAGTGCCTTGGCATCCATAACATGTCCCAGATGCTCCACTCTTTGAACCTTTCCTGATAACACAGTGGAACCAAATCACAAATGCGTCGAACAAATAAGTCAAATGCACATGAAATCCAACAAATTATCTCAGTTCAACTGATATAAAAGGTTTAGAAAACGATTAAATGCACAACCAACTTCTCTCTGAAGCATTCAATTTGTTTCCAACAATTTCTTATGCCTTTTTTACCATTCCAATACTAAACAAGATTTTATTATTTTCTCAAAATGTCAATGATAAAACACCCCTTTTTTTTTTCTCTCTATTTTGAATGGGTTATGCTACATTTATCTGTTAATTGAGGGCAACGCACACCCACATCACCACCTGCCCCCACACAGCCTAAGAAATGAGGAGCACTACATTAAATTAGAAAGATGCATTCACAAGAGCATCCTAATAGATGATAGGTATATCACAACAACAGAACCGATATCGAGGCCATATGAATCAAATAAAATTAAAGATGAAAGCAAATAAAGGAGCACCCATGGACAGTAGCAGCATGGGTACACAAAACATTAGAAACACAGAGACAGAGCTCAAAGAGCATTTAAAACAATAATCTGTAAATGGAAACTCCATATACCAAATAATATAAGAGCGCTTTCAGAAGGTCAACCTTACAAAGAATATCTTCAAACTTTTTTTTGGATAACGGATTAGTCCAGATAAAATTGCATGCATTTTGATTAATCCACATGATACCTGTTGTTGCACCCCTTTCAAAACAGGTTTAAGTTGAAGTGCACGGTTTGGTAATGGTGCCTACAATTGCCACCTCCCACCAGTACAGGTAACAAATAAATTTATCCACGGAGGGGAAGAAATGACCTAGTATTTTGTCTCTACTGAAATTTTAACCCTAGCTCCCATGCTTTTCCCACTTCATTAACCACTAGATCACACCATTGAATGTCAAACTCGAGCTATTTGGACCATTGAAGATTACAAAAGCATCCAAATTAATTCAAGGTGCTAAAGGAAAAATATGTTTTGATACTAGAGATGTAAATCCAGCGGTGACGTCTTTTATCACTTTCCGAATTAGAATTCGGCTAAAAAAAGGAGATAGGAAACTCAATTTTTTCATGAGAACTTGTCCATTACTTCCTCAATCCAATCTCTTAAGAAATTTGTTCACTTCCACGGAGTTCAAGAGAAGATGGTTTTAGAGAGTAATTACTTTTGTGTTCCTAGATCTGTTACCATAATGATTGGAAGATGCAAATGGGCGTGATGTCACATCAAAGTATAAACCATATAAAGTAGTTATCATAGACTAATTCAACGTATTTAATGTCGATTTGATCATTCCAGGAAGGAGGTCTTACTCTTGGAAAGGACTAAAATAGAAAGCAAATCAAAGGAAATAGTGTACAAGCGGAACAAAAAACTAGAAGGTAATCTTCAAAAAATTATTAGCACCACGAAACAAAAACAGAAAGTTAGAAACAGTGGAACGTTGTGAAGTGAAACAAGTGCCTCACATGGAAAAAATAATAACGTATCTAGGCTCAGTTGTTAGACATATGTGCTAGTGTTGTGGACTCAAATACAAGTCATACTAGCAGCCTAACTATGCATTTGTATTTCTCCATAACACAAAAACAATCTGCCGCAGATTTTTGAATGGGCTCAAGAAGAAGTACAGAATTCACTTGGAAGAACGTATCAACAAAATCCTTATTTACTAGGCACAAAAAAACCTAGATAGTTCTGTGCCATCTTTGGACCTAATATAGCTTCAAAAACAATCAGATAAGATAAGTTTAGACTATTCAGAGAGAGAAAATACCCTTTACACTTGGGACACAATATATTCCGGGAAAGTGAAAGCTTCTTTGTGGTGCCATTATACAAGTCTTCCAGAGAAACCCTAAGTGTATGCACTATATCTTCACCTTGTTTCTGTCTGCTAGCTCTGAAGCGACTGCCGCCACCTGAAACAACCAAGGCCAAATAAATATGCCGTCCAACAGAATTAACCTATCTACCATCCAAGAGAGAGAATTCTTACCACCAAAAGACCCACCAAAGAATGATTCAAATATGTCAAAGTGATCATGAAAACCACCACTGCCACTCCCCATTCCTTCTTTAAGGGCATCTTCACCATACTGATCATAAATTTCTCTCTTCTCTGGATCACTTAGAACTTCATAGGCCTGAGCCAACTCCTTGAACTGAAGAAGATCGAAAACAAACATAAGTACATGACAAGAAGGAAAAGCGTAGAACTGCCCCCTTCCACTTTGGTTTTTTCGATCACATATTGGCACATTCATACGTTCATGATGCATCATAATTAAAAGGGCATAAAGTAAATAAGACCTATGTATCAATGAACTGTCCTGATCATGCATTAGCTGGATTTCATTAATGGCTTGAGGGGAAACTGCCTTAGAAAGCATGCAGGGCGCAAGCTGGCCTGGCCACCAGTATTATCCCAAAAAGGAGGAAAAAAACATGCAGAGCATCGGAATCAAAAGGTTCCATTGGTGACATGACATATCTGGAACAGTAATATGCAGAGGATTCCACTTGCACAAGTAGGATCTGCAACTTACTTTCTCGGGGTCACCACCCTTGTCAGGGTGATTTCTTATAGCAGCTTTCCTATATGCCTTCTTAAGTTCATCCTGACTGGCACTTTTGGAGACACCAAGAACCGCATAGTACTTGGAGTTGTCACTCCTCTTTGGTGCCCGTCCAAACATAATGGCTCAACTTTATGCCTGCTTCAGACACACAACAAATAAATTCAGACTGCGTTTAGTAAGTTACACACCAAAACAAGAAAAGAGTGAGAAGTTTTACATGTAACATGTATAGTAAATAGGCATATGATAACTGATTAAAACTATAGTTTCGCGGACAGCATTTAGTAAGATACACACCAAAACAAGAAAAGAGTGGGAAGTTTTACATGAAACATGTATAGTAAATAGGCATATTATGATAACTGATTAAAACTATAGTTTCGTGGAGAAATATCAACTGCATCAAGTTGAAGAATAAGATGGAGAAACTTTATCTCCTGTTGATATATCCACAATACTGAAAATGAAAGCAAAGAACTCGTGAGGATTTTTAGCACAGAAGCTACAAAAAAGAGTAAATTTTCTTTCATGGATAAACTTAAGATATTATCAATATATATATATATAGACAGATGCAGAAGGGGAGAAAGAGAGACCCAAAAGGCCTTGTCTTAGAGGATTTTCATGAAGTATTGTCATTAAAGAGATTTTCATGAACTAAAATACCGCGTTATAGAAACAGTACCAAAAAAAAAAAATGGCCAACTTTATTTTTTGCAACACTTAGTGTTTTTTTCATACTTTGACCAATGATTAGTTGTGTGTCAAGACTCCGAAACGTCAATATTTTATATAGAACCTGTTATTTTTTTCTGCGTACAATAATGTAGGTTCAATACGTCAAGGATACGTAAACGTTTGGATCGTCATTTTAGGTGTTGAAAAGATGCCCGAAGTAAGTTTTGTTTGTAAACTTTAGGTTTAAGTGTTCTATATACATAGACGTCCATTTTTGTTTGAAGACTTGTTGTCATTAGCTTAAAGTTTTTTATTTTTAGGTTCAAAAGGTTTTTTCTGAGGTCATTTTGGTTCCGGACTCTTTAACTGACCTATATCAACTCTCACCTCGTCAGCTACTACATATATTTTTGCCTCACTTTTCTTTCTATCAACATATAATTTTACCTCACTAAAACAAGGATACAAGGGCAAACAACTTTTAAATTACTTCCAAATTCTATTTTGGAAGGAAAAAGATCAGAACAAAATTGAAATAACAGAAAAAATAAAAAATTAAGAAAAAGAACATGCTTTTTATGTGAAGAACATGTTGCCTAGCACGATCTACACAGCATGTGCTAATTCAAATCTCCCACCTTTCATATTAGAAAAAAACATAGAATCAATAAAATAATATCTGAAAAAGAGCAACTGAACCTTCAAACAAAGGAAAAACATACTAAGTAAATAAGGAAAGCAAGTGGACTTTGCAGCTGAAAAAAGGAAAAATAAAAGAACCAACAAAACAAACAAACTGAAGTTCAAAATTAACAGCAGCAATATCAAACTCTTTTCCACCATAAAACAATCAAGAAACCATATTCATCAATCAAAAAACAGATTAAAGATTTGAACTTTACATCCACTGCTGACACGGATCAAGACTAAACGTGAGGAGTAACCAAAAAGCAACAAGAAAACTCAAAATTGAAGTAAAGAAGCTAGAGAAAAAAGTACCTGGACAAAGGGTTTCCACAGAGAGAGAAAGAGAATGGACAGCAAGAAAACTCGTACTACTTGTCAAGGGAAGTTTCATTTTTGGTCACGTTATCAGTTGACAGTAAGCCCGGAGATGAAACAAAATTCCTTTTTGTTTGGAAAAATTACGAGAATGGATTTCAATTTTAAAGATTACATAAGTAGGCGTTTGGCGATGAAAATCACATATTTTTCCTTTTGTGTTTGGTTATAATTTTTGTAAATAATATTTGGTAGTTTGAATGTACTAAAATTGAAAAAAGTGAAAATTGTTTTCCAAATACAACTTCAACTTGAGTTGTATTTTGAATTTTCACGGTCAAATGCTGATTTTCAAAAAAACAACAACAGCATCCCAGTGAAATCCCACACCGTGGGGTCTGGGGAGGGTAGAGTGTACGCAGTCGTTACTCCTACCAAGGTAGGACGGCTGTGATTTTCAAAAAAACAAGTTGAAAAAAATTTCTGAAAAAAAAAAGTGAAATGTTCTCATGGCCAAACGGGTGATTGGAAATAAATTAGAAAATACGTTCAAAAATAATTTGGGACGGTGGGAGTAATAAAGAAAGCATGACAAAACATCCTGCAAAACGAACAGTAATAACAACAAGACAATACAATAACCACAGTACAAGAAACATCGATAGTACTAGAAATTGAGGAACAACATAATACTACTAGTACTACTGATACCGGAAACTAAGCAAACAATAAATTAAGAGACCACGCTTAACTACCTCCTAACCTTCTATCCTAATTTATGTCCTCCATAACCTATATATGAGGTCATGTACTCGGTAAACTGAAGAAGCGTCATGTCATGTCATGTCTAATCACGTTTCCCCAATACTTCATCGGTCTACCTCTTCTCTCTTGAAACCATTCATATTCAACCTCTCACACCTACGCACAATGTATAATTAACATTTATCTTAATCTTTATTAACTGAAATATTAATTGATCTCATACAGAAAGGATTTGCAGATGATTTACTTCTATTTTGAAGGGGGAATGTGTAACACCTCGTATCTTAGAACTCATGTTAGACTCGTAACGTTAGAGTTTTAGAGAAAAATTTGAAAGTTTGTACGTATTACGAAAGTGGTTGACCAGCCTACTTCGGGCACCCGTAACTCCTTGATTAGTTGGGAATTTGGGAAAGTACCCTTAATGAAAGTTGTAATATGTAGAAATACCTTTCTAACGATATAAGGACCAAGCCAATCAGAGATCGGAGCAAGGAGATACGATCGTCTCAATATGGCTAATAGTAAGACACTTAAAATTCGATAGAATCGGCTAAGTTTTCGATATGTTTGCCTTACGATCAAATTTCGTGAAAATCCGTTCGGAATTTGAGAAAACTTAAAACATGAAAGTTGTAGCTCTTTGAAATATCTTTCCAACGGTATATTGTGGAGTCCAAACAGATCTCTGTACAAGAAGTTATGACCATTTTACCGAACACTGCATAGAACCGACACACGGGGGGCGTGAGGGCGCGTGCGATGGCCCCGCATCGCGGGCCGATCGCGTAACTCTGAGTATCGACCTGCAGAATGTCGCGCGATGGCCCCGCATCGCAGACCCATCGCATAACAGGTCGGGTTCGGGTCAAAAAGTCGGGATTTCGCGTTTTAAGTTATATTTAAGCTTGGGGTTTATTTCCCTAACACCCCTAGTCACGAAAAATTACCCTAAAGTCAGGAAGAACAAATCCCAAGCCTCAAGAACCCTACAAGGTAAGTTTTATCATGATTCTAGGTTGAATTCAAGTGCCTAATCTCTTTCTAACTTGAGTAAACCCTTCTAATCATTCCAAGTCAATTCTAATATATATATTCTTGTAATCTAAGCAAGAAATCATTGTTCATAAACTAGGGTTTTCAAGAAAACCATCTCAGGGTTCAAGAATTCAACATTTTTGGAATTTTTCTTCAAAGATTCATACTTTTCTTCAAGTTTTGGAGCGAGTAAGGTATGTAGAGTTACTATCTACGTGTGGGAACATCATTGTTCTTCCCCACGCCTCATAATCCATAAATTTATGATTCTTTACGAAAACTAGGGTTTCTATACCATGCTCATGATAACCCTAGGTCTATGTCCATGATTATATTATCTATGAATTGTTATAATTCCATCATTGAGTTCTTAATATTTCTCCATGATTATTAAGAATCTGTCTGTAATCTATGAAAAACTCATATATCTCATTCCATGGGTTCATGCATGCTAGTTTATGATATATTATGCTATTTCAAGAAAATACTATACATGTCTTACAAGTTCATGCAAGCAAGCTATAATTCATGATATCCATGTACAAGCAAGTTATATTCATGAAAATCATGGGCAGCAAGTGCCACTTATTTTACATGTTCATGTTTTTAGGAGTTGCTTTAATTACCGAGAAGGGCTTCAGATAGCTTGAAACTACGTAGCCACCGTAGGATGAGGATCGCTCCACCCATGTCCCGGACGATCTCTCATAATGACTGGATCCTTTCATATTTTGTTAAATCTCATGTTCCCTGGTAAGGACTGAGTGTTCTGCTGGCGGGACGCAAGCACCAGACCATGGATCGGTTATAAGTTATTGCTCTCCCTACTTATGATATTTTTACCATGTTATATATATATATATACATACATGTATTCATGTTCATGACCAGGTTTCAGTTCCTATCATTATTATTTCATGTCCTGTGTTATTTCTTTAAGTTGTTTTACACACCAGTACATTCAATGTGTTGACGTCCCCTTTTTATTACCCGGGGGCCTGCATTTCACGATGCAGGTACTGATTTACAGGACGACACATCTGCTCAGTAGGACAGCATTCATATCAGCTTATTGGTGAGCCCCATCTCATTCGAGGTTTAGTCAACTCTTTATTTAATGATTAGCTATGCATCTAAGGTATACTGGGGGCCTTGTCCCAGCGAGTATGTCTTCCATGTTCAGACTTATGTTAGAGGTTTCATAGACTAGACAAGTCAGTTATGTTATGTCAGACTTTCGGAGTCGTATAGCCATTTTTGGCTCATTCATGTTATTTCCGCACTCATGTTTAAACAAATATTTTTATTAAGTATTATAACTTATTACATTTTATAAAGGCTCATCATACATTCACGTTATATTCCGCTCATGTTATGCCTCATGATGATTCAGCAAGCCATGTGGTTCGCTCGGTCACATGCAGTAAGGCACCGAGTGCCGTGTTTCGCCCAGGCCATGGTTCGGGGCGTGACAGGATGTGAGTTCAGTCCATTGTTATTTGATAGATTCCAGGAATTCTCTAAAGCCTCAGGATTGAAAGGAAATCCCTCAAAGAGTTCTGTTTATTGTGGTGGTGTACCAAATGATGTGCAGCAAGGTATTCTGGATATACTTGGCTTCAGTAAAGGTACTCTCCCTTTCAGATATTTGGGAGTCCCTTTAAGTACTAAAAGAGTGTCTATTGTGCAATGTCAACCTCTGGTGGATAAAATGCTCAATAGGATTAAGTATAGGACTACCAGGTATTTGTCATATGCAGGGAGAATACAATTGATTAAATCTGTCATATTCTTTATTCAAGTTTTTTAGGCTCAAATTTTTGTCTTACAAAAAAAAGTAGTCAAAGTGATTGAATCCACTTGTAGAAGTTTCCTTTGGACTGGGGGTATTGAATTATCCAAGAAAGCTTTATTAGCTTGGGAAAGGCTTTGTTACCCCAAGTCAGCTGGTGGTTTGAATATTCTTGACATATCTACATGGAACAAAGCTGCAATTAGTAAATTACTTTGGAACATACGCATCAAAAAATACAAGCTTTGGGTTAGATGGATACATTGCTATTATGGGAGAAATAGAAATCTACTGGAGGATGTTCCTAAGCAAGCCTCTTGGATCATTCAAAAGATACTCAAAGCCAAAAAATATTTCATCCGAGCTGGCTACATGATGACGGAGGTGGAAGATATGCCAAACTGTTCAACCAGAATGATATATCCTAGATTGAGAGGGCAGTTTCCAATGGGAACAAGGAGAAGGTTGATATGTAATAATTTTGGACTACCAAAATGGATATTTATACTCCAACTGGCTGCACATGGTAGACTATCGACTAGAGACAAACTATGCAAATGGGGAGTGACAACTGAAACCGAGTGTCCCCTATGTGAACAGGCTAATGAGAGCACATTACATCTTTTCTTTACTTGTGACTATTCTGCCCATGTATGGAGATTGTTACTGAAATGGATGAGCATTGACAAAGCATCGATGTGTTGGGCTGATGAGATACTATGGGCAACATAGATGGCACGGGGTAAATCACCAAGAGCTGAAGTGTATAGAATGATGCTAGCAGCTGTTGTATATCACATCTGGAGGGAAAGAAATGCAAGGGTTTTTCAGGACAAGAGGCAGCAACCTGGTCTTATTATCAAGAGGATCATTTAGGAGATTCATATAAAAGCAGGCAGAAGATTTCCTATTGCAAAATGGCTAGAACAGTACAATTTTTATCCTACTTAGGGTAGCTAGTCCTTTGACTCAATGTTACTTTGTTATTTTTTGCTCTGAGTTGGTATACTGGGACTCTTGTCCAGTAACTAGCTCCTTTTTGTTCTTAAACGTTTACTTTTGGTAATGAAAACTGTTAGTTGCCAAAAAAAAAAAAAAAAAGTCAAGGGATTGAATAAGTATGTTTCACAATTAAATGTCCATTTCAATTAGTAATGAGATACACAATAGCCTGATTAAACCTTATAAATATGCAAGGACACATTCTACTTAAGAGGTATGCAAAGGGATAGAGCTGTTTTCTTTTCAAAGTTTAAGAATAAAAGAAAATGGCTTGTTATTAAGTGGTTTACATCTCAAAACTATTCACTTTTTGAAAGAAGTTGAAGACACTTCTCTGATTATGCAGTAGTTTTAATTTCCAATCAATTTATACACTTCATTGTGATTTGGTCAAAGTAACTTATCCATGGAGTTACCAAAAATTCAAGCATAAGTGATTGAAAAGGATTGACTAGTCAAAATTATTGTAATAAGCTTCAAACCAGGTTGTTCAACTTTTTTGGTTTGTTAATAATTGCCTCTTCTTTTTTTTTCATCTGGTATCCGGTACCCGCATTGAAATCCGATTACATTTAGATTCACGCCGTGTAAGGCCCATTTCTGGGGGAAAGCGCTCCCCTACCAAGAACTTTCCAAACCCAAAGTTCAAACTCGAGACCTCTGATTAAGAGTTTGTTAATAATTGTCACTATTATGTTTGCTATAATACTTGATATTTGAGATTACTTTTTATGTTTTGTACTAATCAAGTATTCAAAAATCTATTTCTCATTAAGCTATATAAAATAAAATCTCATATTCTTTCAGTCATCTAAAAAATTCTACTATTAAGAAGAGCCGGTTGGGCTCACTTTCTCGTCGTCCCTCCCAATTTAATTAAAAAAAAATTGTGGGCCCCATATATATTAAACAACAACTAATATTAAAAAAAATTATGGGCCCCATAATTCTAATATATATATATATATATATATATATATATATATATATCTGTTCCACCATATATATTAAACAACAACTAATATTTTGTGAGCCCCATAATTCTAATATATATATATATATATATATATATATATCCGTTCCACCATATATATTAAACAACAACTAATATTAAAAAAATAGTGCAAATTAATAATGTCCAAAAAAAAAAGTGCACCCCATATTAAAAAATCTAACAATATTCATGTAATTTCCAAAGTATCTCATTAAGTCAATAATGATGGATTCATTGCTACGTGCATATTCGTAGCAAACACTAATATAATAAAATTTTAAATACGGAGCACAAACTACAATGTTATATTAATCGTGTTTTGAACATAGTATCCCATATTGACAAAATCAAGCAATTTAAAAAAAAAAAGTGAATCCCATATTAAAAAAAAAACAAACAATGTCAAAAAAAAAAGTGCAAAAAACAATTGCGGGCCCCATAATTCTAATATATATATATACTAGTTGCGGGAGGCCCATGGTAAGCCCGGACCCAAATTCAAGATATAAAAATAGTACGCTAATTTTATCAAATAAGTATAATTTATGTTACATTTGTCTGCTACATAATTAATTTAATGTAATTGTAGGTTAAATATATTTTATTGATAAGTTTTCATAATAATTGGATAATTTTTAAAGAAAAAATTATTTATGAGGAAGCAAATTTGGTAGGAAACTTAGCAAATATCAAAGGGACGCAAGTGATTCGATATTCTATAAACATGATAAAGCATGATAATTACAACTGGACGAAGATCATTTAGTATTTTTATGATTTTGTGAGAATGCGATTTTTATTTATAGATAGATATATTTAAATATTTATTAAATTTTCACCCATTTATTTTATGTTTCGAGGCTTTATTCTAGTTAAATGTGGGTTTTAACCTTACTTTTAGATGAAATTCAAGAAACAACCTAAATTCATTAAAATGAGCCTCAAGAATCAATTTAGTTTTTCATATAATTAGTTTTTAGTTAATCAAACAAGAGATTATGAATATAATTTAATTTTGAATTTGACTGGTAATGCTACCTTCATCTTTAACACTATACAATACCATCCAATAGTTTTTACTTTATGTATTTGTAATCACATACAATATTACTAAAGAAGCAACATGTTGGAGGTTTAAACTAATAGAGGAACATATGATGTGAGAAATGCTTAAATGTAAAGTAAGACTGTCACGCCCCGAACCATGGCTTGGGCGAAACACGACATTCGGTGCCTTACTGCATTTGACCGAGCGAACCACATGGCTTGCTGAATCATCATGAGGCATAACATGAGCGGAATATAACGTGAATGCATGATGAGCCTTTATAAAACGTAGTAAGTCATAATACGTAATAAAAATACTTGTTTAAACATGAGTGCGGAAATAACATGAATGAGCCAAAATGGCTATACGACTCTGAATGTCTGACATAACATAACTGACTTGTCTAGTCTACGAAACTTCTATCATGAGTCTGACCGGAAAACATGCTTGCTGGGACAAGGCCCCCAGCATACCTTAGATGCATAACTAATCATAAAATAAAAGTTGACTAAACCCCGAATGAGATGGGGCTCACCAATAAGCTGATATGAATGTTGTCCTACTGAGCAGATGTGTCGTCCTGTATATCAGTACCTACATCGTGAAATGCAGGCCCCCCGGGCACTAGAAAGGGGACGTCAACACTTTGAATGTACTGGTATATAAAGCAACTGAATGAAATAACATGGGACATGAAATAATAATGATACGAACTGAAACCTGGTCATGAACATGAATACATATATATAAAACATGGTAAAAATATCATAAGTAGGGAGAGCAATAACTTATAACCGATCCATGGTCTGGTGCTTGCGTCCCGCTAGCAGAACACTCAGTCCTTGCCAGGGAACATGAGATTTAATAAAATATGAAAGGATCCAGTCATTATGAGAGATCGTCTGGGACATGGGTGGAGCGATCCTCATCCTACGATGGCTACGTAGTTTCAGGCTATCTGAAGCCCTCCTCAGTAATTAAAGCAACTCCCAAAAACATGAACATGATATAATTGGCTAAGAAGCGCATGATTTTTGTGAATTAACTTGTACTTGACTTGCAATCATGATTTCACGAAATAGCTTGTAAACATGGTTTCATGAAATAACTTGTATTTAGCATGTATGTATCTTGTATCATAGCATGAAAATAATTATATAATATAGTTGCATGAAAACTTGTAGACATGTAGGATATTCATGAAATAATCATTCTTAGTCAAAAACATGCATGCAAGAACCCATGGAATACAAAATATGGGTTTTCATGGATTACGGACAAATTCTCAATAATCATAATGAGTATCAAGAACACAATGATAGAATAATATCAATTCAACCATAATATAGTCATAGACATGAACCTAGGGTTATCATGAGCATAATATAGAATAGAAACCCTAGTTTTATAAAGTTTCATACTTTATGGATTAGGAGGCGTGGGGAAGAACAATAATGTTCCCACACGTAGATAGTAACTCTACATACCTTAGTCGCTCCAAAACTTGAATTAAAAACTTGAGCTTTGAAGAAGATTTCCAAAATCTTGAATTCTTGAACCTTGAGATGGGTTTTCTTGAAAACCCTAGTTTAGGAATGATGATTTCTTGTTTAGATTATTAGAGTATATGTTAGAATTGAGTTGGAATAATTAGAGTAGGCTTACCTTGGTGTTCTTGATGATGGAGGAGGGTAGGAGGTCGTTCTAGGGCTTGAAGGAATGAAAAATAATGATTTGAACTGATATGGACGAATATATACTGTTCTGGAAAATTAAATTTTCGGCCCAGTTAAATACTGGCCGTATTTTGAAATACGGTCCGTATTTTGAAATACGGTCCGTATTTTGAAATACGGTCCGTATTTTGAAATACGGACTGCACTGTGTCTCTTCAGTAAAATGGTCATAACTCATTGCACAGATGTCCGTTTGACCCCCATAATATACCGTTGGAAAGGTATTTCAAAGCTCTACAACTTTCATCAAGAAAGTTTGCCCAAATTCCAAATAAGTTTTGAAATACGGGCCGTATTTTGAAATACAGTCCGTATTTAACCATATGACATCCAACTGCCAAATTCCAGAATGCTCCGAAATCCTTGGTAACAGTTTATGACTTGAATTACGGGCCGTATATTGAAATACGGTCGTTGTTCATGGGCGTAAACCACCATCTTACAACTGAAGAGGAAATTTTCAATTCCCACATTCTTTATCTGGTCTAGGATCATGGTCAAAGCTTAGGTTAAAGGCACGGGGTGTTACAAAGACCTCATAAATGCTTCAGTTGAAAAAAGAAAATTTGGCTCTGATGTTACCTAAATTTTACTGGTCTAAGGACAAATAATTTAGAAGGTACTTCACCCGATTCATATTATATGGTGTTTTTAACTTGGCACCCCTAAAAAGTAAGAAATCTTTTGACTAAATTAAACCTTAATTAAATACTTTCAATTTAATACTATTTCTAGCTTTTGAAATTATTCACTTATCGAAATAAAGGTAAATTTGAAAAAATAATAATACATGCTTGAATATATAAATAATTAATTATTTTAAACTAAATATAAAAATTAAAACAACATATAATACAGATCAAAGGGATAAAGTAATAAGCAACAAGAAGAGATTTTTGAAAAAAATCAAACAACACACTAATTATAAAAGCCCATGTGAAAGTGGACTTCATTGATAATGAGAGCAAAAATAAGCAAATGAAATTTAGCAAGGACAAATCAAATCAGCCACCTGTAAGAATTCTATATGATGATGTGAGGATGTGAGGACGACAAAACCCTCACATCCTCACTTATATTAAGTAGTAAATATATATATATATATATATATATATATATATATATATATATATATATATATATATATATATATATATATATATATATATATATATGCATAAAAATAGTGCAAATTAATAATGTCAAAAAAAAAGTGCACCCCGTATTAAAAAATCAAACAATATTCATGTAATTTCCAAAGTATCTCATTAAGTCAATAATGATGGATTCATTGCCACGTGCGTATTCGTAGCAAACACTAATATAATAAAGTTTTAAATACGAGCACAAACTACAATATTATATTAATCGTGTTTCGAACATAGTATCCCATATTGACAAAATCAAGCAATATATATATATATATAAAAAGAATCCCATATTAAAAAAATAAACAATGTCAAAAAAAAAAAAGTGCAGACTTTGTATTCGTGGCAAACACTAATATAATAAAGTTTTAGATACGGAGCACAAATTACAATGTTATATCAATCGTGTTTTGAACATAGTATATATATATATATATATATATATATATATATATATATATATATATATATATATATATATATATATATATATTATATGCATAAAAATAGTGCAAACTAATAATGTCCAAAAGGGTGGGCCCCATACTAAACAACACCAAGCAATATAAAAAAAAAAAAAAACTATATAAAGCATGGGTTTAGACCCATGCTTCGTCGTCCGTTGTCCCTTAAAAAAAAAGGGTGGGCCCCATACTAAATAATACAGAGCAATAAAAAAAAAAGGAAGAAAAAAAAGTGGAACTCACCATCTCCAATCTCATGGGAAAAAAAAAGTGGACCCTATATTATCAAAATCAAGCAATATCAAAAAAAAAAAAAAAGTGAACTCCATATTAAAAAAAATATAATGTTAAAAAAAAAGTGTTGGCTTTGTATTCGTAGCAAACACTAATATAATAAAGTTTTAGATACAAAACACAAACTACAATGTTATATTAATCGTGTTTTGAACATAGTATATGTATATATATTATATGCATAAAAATAGTACAAACTAATAATGTCAAAAAAAAAGTTCACCCCATAAAGGGTGGACCTCATACTAAACAACATCAAGCAATATAAAAAAAATAAAAAAAAGTGGAACCCACCATCTCCAAACTCACTGTAAAAAAAAAAGTGGACCTCATATTAACAAAATCAAGCAATATCAAAGAAAAAAAAAGTGAACCCCATATTAAAAAAAAATAATGTAAAAAAAAAATGCAGACTTTGTATTCGTAGTAAACACTAATATACTAAAGTTTTAGATACGGAGTACAAACTACAATGTTATATTAATCGTGTTTTGAACATAGTATGTATATATATATATATATGCATAAAAATAGTGCAAATTAATAATGTCAAAAAAAAGTGCACTCCATATTAAAAAATCAAACAATATTCATGTAATTTCCAAAGTATCTCATTAAGTCAATAATGATGGATTCATTGCCACGTGCGTATCAATCCATTAGTGGGAGCAAATGAAATTACTTTTCTTCAAAAAGTTAAGTAGTCAAACCATACAGTTTTCTTTCTTTTTTTATATTAGCCTGAGATCTAATCTAGATATTAAACTGTTGTATTTGTTATTCCGCCATGTCATTTATTTGTTATGTTCACTAAAATAAATATACTTAAAATATTTATATTTTAAAATAAGATAGAATTTAATTACTTTTTATTTTTATTCTTACTCTAATAAATGTGAAAAGATATTAATGTCGTAAAAAAAAATATCAAATGGAGATCAAATAATGAATAACGTAAATTAGTCAAATTATAATTCTAATCGACGTTTTCTTAAAAAACCATGCAAAAGACAACATGACAAGTAAAATGAGCTAAACCGAGAATATTTACCAAAAATTAAAAAATAGTATTTCTTCGTTTAAATAGAAAATCAATTTCTACTTTGTTTCGTTTTAAACATGTAAAATTAATTTAATAATTTGAATTAGAATTATCCAAATCAAAATTTGATAAAAAATAATAAGGATTTTACACCTTTAAATTAATCGAATTAAAATTGAAAGTATCAACTGATGCTTAAATATTGCTATTGTTTTATCTCAAAGAGAGGAAAATAGTTTCCTTTTAAACAAGTCTTCTCTTTTAAAAAATATTAATAAATTTGCCGATTTTGTATTCGTAGCAAACATTAATATAATAAAATTTTAGATACGGAGCACAAACTACAATGTTACATTAATCGTGTTTTGAACATAATAATATTATATATATATATATATATATATATATATATATATATATATATATATATAATCACTATTCAAAGATAACTACATACACATAGATGCATTATAATTTAAAGTGCGCACGAGCATAGGCCGTCTAGTATTTCTACTAAAAAGAAATAATTATATGCTTACCAAGAGTGTGCTATTCTGGAATGAAGTCAAAGAAGACATTCTTATATTCTGATATTAAAAGCTTGTTTCTCAATTTTTAAAATAGCCATTTTTTTGCGCGGATTGCCCTTATTTTGGGGTGGTCTTTAAAGTTTGCCCTTCAAATTTGTGGTCGTTAAATTTTGCCCCTCATATTTGTGGTCTTTAAGTTTTGGTTCGAACCCCCGCTTAGGCATAAAATAAAAAAATAATTTCGCAAGGCAGGACTGGGGAGTGTATGCCGGATCCAGCATACAATCTTTAAGGAAAAGCTAAAGTTATGCCGGATCCGGCATAACTACAAGTCTGCCCCATAAGGCAGAATTTTTCCTAAGACATAGTTTAGTTATGCTTTATGGGGCAGAATTTTAGTTAAGACATACAAAATTATGCCCCATAAGGCAAGAACTTTTCTTAAGGCATAGACTTTGCCTTATAAGGCAAAGTTTAAGTTATGTCTTAAGGAAAAGTTCCGCCTTATGGGCATACTTTTAGTTATGTCTTTGGGGCACACTTTTTAGTTAAGGCATAACTAAAAGTTTATCTTGAAAAGTAAAAAAAATAAAATATATATATATATATATATATATATGCTTCAAGGCAAAGTCTACCCCCTCCGGCAGACTTTTAGTTAAACATGACTAAAAGTCTGCCGGAGGGGGCATAGCGAAATTTAAACTCTACTTTGCAAAAAAATTTAAAATTTTTGACTAAGCGGGGGTTCGAACCCGGAACCTATGGATTTTAGCCGAAGGACAAAATTTAAAGACCACAAATATGAGGGGCAAAATTTAAATACCACCCCCAAAAAAAGGCAATTCCGAATTGCCCTAGCCTATTTGTATACTATATATGTTGGGCCACTTCAAATTTTTTGAAAATATAATTACTTTTAATAAATTACTTTCCTCCTGAAGATTACAAGAATCACTCCTCAAAAAATAAGATTACAAGAATTTAATATATTAAAGTAAACTAATCTCGAAACTGGTCTTAACTCACTTTTTCCCTCCATATATAATTGCTGAGCCACATTCTTTTTCTTAAGCCAAGTATTTTTCAATTCCATCATCTCCTTAATCCTTCTTCTACCTAGTTTAACATCATGGCGAAAGTGAAATTTTCTTTCATTAGTGAAATTGAAGAAGAAATCTTTCGCAGGATGGTGAGCATGGATTTAGAAATTGAACCATCCAAGAAAGTCATGTCTTTTTGGATGTTTTTGGAGTCCCATAACTTTAATAAATTTTACCAAAAGATTTCTACTTGTGATGAAAAAAAATTCAGAAGTCTTTATGCTGAAGCTAAGATAGCTTTAAATTTTCTTGAATCAAACTCACCTTCTACTTCTCAAGAGTTCTGTCCGCTCACTTCTCAACTCTTGATCCCTTCCCTTAAAGAAATTCTTTTGAAAAAAGAGAAAGTGAAAAATGATATTTCATTCATCTTTGACAAATTTTGTTCTGATGGTTTTGAAGATACATTGGTCAAGGTGAAATTGGCATTGGATTCTAAACTAAATCCTTTTGCCAACGAATGGAATCCATCAGCGAAGGCTCTTGAGGTAAATCGTTCATTATTTATGACCTTCTCTCGTGGTCATTCATTCTTCAAGAAATAAGTGTTTAATTTCTTCCAAAAGTACGTACGTCGCAATAAAACAAGAAAATATTTATAGATTTTGAATCTTAATTTACTATCGTACAACATATAACTAGTTTAAAAGAGAACAATGAAATCTATGATGATTCTTCTTATTTTTAGGATTAGAACTAAAAAAAAAATAAGCTAAGCTCATATACAAGTTTAATAAACGTAAGAAGAATAGTACAAATTTCCTAAATTAATGTGAGAATTAAATGGTTTCTTTAATTTAATAATTTCGTATTCTCCCATTTAATTTACCTACCCCTTCTCCGATCCCTTAGAAAAAATGAATAATTGGATATTAATTGATATATATCGCGCTCCTTAATTATTATTATTTTCACTCTTTTTTATTGCTACTATTTAGGATATCTCAAAACTGTGTGCGTGATGTTTTCATAGACAATAATAAAGGAGTGGATGGTCAATTTGGAAGAATTGTGTTCAAAAACACCTCCATTTGTGCTTGGGTTTTGAACGGAGGCCATCATAAAGAACCAAAATTTTATATTGGATCAGGACATGTTTCTATGGAGAAGTATGAACCTCAGGACCGAAAAAGAAGAAGAAGAAGAAGTATGAACTTCGATCGTAATATTGTTCCAGCCTAATTTAATTACATTGATATGATAATATCATCTAAGGGCAATTAATTGGTTTCTTCAACATGTTATTGATGTATTATCTTTTTTAAGATGAATGTGCGATATTTTTTTATGAACCATTGCTTTTTTATTAAGTCCGGCTTTATATCTACTGCGATGGAATTTATATATTCAAGTGAGATTTACTTAACAGTTGTTTCATAACATTGGGTGTTTTGAAGTTGCTTGTAATGACTAAATGGGAATGACCCTAATGTACCAAAAGAATGTCTCCTATTCATATCTTATCGGTTTTAAACGTTATTAGAGGTAAACCTAAAACGATGAGTATGGTAAATTAAATACTTACATGTCCTCTTGTCTATATTAGGTTTATTTTGAACTAATTGTAAAAGCTAAAAACACCATATAATATGGACGGGACAGAGAATAGTAAAATACAAAAGTTTAAATGTGTTGTATTATCTCTATCAAAGATGTATATGTACCAACAACTAAGGGCCCGTTTGGCCATAAATATCAAAAACTTTTTCACTTTTTTTGGAATTTTTGAAGTTGAAGTTGTGTTTGGCCATAGTTTTTGAAATTGTAGTTTTTGGTGAAATGTAGTGTAAAAAGGTGAAAAAAGTTGAATTTTTTTTAGTATTCCGGAGTACAACTCCGGAAAAAAGTGAATAATTTTTATGGCCAAACGCTAAAAGTAAAAAAAAATGAAAAATATTTCCGGAAAAAAGTGAATAATTTTTATGGCCAAACGCCCACTAAGATTATGATTCCCACCAGTAGTGTAAAGCCTATAATGACCAGCTCAAGTCCAAGCTGCTTGTAAGTGCCTGAAATCTTCAAGTAGCACAAACACGGCAGTAGAATTGAAGCTGTGACGCTAAAAAATGCTCCAGCTAATGACATGAGATAGCCAAAGAAAGGGATGGTCAGGGCTACAATGACACTAGTTATGACCAAGGCACTTCTTATCAAGAGGCCTGACTCAAAATGTTCCTCAAAAGATTGTTAATAATTGGTGTCATCGTTAATGCGTATTTGGCTAACGGATTGATCAAGGCAGTGTATATAGCCAATCTTGAACTAAACTTTTTTGTTTGAAGGTTCAACGTAATTTGTGACTCCACCTCTGACCCGAACATTAAGTATCCCAAAGCTCCTATAGGCTATAAATGTGTATGTAATGGTAGAGACTAGAAATGACAGAAGCATTACCTGCAATAACAAATAAACTAACACATGACATCAACATCCAAATGAATACTTAGCTATGCAGATTTTAGAATGTGTTTGGTATGATGGAATTTATCTTTCATTAAAAATATTTTTTGGTGTTCTATTGGTAAGTGAATTTTTTCTCCAATATATACATACATTAAAGACTAGTAATAATAATTTCAGCAAATTGGATAGTGTTATGATGAAATTTTTGTATATTTATGAATTAATTAAGAGTTTAAATAATATACACTGTCAATGTAAATAGTTTTTACACTATCATGTCATATTACCTGTAGTAGCAGGTAATATATCTTATTTTTAAGATTTCAGATCACACATTTTTACTATCATGTCATCTTACCTTTAATAGCAGGTAACATATCTTATTTTCAAGATTTCAGATCACACATTTTAAGGAGACTCACCTATAAATATCATTTGAATGGCCTTAAACTCTAATATTAATATCTAAGTATTACTTGAAGCAAGTAATATGAAGTTAAACGTTAAGATTGTTGTATGAAGAATGACTTATGCCGATAAGTGAAGTGAGTCATTTTCCTCCTGTTCATGAAAAAATGACCGTCATACCAAACACCAAAAAATGACTTTCTCATGAAAAAACATTTTTTATTCGTACCAAACTAGTATGTAATGTGTTACCTTAGGGAATTATTTTTGATTTTCCATTGAAGTATACAAAGTTGGAAAAACCGGGTGCGCACCTTAGCAGAAAGCATATAAGCTAAAAGAAGTAGGGATTCCTCTCCAATTCAGAAGGACTCCCTTCTTATTCTGAAATCCAATGCCATCATAAGTTGCTATCCGGAAAATTGAATCAATAATCACAAGGGAAGCTAAAATCCCCGAGGCTGATAGGTAGGAAAGAATGCTCATGTTCTTTAAACATACGGTGGGCAATATGATGAGAGAAACAACCACAACAATTCATTTTTTGCCACCAATTCGGAGTCCCCAAAAGCTGAAATTTAGCAAATCTGGCGGTAACAGATTGTGCAAGTTGTCCCCTACAACAATTAGAAAGCCAGTAGCTACCAAGTAAGCCTCTAGATTCGTACACACTGAGACCAGTATTAGTCCCCTCGTTCCAAATGCTCGATCACCTATGTCAGGATAACTTCTTATAGTCGGATCAAAATCCATACATCTCTTTATTAACAAGGCTGTATAGAATGCGGCACTTGCAATAATGAGAAAAAGGATCATGCTTAACCACCCTCCTGATGATAGTGCATAGGGAATCGACAATATCCCTGCTCCTGAGAAAGCAAATACAGTAGAGTTGTATTAATTAATGATGATTATTTGATATCATATAATCCTCCCCGAAAGCGCATGATCAGTTAACATTCCCACAAAAGACGGTCAATAGCCTGTTTGATCAAGCTTTTGATAAGGTAAAAATGCTTATTTTAAAAAAAAATTAGATAGTTGATGTTTGGCCAATTTTTTACGAAAAAAATTAGTGTGTTTGATAAGTATTAACAGTATTTCAGAATCTAAAAAAATAACTTTTCGCGGAAAGTACTTTTGAAACATTGGACAAGTAAAAATTATTACTCTAATATTACAAACGTATTTTTCAACTTGATTAACAAGACACGAACTGCAAGTCTTCAAAATTACGTTTCAACAGCACTTTTCAATACAAACAGATTTCTGAAATTTGGCCAAACATAACCTGATAGAGCGTTGACTGCGTGAAAAGTGATTTTAAGAAAAGAAGTTTTCCCACTGATTATTATAACGGACTCCAATCCAACTCCCTTATCAACCTGCAGCAGTGGTAAGGAAAGAAACAATTTATTTTGGGATTTAGTTTCCATATCCCAGAAAAATATTATATTATTTATATAAATCTCCTTAAACCCCTTAACCCCCTGTTTGGATGGTGGTTTCCCATGGTTCATTAATGTAGGGTTTTGTATAAAATCATGTTTGTTTCCATTGTTCTTAAAATTATATGGTATTGTGTTGTAAACCCGTGATTCATCCATTGTTATATAACCATGAAAAGTCCCAATTTTTGTAACCACGGATTTGGTGATTTTTTCGTCATTACGTATTTCATTTTCCCATTATACCCCACCCTCCACCCTCCACCCTCCATCATTCACCCCACCCCCACCCTACCACTCACCCCCACTCCTCCCCTGCTCCACCTTCCACTATCCACCCCACCCTTACCTCCACCCTACCACTCGCCCCCATCCCACGCCCGCCCTACCACCCACCCCCACCCTTATCCCACAACCACCCACCCCTCTACCACCTACTATGCCTCACCACCGCCCACCGCCCACCCCCACGCCCGCTACCCCCTCCTCATCCCACAACCACCCACCCCTCCACCACCCCCTACCCCTCACCCCCACCCTACCAGCCACTACTCCCACAACCACCCACCTCACACCACCCACTCCATGACTACCTACTTATTTTTTAAAGTTTCTATTTTATTCTTTACCTAAGTTTTATTAATATATATAAATTAATTTCTAATTAAAAGTTAAGGGTATTTTAGTAAACTTACAAGTTACTATACAATATCATACAGTCAAACCAAACAATACAAATGTTATTAAACCACAACAAACGATACAGTCCATCCAAACATTATGTTCATTAATACAGTACAATACAATACAACACCATACTGTACCATATCATACTGTACATTAATGAACCACGAGAAACAACCATCCAACCAGGGGGTAAGTAGAAGTGCAGCTACTGTACTTCACTTGTTTTGTATGCCAGCAACCATTTTGTAAAGTTCTATTATATACATATATTTGGGTTTCCGTGTTTCCTAAGCATCTTCATGAAACACGAGAAAGTTTAAAAATGAGAATTGGTATTTCCTTCGCAAACAATAAATTAGTTGCCATGTGCGCTAGTGGTGTTAAGATAATAGCACATCCGACGACTAAATGATTTCTTAATTAGATGTGGTACTTGTCCAATGTATGCTTACAGATTTTGTTGTTCACCCCCGATGTTAAAGAATCATGTCTGATAATGCATCTTTTACATCTTGAATTGTTCGTCGTGACTTACGCTTCAGAATTCATTTATTTTTCCAATTTATACTGCTTGGAGATTATTCGTCCTATCCAATTGAAAAGGATATTTGGACCTTCTATCATTTAGCGGGCTTTAGTGTCGTATGAAGAAATTGCACGGTTTGACCTTCAAATGGGTTGGCCTTTAATTTTTGTTCTTAGGAATCAAACTTATGCCTAGCACGGCATAAGTCCTTTAAGGGGGTGAAACATAATTTGTGGAATATTATGATGTGAAAATATAAATTTATTCCCAGTGAAAAAATTATTTTCCTTGAGAGACAAAAATTAAAGACCAACACAAAAGAGAAACAAAAGTGCAAATGACCTGTGTCGTAGACACACAACCCAAGTATATTTGGGCCTTCTATCAGAACACAATCTTGTTAATTATTGGTAAAATTTCCTAGATATACGAAAAGAAACCCATAATTACCATAACTAGCAATAATATTTAGTTTTTAAGATGAAATTTTTACATGTCGTAGCTAACTATACAAGGTATTTAAGAATAATAACTACAGTTTAAATAAACTACAATCAATAGCTATATTGTGTATTCAATTTGCTGCTCGTGGATATATTGTATTCACTCATTCAAAAGCTCAAATTCATTCTCTCCCTCTCTCTTCTCCCTTTCTCCTCTCTTCTCCCTCGATCCACTAGATCGGAGACACCACGATGACACCATTAGATCTGAGAAACGCCACTGTCACTGGCCAGATCTGTTCTCTCCGTTCCGGCCAGATCTGCCCTCCTACTCCCTCTCCCTCAACACTGCCAGATTTGAGACACCACAGCGATATTAAATATACAAATAGCCTGAGATTTGACCGGAATTGAAATAAATCCTACTGTATTTACACTCATCCATAGCGTTGTTTGTATTTATGTGTATCCGGCGATACATAGTTATCTACCTCCGGTCAAAGTTCCGGGACTTGTATATAGTCATGATTTGTATCCCCTCCATCATCTCTGTATTTGAGATAAATACATTTTTGTATACTTCTAGCTAACTAAGTGTACACCCTTCGCCGAGTGTATTTAACTGTATTTTTGTTGTTTGTATGCAATTTTTCCGACTAAATATAATGTATTTTTAAATTGATTTGAGTGTATTCTCCATTTTTTTTAGTGTAAATACAGTGTTTTTGGGTATTTCGCCGGAGATCCAACCGGATTTGATTTTATCCTCCATATTTAAATATATCGTATTTTCGCCGGAGATTTGACCGGATTTGACTATATCTTCATTCATTCAGATCTATATACATATGTATTTGGATGTATTTGAATACACACGAAACAGATAAACATAGATGTATTTGATTGACTGTACTTTGAAATTGTGTATTTGAATACAATTAAATACACGTGAAATAGTTATAACATGCTACGGAATATAATTAAGAAAAAGATAGCTACGATTAGTTAGAAGCATAGAAATTATAACTATTTATGTAAGTTACCCTTTTAAAATAGCAACAAAAACATTACCCAACATATACAATATCTAACAAATCCCACAAAATTAAGGATTTTGTCGTCTCTTTTCCACAAATCCTAGCCGTCGTTGTCCCCATCTCACTTGCCGTGTTTGAATGCCCCTGCTCTGTCGAAAAATTATCAGAGCTTCGCCGCCATATTTTTTTTCGCCGCCATCCCCATCCACCCGCCAACTCCGTGCGTTGTCTTTACCTTCATCTGAATATTTATTTTCATCGAAGCTCTTATTCCAGAACTTCTTCTCTCCACATATATCTTGTATGTCATACGTATGTTAATGTATACATTTAACTACGCATGACTACGTTGATATATTTTGACATACACGTCACATACACATATACAATGATATACACACTTGTATGTCATTGGTATATTAGTATGTCGAGTTATCACTGCAGGTATATTGTTATGTATAAGAGATACAATAACATACACCAGAGATACACTAGATATAAACTAGACATACATTCGTCCAACCTTTAAAGCACTGCCACATACCACCATAACCACAACTTGTTCCACCATAACATAGATCGCTTTTATACAAAAAAAAAAAAAAAAAAAAAAAAAGAGGTATTTCCTCGAAGATATGCCTAAATAGATCTGGACAGATCTTTTTTTTTTTTTTTTTTTTAATATCTCGTCGACGAAAGATTGCTCAACTGAACTTTCAATGGAGAAGAGGATGATGTGGCTGGAGTTTCGGCGGCGGCCAGAGGTGAAGATGGGGGGATGGGTCAGCGGCTGAAGTATTCAGGAAATAAAGATTAGGAGACCACAATACAACAACAACAACATACCAGTATAATCCCACAAGGAGACCACAATATGAGCCTAAAATCGACGGATGTCCTATTTTCCTATAATGTTCGTATATTTTGAAAAGTGTTCTTATATTTGGTAATTAGTTGAAAGTACCTTTAAAATTGGTAATTAATATTCCTTTTTCATCATGTAGATAAAAGTCTCTTCATTTCTTGTATCTGATTCGTTTATTAAGTGTTCTTCTAATTAATACTTCCATAGCATTTTTCAATAAAAATAAGTAACCACCAGAATTGAAGTGTTTGCTTAATTTTGAGCTTATTATGGTCCATTGCCATAATGACTTGTAGCATATAAAATTTTGCTTTCCTTTCTGCCTTGGCATGTCTTGCAACTTGTTTTCCTTCTTATTGGGGAAAGTACAAAAACACAGATAAAATCTTCCATCATGCTGTCATACAACACAAGGCAATCAATCTACTAGATGAACAACTGTTCGAAGCAGTTAAGCACTAGGCAAATTGTCTCATACAAGGAATAGCTACTATAGCAATCATGTTGCATAGAGTACTACAAATCTGTCTAACATGCTAGTAACAATTTCCTTTCGTCCTGTCTGAAATAGAATAATCACCATATCACCATTCGGATGGGCTTGGCAGTGGATCCATGTAATCAAACATGTCCAAGGGGAAGTCATCGATGAAGCTATCTGGGGTAAGGGGGTTGTCCATTACTCTCTTCACTGTAATCTCGGAGCTTCTCTCTTGTCCTGAACACGACGACCCTTGAGGGACTTGCACATTTCCTATATCAGAAGCACCGAGCTGCCCGAAATAATCTAAGAAGTCAGTCTCCTCAAGTTTCATGGGTAATTCTTGATATTCGAGTGAGGGACCAAAGTTAGTTTGGACTGGAATCTGAGTAAAAGGGAGCAGAAACTGTGGCCAGATGCAGGTTCTCTTCTCATAGGGAGTGAACTCAAGTTGAAGCAGTTCTGGCTCAGAAGGAAATGAAGTTGAATTCACTAGCTCTGGCGGTGGGACCATGTTGGTTGTGTCAAAGCTATTCATATAGGATGATGAGCAATACTGGGACATGGACAAAGACCTTTCCTCTGCCAATGAGTTCAATTTTGGTGCCTGAAATTCAAATAGAGAATCCAATGCACAAGTTGAAAGGCATAAACATATAACCTCTGGCTGGTAGAAGAGTTAGAACACTAATATCTTTTTCTTATCTTAACAATGTTTCTTTCAATGCCATTTTAGAGTTTTAAGTATATACTGTCACAGACTGACCACAAGTGAGGAAGCTGGGGGGAACAAGGTCCATGAAGTTTTCACATGCCCATTTGATGAGATCTTGAGTAAAGAACCAGCCATACCAATTTTACAGCAGATTCACCTAAATAAATTTGGTCAGAGTTGACAATACTAGTGTGTGACATTAAGAGGAAAAATAACGTTGATATCAAAGGAAGCAAGATAATTTTGTTTTTCTTTCCTTTAAGACTCAGTGTTCAACTGTTCGTATGGGCGAGGGGAAAGAGACAAAATATTTATAAAGATTAAAGAACAAAAATAAAGTTCCAAAAGAATTGAAGAAAAAGATCCATTCTTCAGAGCTCACAAATTTTGGACTCATGGACCTTTTGGGACATTTACTAAGCTACGAAAAAACAGTAGAGTTTGAATTTAATTTACGGAATGCAGGAAACTGTTCCATAATCAACAACATTTCTATCCTAAAACGTAATGATGGCAAAAGCACCTTGTTCTTGGACAACATTACCAACTATATATATACATTCCATCAAGGCCAAATTCACATCAATTCTGAAACTAACACAGAAAGCAGAACACTTAAATGAATGAAAATATCCATTTTGAGCAAAAGATGATAAACCAGAGAGCATAACTGCTTTGTGACAAGAATAGTGAATTACCTCAACTGAGGGAACTTTTTGAAGAGCAGAAGGGGCTTCCCTGTTGATATTCTTTTGTGGTTTACTTGGCTGTGGCGCTGAGTTCCTCAGAATCTTAGCCAATCTCTTTTGCCGGCTACTCCAAAAATTCTTGACATCATTGTCAGTTCTTCCAGGCAAATATGTAGCAATTCTAGCCCATTTGTTCCCAAATTGTGCCTGCAGTTCAATTACAGTCCTCTCCTCCTCTGCTGAAAACTTCACTCCACTTTTCACCCAAAAGAAAAGATAATCAAATATTAACACTAAGCATAAAAACAAACTTCAGATATGCATTGCAAAATCATCAATGCTATCGCAGCAAAAATCTCACCTTTTGATTGCTCCATCAAATGTCACGAGTTAAGCGAATTTACAAGAAGAAGTAACATAACGAACAATGAAACAGAGGAAAAACAGCAAACCCCACCATGAAAATACTTCAAAATAGAACAAAATTTCCATAAAATCTCAGCAAATCGGATAATTCCAAGAACCAAAAAAAAGCAGAACAAAGAAACCCATACCAAAAGATCAGACTAGTACAACAGTGCCGATTTGCTGAGAACTTCACTCCACTTTCATCCAAAAGAAAAGAAAGTGAAAATAACACAAAAGGTATAATCTTCATTTTCAGTTGACAGAAACACATACTAACATTAAATCATAAAAACAAACATCTGATACACATAGGCAAATAGTCAGTGCTATAGCAGTAAATTTCTACCTTTTGAATTCTCCATCAAATATCAACAACTTAAAGCGAATTTACAACAAGAAGAAGTAAAATATCTAATAAAGAAACAGAGGAAAATGCTTCAACATAGAACAAAATTTCCATAAAATCTCAGCAAATTCAAAGAAACAAAAAAACCATAAGCAAAACCCCAATTTTCCTACCCCAAACATGCAGACCCCTCTGTTGTATTCCACAAAATCCCAACAATTTTGCAATTCTAACAAGTAGGAAATAGTAGAACAAAGAACCCACAACCAATAACCCTTTTTGCAAGAAATTCAACAGGTAAATCCAACTATTTCCCAACAAGGATGAAAATGCTTCAACCTAGAACAGAAATTCCACAAACTCTTAACTTAACAACAAAATCAAAAGACCAGAAACAACAAACCCATAACCAAAAACTAAATTTGCAAGCAATGCAACAACAAATTCCCACTATTTCTCAACCAACAAAGAAAAGACAGCTAATTTACAATTCTAAGAAGGAAAACAAGAGCATTGACAAAGAGAACTTTCTGCAAGAAACCTACCAACAGTAATTTCCCAACCCCAACAAAAACCCCAAAACAAAGAAACACAAAAAACAGAGAAACAAGCTAAACCCCTTGATGAAAAATGCTTCAACATAGAACAGAAATTCCACAAACTCTTATTTTAACAGCAAAAACTAAATTGGCAAGCAATGCGGCAAAAATACCCACTATTTTCTCAACCCAACAAAGAAAAGACAGCAAATTTACAATTCTAAGAAGAAAAAAAAAGGAGCATTATGAAGAAACACTTGTTCTGCAAGCAATGTAGAAGTAAAAACAGAGTAGTTTAGTTTACGTTTTCAAGTTGGGTCTCAGTTTATTGACCCAACGAAGACGACAAGATTTTCCAGTACGCTGTAAAAGTCCTTTGGATCGAATGGAGCTCCAATTTCTTGGCCCATATTTCTTCACATGTTTAATCAACACTTCATCTTCTTCAACTTTCCATGGCCCTTTCTTTATCATCTCACTCATTTTCCACTCCCACTAATTACAACAACTATTATAATTTTCCTTCGATCTTTTTCCTGCAAGTTTGATTATCATCTCTCTCTTTTTTGTTAAATGGGTTTTTGTTTGTTTATTTAATGAGTTTGTGGGTAGTGACAGTTAAGGCGGTTATAAGCACTATCTTCCCACCATTTAGCCCCTCTTCCCTATTTTTCTGTAGAATTCAAATGTGGGATAAAAGGGTAAAAAGAAATTCAGACGTGGGAGTAAAATTACTTTATTGTTGTATACTAGTATATTCTTCATAATTCATAAGTTGACCATTGGCTTTTCGGTAATTTGACTTAGAACACTACTTCTAGTATTTACGTGCACCAGGTATTTATATGAGGCCATACTAATGATTAAGCAATAAATAAAAGTAAAAATAATTGTTAAATAACTATGATTTAATGATGTTAAACATGTATTACGTCAGGTAAGTTTTAGAAAATATGACTAAACAAATTTCTTGAATGGGTTTACTTGAAAGAATGTTAAAAGTTCTTATTAAGGCGAATGCGTGTGATTAAAGGAGATGACATGATATTTATATTCATTAATCTAACTACCTAATAGATGAATGAAAACACGTAGAAATCTTTTTTAAAATTTTGAATCGAACGTGTCTAATTGGAGCATTTTATTAGAAATTGAGGTGTTTTAATTGGAATAGGGCTTAATTCGAGTGTTTAAATGAAAAGTGTAAAGGGTTGGCTATGTATCAGTGTTTTCAAAGGCGGGGACGTGACGCGGGACGTTTTACTTAGTACAGGGCGAGGCATTAGCCCCATGGATCTTTAAATTTTTAATTTATAATGTAGTAAAATAGTGTGACAACACACAAATTATAAAAAATATATTAATAGTTTTAAAAAATTAAAAACATGATTAAAGAAACTCATTGAAAACAAAACTTCTAACATAATTTTACAAGTATAATTAATGCAATGATTTAAAACATATTATAAGATGCAAACCAGCTCTAACATCTTACTTTTCAAACACTAAAAGAATCACAATTTCTTAAAGCATACTACTATCATACTATGATGTAATTTACCTCCCTAAAAGAAAATAATCAATAAACTTTATCATATTATAATTAAAACATCACTCCTCCATGAATATAAATAAAATTATATTCAATTAGTAAAATAATAAACTATGAAAATTTTGAGACATAAGATAAAAACGTGAAGACCAATGTCAAGTAAAGATGTAAAATTCGGCTATGTATTTTATTTTTTTAAACGTTAAGTGATATTCCCCTTCACAAGTCACATTGTTCTCAAATAGTAAATATGCAATTCTACGGTTTGTTATTTGAGTTAATCTCAATCTTCCTATTTTTATAAATGAAGAAAACTATTAAGCATCATTCATTTAATAAAGAAATATGATGGTCAATAATGTTAATTGAGGAATTTAATACATAGTTTGTGTAAGAACTCTTAGGCGAGCCCCGAGTGTTGGACGTTAGGCGTGTTTAGGGCGTAAGCCTCACAGAACTAAGCCCCACACGTAAGCCCTGAGGCGTTTTGCCAGTGCCTCAAGGCGAGTCCCAAAATTGCCTTTTAAAACACTGCTATGTATTAAGCCTACATTTTTTATACTATCAAATTGAATTCACTTAGAGATAATACATAATTACCCCTAAACTTGTATCTTATTTTTAAGAAGACACTTCAACTTTACAAGGGTCCAATTACCCCTGAACAACTTTGAAATGGAA
Organism: Lycium barbarum; assembly: GCF_019175385.1. Lineage (NCBI taxonomy): Eukaryota > Viridiplantae > Streptophyta > Magnoliopsida > Solanales > Solanaceae > Lycium > Lycium barbarum. The sequence continues at coordinate 117,224,936 of NC_083342.1, forward strand.
ATAATTTGCCCTTTTTCAGTCACCTAGCATAGTGAGTGTATGCTACTCACTCTCCTAGGGAGAATGAGGAACAAAAAGAAACGACTACAATTTAATTTTTACGATAATTTTTTATAAAATGTATTTTCCTATTTTTCGTTATTTTTTCCTTATTCTTTCTTTTCTTTTCTTTCTTCTTCAATAAACTATTGTCATTTCCCCCCGCCACTCCCAATGCCATCATTTTTGCCACAACTCCACTAACCTTTTACTACTACCTCCTCAACTCTGTTTTTCAATTTCAAAATCTTATCCAAAAAATTTCCCTTACGTTTCGAACAATTTTTCAAAACCCATTACATTGAATTGTAGTAATTTAGGAACTTTTTTTATATGAGTTTCAGCTCAACGCCTTATAAATCCTCATTTGATTTTTTTGAAACCTTCATCTTTAGTTGTGCTGAAGTTATATGAAAAAGAGATAACTAATTGATGATATCCCCAATGTTAAGATGACTGTTGTTAGTTAAACTGCTGTTAGTTGACTGATAGTTAGTTAAGCGAGGTTAACATAAAGTTAGTTAGCTAGACGTGTAGGCAGTTAGTTGTAGGAGTTAGTTACAATGTTCCAGCTGTCAATGAGTTGTACATGAGCTGGATTAGTAAGTTAAACTTGTATATATAGGTGGAAGATATTTGTAATAGTTAGTTATCATTTTGTAGTCAATCATTGAAATGAAATTCAGTTGAAACCTTCATTTTCTCTCTCGTTTCTGTTCTAAGTTTCAGTTTTCTCATTCATATCAATCTATTGTAGATATTTTGACATGGTATCAGAGCTTTTCTGATTGAATTTAGGAGTTTTCACTGCGGAATTGAAGGAAAACTGAGAAATTCGATCCAGTTTTACCTAATTCTTCGATTACTTAGTTGTTAAGCTTCATCTAAATTGTTAAAATGCTTGACTGTTGAGGTTGAATTGAGCAACAATGGTGGAAACTGTGACAGATAACACTCATCATTCGCATCCATTATATCTATCTCCTTTAGATCTACCAGGTGCAGTTCAAATTGGTCTGCAACTAACTGGAATGGACAATTACTCACTTTGGAGTCGTGCGATGAAATTGATGCTTTTAACGAAGAACAAATTGGGATTCGTTGATAGAACAATAAAGAAGGATGAGTACAAATTAGATTCTGATGTAAAGCAGTGGGATTGATGCAATGCGATAGTAGTTTCATGGATTATGAGCAATGTAAGTAAGGAATTGATTAGTGGAATTTTTTAAGTCAAATGCATGTATAGTATGGAATAATCTAAATGAGAGGTTCAATAAGGTCAATATGTCTAGAATTTTACCGTTTGCATAGAGAGATTGTCACTCTTAGCCAAGAAGTTGATTCTGTTGTTGTGTATTAATCTCGATTGAATGATTTATGGGATGAAGTTGACTCAATTATCCCACCGCCTAGTTGTGAATGTGATCGAGCAAAGAGGTATGCTGAAAGCTTGATCCGTCAAAGACTTTTGCAGTTTTTTATGGGTTTGAATGATAGCTATAGTCAAGTTAGAAGCCAGATCCTAATGATGAGTACCACACCAAACATAAATTAGTGCTATGCAATGATTGTTCAAGATGAAAGTTAAAAAACACTGAGTGGTAGTGTGCATCACGCTAGACTTGAACCACTAGATCCAACTGCATTTCTCTCTAAGTCAACTGGTTTCCATCCAGGAGCTAGTAGTAGTGGAAGTGGAGGTTCTTATTCAGGTATGAACATTGGGGGAAGTGGTGGAGGATTCCACTCAAATGCTGGGGGAAATGGTAATGGTGGTGGATTTCATCTGAATGCTAGTAGCAACAATGCTCAAAGGCAGAGAAAACTTGGTCACCTATTCTGTGATTTTTGCAACATGAAGGGATACAACAGGGAGAATTGTTACAAATTGGTGCATTGCAACTTTTGCAACATGAAAGGACATGTGAGAGAGACTTGTTACAAGCTGATAGGTTACCTTGCAGATTTCAAAGCAAAGAACAACCACGTCAGTTAGAGGGAAGAACCAAAGGTCGTCGGCATTGCGTCGTCCGACGACCAGATCTGAAACAAAAGGTCACTGGAGGTTCTCCGTCCGGCAAGCAGTGATGAAGAAATATGTGTGGGGGGGTGGGGGGTCAATGTTTTTGCAGAAATGAGGAAGAAGAGGAGCAATGAGGTTTAATGTGAATTTCCTATGAAATACAAAATATAGCTATGTATAGTAATTATTTTAAACTATAGTTGTGAATCCAGTAGATGTTAGTTACACCATGTAAAAATTCCTAAATAGAACTGGAAAATTTTTGCACGAATTTCCCTACTGGTTTTAAATGTGGGAGTAAAATTACTTTAATGCCCGAAATTCAATGGTTCATAAGACCATTGGCTTTTCGGTAATTTGACTTAGAACACTACTTCTAAGTAGTACTAGACGCCCTATGCCCGTGCTGCGCACGGGCCCAACACTTTAGATTATAGTGCATTTATGTGTATGTAGTTGTTTTTGAATAGTGATAATATATATATATATATATATATATATATATATATATATATATATATATATATATATATATATATATATTATGTTCAAAACACGATTAATATAACATTGTAGTTTGTGTTCCGTATCTAAAATTTTATTATATTAATGTTCGCTATGAACACAAAATCGGCAAATTTATTAATATTTTTTAAAAGAGAAGACTTGTTTAAAAGGAAACTATTTTCTTCTCTTTGAGATAAAACAATATCAATATTTAAGCATCGGTTGATACTATCAATTTTAATTTGATTAATTTAAAGGTGTAAAATATTTATTATTTTTTATCAAATTTTGATTTGGACAATTCTAATTCAAATTATTAAATTAATTTTACATGTTTAAAACGAAACAAAGTAGAAATTGATTTTTTATTTAAACTAAGAAATATTATTTTTTAATTTTAGTAAATATTCTCGGTTTAGCTCATTTTACTTGTTATGTTGTCTTTTGCATGGTTTTTTAAGAAAACGTCGATTAGAATTATAATTTGACTAATTTACCTTATTCATTATTTGATCTGCATTTGGTATTTTTTTTTATGACATTGATTTCTTTTCACATTTATTAGAGTAAGAATAAAAATAAAAAAGTAATTAAATTCTATATTATTTTAAAATATAAATATTTTAAGTATATTTATTTTAGTAAACATAACAAATAGATGACATGGCGGAATAGCAAATACAACAGTTTAATATCTAGATTAGATCTCAGGCTAATATAAAAAAAGAAAGAAAAATGTATGGTTTGACTACTTAACCTTTTGAAGAAAAACAATTTCATGGATTGACACACATGTGGTAATGAATTCATCATTATTGACTTAATGAGATACATTGGAAATTACATGAATATTATTTGATTTTTTAAATGGGGGTGCACTTTTTTTTTTTTGGACATTATTAATTTGCACTATTTTTATGCATATATATATATATATATATATATATACTATGTTCAAAACACGCACTTTTTTTTTTACATTATTTTTTTTTTAATATGGGGTTCACTTTTTTTTTTAATATTGCTTGATGTCGTTTAGTATGGGGTGCACTTTTTTTTTTTTGGACATTATTAGTTTGTACTATTTTTATGCATATGATATATATACATATACTATGTTCAAAACACGATTACTATAACATTGTAGTTTGTGCTCCGTATCTAAAACTTTATTATATTAGTGTTTGCTACGAATATAAAGTCTACACTTTTTTTTTTAAACATTATATTTTTTTTTAGCATGGGGTTCACTTTTTTTTTTTTTTTTGATATTGCTTGATTTTGATAATATGGGGTCCATTTTTTTTTCCCATGAGTTTGGAGATGGTGAGTTCCATTTCCCTTTTGGACATTATTAGTTTGCACTATTTTTATGAATATATATATATATATATATATATATATATATTATGTTCAAAACACGACTAATATAACATTATAGTTCGTGCTCCGTATCTAAAACTTTATTATATTAGTGTTTGCTATGAATACAAAGTCTGCACTTTTTTTTTGACATTGTTTGTTTTTTAATATGGGATTCACTTTTTTTTTTTTTATATTACTTGATTTTGTCAATATGGGATACTATGTTCAAACTTCAAAGCACGATTAATATAACATTGTAGTTTTTGCTCCGTATCTAAAACTTTATTATATTAGTGTTTGCTACGAATACAAAGTCTGCGCTCTTTTTTTTTGACATTGTTTGTTTTTTTAATATGGGATTCACATTTTTTTATATTGCTTGATTTTGTTAATATGGAGTCCACCTTTTTTTTTTCTCGTGAGTTTGGAGATGGTGGGTTCCACTTTATTTACTTTTTTTTTTTTTAAATATTGGTTGGTGTTTTTTTTATTTTTTAAATATTGGTTGGTGTTTAATATGGGGACCACACTTTTTTTTAAAGTATTTTAAGTATGTTGCTGTACAATAATTTCATTTGCTCCCACTAATGGGTTGATACGCATGTGGCAATAAATCCATCATTATTGATTTAATTGTTTGATTTTCTAAGCACTTTTGTATTTTAAGTATGTTGTTGTACAATAATTCTATTTGCTCCCTCTAATGGGTTGATACGCACGTGGCAATGAATCCATCATGCTATATGGGCCCACAATTTTGTTTTTCAAAAATTGGAAAACGGATATATATATATAAGTATTTTAAGTATGTTGCTGTACAATAATTTCATTTGCTCCCACTAATGGGTTGATACGCATGTGACAATAAATCCATCATTATTGATTTAATTATTTAATTTTCTAAGCATTTTTGTATTTTAAGTATGTTGCTGTACAATAATTTCATTTGCTCCCTCTAATGGGTTGATACGCATGTGGCGATGAATCCATCATTATTGATTTAATTGTTTGATTTTCTAAGCACTTTTTTTTAACATTGTTTGTTTTTTTAATATGGGATTCACTTTTTTTTTTTTTAATATTGCTTAATTTTGTTAATATGGGATCCACTTTTTTTTTCCCGTGAGTTTGGATGTGGTGGGTTCCACTTTTTTTTTCTTCTCTTTTTTTTTATTACTGGTTGGTGTTTAATATGGGATCCACTTTTTTTTTCCCGTGAGTTTGGATGTGGTGGGTTCCACTTTTTTTTATTACTGCTTGGTGTTTAATATGGGCCCACAAATTTTTTTTTAAAATATTAGTAGTTGTTTAAAATATGTGGGCCGCAATTTTTTTTTTTTTAACTATTAGTAGTTGTTTTTAAATATTAGTAGTTGTTTAAAATATGTGGGCCCACAATTTTTTTTTTTTGGGCCCACAAACGGACGACGAAGTGCCCAAACTGGTGCTTCTAATATAGTAGTAATTTTTGAATAGGTTTTTGAGTGTTAGACTAAAGTTAAAAACTTACATGCATCCAATATTTACATTAGATCATATTATATATCATGATTAAGCCATAAACTAAAGTATATACAATTATCAAATAACTATAATTGAACGATAGAGTATATGTTAAATATGTATCATGTATTCACTTAATTTGCGTAAATACCAAATATGGATAAGTTTTAGAAAATATGACTGAACAAATCGTCTTTTAAGTGAATGTAATTATTTCTTGAATGGGTTTACTTGAAAGAATGTTAAAAATTCTTATTGTGGCGAATGCTTATAAATAAAGGAGATGACATGATTGTTACACCTCGAAAATTTTTCCGTACTTGTGTGATGAGTAGAACAATGAAGGACTTGAGTGTATGGTGTTTTACTAAGTCGAGAATGGCTAATTTTGCATTTTTGGAAATAATAAAGTTGCAGAAAAATTTTCACCCAGTGGTCGTATATGGCACTATACGGCCCGTAAAGTGATTTACGGACCGTATAGTGCAATCGTCTTTCATTGCGTCAAAAATCTCAAGTTTCTGTTAAGTGTTGAAATGGTTAAAAACGACCCAGAATACGGCCCGTAAACCAGGTCGTAAACCACCAGGTCCCTCAGCCAAGACTTTCTGTAAATGGTGAAAATGATTAAAAACGACTTGGAGGACGGCCCATAAACTGGTTTACGGACCGTAAACCCCAGTCGTAAAGTGCCATGACACTCAGCCAAACCTTCTGTTTTTGAATTGCTTAAACACGATCATGGAAGACGGACCGTAAACCACAATACGGTCCGTAAACTGCAGTTTACGACCACTGTTCACCCGACGAGAATTCATTAAAGATCAGGTTTTGGGATTATTAAAAAGGGACCAAAGCTCATTTTATTTCATTGTTCATCCATACACTTCAAGAAAAGCTCCAGAACTCTCCACATACTTCATCCATAGAAATTCAAGAGAATCAAAGGGAATATCAAGATCATCACCACTAAATTCATGAAAATAAGTGTAAGAACACATCAAAGGATCTTCTAAGTCAAGTAATTCCCAAGAAGGTGAAACTAGGGTTTTGTCTAAGTGAAGCAATTCAACTCAAGGGTTGTTCAACCACTATCCAAGGTAAGCTTCATGATCATTCTATGTTGTTTGAAGTATTGACAAGCTTAGACACTTGAAATGTAGAAGAACATAGAAATGGACCATTATTGAATGAATAGTGACATGAATGAATGATAGTGAAATTGAACTACGAATATTGGAGTGTTGTGAGTACAAATACGTTATAAATGATGTTTATATCATGAAACAAGCATTAAATGCAAGGATGAGCTAAAATCATTAAATAAGGGAAAATTGGAAGAAAATGGTGGATTTTGCTAAATGTACGTAAACGACGATTGTTGATTGCGATATTGTGAATAATGTTATGAATGTTGGGAGTTAATATACAACATGGAAAGTAGTATGAGCAAAGGAAGCGCTGTCCGACTTCTCCTAGAATTAGCGACGCGTTCTTGTAGTTAGTATGCTAATGTTGATATGAATTCTTTATGAAGGTAACGACGCGATATTGAAGGAGAACGAGTGAGCGATATCTTAGCTAAACGACCAAGGTATGTGAGGCTAGTCCCTTCTTTCTGATGGCATGAATCTTGTAGCACGAAATTCCTATTCTCTTCATGAGTTCTTGTAGTCCGAAAGGCTAAGAGTCTAACTCCTTAATGTCTATATAAGATGAGGAATACGATATGATGATACTAGTATAATGATGATGTTAATTATCGCTTACACTCACCTTATGTACTAGTTCCTTCAAGGTGAGGCAGAGTATCAATAGTTGATCCATAATGGAATCGGGGGATCACGACCTTACGTCACCCCGATAGAGTAAAGTTGATCTTGAGCCTTATGCATGTATTACAATGAGATAAGTATTTTATGATGAGTATATTATTATTAGGAGCATTTTATGATAAGCATGACATGAGCATTTCACACCGTGCCTAGTTGGCCGGGCAGTCACCGCCAAGGCGGGCAGCTATACGGATACACCATGACCTTCGGGCATGGGCAGACACCACTAGTGGGCGGCATGAGATGGTACCCCGGACGCGGGAGGCCTGGACGCGGGCTAATATTATTGATTATCACACCGTTCCGACATGGACGGGCAGCTTGCATATGATGCATATATGTTATGAGGAGGAGTATGAGTAAGATGGCACGCATGATTTCCTTTATGATTATCAGACAGATCCAGATATTTCACGTTGATGTTATCACTATGTTGTTGATGTTTTCTTTCATTGTTTATGCTTCTCATACTCAGTACAACATTCATACTGACGTCCTTTCTTCGGACGCTGTGTTCATGCCCACAGGTAGACAGAGAGGAGAGCTTGGCCCAGATCCTCAGTAGCAGTCAGCTGGTTGAAAGCACTCCATTGTCCGGAGGTGCTTAGGATTATCCTTTTGGTATATATGTATATTTTGGGCACGACGGAGTCTTGTTCCGTCCATGTATATACAATATGTTAGTAGAGACTCGTAGATACGCAGTGTGGGTTAGATGGTCTCACAAGACGTTTTCATATGCGTGTATATTATTTTGATGGCCGAAAGGCAATTGTATATAAAGTATTTATGTTTGTTTAATTATGATTTTCCTACAACTGGTATGTAAATTGATAAAAGAATATTAAATGAGCAAGATAAGTAGTAGAGTGAGCGGTGCTCGGTAACTAGCTCCGGGTACCCGTCGCGGTCCCTAGTTGGGTCGTGACAATGATATAGATGAATGAAAACACACACAAACTCTTTTTCAAAATTTGAATCAAAGTGTCTCATTGGAACATGTTATTAGAAGATGAGGTGTTCAATTGAAATAGGGCTTAGCTCGAATGTTTAAATGAAATATCCTGATAAGTTTAAGGGACTGATTATATATTAAACCTAAATTTTTTATACTATCAAATTGAATTCACGTAGAGATAATACATAATTGCCCCCTGAACTTGTACCTTATCCCCTGCGACTCCCAATGCCACCATTTCTGCCACAAGTCTACCTACCTTTTACTGCTACCGCTTCAACTCATTCTTTCAATTTCATAATCTTATCCAAAAAAATTCTCTTAAGGTTTGAACAGGTTTTCAAAACCTATTAGATTGAATTGTAATAATTCAAGAATTTCTTTATCTGAGTTTCAGCCCAATGTCGTATAACTCATTTTATTCTTTTGAAACCTTCATTTCAGTTGTGCTGAAATTTAATTTATGCCAGTCGAAATTTATACCGCACTAAAAGTGTTGAAGGAGAAAAGTTAAATACACAAATTTGAGTTTTAATATTGGGCCCGTGGGATCCAAACCCATTTTAGTAAGCTCCTTTCTCTCTTTCTTTATTATTATTATTATTATTATTATTATTATTATTATTATTATCTATTCTTAAAATGATTTTTTTTATTTCCCGTTTTCTTTGAAACCTCGAGATTATCATAACGCATAACTCATAAGCATGAATGCAAAAAACAAAAACAAAAAAATAGAATGTGCAATTGTAACTCTTTTAGAAAGACAATAATAACTATTTATTAGTGCTTTTTATCAAATAAAAAGCTAAAAGTACACACACTTTTATTGCAACATAAAATATGTGTGCTCGTTGCTAACAATAACATGGTAAATTAAATATTGTTTTCACTCTCAATTTGTGCAACAAGAGATGCATAGGAACGGAAACTCAGGCTGGCATCTGCAACACTTGAATTTCTTGCACAATCCAAAGCCGCAACCTGAAATTGTCCAAAACAAACATTCTCCATATATCAGAACAATAAAAAATATCATCACAAAGACTTGGAATTAATTCAAAAAACATATTATAAGCCAATCCGGCAACGAGAGTCTATGTGCTTGGAAACCAAAATTTTGCAATTGTAATTTTCATCATAAACATAATTATACTCATAAGAGAGATTTATATTTTTAAAGTAATCTTTTGTTATTCTTTATTAACACGGGAAAAAAGATAAATAAAAAAAAAGTAAGATATTCCTAAATTTAGGTATACTTACTTGCGATAGAGACACGAGTGCTACGACTCGCAGTAGACAAATCTAGTGAGATTATTGGTGATGTTGCTTCTTCTATGGGTGTTGGCTCAAATACATATGGTGGTGATGTTGCTTCTTGTGCGGGTGTTGGCTCAAGTACATATGGTGGTGATGTTGCTACTTCTGCGGGTGTTGGCTCAAATACATATGTTGGTGATGTTGCTTCTAGGACTAATGGAGAAAAAACAACAAAAAAGACAACAATCATGCACCACATAACATTGGTTAATTTTGCCATCTTAAAAGTACTTGTTATGCTTGTAGCTACTTTTCTTCTCTCTCTTTTCCCCCCTCTCTATTGAAGTGCTTTTAGGCATGTGATAGCTACTCCTTTTATAGCAAAGATAGAACACAATTTAAAAGTTAGTAGTGTTTATTTTTTAGTAAGTAGTTACGATCAATTATTAGTATGCACTAGAGGAAATAGAGTCAAATTATAAAAATCATATGTAGACACATGTAATCCGTTTTAAAATACTATAGAATAGAATATAAAATCATTGGGTGACAAAATATATGGATCAAGTACTACATTTATACCCAAATGGTTAAGTTTTATCCTTTTTTGGCAATTTGATAGACATTTTTTAAAATTCTCTTTATGTAGTTACTTAAAAAGTAATATTTGGTAACTGAATAATGTTTTTAACTCAATTTGTTTTTTGCTCAATATTATTATTTGGTAATTGAATAATGCTTTACGTGTAAATCTGTGAAAGTTTATATGTATAGGTGTAATGTATGTATATACTTATAGCCTGTTTGACCGAGCTTATTTTTTTCCAAAAGTACTTATTTTTTCTAATAAGTGCTTATTTATAAAAAGTGAGGTGTTTGGCCAAGATTTTGAGATAAAATAAGTGGGGAGTAGTAGAAGTTATTTTTCAGAAGCTAAAAAATAGCCTTTGCCCAAAAACACATTTCGAAAAAGCACTTTTGAGAAAAATACATACTTAGAAGCACTTTGTAAAAGTTTGACCAAAAACTAATTGTTGCTCAAAAGTATTTTTTAAATTAATTGGCCAAACAGAAACTGCTTTTCGCCAAAAGTACTTTTTTATAAAGCCAAAAAAATGTGTAACGACCCGATAGGTCGTTATGGGGTATTTGACCATTTTAACCTTGCTAGTACCCTCCCGAGAATAGAAATGTGCTTAATGAGAACTCAAGGAGTTAGAAATCTAAAAACTGAAACTTTTGTTGTTTATTGTTGTGCATTGTTTGAAACTTATCTTCATTTTCGCTGAGGGGGTGACTTAGTAAATTTGACCTCCGTTGGGGAATTCTGAGGCCTCTAGTCAGTCCGTAACAGGTTTTTACATTGATCTGCATGTTTAACTGGTGTTTGTCGGGCCTCAGATTGATATGTGTTGGGTGAAAATCTAGTGAAAACTCCAGAGCTCACTGGTCGATTTGGACCGTTGTAGCGGTGGTAATACCGTTGCAGCGAGTTCGCCATAATGGTGCGTGGTTCGCCGGTGCGGGAAATGGGGAATTAAATGAGGTCCGCCATAGCGGAACGATTCCCGCTATAGCGAACGTCGACCGCTGCAGTAGTCAACAAGAGGCAAAAACTGTATTTTATATTCCATATTTCGAACCCATTCCCCACGTAACACCAAAAACACTTCCCAAGAAATATTAAGGCGATCTTTCTAAGGTTAGGTCACCACTCTTCATCAATGTAAGTATCAACCTTTATCTTCATTCATTCCATAATCGTCTTAAGTTCCTACATCCACTAGAGGTTCTTTAATGGTGAATTGAAAGGTTAGAACCCTAGAAATTGCAAACCGTTGAATATTTGATGGGTTATTGATTTTATTATTGTTTGATCATCTAGCTAAGACTGTAGATTATCACTTCCTAGGGTGAGAAATTTATTATTAATGGTGGAAATTATTGATTGAGACTTAGGGTTCCAATAAAATTGAAAACTTTAGCCTAAAAACTGTTTGGAAGGGCATGAATTGATTAGAAAACCCATGAATTGGAATTGTATGATGGTTGGGGTTGATTTTATGATGAATTCACACTTAGTGATAGTTCACCTATTTAAAAATAGTGGAAGTAGTTGGGTTCTCTTCCCCAATTATTGTTTGTTTGTGTAGATGTGCCATTACTCACTTAACGTTATGATTACTAGACTTTAAACGTTCTGAAGCTTCACGAAAGGGAAATCTATTGCGGAGTGTTGGATAGTTCCAGTTCGGCTTTGAGGTAGGTTATGGTCTACTTGAATTAAAATTTGATCAGTTGAATGTATATGTAATAAAATTGATGGGGAAAAACATGTATAGGTCTTCGAACATGAAGTCTAGTTGGAAATTCCTAGGTTGGTACTGATTGATTGATTATGTGGGCTGGTCGCCATTACTTTCTGCACTGAACCTGAGGTGAAATTATTGTGATATGAGAAGGAATGACTTAATATGTACTCTTCTTGTGATTGAAATGATTTCATATTCATATTGATTGATGAGCTGATTTGTTGAGTCTTGATTGATTGTGCCATGGTGCCTTGTGTTCTTGACTTTGGTATTGTTGACTGATCCTATTCCATATTTACTAATGATCTGGAAATCAGTCGCGAACCACATTGTGATGAAAAATAGGATACATATATATATGAAAAATGCACATTTGACAGGGGTGGGGATGTGGCCTAGTTATGGGCTCGTGATCCGAGGTTAGTTCCGGAGGGAGTGGTACATGGATATCATGGGTCCCCTGCAGGTCAGGACCATTTAGGAAAACATTACCATTTAGCATGTGTGTACACTGTTGAGATGCTTTCATTATTGTATTGCATTGCATCGAACTCATATTATTCCTGTGTTGGCTGATTTTTGTTGATGACATTATTTGGATATGTGTTGTTGTGCCTATCTGCCTATCTTATTGATTTTATGAACGTATGCATGATACTAATATTAGTGGGCCTATGATATCTACCGGTACATGGTGTTTGTACTGATACTACCTTGCTGCACTTTTTATTTGAGTGCAGATTGTGTGCCAAAAACATCTTCCAGACCTCGTATCTGGTCGTTTCCAAATTTGGCCGCCATGTGTGATTTATTGTATCCATTATTCCGACGATTTTGAGTTCTAGATCTAGCCATCGTCATCACCTCCATAGCCGTCGCCATATATTTTATATTTTTGCTTGTATTTCTATATTCCGGAGGAGAATTTTCTGGCAAATCCCTGTAATTTTTGAATTTGTATTGTTAGAATACATCCGAATTGAATACAGTGAATGTAATACAATGTAATAGTAGTTACGAATGAATACAGTCGAATATCTCAGGGTTTTTTGAATTTTTGTTGCTTGAATAGGGTAAACTGAATACACCGTAAAAGCATATATGAATGAATACAGCTGAATTGAATACAGTAAGTTGAATACAACCGAAATGGATACAACAAAATACAACTGATGACAAACACTTTGTAGCTACGAGCAGTAATTAACGGAACTATAATTACGCCTTGCAAATAGTATCCAAACTATAGTCATTCTATGAATGAATACAGCTGAATTGAATACTGTAAGTTGAATACAACCGAAATGGATACAACAAAATACAACTGATGACAAACACTTTGTAGCTACGAGCAGTAATTAACGGAACTATAATTACGCCTTGCAAATAGTATCCAAACTATAGTCATTTGTTAAAATTTCTCTAATATAAATTTGACCCACTGAACGCACATATAGGATATTGGGTTGGATAAAAAATTGAACGAAGCTGAGCAAAGGAGCTCCAATATAGATTTTGTAGTGGCCTTAAACCCCCAACTGGGGTTTTGGTCTGTTAACGCTATTTTCTTATTGGGTCAATTTTGGTTGTAGCCCAAGTTGACAGATGGTGTATACTCTCGCTACTCCCACGGACTAGGTGTCTAGGACTATAATGGTCTACATGTATCAATGAACCCGCTAGCCAACTCGTGACATTTAAAAACTAAAAAGTTCAGAGATTTTGACTATACGGAGGCTCGATCTCAGGCCCATTCGTTATAAATGAACCCGCTAACCAATTGAGCTACGCTTTTCCAATGTTGCAAGAGGGTTCATTTCATTTATATATACAATTTCCAATGAATTAATACATGTAAAAAGCCACAACATTTGGCGAAGTGGGTTCAGTTGAATCCCCTTGACCCAATGTAGGTCCGCCCCTGAGCAGAAATGAAAAAATAAGTGGGGGTCAGCGGCTTTGGAGAAATGAGGGAGAAGAGGAGTAGTGAGGTTTAATGTGAATTTGCTATGAAATACAAAATATAGCTATGTATAGTAATTATTTTAAATTATAGTTGTGAATAGTAAATACCTAGTAGGTGTTAGTTACACCATGTAAAATTTCCTAATTGAATGGGAAAATATTGGGTAATGTATTTTCATTAAGTGATAAGGGAGTTTTAACAATTTTTTGCACCAATATAAGTGCCCTTCATAGAGACTAGTCTTTAATTTTTGCCCTTGTATTGTGATTTTTAATTTTTGTACTTACTGCTTATTTAATGAAAATATCCCTGTATGCTTCCTTCGGCATAAGTTTCATAACATTTTTATCTTCAGAAAATGAACTTTTATCTCGCTTGGCAAAAGTTCTGTAGGAACTCATTTATGCAACATAAGTTGTGTAATATTTTCCAGATTATGTTGAGTGTTGATTTTTTTTTCTTTTTCCAGCATAACTTGTGTGGATGTGATGATACATATGCCCAAGCTAAATGCTAACTGTGGCGAGCGGAATCTAAACTTATGCCTTTTTTCAAATTATATTGAATGTTGAAAGTTTTGTCTCGTCTGGCACAACTTATGGGATGTTATGATACATATGCCAAAACTAAACGCTAACTATGTCGGCTGAAATTTAATTTATGCCGCGCTAAAAGTGTTGAATGACAAAAATTAAAGTCGCAAATTTGAGTTTTAATAGTGGGTTGCATAGAAGATTACTGGAGCATTCACGACCCGTGGGATCCCATTGTAGTAAGTTCCTTTCTCTCTTTCTTTATTACTAGACGGCTTATGCCCGTGCTGCGCACGGGCCCAACACTTTAGATTATAGTGCATTTATGTGTATGTAGTTGTCTTTGAATAGTGATTATATATATATATATATATATATATATATATATATATATATATATATATATATATACGTATGTTATGTTTAAAATATGATTAATATAACATTATAGTTTGTGCTCCGTATCTAAAATTTTATTATATTAATGTTTGCTACGAATACAAAATCGACAAATTTATTAATATTTTTTAAAAGAGAAGACTTGTTGTAGAAATTGATTTTCTATCTAAACGAAGAAATACTATTTTTTAATTTTTGGTAAATATTATCGGTTTAGCTCATTTTACTTGTCATGTTGTCTTTTGCATTAAATTCTATCTTATTTTAAAATATAAATATTTTAAGTATATTTAGTGAACATAACAACTTGATTTTGTCAATATGGGATATTATGTTCAAAACACGATTAATATAACATTGTAGTTTGTGCTCCGTATTTAAAATTTTATTATATTAGTATTTGCTACGAATACGCATGGTGTTTAATATGGGGCCCACAATTTTTTTTTAACATTATTTGTTTTTAAATATGAGATTCACTTTTTTTTTCCAATATTGCTTGATTTTGTTAATATGGGGTTCACATTTTTTTTCCCGTGAGTTTAGATGTGGTGGGTTCCACTTTTTTTTTTAATACTGGATGGTGTTTAATATGGGGCCCACAATGTGGGATTCATTTTTTTATATATATATTGCTTGATTTTGTCAATATGGGATACTATGTTCAAAACACGATTAATATAACACTATAATTTGTGCTCTGTATTTAAAACTTTATTATATTAGTGTTTGCTACGAATACGCACGGTGTTTAATATGGGGCCCACAATTTCTTTTTTTTTTTAATATTGCTTGATTTTATTAATATGGGGTTCACTTTTTTTTCCCGTGAGTTTGGATGTGGTGGGTTCCATTTTTTTTTTAATACTGGATGGTGTTTAATATGCGGCTCACATTTTTTTTTTAATATTAGTTGGTGTTTAATATATATAGGGCCCACAATTGTTTTTACAAATTTTTTTAATGGTCCTGTTTAATATGGGGCCCTTTTTTTTTTTTTTTTATATATATACTATGTTCAAAACACGATTGATATAACATTGTAATTTGTGCTCCGTATCTAAAACTTTATTATATTAGTGTTTGCTAAGAATACAAAGTCTGCCCTTTTTTTTGACATTGTTTATTTTTTTAATATGGGATTAATTTTTTTTATATATATTGCTTGATTTTGTCAATATGGGATACTATGTTTAAAACACGATTAATATAACATTGTAGTTTGTGCTCCGTATTTAAAACTTCATTATATTATTGTTTGCTACGAATACGCACGGTATTTAATATGGGGCCCATAATTTTTTTTAACATTGTTTGTTTTTTTAATATGGGATTCACTTTTTTTTTTTTAATATTACTTGATTTTGTTAATATGGGGTTCACTTTTTTTTCCCCGTGAATTTGGATGTGGTGGGTTCCACCTTTTTTTTTTAATACTGAATGGTGTTTAATATGGGGCCTACATTTTTTTAATATTAATTGTTGTTTAATATATATGGGGCCCATAATTTTTTTTTATGAGCCTGTTTAATATGGGGCCCAATTTTTTTTTTATATGTACTATGTTCAAAACACGATTGATATAACATTGTAATTTGTGCTCCGTATTTAAAACTTTATTATATTAGTGTTTGCTAAGAATACAAAGTCTGCACCTTTTTTTTTATATGTTGCTTGATTTTGTCAATATGGGATACTATGTTCGTATTTATATGTACTATGTTCAAAACACGATTGATATAACATTGTAATTTGTGCTCCGTATCTAAAACTTTATTATATTAGTGTTTGCTAAGAATACAAAGTCTGCACCTTTTTTTTTATATGTTGCTTGATTTAGTCAATATGGGATATTATGTTCAAAATACGATTAATATAACATTGCAGTTTATGCTCTGTATTTAAAACTTTATTATATTAGAGTTTGCTACGAATACGCATGGTGTTTAATATGGGGCCCACTTTTTTTTTAAATATTAGTTTTTGTATATATGGAATCCACAATTTTTTTTAAGGTCTGTTTAATAAAGGGCCCAAAACTTTTTTATTTTATTTTATGGGGCCCATCATCAACTACGATGAAGAGGGACGACGAACTAGCTCTTCTAAGTAGTAGAAATTATTATTATTATTATTATTAAATGCTTTTTTTTTTATAGAATATTATTGGAGCAATCACGACCCGTGGGATCCAAACCCATTTTAGTAAGCTCCTTTCTCTCTTTCTTTATTATTATTATTATTATTATCTATTCTTTAATGCTTATTTTTATTTCCCGTTTTCTTTGAAACCTCGAGAACATCATAACGCATAACTCATAAGCACGAATAGCAAAAAACAAAAAAACAAAATAGAATGTGCAATTGTAACTCTTTTAGAAAGCCGATAATAATTATTTATTACTGCTTTTATCAAATAAAAAGCTCAAAGTACACACACTTTTATTGCAACATAAAATATGTGTGCTCGTTGCTAACAATAACATGGTAAATTAAATATTATTTTCACTCTCAATTTGTGCAACAAGAGATGCATAGGAACGGAAACTCAGGCTGGCATCTGCAACACTTGAATTTCTTGCAAAATCCAAAGCCGCAACCTGAAATTGTCCAAAACAAACATTCTCCATATATCAGAACAATAAAAAAAATATCATCACAAAGACTTGGAATTAATTCAAAAAACATATTATAAGCCAATCCGGCAACAAGAGTCTATGTGCTTGGAAACCAAAATTTTGCAATTGTAATTTTCATCATAAACATAATTATACTCATAAGAGAGATTTATGTTTTTAAAGTAATTTTTTGTTGTTCTTTATTAATGCGGGAAAAAAGATAAATAAAAAAAAGGTAAGATATTCATAAATTTAGGTATACTTACTTGCGATAGAGACACGAGTGCTACGACTCGCAGTAGACAAATCTAGTGAGATTATTGGTGATGTTGCTTCTTCTATGGGTGTTGGCTCAAGTACATATGGTGGTGATGTTGCTTCTTGTGCGGGTGTTGGCTCAAGTATATATGGTGGTGATGTTGCTACTTCTGCGGGTGTTGGCTCAAGTACATATGGTGGTGATGTTGCTTCTAGGGTTAATGGAGAAAAAACAACAAACAAGACAATAATCATGCACCACATAACATTGGTTAATTTTGCCATCTTAAAAGTACTTGTTATGCTTGTAGCTACTTTTCTTTTCTCTCTTTCCCCCCTCTCTATTGAAGTGCTTTTAGGCATGTGATAGCTCTTCCTTTTATAGCAAAGATAGAACACAATTTAAAAGTTAGTTGTGTTTATTTTTAGTAAGTAGTTACGATCAATTATTAGTATGCACTAGAGGAAATAGAGTCAAATTATAAAAAATCATATGTAGATACATGTAATCCGTTTTAAAATACTATAAAATAGAATATAAAATCATTGGGTGACAAATATATGCATCAAGTACTACATTTGTACCCAAATGGTTAAGTTTAATCCTTTTTTGGCAATTTGATAGACAGTTTTCAAAATTCTCTTTATGTAGTTACTTAAAAAGTATATTTGGTAACTGAATAATGTTTTTAACTCAATTTGTTTTTTGCTCAATATTATTATTTGGTAACTAAATAATGCTTTTACGTGTAAATCTGTGAATGTTTATATGTATGCGTGTAATGTATGTATATACTTATAGCCTGTTTGCCCAAAACACTTTTCGAAAAAGCACTTTTGAGAAAAATACAAACTTAGAAGCACTTTGTAAAAATTTGGCCAAACACTAATTGTTGTTCAAAAGTATTTTTTTAATTAATTGGCTAAACATAAACTGTTTTACGCCAAAAATACTTTTTTATAAAGCCAAAAAAATGGAAGAGCCATTCTTTTTTACACGACCTGAGAAAAGAAAATAAGGTAAATAAATTTAAAACACTAGCTATTATATTGGTGCAAGTAATCATCTTTTTTATTGAATAGAAAAAACAAAACAAAACAAAAACACAATGTATAAACTGAGCAAATAAATTGACGGGTTGAGTAACTGACCCGATCAGCGATCGAAATCAACTCGTCTACACCATCCGTCAGCTTGGGCTACAACTCAAATTGACCCGATCAGAAAATAACGTTAACAGACCAAAACTCCAGTTGGGGGTTTAAGGCCACTACAAAATCTATATTAGAGCTCTTTTGCTTAGCTGCGTTCAATTTTTGATCCAACCCTTTATCCTATATGTGTGTTTAGTGGGTCAAATTTATATTAGAGAAATTTTAACAAATGACTATAGTTTGGACACTATTTGCAAGGCGTAATTATGGTTTCGTTAATTACTGCTAGTAGCTACAAAGTGTTTGTCATCAGTTGTATTTTGCTATATCCATTTCAGTTGTATTCAACTTACTGTATTTAATTCAGTTGTATTCATTCGCAACTACTTTTACAGTGTATTCAATTTACCCTATTCAAGCAACAAAAATTCAAAAAATACTGAGATATTCGACTGTATTCAATTTACTGTATTCATTTGTAGCTACTATTACATTGTATTACATTCACTGTATTCAATTAGGATGTTTTCAAACAATACAAATTCAAAATTTACAGGAACTTGCTGGAAAAATCTCCTTCGGAATATAGAAATACAGGCAAAAATATAAAAAATACGGCGACGGCTGTGGAGGTGATGACGATGGCCAGATCTGGAACTCAAAATCGTCGGAATAATGGATACAATAAATCACACATGGCGGCCAGATTTGGAAATGACCAGATATGAAACCAAGCTCCGACACCATCAGATCATCGACCAAATCTTAAATCAAATACAACAATCACATCCCCCAATCTAAAATGGAAGAACCAAAGGTCGTCGGCATTGTGTTGTCTGGTATTCAGATCTGAAACAGAAAAAATAAAAAGTCCAGGATTTGCTCCGTCAGGCGAAGCAGCGACGAAGAAATAAGTGAGGTTGAGCGGCTTTGGAGAAATGAGGGGGAAGAGGAGCAATGAGGTTTAATGTGAATTTGCTATGTAACACAAAATATAGCTATGTATAGTAATTCGTTTAAACTATAGTTGTGCATAGTAAATACCTGATTGATGTAGTTACACCATGTAAAATTTCCTAAATAATTGTGAAAATATTGGCCTAAGTATTTTCATTAAGTGAAACCAAATACAACAACCACGTCAGCCAAATCTGAATGGAAGAACCAAAGTTGTCGGCATTGCGCCGTCCGACAACCAAATTTGAAACAGAAGAAACAAAAGGTCACCGGAGTTGCTCCGCCGGGTGAAGCAGAAATGAAAAAATAAGTGGGGGTCAGCGGCTTTGGAGAAATGAGGGAGAAGAGGAGCAGTGAGGTGTAATGTGAATTTGCTATGAAATACAAAATATAGCTATGTGTAGTAATTATTTTAAATTATAGTTGTGAATAGTAAATACCCAGTAGATGTTAGTTACACCATGTAAAATTTCCTAAATTGAATGGGAAAATATTGGGCTATGTATTTTCATTAAGTGATAAGGGAGTTTTAGCAATTTTTTGCACCAATATAATTGCCCTTCATAGAGACTGGTCTTTAATTTTTGCCCTCGTATTGTGATTTTTAATTTTTATACTTACTGCTTATTTAATGAAAATATCCCTGTATGCTTCCTTCGGCATAAGTTCCATAACATTTTTATCTTCAGAAAATGAACTTTTGCCTCGCTTGGCAAAAGTTCTGTAGGAACTAATTTATGCAACATAAGTTGTGTAGTATTTTCCAGATTATGTTGAGTGTTGAAATTTTTTTCTTTTTCCAGTATAACTTGTGTGGATGTGATGATACATATGCCCAAGCTAAATGCTAACTGTGGAGAGCGGAATCTAAACTTATGCCTTTTTTCAAATTATATTGAATATTGAAAGTTTTGACTCGTCTGGCACAACTTATGGTATGTTATGATACATATGCCAAAACTAAACGCTAACTATGCCGGCTGAAATTTAATTTATGCCGCGCTAAAAGTGCTGAATGACAAAAATTAAAGGCGCAAATTTGAGTTTTAATAGTGGGTTGCATAGAAGATTACTGGAGCATTCACGACTCGTGGGATCCAAACCCATTGTAGTAAGTTCCTTTCTCTCTTTCTTTATTATTATTATTATTATTAAATGCTTTTTTTTTCATAGAATATTATTGGAGCAATCACGACTCGTGGGATCCAAACCCATTTTAGTAAAGCTCCTTTCTCTATTATTATTATTATTATTATTATTATTATTATTATTATTATTATTATTATTATCTATTCTTTAAATGCTTTTTTTTATTTCCCGTTTTCTTTGAAACCTCGAGAACATCATAACGCATAACTCATAAGCACGAATAGCAAAAAACAAAAAAAGAAAATAGAATGTGCAATTGTAACTCTTTTAGAAAGACGATAATAATTATTTATTAGTGCTTTTTATCAAATAAAAAGATAAAAGTACACACACTTTTATTGCAACATAAAATATGTGTGCTCGTTGCTAACAATAACATGGTAAATTAAATATTGTTTTCACTCTCAATCTGTGCAACAAGAGATGCATAGGAACGGAAACTCAGGCTGGCATCTGCAACACTTGAATTTCTTGCACAATCCAAAGCCGCAACCTGAAATTGTCCAAAACAAACATTCTCCATATATCAAAACAATAAAAAATATCATCACAAAGACTTGGAATTAACTCAAAAAACATATTGTAAGCCAATCCGGCAACGAGAGTCTATGTGCTTGGAAACCAAAATTTTGCAATTGTAATTTTCATCATAAACATAATTATACTCATAAGAGAGATTTATGTTTTTAAAGTAATTTTTTGTTATTCTTTATTAACACGGGAAAAAAGATAAATAAAAAAAGGTAAGATATTCATAAATTTAGGTATACTTACTTGCGATAGAGACACGAGTGCTACGACTCGCAGTAGACAAATCTAGTGAGATTATTGGTGATGTTGCTTCTTCTATGGGTGTTGGCTCAAGTACATATGGTGGTGATGTTGCTTCTTGTGCGGGTGTTGGCTCAAGTATATATGGTGGTGATGTTGCTACTTCTGCGGGTGTTGGCTCAAGTACATATGGTGGTGATGTTGCTTCTAGGGTTAATGGAGAAAAAACAACAAACAAGACAATAATCATGCACCACATAACATTGGTTAATTTTGCCATCTTAAAAGTACTTGTTATGCTTGTAGCTACTTTTCTTTTCTCTCTTTCCCCCCTCTCTATTGAAGTGCTTTTAGGCATGTGATAGCTCTTCCTTTTATAGCAAAGATAGAACACAATTTAAAAGTTAGTTGTGTTTATTTTTAGTAAGTAGTTACGATCAATTATTAGTATGCACTAGAGGAAATAGAGTCAAATTATAAAAAATCATATGTAGATACATGTAATCCGTTTTAAAATACTATAAAATAGAATATAAAATCATTGGGTGACAAATATATGCATCAAGTACTACATTTGTACCCAAATGGTTAAGTTTAATCCTTTTTTGGCAATTTGATAGACAGTTTTCAAAATTCTCTTTATGTAGTTACTTAAAAAGTATATTTGGTAACTGAATAATGTTTTTAACTCAATTTGTTTTTTGCTCAATATTATTATTTGGTAACTGAAGAATGCTTTACGTGTAAATCTGTGAAAGTTTATATGTATAGGTGTAATGTATGTATATACTTATAGCCTGTTTGACCGAGTTTATTTTTTCCCAAAAGTATTTATTTTTTCTAATAAGTGCTTATTTATAATAAGTGAGGTGTTTGGCCAAGATTTTGAGAGAAAATAAATGGGGAGTAGTAGAAGTTGTTTTTCAGAAGCTAAAAAATAGCTTTTGCCCAAAAACACTTTTCGAAAAAGCACTTTTGAGAAAAATACACACTTAGAAGCACTTTGTAAAAGTTTGACCAAACACTAATTGTTGCTCAAGAGTGTTTTTTAAATTAATTGGCCAAACACAAACTGTTTTTCGCCAAAAGTACTTTTTTATAAAGCACTTTTCAAAATAAGCTGATTTTAAAAAGCACTTTTTATAGCATTTTTCAACTGTCATGACTAATTAATTGGTCGTACGGAGAAGAAATGGTAGCTAATTAACCACTTATAACTTCGAAAGTGAAAACTCTTGAAACCTGTTCTCTGTTCTTGTTTTGGCTCGTACGCTGAAACTATGAATTAACTAGCAAAATTAGACAGTACAATTAACTAGTTCTTTCTACCACACACATCAGCTATATGTGCTAAAGTTACTTCATTTCCTGGTGCTACAAATTCTCTCAAATCAATCATATTAACCGAAAAACTTTTAACACAGCGCACAATATCAGATGCATATGGAAGCGATTAGTTTCATTTCATAGAAATAAGATAAACAAGAGAAACAATTGAGACAATGTGCGCTCGACAACATATATGGCTCTGTTACTTAAATGTGGCATGGGGCACTATTACTATGTCACATCAAGTATATCTTTTTACACTTAACGACACATCTTAAACTGTCTTACGTAGCTAGGTTGATCTCTAAAAACATTTAACTTCTTGAATGACTTGCACGCGATTCACAAATACTGCACAATAGAATGCAATACTTCTGCTTGCAAAGCATCTTGTGCTTACTGATTCTGTTTGAGCTGCAAGCCATTTGTCAGTTGGTGTTGACGCGTTCCAAGCTCTTCCTGTCAATGTGCTTCTTAATTTCTGTGATCTATCCAGAATGACTACAATAGCATCTGGATTCTTCATGATGCCCTCTTGACCCTTTTGAACATCGCTTGAACCTTCAAAGTTCCTTGCTATCTGAATTTGAAGATATACATTATCAGCTTCACCAATGATTTTCTCTTCTCTATCTTGCAAGTTGGACAGCAAAATATCATTATGCGAGAAAGTGATAATGCAAGTGAAGTATTTGACACAATCGACATGTTAGTATTCCTAATTTGGACATTATGGAAGATCTATAAGAAAATACAGTACATAATCTTCAATAGAAATATCTTTTCACTGTTTGTGCAGATGGAATTCATCTTCACTGATGGTTCCACTATCCACTTAATCTATTATAAGTTTATAACCACAACTACAAAGGGATCATATCCTATGTTACAGTAAAAGATACTACTACTTTGTAAAGCAATAACTGAATTTGTTCATATATCTGGACCACCAAATAAGCATAGCTTTAGAGAGCACAAGTTTTGATGATGATACTTCAAATTTCAAGGATCCTTCGCGTCGAAGTCTTATGGGGTTTTCTATGTATTCCTTTGCTTAGATTCATAGAATATGTGCACATAATTAAATAAGCGATAAACCACCAATTACACTCCTAGAGTAGAAATTTAGTATACGTGAAAAATGGAGAAAAAAGAAAGACCACTTCAGTCAATCGGAATAAGACCTCCAAAGTTCAGCCAAATTCACCAGAAACAACAGCTTAAAATAGTTATTCATATAAGCCTGGAGGGGGACCAGAAAGAGGTGGCTAGAGCAGAAACTGTGAACCAGAGGCACCAAATAATTCACCCAATTAAGATATTTGGCAATTTTTGAGCCAAGGGTCTATCGGAAACAGCCTCTCTACCCCACAAAGGTCTGCGTACATCTTACCCTCCCCAGACCCCACTTGTGGGACTATACTGGGTATGTTGTTGTTGTTGTAAGATATTTGGCAATTTAGCTGTTAAATTTCTAGAGTTTGATAAAAAATGAGGAGGAAAGTCGAACTTATAAAGGAGGACCAAGAACTTTGAAGGGTCAGAAAAATTCTAAGTGCCGCTCAGCAGAAAGGGCAACACAATATCTGGGGGGTGGATCTTGGTGGAACAGCAACTAATGTACATTAAGCCTGATCAAAGGGGTGGGGAAAACTGGCATTACAAATGCATACTACTACTGGAGAAACATGCACTCCAATTTATTCAGATAGCAGGTGCAGCTACAGCTACACTTAATCAAACTTTCAGTAGAGCATGCTTATCCAGTTTGACAAGATAAAAGGCACCAGAACCAGTTCCCGCCTGAGTGACAAGAACCTCATTGCTTTGATTCTGTTGTTAAACAACTGATTCCTGATCACTCGTAGAAATCGTTAATCTGCTTGCATTTTCAGATTCAGAGAACATGATTTCATCTGTCAACTCTCTCAGTTTCGCATAAATTTCTTGGCAATGAGGATGTGAAAGGTCCTCCGCATTGAAAGCATGCACCTCGTTTTGAACTTCTATCCAACTCCAACCAGGTACCTTGTTGACACTCCTTTCCCTCATCAGCCTTTTAATATTAGCTATTTTATCCCACTTCTTAAATTGTCGGTACATATCTGAGAGCAACACATAAGTGCTATGCTCTCCTGGCTCCAATTCGAGCAAACGGCTAGCCACCTCACTTGCATACTCAATATCACCGCATGATCTACAAGTACCGAGTAAAGTTCTCAAGACCATAGCATCAGGATCAAATGGCATCCCTTTAACTAGCTCCTTTGCCTCCTCAAGACGTCCAGCCCGCCCAAGTAGATCAATCGCACACGCATAGTGCTCCATTCTAGGAACAATTCCAAAATCAGCTTCCATATATTTGAAAAAACGGCAACCTTCTTCAACGAAACCAATGTGACTGCATGCAGTCAAGACTGCCACAAAAGTTATATGATCTAGCTTCACTTCGCTTTGTTTCATTAGGACGAAGAGGTCAAGCACGAGTTTGCCCTGCCCATGTTGTGCAAAAGCAAACATGATCGAGTTCCAAGATATTGAACTCTCTTTGGGAGAAACTTCAAAGGATTTCCAAGCATCTTCAATGATTCCACAATTGGAATACATAAGTATCAAAGCACTGCTCACATACTTGTGTGACTCGGAACACAGTTTTAGTGCCGAGGCATGAACTTGTTGACCAAATCGAAGAGTAGCCAAATCTGAACAAGATCTAAGGGTGGCGGAAAAGGAATACTCATCCATCTCGAGGTTTTCCACCCTCATTTTTGAAAAAAATTTAAAAGCAATTTCACTCCAACCCTTCTGTGACAATCCGGACAAAATGGAGTTCCAAGAAACAGAATCCTTTGATTCCAGGTTTCCAAATACTGCCAATGCATCATTCATAGAGTTTGTACATGATTTGGAATACATGGCAATCAACGCATTCGAGATTATAGTTACATTTTCCAATCCTCTCTTAATAACCAAAGCATGCAAACACTTTCCTTGACTGTTATGTCTACCCTCGAAACAACCACTTAATATACTAGTATATGTATAAGAATCCATTTCCAACCCAAGCCTTTCCATGTCCAAGAATATTTCAAATGCCCGCTTCTCCTCATCATGTTCTAAATAAGCTGCTAGCATTGAATTCCACGTTACCAAATCTCTGCAACTAATAGCACCATCAAAAACACTTTCCGCACTTCTAATACTCCCACATTGGGAATATGCAGTAATTAGAGCATTAAACACTTTGACTTCACAACCTAAACCAAGTTTTTCAACCTTTGCATGAACCTGCATAGTCAACTTGTAAAACCTGTCCTCATTAAGCAACGTTAAAAGCGGAGAGAACGTTCCATCATCAAGTTGCATACCCTCTTGCTCCATACCTCTCAACAACCGAAAACAGTACTCTATATCTCCTTTCCCTGCATACCCTGCTATTATAGCGTTCCACGAGACATAATTACGTTCAGGCATGCGTTGAAACACTTCATTCGCATCGTCAACTTTGCCACACTTAGCATACATGTCCAGCAGAGCACTTGCGGAATAAACGTTCCGGACATAGCCCATTTTAACCACATCACAATGCACCTGTTGGCCTAAGGACAATAAGCCATTAGAAGCAATACCTTTTAGTATACTTCCAAAAGTATAGTCATTTAAACAAAACCCATGTTCTTTCATCAAATTAAGGAACACCCAAGCAGTCTGAAACTTCCCAGAATTGACGTATCCAGAAACCATGATGTTCCAAGAAGCGGTATCTCTGTGGGGAATTTCGTCGAACAGCTTGAGAGCAGTACCAATTTCCCTGCATTTTGTGTATCCGTTTAAGATGGTAGTGGCAGTGTATGTATCACTAATGTGTGCTGACTTGATAGCTCGACAATGGGTT
Organism: Lycium barbarum; assembly: GCF_019175385.1. Classification (NCBI taxonomy): domain Eukaryota; kingdom Viridiplantae; phylum Streptophyta; class Magnoliopsida; order Solanales; family Solanaceae; genus Lycium; species Lycium barbarum. The sequence goes on from NC_083342.1 coordinate 117,251,774, forward strand.
GACGTTACTTTTGCCAAGGATGAGTACAATAGCTTCATTCATGAGTAAATTGGTCCAGATATTTGGGAACTATACTCAAGACTGAGTTTTTAGTACTACCTCTGTCACAGTTTATGTCCCAATTAGTGATTACCGTTCGGAAATTCGACACTCAAACTTGTTAATTTTGGTCGTTTCTTCCGACAAAATCTTTAAATTTTTTGAGGTAAAATTTATATATTTAAAAACTTATATTTAAATAAAAAAATTCTTATTCGACTCTCGAAATCTAGTAGTACAAACTGTATCACACATATATAAAATTATAAATTAAAACTAGGGAACATATTTCATGCCTAAAGTGCCTTTTTCGTGTTGCAATTAAGGTCACAAAAAAGTTAAAACTTAAATTTATGATTTTTCAATAAAAAATAAAGTAATCATTCAGTAGAAAATTACAAATATCATGTTGTGATTTTTTTGAATATATTGATTAGACAAAATTTAAAGGATATAGCACAAATATTTTCATTAGATGATATATAATAATACATTACAAATTAAATTCATAAGACGATACTTAATAAGACTTAAAAATGAACTTATAGTTAATACATTGGGTTAATAGCAATTTTGATCTCTCAACTATTGGTAAATTATAATTTTAGTCTTTATGATATCTGATTAAGCACTTTCAATTTTTAATTAATTGAATTGCGCTTTCGATCATTTCAATCGCGAATATTCACAAATTTACAATGATTACTAATTACTCATATATTATATTAAGCTTATATTGATACTTCATATTTGACGATACTATAATTCTAGTGAGTCACATTACATATAAGATTTAAGATATTATCTATATAAATGGATCAAAATACACATTGTAATTAACTGAAAGGTACTAAATTAAGTGAAAGTTGTGGCACGTGACCTGCAACTAGGGGGTCAATGGTTTTCAAAAAACCGACTTAACCGACTGAACTGTACCGTACCGAACCGATTTTTAGGTTTCTTTTAATAAAACCGAGGGTTTTTATTTAAATTTATAACCGTACCGAATAATTAGGTTGGTTTTTAATTTTATAAAAATAAACCCAAAAAAACTGAACCGAACCGAATAAGTGTATATATGTAAAATATATTTTATATATTAAATTTATATACGATAAAATATTAAAATTTTCGCCTTGGGTTTGGGATGATGAAAATGACTACAAGCCGGCAATATAATTAACACCTAAAGTTCCAACTCTGAAACATATTATATTACTCCTATTGAACTTAATTTAGTTCTAGCATCTCGAGTAGTAACTTGTAAGCTACAAGGTATTCCAACGATCTTGGATAGAAAGCTATAAAGTATTAGATATCTTTTCTCTCGTATGATTTTAAGTTCTCTCAGTGGATACTCAATATTAATAGTCTCAGTTCTTGAGTCTCATCTTCATTGTTCCCCTCATGCGATCTAAAATATATTTGTTTTTGCTTAACATTATTTTACACTACCGTAAAATAATGGCATCAATCTCTATTCTTGTCTTCTTTCATGTTTTCTTGATTCATCACGTTTTAATCAGTAAAAATATCTAGAGAGTTTTGTCAAAGTCGTATAGAAGTATGTAAGGGCATTTAATTATAGGTGATCTTTTAGTTTTAAAATTGAAGGGAGGTGATTCAAGTTTTAATTATTGAGTAGAGGTGACTAAATTTGATTAGTGATTAAGGGGCTTTGAGCTTGCCCAATAGTTTCATTTTTGACACTTTGGCCCTCTATTTTATTTTTAATACTTTACCTTTAAGTTTTATTTTTAACACTTTGCCCCAAAGTTTTATTTTTAACACTTTGACCCAACCACTATAAACCCTAAAATACAAAAATCGGGGAAAAAAAATCCTCCTCAGCGCCGTTTTCTCCATTTTTGTTCTTCCCATCTCTTCATCTTCTCTTCTTCGTGCTGCTCTCTTCTTCTTCTTCTTGGTCCGCCCCTGCTTTCTTCTTCTTCTTCTTCATCCGCCATTGCTCAAGAAAAAAAAATCATCCGATTTTACAATTTTTTGATTGAATATCATTGGTGTAGCACTGGCATTACTTCATAAGTGTTTTTTGGTCCATTGGTAAGTTAAACAATACTGTTTGTTTCAATTGTTCATCTGGGTATAGTTGCCTTATTTGTTGATTTTCCCAGATTCGTAGTTACAGTAGCAGTATAGTTGTTGCAACAAGTTCTAAAGCTGTTGTATAAGAGCTTCTGAACTTTTTGCATCAGCTGTTGTAGTCCTAGTTTCTGCAAGAGTTGTTGATAAATTATGAAGTTGTTGCAACAGATTTACTAATCTGTTGCAACAATTACTAAAAATGTGAATAAATAATTTACAACAGCTGTTGTACTTTATGCAACAACTATGAAATCTGTTGGAGAGCTCCTACTCTTTCCAACAACTGAGTTACTTGTTGCAACAAGTATGATACTTATTGCATCAAGTACAGCACCTGTTGGACATATTTTACAGTTGTTGGATGAAACAGAGACTGAAGTTGTCTCCAACAAATAAGTGAGTTGTTGCAACTAGTAACCTACTTGTTGCAACAAGTATGTTATTTGTTTCAATAAGTCACTTAGTTGTTGCATTTTGTTATGAAACAGACAAAAACTGAAGTTGTCTCCAACAAGTAATCAAGTAGTTGGAACAAGTTAGATACTTGTTGCAACAAGTACGTTAGTTGTTCCAACAATTCATATAATTGTTCCATTTTGTTATGAAACAGAGACAGAGACTGAAGCTGTCTCCAATAAATAAGTGAGTTGTTGCAACTAGTAACCTACTTGTTGCAACAAGTCAGTTATTTGTTCCAACAAGTCACTTAGTTGTTGCATTTTGTTATCAAACAGACAAACTAAAGTTGTCTCCAACAAGTTACCAAGTAGTTGGAACAAGTTACATACTTGTTGCAACAAGTACGTTAGTTATTCCAACAAGTCAGATAGTTGTTCCATTTTGATATGAGACAGAGACAAAAACTGAAGCTGTCTCCAACAAATAAGCGAGTTGTTGCAACAAGTTAGTTATTTGTTCCAACAAGTCACTTAGTTGTTGCATTTTGTTATCAAACAGACAAACTGAAGCTGTCTCCAACAAGTTACCAAGTAATTGGAACAAGTTACATACTTGTTGCAACAAGTACGTTAGTTGTTCCAACAAGTCAGATAGTTGTTCCATTTTGATATGAGACAGAGACAAAAACTGAAGTTGTCTCCAACAAATAAGCGAGCTGTTGCAACTAGTAACCTACTTGTTGCAACAAGTCAATTATTTGTTCCAACAAGTCATTTAAAGTTGTGATTAAGTTAACTAATTTAGGTCCAAAATTACAGGAAAAAACCACTCAATTATGAACTTAATCATAAATTTAAGTGGCTTTTAGGCTTGGGGTGGTCAAAGCTGTCACCTACAGTAATTTCAGCACTTGACATTCAAACGTTGTAACTACTAGTTGTGACAGCTTTGAACATCCAAGCTCAAAGGCCTCTCAAAATTGTGATTAAGTTAACTACTTTAGGTCCAAAATTTCAGAAAAAACCACTCAATAATTAACTTAATCATAAATTTAAGTGGCCTTTGACTTGCGCTGGTCATGACTGATTTTCTTAAAACAAAATATCTTCAGGCACCATTAATGGGGGACTCAATAATAATAGGTGTTGATTGCCATGGTGAATGGATCGAGGTGAACAATCGATATATTTGGCGATGGAAGGGTAGTCACATGTTAGAGACGATAGCGATGACTGTCCCAAGAGATGTTGAGTTTAATGATTTTGTGAACTTAATCATTAACTATTGTGAATTAGCTTGTGAACCGAAAGACCTTGTCATCACTTACATGCATAGCTCTTTTGAAAATCAGAGGGTCTTGCCTTTTAAGATAACCGATCAGGGTCGTTTGCGTGCTTATTTGAAAGATGTAGCTAGGCCCATTTTAAGGGTATACGTGGTTGGAAGCCCAGTCGAGAACCATAATTTAGCTCAACACCAACAAGATGTGTTAAATGATAAATTGGAAGGGGTGGATATGGATATTCCAGAAAATAGAAGTGCGAAGCCCCATGGAAGTGGGGGTGAGCCGATCCCTATACCCGAACTTGCGAGTAATACACCGTGTGCTGTACAATCGTCACAGTCCAGCCATGTTCAAGATGATGAAACATGTTTTTATAAAGGAATGTCATTCAATTTGCGAAGTGTGTATTGCTTTAGATGTGAACATCTGAAGTGCAAGTGGTGGCCAAGGGATGTGAAGCTTTTAAGTTCTAGCAAACACGGAAGAAGGTGGACAAAGAAGGCTATGCGGAAAAACAAATGCTCCTTATGCAAAACAGTTGACCACAAAAAAACAGCATGTCCAAGCCGAAATGCTCTATAGTTGTAAATTGCATTGTGTTGTAATAATAGTTATCTGTTGGATCTTTATGACATTTTAATGTTATTCTTTCTTAACATGGTAATTTATATTCTTGGTGATTATGAACTTGGTTTATATGGTATGTTGTTCGTGTTCAAATGATTAATGTGTATATTTTTGTTAATAAATTGTTGTACAGTTTCCAACAAGTAATGAATTTGTTACAACAGCTCTGTAACTTGTTGGGTTTTATCCAACAAGTAACAGGACTTGTTGCAGCAACTAGTAAGTCGTTGAACATATTACAAAAAATCGGAGTTTTTAAGCAGATGCAACTAAGTTATATGTTGGGTTTTTTCTAACAAATGGAGTGACTCAAGTTTTAATTATTGAATAGAGGGAATCAGCCACATTTAGTGATAAACAATTGGAATCAACCATGTTTAGTGATAAACAATGGAAATCAAACAAGTGGAGTGACTTCTTACAGAAAATGGGTAACTTGTTGGGTTTTATCCAACAAGTAACAGGACATGTTGCAGCAACTAGTAAGTCGTTGAACATATTACAAAAAATCAGAGTTTTTAAACAGATGCAACTAAGTTATATGTTGGGTTTTTTCTAACAAGTGGAGTGACTCAAGTTTTAATTATTGAGTAGAGGGAATAAGCTACATTTAGTGATAAACAATGGAAATCAAACGAGTGGAGTAACTTGTTACAGAAAATGGATAACTTGTTGTGTTTTATCCAACAAGATTAAGGACTTGTTCAACAATTTACTCAGTTTGCTGCAATAGATACTACAATTACTGCAACAGATACTACACTTACTGCAACAGATACTACATCTGTTGTAACAGATACTACTTGGTTCACCCATATTTAGTGATCAATAAAGGGAATCAGCCATATATAGTGATAAACAATGGATATCAGCCACATTTAGTGATAAACAATGGAAATCAAACAAGTGGAGTGACTTGTTACAGAAAATGGGTAACTTGTTGTGTTTTATCCAACAAGGGTAAGGTCAACAACTTACTCAGCTTGCTGCAACAGATACTACAATTGCTGCAACAGATACTACACTTGTTGCAACAGATACTACTTGGTTCACCCATATTTAGTGATCAATAAAGGGAATCAGCCATATGTAGTGATAAACAATGGATATCAGCCACATTTAGTGATAAACAATGGAAGTCAAACAAGTGGAGTGACTTGTTACAGAAAATGGGTAACTTGTTGTGTTTTATCCAACAAGAGTAAGGACTTGTTCAACAACTTACTCAGCTTGCTGCAACAGATACTACAATTGCTGCAACAGATACTACACTTGTTGCAACAGATACTACATCTGTTGCAACATATACTACTTGGTTCACCCATATTTAGTGATCAATAAAGAGAATCAGCCGTATTTAGTGATAAATAATGGATATCAGCCATATTTATTGATCAATATATATACTTAAGCAATTTGATGGTGTTTTGGGTCAGGATAGATGATCAACTAGGTCCAATACGTACTAAATGGAGTGATCATTGGAGTGAATTGATGTGAACTTCTTGATTCAACCACATTTAGTGATAAGCAATGGAAATCAATCATATTTATTTATCAATATATATACTTAAGCAATTTGATGGTGTTTTGGGTCAGGATAGATGATCAACTAGGTCCAATACGTACTAAATGGAGTGATCATTAGAGTGAATTGATGTGAACTTCTTGATTCACCCACATTTAGTGATAAACAATGGAAATCAATCATATTTATTGATCAACATATATACTTAAGCAATTTGATGGTGTTTTGGGTCGGGATAGATGATCAACTAGGTCCAATACGTACTAAATGGAGTGATCATTGGAGTGAATTGATGTGAACTTCTTGATTCAACCACATTTAGTGATAAACAATGGAAATCAATCATATTTATTGATCAATATATATACTTAAGCAATTTGATGGTGTTTTTGGTCAGGATAGATGATCAACTAGGTCCAATACGCACTAAATGGAGTGATCATTGGAGTGAATTGATGTGAATCAACCACATTTAGTGATAAACAATGGAAATCAATCATATTTATTGATCAATATATATACTTAAGCAATTTGATGGTGTTTTTGGTCAGGATAGATGATCAACTAGGTCCAATACGCACTAAATGGAGTGATCATTGGAGTGAATTGATGTGAATCAACCACATTTAGTGATAAACAATGGAAATCAATCATATTTATTGATCAATATATATACTTAAGCAATTTGATGGTGTTTTTGGTCAGGATAGATGATCAACTAGGTCCAATACGCACTAAATGGAGTGATCATTGGAGTGAATTGATGTGAATCAACCACATTTAGTGATAAACAATGGAAATCAATCATATTTATTGATCAATATATATACTTAAGCAATTTGATGGTGTTTTTGGTCAAGATAGATGATCAACTAGGTCCAATACGTACTAAATGGAGTGATCATTGGAGTGAATTGATGTGAACTTCTTGATTCACCCACATTTATTAATAAACAATGGAACTCAATCATATTTATTGATCAATAAATATATCTACTACAATCATTAGTAATTTGTTGCAACTTCTTTCCACAACTGTATGATTTGTTGTAACAGATTAGTAACTTGTTTAAGCAGATTCGTTACTTGTTAGAACGAATTAGTAACTTGTTGAAACAGATTAGTAATTTGTTGCAACTTCTTCCACAACTATATTATCTAATGCAACAGGTTATTAACTTGTTTAAACAGATTAGTTACTTGTTGGAACGGATTAGTAACTTGTTGAAACAGATTAGTAATTTGTTGTAACTTCTTCCACAACTGTATTATCTAATGCAACAGATTAGTAACTTGTTTAAGCAGATTAATTACTTGTTGGAACGGATTAGTAACTTGTTGAAACAGATTAGTAATATATTGCAACTTCTTCTACAACTGTATTATCTAATGTAACATATTAGTAACTTGTTTAAACATATTAGTTACTTGTTGGAACGGATTAGTAACTTGTTGAAACAGATTAGTAGTTTGTTGCAACTTCTTCCACAACTGTATAAACTAATACAACAGATTGGTAACTTGTTTAAACAGATTAGTTACTTGTTGGAACGGATTAGTAACTTCTTCAACAACTGTATGACTTGTCTAAACAGATTGGTAAATTAGTAATTTTTTGTAACTTTTTCAACAACTTTACTATCTGTTGCATTTGTTGCAACAACATTCATAAATAATAACAAGGACAAAAAAAAAATTGTTCAAGTAGTAATTTGTTAAACAGCCAGGTCAGGGCTCCAAAACTTTATCTATCACACCCACTGCCCACCGCCACTGCATCCTCGCCACTGAGTTGTCGCACAATAGAGTCTCGGGCTTCATCATGTTAGTGCCGGTAAGAAAATGCTCAATAAAAGCAAATGAATACGATCCACATGCTATTGTAGTTTCATTGCTGGAGAGATTCTCCTTCAGCATAAATTTCCAAGCTTCGTTGAGCAGCTTTTCAGGCAAGTGTTCAAACATGCCACTCTGCTTCAGTAGCTTCAGCCATAATTCAATAACTGGCTGGATGTGGATGAAGAACTCATCATCTTGGATTTTGGGGACGTTGCAGTCATAAACATTTATCACCCCCTCCTCAATTATGAATTCGAGGGTGACAAACTGTCTGACATTTATGTTCATGATAGTAAGCACCCTTTTGGGACCAACCCACTCGCGACCACCTTTGGCTGGTATAGTACCTCTACAGTAAGCGATAACATCATCATCCCATATAAAATCATCAAGCATTTGATTGAATGGAATAGCTTCCGGCTGTGTGCTTTCATCCGACAACTCTGTGTACCGCTTGAGCATGATATTGTAGATGTTGAGATCTAAGATTATATCTGTGGAAGCATCGTGCTCAGTGAAAGTGTTTTGCCTCACACGCATTAGGAGCATAATTTCATCAACATACTGTATTAAAAGTATAAGAAATGTCAGTCACCTGAACAACTAAGTGAGTTGTTGCAACAAATGTTCACTTGTTGCAACAAGTATTCCACTTGTTGCAACAACTCTCCTAGTTGTTGCAACAAGACCAATACTTGTTGCAACAAATATATAACTTGTTGCAACTAATACAACTAAAATAAGACTTGTTTCAACAAAAATAATTGTTGTTTTCAAACTTACACTGGCCAGCCACCAATCTTCTATGCTTGTCATTATCCTGAAGTCATCAGCCTTAAATTCATGCAATGAATACATCGTACCCTTGCTCTTCTTGGCATTGACGAATTTTTCAAGCTTTTTCATTTTTTTGAGCATCTGCATGCTTGTACACGTTTACCTTTTTAAGATCAACAACAGTAACTGCCTTGTGGGGTGTAGAAGATTTCCTTGACCTGACATCGGCAAGTGCCTTGAAAATTGCTTTTTCCTTCTTGCGAATGCGAATAGGAGTATAGGGTGAGGTCAGCTTCTTGGATGGATTGACACCCCTCTTGGATAACAAACTGTGTAAAGCAGAATTTGTGTGTTTTGTGCCTTCACAACTCCTCAACATTTTTTATCAAATCATCCATTCGCCGTTTGCAATAGGTGCATTCACAAGCACATTTCGATGTGTCGGCACCAACAAAGGAAAGTCTACCACCAAATCCACCACAACTACCATCTTCACCAATTGGAGTTTGTCCACCGACATCACCACCAATTGGAGTTTGTCCACCGACATCACCACCAATTGGAGTTTGTCCACCAACAACACCACCAATTGGAGTTTGTCCACCGACATCACCACCAATTGGAGTTTGTCCACCAACAACACCACCAATTGGAGTTTGTCTACCAACATCATCATCTATTATTTTTTCACCGGCAATTTCTGCCGTAACATCATCAACAGCAGGTTGACCACCAGCAACAACACCACCACCACCAACATCTACCACAACTGATTCCCTTTTGATGACTGTCACTCCAGCCAATTCTAATTTCAACCCCTTAATCATTTTATCAGGAACAGATTGTAAGGGCACAAAGGAAGCAAGGAATGACATCTCTAACTCCCGTACTGTCGGGACAAGCCACGGGTGCAAAACCTACAACAAAAAAGTAGATATATTAAAATGGTCCTAAATCATGAAATGCAACAGATGACTAGGTTGTTGCAACAGGTGTCATACTTGTTGGACATTGTCTAACAGATTAGTAACTTGTTGCAACAGATGTCATACTTGTTGGACATTATCCAACAGATGACTAGGTTTATTCTATATACATGTCTTAAGGCTTACCTCTTCCAAATGAGGGTTAAAAAGATCAACACTCAATCTTGTGTTGCTCTTTGCAGTCAGCCATCTAAGCATTCTTGCAAAAGACACTTCTGAAGGGTAGTCCTTCACTTGTTGTCGGAGGTGAGGAATGGCTTCAAATGCCCAAGCCTAGAAAACAAGATACCAGCAAAATCAGAATAATGATAGAAATACAAAAAGTACAAGAAATTGACATTGCAAATGCTTTACCATGAAAGCCTGAGGAAAGCCATATAGATTGACTGTCTTCACTGTTGGCTTAAGCTCTTTCGATAAATAGTCAACAGTCAACTTGAAGCTTTCCCGGCCCCATCTATGGTTGTTCAATGCCTCATAGTCCTCCGCAAGTTTAAGCAAATCAAGTGGTATGTTGAGACTTGTATCTTTTTCCATGAGAACACAATGCACAAACCAAACTAAACACAAGGACTACTTATGCTTTTTTAACATGGTTTTGGACTGCAAATCTACAAGCAACTTATCTCCTTTGTAGCTTTTTCCAACTAGCTCCACCAAACTAGTTTCACTCTTATCTTTTCCACCCTTTCCTACTTTCTTAGCTTCTTTGGCTGTCTTGCTAGTCCGGGCTGGCTTATTTAATACAACAGTAGGAAGCTCACAAGGATGACAGCTAAGGCCAGTAACTATGACAAACTCTTTCAAGCCAAAGCACACTGGTATGCCACAGTAATTAATCCAAAGCTCATCCTTTGCATCCGAAAGAATTCTACGCTTCATAAGCCCATATACCATTTTCATTTGAAATCGTGCACCGGTCTCTTCAGGCAGATCCAAATACACCCCAAAACAACTTTTCCTTAACAAATCCTCCAACCCCTGCTTTTTAAGAATTAGCCTAAACATATCAAAGTTCTTGCCCATGCCTGATTTGACTGTAAGATCAACGGTCAAATCATTATTTTCATTCAACGGCATCCTTACGGCATACTTATCAATATTGAAAACCTTGACGACCTCGTCAATGGAAGGTCTGTTATGATCTATGTCCAATCTACTAGAAGATTCCGCAATTAAATTGACATTCACACTATTTCTCTTCTTTGTTCTTAATTTAGCTATGAACGTCGACAAGTGAACTGTATTTTCGGAAACACTATCCTTTTCATCATCTTCATCCACTCCATCTCCTTCATCTACTCCATCAACAGTTTCTTCAGCTTCTAATTCTTCTTCACTTTGTTCATTTGTATCTACTGCTTCTTGGCTTTGTACTTCCTCTCTTTCTGAGGATTGATTGTGAGTTTGGTTGTCTCTTTCCTCTATATTTGCTGATTCAACCATAGATTTTGCTAAATCAGCAAGATTCTCTAATGATGATTTCACTCTAGCTTTTTTATTATCTCTATGACCCTCAGTTGATTTCTCAACTTTTCTTTTGGCTGGAGACATTTTATCTACACACATGAGAGAAAGAAAAAAAAACTTCAACTGATTAGTGCATCATTCGAAGTAAACAGATAATAAGAAGTGCAGCATTTGATCAAACAAAATACAACAAGTAACAGAATTCCCCAACAACTGAAGAATTTGTTGCAACAAATGATGTAACTGTTGCAACAAGTGAATAGGTTGTTGCAACATATTCTTCAGTTGTTGAATAAGGGATTAAGTTGCTGGATATCTTCTACAAACACAACCAAATAACTGAAGCAATGTCCAACAGATTTATAGTTGTTGCAACATATTGTATATACTTGTTGCAACAACTAAAAATCTGTTGGACATCTTCTACAAATAGAGCCAAAAAACTGAAGCTAAGTCCAACAGATTTGTAGTTATTGCAACATATTGTATACTTGTTGCAACAAGTGTATAACTTGTTGCAACAACTAAAAATCTGTTGGATATCTTCTACAAACAGAACCAAAAAACTGAAGGTACGTCCACAGATTTGTAGTTGTTGCAACATATTGTATACTTGTTGCAACAAGTGTATAACTTGTTGCAACAACTAAAATCTGTTGGATATTTTCTACAAACAGAACCAAAAAACTAAAGCTATGTCCAACAATTTGTAGTTGTTGCAACATATTGTATACTTGTTGCAACAAGTGTATAACTTGTTGCAACAACTAAAAATTTGTTGGATATCTTCTACAAACAGAACCAAAAAACTGAAGCTATGTCCAACAGATTTATAGCTGTTGCAACATATTATCTACTTGTTGGCACAAGTGTAGAAATTGTTGCAACAACTAAAAATCTGTTGGACATAGCTTCTATAAACAGAACCAGATAAATACTAGGACAGGAACAAAAAAACCATCTGTTGGATATCTACTCCTAAACCTTGAACCATACCAGGATAACAACAGAAAAAACCATTTATTTCACTACAAACACACAACAACAACAACAACAACAATAATAATAGCAATAACAACAACAAGATGGATTTTATCCAAGCTTTTCCTAAACACTGAACCAAACCAAAACAACAAGCATCTACTTCCAAGACAACCGCAAAATCGTCTACTACAGACACACAATTATACAAGTTAAACAAAATACATCAAATGTATGTGCAATAATTGTTTATCCTTTCTTTTCCTAAACCATACCATAACAAGACAACACCAACACCAACATTAATGTCAACACCAACACCAACACTAACACTAACACCAACACCAACAACAGTATTTCACTACAAAATACACCAAATAGAGGTTTTTAAAGCAAGCAACCTCAGCAAATGTCTGCAACTGTCAAACAAGTGTTGAAGTTGCTGCAGCAACTTACTTATCTGTTGGAAAAAGTCAACAAGATTGCAAGCCATTTTTTCGAAATCCTAAGGAGAACAAGAACAAAAACATCACAAAAAACCATAATTTAACAACAACGTACGCTATTTACAATCGCAAAAACCCCAACAAGTCAAACAAATACCCCAAATAAGGGTTTCTCAAATATGGAACAACAAAATAAACAACATTGAAGACAAACCCATGTTCTTCTTTTTCTTTTTCTACAACCAAAATCATCAATTTCTACCAAATAACTTTTGGAACAAGTGAAACAAAAACTTTACCTTGATATTAGAGAAGAAGCAGCAGCAGCAGCACCTATAGACGAGGGTGAAGAAGAAGAAGATGACAAGAAAAGATGAGAGATGAGAGACGTCGAAGTGAAGGAGATTAACTGTTTGCTTGGGAGTTTTGATTTTGAAATATGGAAGAAGTGCGAGGAAGTTGTGGGGAGGGAACGGTTTGAGATGTTTTGAATAATGGGTGGGTGTTTAAGTATAATGGGTGGGTGTTTTGGGTTTTTTTGTATTTTGTAAAAGATTAAGAAGTTTAAAAAATTACATTTTGAACTCCAATCTTCTTAATCTCAAATTTAATTGGGTTTTGATGTGGGATGGGTCCCACACGTCAGCTTTTGTAATTTGAAGACTTTTTAGTCACCTTAAGTTAATTCTTCGAAGTATGTATGATATTGTGGCTTAACTTTTACTAGTGACTATAACATGATGTTCCTTTTTGAAAAAAAAAATGAAACTTAACCGAACTGTACCAATACTAAAGAGAAACCAACATGATGGAACGATTTCGAAAAATCTAATTTTGATTCTATAAAATGAAATAATCAAAAAATTGATACGATATAAATTTTATAAAATAATACTCAAACCGTACCCAACCATTGACGCCCCTAGGCTGCAACCCAAACCCAACAGACCAAAACCCCAGTTCGGATTTTCTTATGGGGTTTTAGGGTCACTGCTAAAGTCCATATTGGAATTCTTTTGCTTCAAGCTTCGTTGCCTTCAAATTTTCCCTGCATCTTGATCCACCCATTATCCTATATGTGCGTTCAGTACCTCAATCTAGTTGTAAAATCCAATTTCCAAGATGCAGCATGTAAGGAGAAGTGGGTTTTCATTGAAGACTAGGTTGTTGTCCAATGTTGTAAAATCATCATGCAACAAGTTTGATTCTTTCTTGGAATATATGCCTTCAAGAAACATATCTGATGTGGGTATTAGTCGTTTCTCGTCTATGGCTGCTGAAACTGCTGCTTTCAACCTTTCTGCCAAAAGGGTATGTGTAGTTCTGCTTTCTTTTTAAAAAAAAAAAAAAAAAAATCCCATTGTTGTAATCATTTTTTTCCTAGTTGTGTTGCTCCTATTGGGGCTTTGAATACAGTGTAGTACTTACTAGATATTGTATTTGAACTTTCTCTATTGAACCTATGTAGTGCTTGATGATTTTGATTTAGTGTTAAGGGTTTCTTTGTCTCAACTGTTGCATTATTGTGACTAGAATAGTTTTTCAAGAAAAAGCTGGTGACTTTTTCTCAGAAGCTGAGTGATAATGTCACACTTTATGTTATACTGGTGGAGGTAATCTTAGTATTGTAGAAGATAACCCGGAGTGTATGCGAAACTAAAATCAAGAAGGTTACCTGCTACTGTGATAGTTTCTTTTTTCTTTTTTCTTTTTTTAATGAGAAATGTAGAAACTTTGTTAATGAGTACCAGGAGGTACTGAAAGCTACTTCACAATATTTTCAGTTTGACTCGCGCAATGAATGTAAATGTTTGAAAACTCTCTCTACGCATTTGCTTTTCTTACATTTAGCTGTTGTCATTATCGGTCTTGCTTGTGCAAAGTGGTTGAGTTGTTTATGGATATTGAAGTGTTTAGCGCTCCTCAAATTATATCTAAGTCGGAAATTCTGATGAAGCATCAAACTTTGAGTAATCCAAGAATTCAGCAAGAAAATCCGTAGATATACCAACTAGTATTATAGTCCCTATTTTTTTTAACAACTAATAAATTCCCTATGGATTAGCTGGCCGAACTCCATTGGCACACAGGTCTGGAACTTGGGGTAGTATGGGGCCCGCCCCTGCTCGCACTTGAATATTAGGATTAGTAGCAGATTTCGAGATCTATGGGCACGGATCTTTGACAATATCAGTACCTTTGACATGCTTCAAGTTCATGGTCTGAAACTACTGATTGAATCTTTTTCCAGTTCTCGTGCTCCAAAATGCAGTTGGGTATGCTGTTCTTCTGTTCATTCTCTGATTATGAGTACTTGCAGGAACTGGTAACATCAGGTTGTGCAAGGAAATCAGTAGCTGCTACTTATCCTGTCGCGAAGGTGAGTTGAAATGCCTTGCTACTTTGATGATGCTAAAGCTTTGTTGGCTGCCTGTTGATAGCTTTTCCCTCCAAATTCTGTTGTTTTGTAGGTTATCGATGAAGCTGCTGGTTAGTAGATGCTACATGCATGATTGAAGATTTGCAAACTGTATAGGAACAACTTGGTTCTCTGCAAGTTTTAGATCTAAGAATCTTTATGTAGGATTAGTTCATTGAGTGGAACCTGAGTCTGCTTAACATTATCCATTCAGTGGTTTTAGTTCTTCACGTGTGTTCACGTCAAAGGTTCCTTCCAGCCATTTGCAATAATTAGAAAATATATGCTTTTGCGAGTTCCATTTCTTGAGAACTTCAAGATGATGATTCCGGACATGTAGGATGTAGCTATAGAGAAAGGTTTTTGTTTTCCTTAAGCCTTGCTTGCCTCTAAATGTTGTGGACTTGCTATCTATTTATGTCGGGGTAAACAGAGAAAGGGTCTAATAGAATGTTCGGCATCTGTGTTCCACAATCATTATGTTATCATGGCTATTGCCTGGAAGTTGTGGCACTCATGTTAGAAATGATCAATACTTTGAATTACATCTTTATGCTATCAGTGGAATCATTTCCTGTTGAGATCTTTAAAAACACTACATTTACATTCATGCATTTGCTTCTAATTGGATCTTGTGTCTCAACATATTATTGCTGGTAATTGCTATGTCCAATCTGCTTCACAATCTCGTGTCCATGCAACACCAATTTTAATATTCTTGTTGGAGCATATTCTATGTTAAGGAAAGTACTCAGACGTAGATCTTGCAGGAATTCCTGTTCTATACAGAAATCAAAGGAGTACGCAATGCTTAATGACCTTTAGATCACCATTTCAGCTAGTCAATACCACAGGCGTAAATCCTCAATCATCTTGCTTTGCTAGATCATTCGCGTCAAAGGCTTCTGGGTCAACACAAAAACAATCACAGGTTATTTCTGTCTCTAAATCATGCATATATGTCTTTACTTTTTCTTTTAGATTGAAAAAGAAGAACCTAACCGAAGGGCAAACGAGAGTAAAACGTGCTAAGGACCACACTTAACTAATTCCCTAGTGAACCATGGGTTAAGTTTCGCTTTTACATTGATAATACAGTAGGGATCGACCAAATTTAGGTCCAAATTGTTTATTGAAAAGGCAATCTTGAGTTAGTAGCTTTTCGTTTAACCTTTCAATAGCAGTATTTGTCATTAAATGCATGACTTAAGAAACATGTGATTGCACTTATCAAGGAATTTTATTATTTTAAGCTTGTCAATTCTCTCTAACTTGAGAAACCAATATTGCTGTAGTTAAGTAGATTGACATATGATCTAAAGAAGCTTACCCTTCGTGAAATGTTTATAAGTTAGTGGTGAACTCAAACTCATTCCCATTACACAAAGCAATGCTATCTATGACAAGATGTCCTTTAAAGACAAAAATGGACTAACAAGAGGTAATGCTGTTGTACTTCAGCCTCTCACTTTGTTGCAGTTCTCCCGGTTCTACACTAACTAAAAATCCATTACTCTCGGTACACAAAAAAGCAAGAAAGAATCTTTCCTTCCCGACCAAGTCAACTGATGTATATTGGTCCTGAAATGTTGTTGTTTTTCTTTACCATAAGCACCATTTTAGAGCCAATGGAGCTGCATGTTGTACCCGTTTACCTTCCCTTATCCTGTACCTGGTTGCTAGAAGCTCATTCAAACCCAGTTTCATATTATATCTGTATATCGCATTCTTTAGTCCAGTGAACTTAATATCTGCCAATAATAGTATATTACTAAATAGTTCCGTCATTATTTAGTCCCTATATTGTAATCCCTGCATTATAACCTTGGAATAACTTCTTTGTGGGATAAGGGATAACAATCTCAAGATAAAATACGAGATTATTTTACCCCGCATTTGGTTGAGCTTTTGATTCCGGAATTAGCAATCTTGGATTATTTATTTCAAAATTGTGGTATTATTCTTATACCACACTCAATGTGGGATAACAGTTCCGAGATAAAACACCAAAATGACAAAGATGCCCTTCTCCAGAAGTCCTTTAAAAAAGTTAAGGTTAAAATTGAAAATGTAACTCGCAGTTTCTCTTGTGTAAAACCAAGCACATGTTTTATATTATACCCCGTATATCCCATTTTTAGTCGTATATTCGCTAAATAATCCCATCATTATTTAATCCCATAATCCCGGTATAAATTGTTCACCAACCAAACAACTCCTTAATGTATGGACGTGCTGTCCCAATACAACATTGGAAGGTGTTTTTCCATAACTTGATATAAGGTAGTTCAGAGAGGAGAAGCACGAGATATGTTATCGAGGAAAATTATCCCAGAATTGTGTAGAACTTGGAGATTACCATTCTCGCACTTAAATGTATAGCTCCCGATATGACAATGAACGTATTTTTCAAATCAATGACAATGAATGCATTTGTTTCTTGTTTTACTTGTACAGGCTCGAAAGGATGTATCTACTATTGAGGATCCTTTTGATGCTCCTACCTACAATATCCCAGAGAAGCCTGTGACGTTTACTGAGGGAGCTTCCTATAGCCTTATCATTCTTGCAGGACTTGCAGTTGCTGGTGCTGCTGCATATGGAGTTTTTAAGGAACTCATTTTTCAGCCAAAAGAGTAAGGGTTGCATTGACTCTCGATAAGTAGGTTGACAGAGAACTTTAGTTCTTGTTTTCAATCTAGTTTAAAGTATTCCTTTGTTGTAGGTACAAAATCTTCAACAAAGGTCTCAAGAGGGTTCAAAATGATGGTCAAGTATGTTCATTGCCCCTATAGTCCTTACCGTGAATTTACTGGCTATAAACAGGATACTGCGAGGCTGCAATTAAAGATCTTATTTCCTAAGTACCAACTAGGCCAGTCCTTTCTGGCTTGCTGATTCGTACGAGTAGATCGAGTTCATACTTCATAGCACTAAGTGACCAATCAGTTTCTTATGTATTTTGATTCTGGCTTATTTCCTAAGTACCAACTAGGCCAGTCCTTTCTGGCTTGCTGATTCATACGAGTAGATCAAGTTCATACTTCATAGCACTAAGTGACCAATCAGTTTCTTATGTATTTTGATTCTGGTTGTACTTGAACTGATCAGTTGCATGTGTTTGCTATTCCGTACTCCAGGTTAAGGCAAGAATTGGATCCCCTGTAACAGGCTATGGATCAGAAAGTAGAAATCGTGCTGCACGCCAACGCGTCCCCAATAGGATATGGACTGACGAAGACGGAGTTGAGCATGTTGAGGTGACTATTCTTCCTTATTATTCCTGTCTTTTTGATACTCTTTCCCCAGCTCAAGCTCGCAGATGTTGAATATTTACTTAGTTTTACTTCTTATTTCTCCAATATATGTTTAGCTTGCCCTTTATATGATTTAAAACTGAATATAGGTCAATTTTTATATTCGCGGTCCACATGGAGCTGGCAAGGTTTATACAGAAATGTTCCACGACAAGGTGGATAAGCAGTGGAAGTTCACATATTTGATCGTTGAGATCAAATCACCTTCCCCAACTCAACTGATGCTCGAGTCATATGTACCTGCCTGAATATCCACATAAATAAATTATCTGTTCTGTTTTGCCATAATCGCGTAGATGCAGTCAATTGCTCAAAAAAGTTTCAATTCGCGTGAGAGCTCTCAAGATGACAGTTCTGACTCAAGTTCTTTGGGTTCAGCCATGGAATGTAATGACAGTTAGAAAGTTCACTTTTTTTGTGTCATAAAAAAGTTGCAAGAAAAGCTGTTACATTCTTTCACATGGAAGACTTTCTTGCAGTTCAAATCCGTAGAAGTTTTGGATTGAAGTGATTTTTACGTCTCTCTTTTAATAGTCAACTGGAAGTTTCTATCCTCTGTGTTCTTTATTTTCTGGAATTTTCTCAAGCAAAACATTTTCTTGAGAAGATCAAATGATAGGCGCACTTTTTAATAGTCTTGTTTTACTACATTGGTAAACCAATAATAAAAAGAAGAAAGATTTTGAATTTTTTAAAGATTAAACTGACCAGGTTTAATGAATGGGGTTGTGCTTGTGTCTAAAGATGAGACACAAAATTACGTGGCAGACATAAGTTGTGTGAGGGTCCTCCCATATTTTGCCAAATGTTTTTCCTGTGCCACTTTTCAGTGAGAGAAGAATGTGGGGTACTCACGTGTGAACCAAAGTCTCCCATCCCCGGCACGATTCTCTCTCCTTGTATTTTGAACCATCTTCTTTCTTTTATTTCTTTTCTTTTTATTTGTGAGTTTTCATGATATACAAAATAAAAGAAGATCTTATTCTCGTTTTCCCTACAAAATTCTTCTCTGATGATGTCAATTTTCTTTTATGTATTTGAGCGGCATGGCCAAATAATAGCTGACTATCAAGGAAAAATTTATGTTGGAAATCATTGACCAAAAATCGGTATAAAATTGGATTTAAGTGATAAGTACGTTTTTGTTTATGGCAGTTTTTTTGTTTCTGGGGATCCACGGTAACAACAAAAATTGAATTATTTGAGTGCTTTCAAGGTTAATGGCGCTTTTTTTTTTTTTTTTTTTTCCCTCTTGAGATTATTTTATGGATTTAACTTTTAAGTATCTTTAAAGGTTAAGGATTAATTTGTTTCTTCTTTAGATTACTTTTGCCATACATTTATTTTTGTGTGTTCCATGTCTACAACTCTTTTTTTTTTTCAATATTTTTTACAATAGGCTTCGAAAGGGCAGACAATTTATCCAATAATAATTTCAAATATGAAAAAGATCCATAATGCCAAAATCTCAGCATGTACTATATGTACTAAAACTTATACTAGTATCATTTATCATTGTATTTAGAGGCTCAAAGATAGAGAAAATGTTAAAATTTCTTGAAACTACAAGATTGATATTTTCTCGGAAAAGAAACTAATAAGTCTTTGGGAGAAAAAGAATGAAACAGCCAGTCAATGTTAAATTGCTAGAAGTAAAAAGAGTTATGTGAGAAGGAATATCTTGGAATAAGAGACAGAGAGTATTAAAAGTTAAAACAAGATGTAAGTAAATAAAAAATAAAAAAAAATGGGGAATATGGGGAGAGATAGTGCTGAAACTTCTGCAATTCTTTTGTTGAAAACTGGGACCCAAAATCCACTTGGCAAAAGATGAGAGCAACCTCATACAACTTATGTCTGTCCAGTAGTCGCGTCTCACACAAAATAAAATTTTCCGTCTAAAGCTGGCTATGGCTGAGGCACTCGGCGCATTTTGTGGTAGAAAAAAACAATGAATAGTTGAAAGGTGGCTTAATCGGTTTATACCCACTTTGCTTGCTTAATTCTCCACATAAAATCTGCTATAAAAAGGGGAAGAAAACGTAGAAATCTATAAGTTAGCAAGCTGCTACTTTCTTATACATGTAAGAGAAACCAAAATGATACAACATGGCACTACATATAGTTGGAAGAATAAATATTAGTTAACCATGATTAGGTAATTAACCTTTTACATTAAAAAAAAAATATGTCAGGCACTTATTACTTTGGTACATGCACGGGGTGGATACCCTTTCGGATATGTGCTCCCCTTGGAATGATTTTAGCAAGAAACTACACAAAGATGGAGATCTTCCTTGGTCAATAATCTTTAGGGTACTGATTCACGAAGTATTTAGTCATCTCGTGTCGACCCAAGTCCGGTTCTTATACTTTCCCCAACAACCTTCATGTCTTCTACCTGCGTATTTTGCAACAGATTAGTGCACATAATTTTAAAAACTGAAAAAAGAGGAGATTAATTGACACTGATTGAAACTTCTAGAGACAGTAAAAGGTCGAAGGGTATCCCAATAAAAAGTTGAATTTAACTTTTTAGGTCTCACACAATGAAGAAGCAGGGATTCATTCTTCCATTAGCCCAATGGTCGCTTAAGCACACGTGGTATGAAACACGTGCTACGGTGTTCTCACCTTATATTGGCACGTGTGCCTCAATTTTTTTACTCATTCAGCACCATATAGATCTTGGTCTAGACACATTAGAATGTCTTAACCCGAGCTTCTCACTTCAATAATCCTCAGATCCATCTTCTTAGCTAGCATTTGGCTTACAAACAAGTCATAACTTGATGGTGGTGTCCGGTGTCCACTAGCATGCACTTACGAATATAATAGGAGCCTAGAAGCATTGATTACCAGCTATCCTACCCACCAAGGCAGGAACAAATGAGAATCATACCAAGTGTTGTAACTAGAACAACAAACCTAGGATCTCCAGGTTGTTACTCATAGGTATGTATAAACCACTAATTTTACACCTAAACTAGACCTATCCCTTCTGGTCTTCTTTGTGTGTGACACTGCCCATTTATAAGCACTTCTCTCTCCTTCCTCCCTCCTCCCTCCCCTCTCCGACTCTCTGACATCATACCCTTAGTACTGAAACTACAAAATGATGTTAATATTTGGGTTATTACATGAATACCTTGCCAGCAGCTTGAAAAATTACATTGACCAACCTTGTACTAGATGAAATTAAATGGTGCTTTTACACCTGAACTAGACCTACTCTTTATCTATATCTTTTTCCTGTAGGACTCCCTCGGTATATAAGCATTTTTCTCTCCCTCGGTTCCTACCTTAAAGATCAAGTAATAAGGTCCGCCAATGAGCTTCATGTAGACAAACACACAACAAGGTTCTAACACATCATATACTAATAAAAGACAATGGAGTTTGATTTAGTTCTAACACATCATATATTAATATAAGACAACGGAGTTTGATTTAATGATTTTTCCGATCTAATGGAAACTGGAGAGGAAGAAAGGATCCTTTCCGATGATAAGATGACCTTAAATAGAAAAATAAGAACAAAACGAAATATGTGATACTAATTCCACACAACTTCGGTGTGCACGAAACAGCACACTTAAAAGTATGAGCAAAACACTGTCTCTTTCCACACAGCTCCCATATCATATGACCCCACAAAAATGAAGTGAGATGAGAGTATAAGAAACACAAGGTCAAACCAAATAATCTAACATGTAACTTGTCAATAGCTGAGTACTTTCCAGGAACGATGAACACGTCCAATTTGTAACACATGTAAAAGCATCAATTTGTTTCTACTTTTTAAGACCACCACCACCAACATCAACAACAACGCCTCAGTCCCAAGCAAATCATACTATCCAATAATATTACTCAACCATCCTTCCAATTATTGCTTAGATTCATATGCAGGCAATAGACCTCCCACTATTCCTTATCAAAAGGATAACTAAAAACTAGTTCTTCATATTACCTAGGAAAGATGCCTTGGAATTGAAGGTGTGAGCTGTTTCCTTAAGCTTTCAATACTTAACCAATATACAATAGTACTTTAAAATGCCCCAGTTTATCCTAAATACTTCCAGGAGTTTGTATCCATTGAAGTGAGAAATTGCAGTTACTGGCCATAGAGGACCTGCAATCTTATTGAGTATTAAAATTCCAAAAACTGCCAGGTGATGGAGAAACCTAGAACTGCCGTGTATGGAATTTAGACTGATCGCCATTTCATAGCAAACCGGCTACTGGATGACTTAACCTAAACGGGCACTTACTACTGCTGACATGAATTTGGGGCATGTTTCCAAACAGCAGTAAAGCTGCTTAGTTCACACCAGATGGGCTGCATCTATCTTCCATTAGAGCAAGCAAAAGATATGCAGCAAATAGTTCCACAATCACCAACTTGAGACATGACAAAGGCAACTAAAATTCATTACACTATTCAAATTCTACATTTCAATGTAACGGTTCTCCTTCACCCTTAACTTTTGCAATATTACCTTAATAGTAATTCCATTATCAAAAATATAATACTCCCTCTATTTCAATTTGTTTGTCTTACTTTCCTTTTTAGTGCGTTTGAAAAAGAAATTCTTTTTTTTCATTTTTGGCAACTCTTTTATTCCAACTTTCCACATGGCGTTTTTAAAACCCCAAGATTAAAGGGTATTTTGATACATTACACATATCTTTAATTTAAGATCACGAGCGTGCCAAGTCAAAACCAGACAAACAATTTGAAACTGAGGGAGTACATACAGAGGCGGATGGAGCATTATAATTTGGGGCAAACTTTCAATGCGGTGTACAAATTTATATATAAAAATTTACTAAATTTACAATGAACCCATAACTTTAGAGATATAATGGCTCAATGCTAAAAAATTTAAAAGGTTGAACCACAAGAGTTTAAATTCTAGATGCGCCTCTGAGTACATTATATATAATTGGAAGTATTTAGTCTGTACGTATAGTTAAGTGAAGTGCAACAATATGCTAAGAAATGAGAAATCGTATTAAAGAGAAAAGAGAGAGAATTTACGGAGTAGATGCCGTAGGCGCGAAGAGAAGCCATAGAGGCGGAGGCAGTTGCGCCGACGAAAAGGGAGGCGACGGCGAAGGCTTTAAGAGGCATCATACCACTTTCGCCGGCATAACCTCTCCTTAATGCGTATATTCCCCATACTAACTGACCACCACTCGCCAACGCCCACCACCGCCCACCGCCCTTGTTCACTTCCTTTTGGTTCATTTCCGCTTCATCCTTGTCCCATCGCCGGCGTCCTTGTAAGGACCTTATTGTTCTTCTATGGGCTTTCAGTTTGGGCTCTTTTGTTGGTCCACTGCAGAAAACAAGTTTTGGGCGCAGTCATTTGCACTTCATTTTTTTGTGCCGAGTGTCCTTCAAATGCACTAGTCTTTAATTTTTGTCCCTCAAATTGCTAGTCTTTAATTTTTGTCCTTCGCCTAAAACTTTTAGGTTTCGGGTTTGAACTCTCACTCAGTCAAAAATTTTAAAAAATTTCACCAGGTAGAATTTGGATTCGCAAGGCAGAGTTTTTCCTATGAAACTCTACCTTAAGGCATAGTTTGCAGGCAAACTCTGTCCCATCAGGCATAATTTGTCTGTAAGGGAGAGTTTGTAGGCAACCTCTGCCTAGCGCATTTTTTTTTAATTTGCGCAGCAGGGGCTCGACCCCGGAACCCTGAGGTTTTAGCCGAAGGGCAAAAGTTAAATACTTTCATTTTGGTGGGAAAAATTAAAGACCACCCCAAAATAAGGGCATCACTGCGAATTGCCCTACACTTTTCACCCTATTTTGTTCTGGTCTTCACAAACAACATTTTCGGAGGACATAATTTTATATCTTTTCATCATAATATCTCACAAGTTATGTCTCACACTCTTAAAGAACTTATCTGATAGTCATAAATTCAATTTTGAAGGACAAAAATTAAAGATCAGTCCACTTAAAAGGGAAAACCATGCAATTTCTACTTGGGGCTCATTGTCATTACAACGGATAAAGTGCACAGATAGCCGACTTCAGGAACCCCTATTTAATCCATAGCCTAAAATTTCAAAGTTTTGTAAGTTTAGCTACATAAAAATCAACTTGAGACATACGCAACTAAAGTTGCAAGAATATTCGGGTCCTTAATTACAAATTTTGTCTAAAGTTTGGTAATTACTTGTGAAAGCAAACTTCAAACATAAGTAATTGAAAGCCAAACTTCACATTTATGTCTTCAGAACCAAAATTTAGATGAAAGATCCATGTTTTTTATATATATTACTACAAGATAACAATATAAATATTACCTGTTGGTGATAGAACATAAGCGAATAAATTTAGACAAGCAAAATGTTTCTTATAGCAGGGTCTGAAGGAGTTAAAAAGAATCAACAGTTCAGTTGGCGTCAATTATGGAAAACATCGATGCTTTAGTTGACAAATTTTTTGCTCCTTCAATCTAGCCAAGCGGAAGAGGAGTTTGTCTCAACTCGATAATACGGACTACAAATTAAATATTTTCAAAACCTGGATATAATTTAAATAGCATGTGAACAATGGCCATCCCATTAAATTTACCCTTAGAACCTGCAATCGGATGATTTTCATAAATATTCACTTTTGCACAGATAATTGTATTTAGAAATCCTATTTAAAAAATAGCCTATGTTTATAAGAATTTTAAAGTATAATCACCAGAGAATCAACTTCAGACTTCATGTCATATCACCTCATCTACAAGCTTTTCAGTATTGGTGAATGCCAATTACAGATCATTTGATAAGTTCACCCATATGAATATGAAGCATGAAGGTGAGAATGCTTTAAGAGGATGCGGATACAGTCATACAGACACATGAATCGAAAAGGTGTCAAGGACAAATGAGTATGAAACCAATGTCTGAATTTATAAACATTTAGCCATAAGTATCATTCGATAATGTAAGTAGCTTTTACCCTGTTAATCATTTTCTTTGGCTGTAGCAGATTAGTACTTTATCTTTTAGGCTATCAAATTACGTTTAATGGGAAGTTTACGTGGTGTAGAGGACACTTAGGAGGTATTTATATTTAGTAACTATACTTTATTTTAACTATATCTCATAGCTAAATGTTGTATTTCAATCACACAAGGTAAGTAATACAGTAAAACTATGTTATATTTAGTATTGCAAACCATTTTCTTTCTCATTCTCTCTTAATCTCCTCCGTTTTTCCTCCATTTTCTCTCTCCGTTCCCTCTCTCTTCTCCGCCATCTCTCACCCCTCTCTCTCTGTCACACCGCCGCAGCTAAGGCGGCGGTCATAGCCGTGAACAAGCTGTGGTATTCTTGATTCTCGATTCGCCGGAGGAAGAAAGCGACACCGCCGTTGCCCAGATCTGAGTGTAAAACTATGTTGCTTTTTTCTCAAATCTCGAAAATCGGGTTTTCTGACCACATTTGATTGTATTAAGATCTGAGTGTATTCGTCATTTTTCAGTGTATTTATATACCAAGTATGAAATACAATGTATCTTTTGAGTTTTCTTAATGTATACATTATTCAACAAGGTCGCATTTGGCATTTGTATGATCTCTGATGGAATTGTTGTAGATCTATATGAATATAGTGTATTTTAATTATTATTTTTTTGAGTAAATACAGTGTATTTTTAAAAGGATTTGAATGTATTCTTCATCTATTTGAGCATAAATACAGTCGAATAAAAAGATTTTTGAGTGTAAATACATTCAAATACATGATTATTCTTCATTTCTTAAAAGGATTTATGAGTAAAAAAATACAGTGTTTCTTTATGTATTTTTCGCTTGTATTTCGAAAGAGATCTTTTTGTATATTAATGAGTACACTGAATTTAAATACAGTTGAATATCCCTCTATTTTCTTTTGCATTTATGTTGTTTGAATACAACTGAATTTAAATACAATAAGTTGAATGCAGTGTAAAAGTAGCTATGAATGAATACAGCTGAATTGAATACAAGTTACTGTAGCTACGAAATGTAATTAGCAAAAGTATAGCTATGCATAAAAAAAAAAAAAAACCAAAGTATAGTCATTGGTGAAAATTCCCCTTATATAATAAACTATTACCTATTTTAAGTCACCTTAACGTAACAGTATTACAATTCACACTGTTAGTGCAAAACAGTAGAACTCAACTGCCATTACAATCAATGCGTCCCATGAGATACAAGACTGCAGAAGCACTTTCAATTCTCGAAAGACTATAGATGAAACATGTTAGGCAATGTGCTTCATTTCTTTTAGCAAGGCCCCGACAAGTTAGGCGTTGCGTTTGGTTTTGGTTTCAGGTGTTCCAGCGCCAATACGATGATGGTCAATCTATAGATCCGAAAATTAACAAAATTATCAACTACGACAAACAATAAACTTTTATTTACCTACTCCTTTGCTAAGTTAACCAAAAACTTGGCCATCGGAGGTTTTGAGGCATGAAGTTTCAGCAGCATCCAAAAGTGCAAAGTAGAGAGGAAACTCGGAATCTTCTTAGAGGGGAATTCAGAAATATACTTCACGTCAGTTTGAAAGGTGCTCTTTCCGGTAACAGTGGTCCAGGCTAATCAAAGGTTCAATGTGCCTGAGCTCAATGCACTTGAGATGATTCCTTCACCACGCTGAGAATTAAAATCTCACTGCTAGCTAGATTTTTTTTTACTTTTTTTTTAAAAGAAGAGTAATCAAGAAAATGTGGAAGAACATCATTCTTGTTCCCATGTATGCAAAAGCTTGTAAAACTGATAAATTCAATAGTATAGACAAGTGAGTAAAATCATCTGTTCCGACACCAGCCATTCAAGTAGGTTTAAACATAATACATTTGAAAGAAAGGAAGTCATGAAGCTTCAACATCGATGAAAAGAAAGGGGGGGGGGGGGGGGGGGGGGAACCAAATACCATGGAAAAGACAGTGAAATAGCACCAGGTTGAATCTATTAAGTTGTTGCAAATGATGCAATATCAGAGATGTGACCTGCCGGCCCTTTTTCATTTTCTTCCTCTCCCCACAAGAATATTTAGGGAATTATTAAATATTTAAAAAATAAATGGCTAAACAAGAGCTAAAATAATTAAGAGCTGCAGTTTTTCATATTAGAGCATTCTCTGCATCATGTTACAATGAGTTTTCCATATTAAATCCTTGTAATCACATCAGAATAGATAAAATGTTTGTTTGAGCATTATTGATCTCAAAACTCATAATGCACCAATTATCTCTCTTGCTATTCTTCCTTTTGATGAGGAAAAGGAAGTTACTTTTTTACCCAAGTATAGAATGTTGCTAACAGTGGAAGCCTGAGAATGGAAAATGGAATGGCTGTTTATGTCAGCTTGACTTCCCTTCATAGCTTTGAGTTAAATCATATAACTAGAACAACCTGCTCAAGACCAAGGAAAGTTAAGATGATAAAATCAGTTGATATTTGCTTTAAATGAAGTTCAATTTACTTTCACATGAGAGAAATAAAAGGGAAACCGAAGTATTATTTTGTATTGCTGCTAAGACATCATAAGGGCTACCTTCAGGTTGTAACACACCAATAGATATATTGAGATCAAAACTAAGCCTATATCAATTTTTTTGAATCATCAGGGAAGTACAACATAGAAACTCTTGTACTTTTGACTCTGGCTACACTATTGCACCTCATGCTTCTTACGATGATTAATACATTGATTCTCAAATCGGTGCAGTATAAATATCTGTTACCTAAGCACTTTGGTCATTTCGCTAATGGAATTTCCTGTTGTATTTCTATAATTTCTCTTAGTCAATTTCTCATAATTTTGCAGTATAACTTAATACCTATCTCCCTGAACTTTGATGCAACTACTAATAAGCAGAACTTTTTTTCCTCCACAGACCTCCAGTGAGCTCATTTTGAACATATTATCATTGAAGGATGAATCATGAATGCGTGATAAACATCTGTCGTTCGAAGTAATGCTCTGTAAAACAGATTGTGAAAACACATTCATGTTTAATAAACCTACATCTAGCGAGAATGGTAAAGAAGAATCCTGGAAAACACCCCTATTCACACGAACAAAGCAAAATCACCTAGTATCCACGTAACTTGAATAGAGTTAACTGCGTATTATCCCTCTATGACTTTAAACCTTGTAAATTACCTCCTAGTGTTAAATAAAAGGCTCATCATGGAACTACTATCTACGAGAACACGCGAAGTACCGACAAATATTTCACCTGGCACCTCCCAAGTTAACCATTCAGAATCCCAAAAGGCGAAATTTTAACCAAGAGCCCATACACAAACAAAGCACCAAAAATCTTTGAAGTTTGCACACTTTCCAAACATTTTCGTTAACAGATATGCTAACACCAAAGTTTCTTACCAACAGAGCTCTTTAACGTAAAATTCATCAAGGTGTTTCAAGAATAACATTACTTGAACAGATAAACGATAGAGAAACTAAAGTCAAAGAGATCATGAAGACTCACCAGTATGACCATTTCACTTTCCTTTTCCTTTCACATTCTTCTCTTCTCCCCTCTCCTCTTTTGGGACATGAAGACGCCTTCCAAATAGAGCACATGGCTAGACCCAACAGCTATAAAAATTTAGCTCCTCAGCCAAATAGCTGAAACATGGCAGAAGCTAAAGGAAAAACAATTGCAAATCCAAACACTAAAATGGAAACAAAATCAAAACAACCCAGGGAAATGATATTAGAGGGAAAAAAAAGTCATCAGAAATTAATGAATGCAGAGAGGACAGGGGAAGAACAGTAGAAGGATAGAGATATGAAAATCAGAAAATATGGTAGTTGCTAATTAAGAATCCATAGTCATCAAGATTTAAATAGTTATAAAATTTGTAAACTACCATATGCGACAAGAAGCCTGAAGGGATTCAAAGACTTACTCGACTTTATAAAATTCTCTTCACCCTGACAAGCCTTTAGATGCAACAGAGAACACCTGTATACTCTGGATCCGTCTACAGTGATATTGAAGTTTAAAAGTCAATCTCTGAGTATATTTAGAGCATTAAGGATCTGGAATATTTACTCCTATTTTGCTATTGAAATACGGTAATTGTAGTTTGACATATTCATTTTTAAAGCTCGTAAATGTATTGTTGACAGAATACAAGAATCACACTATGCTAAAAAGTCACAAGACAATGTATATTACACTTTCATTCTGGACAAAAGACACTATAAAGTAAAATAGAGTGGAGCTCTTTCAATTCATTATTAAAAAGGGATATGCTAAATTAAATTGTTGAAGCAAGTGAAAGATGTGGTGTTTGAGCTTTTATATTAGTATCAGTCACTTATCCCTTTAATTCATGTAAAACCACAAACTTTTTTTTTTTTAAACCACAAACTTTATCACTTCTTAGGAGAAATGTTGAACCTTGGCTCATTATGAAAAAATGAAAATGGCGTACAAGAGATATTCATATATGCATTTTCGCAAAACAATTGATGTGCACTGCTTCAATTTAATACAACTATATAGCTAACCAGGAAACATTTTATGTGGAGCAATCAAACTAAATAACAAATTGATACCTATAAACACAATAAGACACACATGCAACCATCAGCTAATAATAACAATACCCAACCAATCTTCACCGGAATTATCCTGGAGAATCGGTGAGAGCACTTTTAATTTCTTGTTTCCCTTGTTCTACAATTGAAAAACCAAAAAAAGAAGTCTTTAGGGAATTTTCAAGAAAGCAACTAAAGCTGTTTTGCTAAATAGGATATGAACAGAAAATGGTGTATTACTAAGTTACCTCAATTGAATCCAGGAAAAGGTTACAGCGATTCCCTTGCTGCATGACTTGGCAGTCAGTTGAAGCTCTGAGACTTGCAAGTTACAAGAGGAGAATGGAGAAAAGAGAAAAGCAAGGAAGACATGTCTGCAAATTCTAGCAAGGAAAACA
Organism: Lycium barbarum; assembly: GCF_019175385.1. Lineage (NCBI taxonomy): Eukaryota > Viridiplantae > Streptophyta > Magnoliopsida > Solanales > Solanaceae > Lycium > Lycium barbarum. Next base: position 117,281,958 of record NC_083342.1, read on the forward strand.
CGTGTTCGCCATTCAAGGTTAAACGGCAGTTAATAATTAAGCCATAAAACAACGAATAATTACGACTATACCCTTCATCATGCCAAGCAACCTTCACTTATTAATAGTGTAAATGAGTGTTTGTCCATCAATGTGCATGAGCACTTATACCGAAGCAGTGAACACACTTGAATAGTACATAAAATCAATGTTTTTATTGAAAACAACATAAATTCCAGTTGTAAACATCGCATAAATAATCTACTATTACTTCAATGTCTCCAGCAGAAACAGAAGATGCAAACACTCAGTGCACACGATTGTTTGCAAATAATTCTCCAAAGTCTACACTGAACGAGATGTTACAAACTTATAATAATAACAGTATTTCAATTTGGATGTAGTTGTCATCAGAACCAAACAAATCAAAAAGAAAGGAATACAGTAAGCGAGATAAAACCTCAAAGTTATTCTTTTCCAGTTTCAACTTCAACCAGTGAATGACACTTCTAGCAGCAATAGAGTGATTAGTGATGTGGAAAACATAGATGTACTAAGGTTCAACCTACAACAGAACCAAACTACAAAAACGGAAAAAAAAAATGGAGAATATATCTCCAATATGTGGAAGTAAAGGAAGTAAACGACCGGTGCATGCCATGTCCATTGAGCCTCTTTTTCGTTATCGACATCTTTAAATATTCAAGAGGGTGTTAAGTGTGACTATTGATTCTTGGACACTAGGTAGTAACTTTCACTTATTTTATCAGATTTCCCCCAAGGGACTGTAACTCTCACTATATTCACAATTATGCTAGAGAAATAATATTCATGATACAGGATGCTAAAATTTGACAAGTCACTATAAATGAAAATGAATTGATTGGGCAAAGTGAATTTGCTACCTTTCTTACTCCCTGTCCACAACTCGTAATCATGAATTTAATCCTTCAGACAGAGTTTGGTGCTAAACAGCGTTAAATGTGTGATCTAATAGTTAGTTATAGTTTAAAATTTAAATAGATCAAATGTAGTGAGCCAAGCTGTCAAGATACTATGACTGTTATCACCACACTAACGTACAGAATATTATTAACGCACGGGCATAAGAGTAAGAGTTAGAAACAAAAAAAATCACCCGTTAAGAGTTAGAAACCAAAAAATCACCCGTTTCTTCAAAGCTCTCTGTTAGGAATTAAACTTAATTGCCCCCGCCGGCTTGAGCTGGTGTGAAACGAAAATCACCTGGATAACACAGGAAAAAGTCGGACCCCACTTGTGGGATTATACTGGGTATGTTGTTGTTGTTGTAGTCTAGGAGTCATTTAATATTACATAACATTGAGACTATTTTGGTTTCTTTAGATTCAATTTCTTGGCCTTGAACAAAGAGCAGGGGCAGATCAACTTAACTGCAGGCAGTTTTCAATGTATTCATCGTAGTCCCACTCAATTGTTCTCCAGATACAAGTGGATAACAGTTACCGGTTTCAAAAAAAAAAAAAAAAAAGATACAACTGGATACATAACAAGTAACATTTCTTCCCAGTTAGACAAAATCTGATTTGGTACACATTTAATCACAATTACACAAAAAGACATCAATATCAGTCCTTTCGCACTGAAACCGTCTTTCCTTCATGATCAAAATACTATTAGGAGTATCATTTTCAACAAATGAAAAACCAAGAAAACAACTTTTTAGCCGTTGAACAATGCCTGCTTCTGATTGTTCAAAACTTACGGCACCAATTTACGCTTTGAAGACAACATTGACCAAACTTGTGGAATTTTCGGAAACAGCCTCCCTACCTTTCAAGGTGGGTGGAAGGTCTGCGTACACTCTACCCTACCCGACCCCACATTGTGGGATTCCATTGGGTATGTTGTTGTTGTTAAGACAACATTGACCAAACTTCTGATAGATATGGAATATTTGCCTTTTTATTATTAATTAATGCCAACAATGGAAGTTACATCTCTTGTTTAATTCACAAGCAAACACAATTTTAAAATCTATCTCACAATGAGCTACCCAGAACATAAAACAACAAGGATGTACAAGTCAAGATCTTTTCATTTGATAACCATCTAAAAGATTGACCAACAATGAGAGCTCTGGTGTACCTTAGCAACTTGTTGAGTGATTTTCCTTCAAGAAACTATTAAACCACTTTTTAGGGGCATCTGGATGAATGTCAGTGATACGAGCCATAAACATTTTATCACTAGTGGCAACAATGCTTGCAAGTGAATATTCATACGGACACCAATCCTGTTCTCTAAGCCACCTATGGAATTGGCAACGGGGAATTATCCTCTTCTCCAAGTCATAACATAAACAGGCTGGAAAAGCACAAAGCTCCTCCTGAGATAACCCCATATCCTGGAAAAGAAATTTTATTTTTTGCTCAAGAATTTCAGCTTTCTGGTTCAGAATTTTTGGGGCCACTGTAAGCATTTTACAGAGTGTCGAGAAGTTAACTCCACCATTAAGTAGGCAATCAAACCGTTCCTGTAACTCAACACCTGGCCCATGCAACTTGGACAATACTTTCATGGTCAGCTTGTTTTCTCCAAAGCCAATCCCATGCAAGAAATCTAATTTACGAAGGGTATAAACGGGTGTTCTGGATGCCTGAATTTTCTGCAAATGCTCTGCATAATCTTCGTCAACTTCAACACTGCCAATAACATAGCTACATAAGAGACCATGACCACCGTTTTTTAGTCTGTCAAAGAACCATTCACTTAGATCCAATGATCTCAAAATATGAGGTACATTAGCTATTCTATTTCTACCCATAATGTATTGGTACGTTTGGGCAGTCAATTTTAGTTTATTTACACCCAACCCAAAATGTTTCAAAAATCCTACTGTCGAAATCACACGAACTTCCAAATCAAAACTCAAAATCTCAGGCTTCGACAGTACTAAAAGTCCAACTTCTTCTTTTCTGACATCTAGTCTACGAAAAAATCCAATCTTTTGAGCCAAAAGCTCTTCAGAGTAATCAACAAAAATACTTTTATTTCTTCCCATCAATTCACCAATCTTCCCTTTCTCACAACCCAATTCATAAAACATTGCAATTTTCCTACAAATCTCGAACCAAGAATCCACATTTCCTTCAACACAACTTGCAAGATTAAAATCCAAAAACACCCTTTTCAAATCATCAAACAGCATATCAATTTCGTCCAAAAAATCACTCCTTTCCCCGAGCACATGCGGGAAAGCTAGGCAAATACCAATAACAGCAATACTACCATACCCGTATCGTTCAAAATGTGAAAGCCTCTCTTTCAATTCACAAGGCTCTTTACTAAAAATAGAAACTTCCCTTTTGAACAAAATACCCAATTTGTTCCAAGGGAAACCAAAACAAGCAAGAGCACAAGCAGCATTAAAAACTTTAGAATCTTCACACAAGAAGCATTTGTTCAAATGCAACATAGGACTAATCTCTACATAATTTACACCAATACTTTCAAAGAAAAACTCAAATTCATTAATAGGATGGTACCTTAAAAACCTCTGAATTGAATTAGGAAAGCGATTACGAGAAAATGGGACTTTAGAAACAAGACCCAAAAGAGAAAATCTTGAATTTTTACCAATGTATTCAGCAAAAGTAAAAGGTAAAGATCTAGTATTATGGAAGTAATCAGTGAGTACTTCTTGAGCTTGTAAAATGGCTTGAGGTCTATATTTTGCTGGAATCTTGGAAAGTGTTGATATATTAGGAACCTTTTGGTGTGTATTTGTGGAGAAAAAAGCGTGCTTGAGAGTGACATAGAGGAATTGAAGTGTTGGGGTTTTAGAACGGGAGAGCATTTCTTGTGCTTATGGGGAATGTGTAGAAAAATGTTTACATCCGGTGAGTGTTGAATGAGGACATTGGATCACTTTTCCGGTGAGTTTGACGGCTTTTCTTGCACTGAACTGCACGAGGGATCGCTCTGTGGGTTTTGAGTTTTTTGGAAAAGTTGCAGTATCATCCCTGTACTTTGGTATTTGGATGTTGCTGTCGAGTAGTTTTCCCTTTTCCAGAATAGTGGAGTATAATTTTTTAGAATATTTTCTTGGTTCTTTTTATTTAATTATAGAATATATCATGAATATGGTGGTTTTTATGTAAAGTTCAAAATGAAGACGAATTTAGCTCGAAAAGTAATTACTTTTGACTCTCTGTTTGGATTGGCTTATTTTAGGTGCCAAAATAATTTTTAAGATCCGAGCCGAAACTGCATCACGTCCTGTATAGTCATTTCTCTCAATACTTGTTCAAAATACCTCATACCAACCTCTCACGTGTAGTGCGAAATGCTAGATACTAAATATTATAATTTAATTTATAATAATAATATCTATCAAGTACGAAAATGTTAACATTGACGGATGTAAAAACTTCAAATGTGAAATTAAAAAATTCTCGGTGAAACTCGTGAAAAGTGATGGTTCAGGTTCATTTTTTATCATTATACAAAGTGATTTGATTTATGATAGCATCCAATTTCTTCGATTCAATTTATAATGAGATACTGGTCAAAACACACCTGAACTATCACCTTTTTGCGAGTTTCATATCTCAATTATAAGTTGTTCCCTTTTCCAACCTAAACTATCACCACACACCTAGGTGATAGTTCAAGTAGAAAACGGGAACAACCAATAGTTGTCTGCTCAGCTTCGAGGTGTGTTTTAATATATAGATGGTGATAGTTCAGATTGGAAAAGGGAAAAACCGATAGTTGAGGTGTGAAACTCACGAACAAGTGATAGTTCAGGTGGTGGATTTTTTACCATTGCCTCATTTATAATTGGGCAAAGGTGCAAATATACCCCTCAATTTGCGATTTAGAGCAGATATACCCTCTCGTTAAAAGAGTGGTGTATATATACCTCTGCCATTATAAAATGATGTAAATATACCATTTTTGCTGACGATTTTTTTTTTTTAAATAAAATCATTTAGCTTATTTTTTAATTAAAAAATATGCCACGTGCCTTTAAAAAATAGTCTACCCATGTTTTTTTGTAGACATATTTTTCTAAAGCCATATGTTAATTTTTCTTTCTGGTGGGTCGGGTCTAGTTTGTTTAAAAAAATATCTTTGTGACTTTAAAAAAAATAAGTCTATCAATTTTTTTAAACAAACCAGACCCGACCTACCAAAAAAAATTACCATGTGGCTTTAGGAAAATATGTCTATTAAAAAAATGGGTAGATTTTTCTAAAGTCACGTGATTTTTTTTTAATTAAAAAATAAGCTAAATGACTTTTACAAAAAATTTCATTACCAAAAAGGAATATTTGCACCATTTTGTAATGGCAGGAGTATATATACATCACTTTTTTAACGAGGGATATATCTGCTCTAAATCGCAAAGTTGAGGGATATATTTACACCTTTTCCCTTTATAATTTAATCATTCATGAACTCTGATTAGATCCATTCCCCCCCCCCCCCCCCCCCCCCCCCCCCCCCTATATATTTCTTTTTATTCACATCCAACCCCACCAAGTGAAAACAACACATGCATTAGTTGGAAATAACTTTCTTTTGACATAATATTTCTTACAAGTATATTTTTGTTAAAAAAAAAAAAAAAACTTTGGAGTTAGAGTTGGAGTTGTGTTTAGCTATAGTTTTTAAAATTGTAATTTTTGGTGAAATGTAGTCGTAAAATGGTGAAAAAAGTGATTTTTTTTAAAAACAAGTTTTTTGGTATTCCGGAATACAACTTCAAGTTTTTTGGCACCTTAATTACTTGTTCCCAGTTGAGTTATTTTTTAACTATATAGAAGCATGGGTTTAAACCCATGCTTCATCGTCAGTCTCTATAAAAAAAAATAAGGTGGGCCCCAATCTTCTTTAATAATGGTTGAAAAATTGTAAAAAAAAATAATAAATAAGGTGGGGCCCAATCTTCTCTAATGGTAGAAAAATTGTAAAAAAAATTAAGGTGGGGCCCAATTTTCCATAATAGTAGGAATGAAAAAACAAATTTAAGGTGGGGCCCACTCTACCATAATAGTAGAGATTAAAAAAATTAAGGTGGGGTTCGCGTGGAGAATTAGGAGACAATTGCAAAAAAAAAAAGGGGCTCACGTGAAGAAGTAGGAGACAATTGCTAGAAAAAAAAATATTTAAGGTGGGGTCCACTCTTCTATAATAGTAGAGATTAAAAAAATTAAGGTGGGTCTGCGTGGAGAATTAGGAGACAATTGAAAAAAAAAAATTAAGGTGGGGTCCACGTGAAGAAGTAGGAGACAATTGCAACAGAAAAAAATAGGATATTTAAATAATGATAATAAGTTCAGAAAATTGTAAAGGTACGCTTAAAGAAGAGAAGTTCGGGAATAAATAAATAAAGATTTAAATTGAACACAAAAACTGCTAAAGAAGTCATAAAACCAAAAGATTTAAAACTTATACCATACGCCTAACACCAATAATGAGGAATAACATTAAGAAGGCGAAATATAAACGGTCTTCTATAATAGTAAATTAAAAAAAAGGTGGGACCCACTCCTCTATAATAGTAGAATTTAAAAAAAAAAATTAAGTTGGGACCCATTTTTCTATAATAGTATAAATTGAAAAAACAAATTTAAGGTGGGGCCCACTCTTCCATAATAGTAGAGATAAAAAAAAATTAAGTTGCGTTCCACGTGAAGAATTAGGAAATAATTGCAAAAAAAAAAAAAGGTAGGATCCACGTGAAGAAGAAAAAAAAATAGGACATTTAAATAATGATAATAAGTTCAAAAAATGGTAAAGGTACGCTTAGAGAAAATTTAAAGATGAGAAATTCAGAAAAAAATAACGATTTAAATTGAACACAAAAACCGCTAAAGAAATCATAAAATCAAAAAATTTAAAACTTACACCTTTGGGCATAAGTTTAGACACATACGTCTCACACAAATAATGAGGAATAACATCGAAAAGACGAAATATAAACGGTCAAGAAACATATACACATATTTTTGAAGTTGGTCTATACTTAAAAATTTAAGACTACAGCAGATGCTGACACATGAAAGCGCTTTTCAGTGTTGTTGATTAGAAAGAGATGATGGCATGAAACTCGGTAGGAGAAGTGTATTTCAAATCTTTCAATTGGATAACAAATCAGGAAATTTAGTATTCATAGCAAATACTAATATAATAAATTTTTGGATACGGAACACAAATTAATCATATTTTGAACATATATATATATATATGCATAAAAACAATACAAACTCAACGTATGTTTATTAACAATATAATAATATATATATTATCTGTTCAAATACAACTACGTACATACGCCGTCCAGTTAATGCAAAAGAGCAAAGGGAGAAAATAGCAAGGTCAGAACAAAAAGCAATATTTTGACAAAAACGTAAAGGTTGTTAACAAACTTTATCTTTCTTGCCTTCATTTGATGTCGTATTATCCCGCAACAACAATGTCGTCTCTTTCTCACCAAATGGAACCCTCCCTAAACCCTAACCCTAACCCTCCTCTACCGCCGTCCGATGAAGTTCCGAATCGGTCTAAACGTCCACGTGAGGAATACGCGGCTGCCGCGGCGACGGATGAGGCAGAGCCGCCAGTGAAGAAGAGGGTTAAGGTTGGGCAAGATGTAGTGTACCGTATAGTCGTACCGTCGAGACAGATCGGCAAAGTTATTGGTAAAGGAGGACACCGTATTCAGAAGATTCGTGAAGATACTAAAGCTACCATCAAAGTTGCTGATGCTATCGCTGTCAGTTATCTTCTTTCATTGCTTTCTTAAATTCTAACAAGGATACAATTCTTGCAAGTTTGCTTTTGTCCAAAATTCAAGACATACTTTGTTGAATTAAGTACAACAATATACTCAGTGTAATCCTACAAGTGGGGGTAAGATGTATGCAGCCGCACTCCAAGTGATAGGTAGTAGTAGAAATGATGAATAAGAAGATACTATGCGAATACTAGATAAGACTGCTAAATAAAGACAAGATGAGAAGAGGAGACTAGCTCCTGCCTCTCCCTCATCAAAGTGCTACAACACATGGCTACTTCCAATCCTCGACCTCCAAACCTTCTTATCTAGGGTCATGTACTTAGTAAAAATGAAGAATGAATTGAGATGTTTTTTTTTCTGGTTAATTGCTGGCTGAATTGCATTGTGGTCAATGAAGTGTGTTGGCCTGAGATTAGTTTAAGTGAAGCAACATGGTCAATGAGGATTCGTATAATTGACTGCAACTTGAGTTTAGGATTGAGACTTAGTTGTTGCTGGTTCTCTTTTTACTCAATGTCAGACTAAGCACAGGGAATTAACTTCTGCTGTTCTGCATTTGATATTTGCAGCGTCATGAAGAGCGAGTAATCATCATTAGCTCCAAAGACAATGACAATACGTTTTGTGATGCGGAGAATGCCCTTCATCAAATTGTGTCACTTATTTTGAAGGTAACATGTTTTATAAGTGATAACTTAGTAAGTCATTTACTTTATACACCCGGCCCCTCAGTGTGTTACACTTCTTCAAACCCTGCCCAAGCAGCTTTCTTTCTTCAGGTAGTGACTACCTCCGGTTTGTCTATGACTTGCCTCTCTAAGACTGTATCTTGCCCCTAGTTACTTAATCGTATTCGACTTCTCTTGCAGATCTAAGGGATTTCTTATACAATATGTTCTTAGTCGTCTTTCCTACATTTCATGATATGACCTTTTGGTCTGTCAATTACACAAATAAAATTGTTTTATATCATCTAATCCGTGTTATAGCTGTTGTGTCTTTGCAATGAATCTATGAGCTTTTTCCCTGCGTCTGGTGCAAAAAAAAACTAAGGTCTTTTTGTCTGTTTTTGAAGGCTTAAGGGTAGATTTTGTTGTTCTCATTCCCCAATTATTTCCAGTTCTGCCGTAAGTGCTGCAATAATATCTGGGTGTACAAGTTAAGAAAAAATAGGAGTCCCTTCAGCAGCACTTACTGTGGCAATTATTTCTGGACTATCATATTTGGCAATTATATATATGGCGTGTGAACTTGTGCGACCAACTTTGAGAGGTTATGATTAAGTCCTATGTGATTCTCTCTTGGATTTTGCTCGTATATACTCCTGAGGAGATTGAATTGGTTAGGCCATTGGACTTTTTTGTCTTTTTGATTTGCCTTGAGAGCGGCTTATGTATATTAAGTTTTCTAGGTTTTTCCTTTCCCTTTTGAATAAGTTGAACCATCTTCTTCTTGAACAACGTGGTCAGAGCTGCTATGCGTGATTGTGCTTGTTGTTTTAAGGTTAACCCAAGAGAGCTCTCCCAAGGAGAACTGATCCTTGCCCTATTTGCACCATGATAGGATGATGATGCCAACCATGATGCACAGAAAGTTGGTGCTGGACATGTGGCAGCAAACACAATAAGGTTCTTGATTGCTGGTTCTCAAGCAGGTGGTTTGATAGGAGTGTCTGGTCAAAATATTGAAACTTTGAGGAATTCTTCTGGAGCTGCTATTACAGTTCTTGCTCAACATCAGTTGCCTTTGTGTGCATCTGCTCATGAGTCCGATCGTGTAGTACAGGTGAGAAGTTGGTACAATTGGCCAGCATTGAGGCACATGAAGATCTTTGTTTGTTAAAATGCTGGCCTGTCTTATGTTTCGCACATTCGGTATACCCGATGGTTTTTTCAATAAACTACTCTCTGATAGATTTCATAGTAAACTGCATGTTTTGAGGTGGATATTGTAGTGTATATAGCAGTCAAACGTTAAACAATATGTATGAAATATTGGGTGTCTGCCGTAGAAAACCTTATAATATCCCAGCAGCCACACTTAACACTTCCCTTATCAGAAAAAAAAAAAATCTGATATGGCGCTTGTACAGCAGTATTTTCCCACTTTAAGATAAGACCCTTGGGCCTAACTCAACACCAAAAGCTAGTTCATGAGGGGAGGATTGCCCAAATCCATATAAGGAGACCACTCCTCAACCAATGTGGGACTCTAACAAAAACCCCAAGCCCAGCCCAGACCGCCAACTAGAGCATGGACAATATAACACGGGGGCCCAAACAGGGATGAACCTGGCCCTGATAGGCTGATACCATGTAAGATATGACCCTTGGGCTAATTCAACCCCATAAGCTAGCTCATGAGGGGAGGATTCCTCAAATCCATATAAATAGACCACTAGTCCGTTCCGTAACCAATGCGGACTCTAACCCACTCTAACACCCATCATTAATAAAGTTATTTTACCTTCAAAGCAACAGTCAAAATTTTAAAAAAAGAGCTGCTGTTTAATCAACTTTGATTAAGTGTCTTTGTGTAGCATTATATGCACATGTAGCTATTCAAGTTATCACATGCTTTCAAGGTTTCTTTGTGCTTCCGTCTTGTTGTGACCAGACCTAGTCTATAGCTTTAATCACTGTTCATTTGTCTGTTGTTAGCTTGAAGTTGTTAGGCAGTTCTGGGGTATCTCTCGTTCTGTATAACCTATATACACTAGCTTTAGTCACTGTTCATTTGTCTGTTGTTAGCTTGAATTTGTTTAGGCAGTTGTGGGATTTCATCTGCCCTGTATAGGGAGATTTGTGTTTTATGTAGGACTTATCTCTTTTTAACTTATCTCTGCCTTTAAGAGCTTTAGCTTTTTAAGTTTACTTCCCTTTTGCTTCCTAATTCAGGTAGCAGGAGACATTCCTGCGGTCTTGAGGGCTGTGGTAGAAATTGGCTGTCAATTGAGGTTTAGTATTTTTTTGATCAAGGAGGATTATCGAATTTTCATTGGCATACTTAGGCTTGTCGATTATTTTTAAAACTATTTAATCCAAATATGTATATTTTGACAGGGATAATCCCCCTAAACAAGTAATTTCGATCAGCCCGACATACAATCATGGTTATTCTCGCCCTCAACCATATGTGGATCCATCTTCAGGTTAATCAATCTTATCTTATTGCATTTTTGAGCTTCTGGGCTGATACACTTGGTGCTATATGGAATATTTATAGCATATTCATAATAATAATAACATCATCCTTGGGACTACTCTTGCAGCTGAATATGTAAATCTGACAATGTTAGTTCCCGAATCATTAGCTGGTGGATTGATTGGAAGGTGCGGCTCCAATATTTCAAGGATCCGTGCAGAGTCCGGAGCGACAATTAAGGTGCATAAATAGCGTTGTGTATCTTTTAGATTCGTCTGTGATGGTTTTATGGTCCATCGTAATATTTCAGGTAAATAGAGAGTTATGAACTTCTTGCTTTTATGTTTTAATGTTTGTGGTCTTGCTTTGTAGGTACATGGTGGGAAGGGTGAACAGAAACAAAGACAAATCCATCTGGGTGGTAGTGCACAACAGGTGAAACTTAATTTCTCTTTTTCTTTTGTTTTTGATTTGTTTATGTTGACTTCTTGTAATTTTAGCTTATTAATAGTTATTTTTTGTGATATGCAGTTGTATGTGATTCCTAGTTTCATTTGATAATATCACTTCTAAAATCTTCAACTAGACTCGTGTAATTTTAACTAGTTTACCCTTTGGAAAAGGTGAATCCATGAGAGATATCAAGGATTTTTAATCATGTTGCGTCCTTGAATTAGTTTTTCTGTTCAACAGGTCGCTCTTGCAAAGCAAAGAGTTGATGAATATGTCTATTCCCAGTTGATGTTACAAGCTGGTGGTGAGCAGCTACAGGATACAATGCAGCTACAGCAGTCAATGCAGCTACAGCAGTCAATGCACCTGCAGCAGTCAATGCAGCTACAACAGTCAATGCACCTGCAGCAACAAATGTAAATATATGTACCGTGTTAACTTGTAATTGGTTTTGTCTGAATGAATAATTTGGACTCCTTTGTGGCGTCTAACTTTAATGTTGCTTGATGCAGACCAGAAACATCTGCCACTCTGTTGCCAGGATATAATCATGGTCATGGACATTATATGAACAGGTAGTTGCATGTGAATTGTCCTTATAAAAGCTGATTGTTATCCCATTATCTCTGCACTTATAGCTGTCCTTCAGAAAACTAATTGCATTATTTCCTTGCTCTTTCTGGGTTTGCTTTCCGGTCAATAACGTGGATGCTTTGCTAGGATGTCTATCCATGGTTGTATGCTATTTACTTTGGCAGTGGTGGAATGACGAATCTAATCTTATATTTGCAGTAACCAAGAAGCTCAAATGATGACATCATACCCACAAGTGTACCCATCGACCACTCCTCAAGCTCCCGCTTACTATGGTCAGTCTTATCCAGCTCCACAAATGTAGAGGGCAAAAGGGGTCTATTTGGTACAGTTTTTCAGTCAGATGATTGATATACAAAGTGTTGAGAATTTCTTGTTGTGTCATTGTTTTGATTTCTGATATAATGTCGCATTGGAGATGGTCGGTTTTCGGCCAGTATGTCTCTTGTTGATCAGTTGCAACATAGTTTGCATGAGATCACTTAATTCACGGGATATTGATGCAAAAGTTAATGCTTAAAGTTTTATGATCAACGAATCTAGTATGCACCTCTGGGAGCGGCAGATCTACTGAAAGGAGCTTATAATAGCAGTTCCAGTGAAGGTATAGCACAACCCTCTGAATCTTCTGCCCCTTTGTTCTCCTCTGCTTCCACCCTGCCCGACCCTGCCCCTTGAAAAAGCTCCCAAACCCCGCCCTGGTTTACCTTTGCTGCTTGATTTTCATTTACCTCTGTTGTTTCCATCAGAACAGAAACAGGGATGTGGGTATGCATTGCACGTCAGACGCAGTCACCTCCCATTGAACTGATATCTGAAGAACTTTAAAAACATTTCTTGCGAATGATTTAGAAATGAGATGATCTGGAATGGTGGATCAGGGAGTGCTGATGGAGAAGCAGAGCTCGGGTGAACTGGCTGTAGCAGCAAAAGATTGGACCCTAGCTCATCGGTTCAATTTATTTCTTTTTGGCGCCCAAACCATTTCAAATCCCATCACCACACTTGCTCCCTACCCCATGCCCTAGAGTTTTCCCTACCCGCCCATCCTGTGCAGCTCCATCATGATTATAATTCCCCACCAGCCCTGCCCCGCATTGCCCCCGTGTGCGTCTCCCGTAGGATTCACTGCCGTATCACGTGTGTCGCCCTTAGGATTCACTGCCGTATCACGTGTGTGTCTCCCTTAGGATTCACTGCCATATCTTTGACTTATTTATCTTTTGATTTTTTATTAGGTAGAAGCTGCTTGACACATTGTGGCTCGATCTCTTACAAAGCATGAGTGTGGCCGGATGTGTTTGTAGTAAGCATGATATACAAGTCTTATTAATCCTGGTCGAACTGAATCCCATAATGGCAAGGTGATGATTTTCTGGTGATGTTGCCCAAAATTATGGAATAATTGTAAAGACGCCTTTTTTAGATTTCTCATGCAAATGAGGAAGTTGGCAAAAATGACAACAGAAATAAATTGATTTGATTGGAAATGCTTTTTCAAAATCTTTTTATGAATCAAAAGCGTAAAGTACCACTCCTTTGAATGACGGAAGGGAAGGATTAGAAAATAGTCTCAACATAACATTTGGCATAAACTAGTACCATATTTAGATGGACTGATTAGAAAAATAAGTTCCATATTAGTACAAAGTTAGGTTGTAAATCTGCATAATTTTATGCTGTTCAGTTAGTGACGTTATAGAATTCAAGTTAGTAAAGTATGTAACGAAAATATTAACACTGTATTGCCAATTCATTTTGTTCAATTTTTCTTGAAACATTATTGATCTCTCAAGTAAAACGTTATTAATTTTTAAAAAACTTATTCCAGTTAAGACAAATAACATTAGAAAATAACTAAAACATCTCATCTATGTATTGAAAACAACCACTCTACCTCACACAAGTGTACCTAGTTGACTGTGTACGACTTAACAATATTACTGTAGTAGAAGATTTGCAGTTCTATAGCAAATAATCAACAAGCGAGAACCACGGTATGCTTAAAATCGTGCATAAAGCCCATATTGTGAATGCAAGGCAGACGGCAGCTCCAAATAAGGCAATAATAGCGAAAATCACGATATGCGTAAAACCATGTTGTTGGTGATGATCATCACTGCTCCCATATTGTTCGTAACTAGGACTAGGAGCAATTTCAAGCAGCTGTTTTGGTTCTTCATTAAGATGGGAATTAGTTAATGATGCGGTAACAATTGTAATAATATTGGGTTTTGGAGGAGTAGCGCCAGCTCCACAACAAGGAGGTTTTGTTACCTGATAAGAGTAGTTTTCTGCTGGTACTAGTACTGTAAGAAGAGAAGACGGAAATAGTTGAGCCATTAATTGTTTTCACAACCTAAGCTAGGAATTAAGAAGATTGAAAAACACTTGATCCTATTTTCATCTTTCATGCATGTTGTATTTATAGGAAACAACAGAAGGCTTCCTAATTATATATTCCTTTCCCTAGAGTTTATTTTTACATTGTTTGTGTTGGATTAGGATTTTTCTTTTCTTTTAAGGATTATTCCTATTCCAATTCCTTAAAGACTACGGACTGCATTAATCACTCATTATGCACGATTTCATCTCATTTTAATTAGCTTAGAGCTGGTCTACTGAGACCTTGAATAAAACAAACTTACAAAGTCGAAGTAAAAGGAATTGATTCAGTTTTCAATCAAAAACAAGAAAGAATGAAGTTACTGCAGATGCAATTATCTACCTCTTTAGTCTATAACTAACTCGGCCCAAATAACAAACTGACGTTAAGATCTACTTATGATTATTAATGAGTACAAAGTAATAAATATTACAATTACATATCGTATACTCCGTATCTAATAGGAATAACTCTAGGAGACTTCAATTTTGGGAACCTACAAGTGGCCTCGGGGTAGAGCCGCCTGAGAACAAATTCTCAAACAATTTGGAGGCCATTGGTGGAAGATTTACAGGCTGATGAGGAGCCATGAAATTGACAATCTTTTCATGAATATTATACCTGCAAGAGCCAAAACCAAACTTAATAATCCAGGAAATCTAAATGCAGCCTTGCACGATATAATCGTTAATCAATTACCGGATTTTACGACTCTTTGAAGCACGGCGATCAACAATTTTTCGTTTCTTCGTTTGCAGTCTCTTCAGAGCATAGAATGCCGTCTCTGTAGTTTATAAATAATTGGTTAGTTTTAGATGTTCGTTTTCAACAACACCACATCCAGTTAGACTTAGATGTTCTTTTTCCAGGAAGTAAAAAAGCCTAGGTATGCATTCTCAGCCAAAAGCAAGAACTATAGTCATATGAATACATCTTTTGAACACATTATCTGAGAAAAGCTCATCTATAGCAGTAATCTTTAGAAACTTATTCATACTACATGCACCAACAACGATAGATTTGGTATTCGTGTAAAAGCAGGGATCTTTCTGAAAATGATTGATAAAGAATTCATGTCGATGAAAGCAGGCAACATAATAACCTAAAGAAACCATATCTCATTGAACGATACGGTTAGCTAATATATGACAGTCAAAACCATAGGAGAAAGGCGAAAACACATTGAACATGATGTTGCAGGTATACACATCAAAGGTAGAGGATAACCACATTTTCTTAATACCATAAATCACCATAGAAAGGTTCGCAAAGTGGTACTTTTGAAACATAACCAGCTTATTTTGAGGGCGGGAGGGGGAGGGGTTGGTTGAAGCATCTTACCGGATGATGCAGGATCTATTGCCTCAAAAAACTCCTTCAGCAAGTGCTGATAGAATTCAGAGTCATCCAGAAGTTCCGGATCACCATCCATGTTTGTACCCTGATCCAAGGATAATGAGTTGTGCTTTTTTCTCTGAGGCAACATAATTCATGGAAGAGCATTCTCAAACCAAAACTAATGCATTTTGTACATAAGGAGAATGACATTTCCACTGTTGTACTAATTGCATAAACCTGACAAAGCTACTGGCATGACTAGATTCTTCTAGGCAGCACACTCAACAAGGAGATTTACTGATCTACTCTTATATCAATTCGACTTGAACAGCAAAACTATTCGGGCCAAAAATTGACAAAGTGCATAAATAAAATACTAATACCTCTCCATTGCCAGAAGCATCTGGAACCTGCACAGAAGCATACACATAAATCAATACTAACGAAAACTAAAAAAAAAAAAAGTTATCATGAACATTAAGAGACATAGCCAGTCTCAAATCAACTCATGAAGTAGGACTTACAGTTCCAAATAGTGCAACTGCCGATCTACTTTGCTGCATGCCTTTTATCATTTTGCTAGGATCCCTCATATAACCAGCTACTTGTTGACTAATATCCTGTACAATATCAGATAATTAATTGTAGCCATTGACCGTTGCAGTATGTAGCATCTTTCAAAGTCCCAGAAATAAACCTGATTAAATGCTTGCAATTTGCCTTTGATGGCGGCAGCACCAGAGGTCACCTGGGTCTTTCTCTGCCATTTATCTATTGATTTGTCCCTAAAAGCAGCCATCCTATGACACAAAAGAATTACCAACATCAATCTCCAATAACAGACCAATATATTTAGCAAAGGGAAAAAGGGCAAAACAAACTGGCTGCATGAGAATGCGATGCCAGGGAAAGGGCAGAGTAATAGCTGTTTTGGAAACTAACTGAAACTAACTTTTGGAGTTACGCAATTACTCGTAGCTATGCAAAAAAAATTCCTAACTACTACAGATGTATATAAAATCTGACTCC
This sequence comes from Lycium barbarum, assembly GCF_019175385.1. Taxonomy (NCBI): domain Eukaryota; kingdom Viridiplantae; phylum Streptophyta; class Magnoliopsida; order Solanales; family Solanaceae; genus Lycium; species Lycium barbarum. The sequence continues at coordinate 117,298,670 of NC_083342.1, forward strand.
AGAACAACACTAATAATATGGTGCAGAACCTAATTCTTCGCAGGAGAAGCAGAGGATTTAACCTAACAGATTAGAAGAATGTAATATATTATGAGAAACAATCACTAGAAAAAAAGCAATCAAAAAGGTCATGTACAACTTTCCAGGGCATAAGAACCCAAGTTTACACGCCCTCCAGATTAGACAATTAAAATTAACAATACTAACATGGATTAACAATCTTGATGATGTTAGGATCAAGGTTTTTCCCCTCCTTTTTCATTTGATTTCCAGTTGCGTTTAGCTCAACAATCAAATGGTAAAAGCAAATTAATTATCTCAATTAGCTGTCATTAATCCAAAAGAAAACTTATACTTGCTCTATCCTGATTTGTATGACACTCGTCACAAAATATTTGACACCAATTACATTTCTATACGACTTTCAGAACTTTCAAGAATTCCAAGTTCCAAGTCTTAAAAGTGTGGTATGATGTTTTTCTCTGCCAGCTAACCATTTTTTTTTTTTGAGAAGAAAAAAACTCATCATTTAGAATTGATGAGGTGGGAACTTACAACCCGCAATGGGCGGATGATATCTTCAAAAAAAACTAGAAACCTTTACAATTGCCCTATGAAATCAACTAAAGCTTCTACTACCCCCAACATATCTTGCTTACACCAAAAATAAAGTAGGCTAAGACATTTCATCTTAGAGCCTGTTTGGATGGGCTTACTTTAAGCAGCTTATAAGCTAAAAAAAAAATAAGTTGGGGTAGCCTAACTTATTTTTTTTGGCTTATAAGTTGTTTTCAACTTATAAGCTGCTTTAGATAAGCTAAGTCAAACGGGCCCAATTATTTTTTTGAACTTATTTTAAGCACAAAATGACTTTAAGCTGGTCAGCCAAACAATCAAAAAAGCTGAAAACAGCTTATAAGCAACTTATAAGCCAATCCAAACGGGCTCTTAGTCTTCTGCATGCTACTGTTCTTCCCGACAAAACATCTTGCATTTCTTTCTTTCCATAATGTCCACCGATGCATGCTGAGACAATCTTCCACCAATCCTCATCGGCCGCTCTTCTGCCAGCTAGCTTCTCAACCATTGCTTTAATATGCTTTGCACAATGACTAATATTGTATTAATAAGTCAAAGCAATACCCTAAACTTTTCATAGACTGTCATATAAAATAGGACTGAGGGAATATAAGGTTAAACGAGAACTTACATACACATTGTTCTTGTGTCAGACAGACAGTCCCATATATGGAATATTATGATACATATTTGGGAACAGTGGAAAAAGCCAAGAATAAGATAACTTATGTTTCTGTTAGAAATTTAAGATAACTGTAACACAAAATTCTTATCTTGCTCTAGGGAACTACACATTGAGACATGTCATACAGATAGACAAAGGCATGCATGGAGTAGACACATCAGACCTGGGAAGAGATAAATAAGACAACAACAACAACAACCCAGTGGAATCCCACAACGTGGGGTCTGGGGAGGGTAGAGTGTACGCAGACCTTACTCCTACCAAGGTAGGACGGCTGTTTCCGAAAAACCCTCGGCTCAATAGAAAGCATAAAAAGAGGTCAGATAAGGCCAAGAAATTCAAAGCGATATGGAAATGAAAATAACGAAAACGATTAAGCCATGATGAAGCAATTTGCAAAGGGACAGTAGCTATCACAAATAAAATAAGATAATCAAAGCACAGAAAATAACAGATAGTAGCAGAAATCAAAGCACAAGAACTTATATCACGATAGTGCGACTACTAATATGAAAGGATAAACGGTACTATCTACTAGCCTTTTACCCTAATCTGAGTCCTCCATACCCTCCTATCTAAGGTCATGTCCTCGATAAGCTGTAACTGCGTTATGTCCTGTCTAATCACCTCTCCCCAATACTTCTTCAGCCTACCCCTACCTCTTTTGAAACCATCCATGGCCAACCTCTCACACCTCTGCACTGGGGCATCTGTGTCTCTCCTCTTCACATGTCCAAACCATCTCAGTCTCGCTTCCTGCATTCTTCCACCGAGGCCCCTCCCACCTTGTCCCGGATAGCCTCATTCCTAATCTTGTCACTCCTAGTGTGCCCACACATCCATCTCAACATTCTCATCTCGGCAATAAATCGACAAAAAAATTGGTTTTCCATTATTCATAGGCAGTGGAAACTTGAAAGCGTGCAAGGAAGACAAGTTAGAACAGAGTGAACATTGCATCCACCAAAATTCTTTTACCTCGCCCCGCTTGGGCCTTAGCTTCTTCCAGCACCACTCTTGATCATTTTGATTTTTGATTAGTGTAAAACACAGAGAGAAATGCACCTTGCATGCGAAAATTTCGCTTGCATGAACTATTGTATCAAAATTTGGGTTCATGCGTTTAAAATTGTACCCACGTTTCAAATTCAACAGAAGACAAAAAGTGACTAGGGTTCAGGTATTGTCAATTCACATTCTGCCACTGATGTGGTCCAGCTTAGGCTGTACCAATGTTGGTGTTCTATGTATGCAAATGAAATTAGCAAGGAAATGCTTACAAATTAATTTGGCCACCTTTTGCTATTTTCTTTAAGAGTTCGTAACCCACCCCCACCCCTTAAATCACTTCAGTTAGTTGGTATTATTTGAAGCCCAGACCAGAATAACTTATGTTCTGCTGAAAAAATGATCAGACTTTTTAGCTTTCTGGAATAATACATGTCAATCCCCTAAATGCTAGGCGCCATAGTTGGCGAACCTGTAAATATATATTTATTTATTTTTGATAACGGGAGCACTGATAAACATCTACCCGCTATGTTGGCTGAATTTTCTCCTAAATCACACTCTTCTTTCTGGTGTTAACAGTTATAAGGTTGGAATTTTCTCCTGATTTGTCATATAAAACATGTATATCTTGTAGGCTTGTAGCAAACAAATTGAGATCGTGATCCAGAGTAATAAAAAAAATTCAACAGCTATAAAAGAAGGAAATGCAGCAGTAAGCCTCAGCTAAACTTTCTTACCTTGAATGCATTTGAGAAATCTTCTGCCAATCTTCATCAACTTCACCATTTGACTTAACAGAATCTTCCAAAAGCTTCGACCTTTTAGCAGAATTAACTTCAGGAAAGAAAATTAAAGAAACATCAAACAGTGAATACGTTAATCCCAAAAGATGTGTTGTCTTTGAGCTAGGGGGAAAATTGATGGTCAGTAGGCTCTTAAACGTGAAAAATGTGCAAACGTCAGGGACTTGGTTTTTCAATTTGGCAACATTACTAAACATGGTGGCTTGTCAAAGAATTTCCAGGAATTCTTATTCAGTTAATCGCAGAGGACAGGGGCTTATACTACTTTTGTTCTTGAAAATATAGCAAACTTCTGACCCCTTAAAACATAATCTATTTTGTGCTTTTAAGCAAGTCCCTAAGTCCTTTCAAGTAGTCAATTAGTCAATACCTTGAGTTTGAGGATCAGATTTTGATAAATATCATCTTGCTGCATCCTACTTTTTAAGTTTTAGCAATATTTTACTACTACCTTTTTTGAGACTAACAATATTTTACTACTCCTATTGGATTATTTCAATAAGTAAATTCAGATTTTCAAAAACTCAGAATAAAGAACATTAACCACCCCAAATTTGTGTATAGATGCAGCTCTTCGAGTGTCTGCAAAATCAAAGCTACATGTCATACCGTCCGCTGATTGAGTAATTGATGGATTCTTCTGCAGTAGTACCTGCCAAATGGCAAAATGTTTTTTGAATAAGAGGTTAAATAAGCTAAGAGGAACTGTATTTACCTCAACACAAGACAACATTCCCTTCATCCTACTTCACGAGGCATACATTAACTATACACAGCGATCAAGAAATCAGTTGACTTTATTTGACCTATAAGTATTAAAATTATATTACAAGAAAACAATTTTAAAATTTGTAGATATTTGGCAGGAGAATATTGCTAACGGGTCATAGTTTAACTATTTATCGAGGTGCTTATAATATGCCTAATCATTGAAGTGTTTCGGATATATTGGCACATCAAAGTGGCAGCTCCATCACATAATGGGACCATGGATGGAGCAGCAACAATTAGGTTTCCAGCAAAAACAAAAGGATACTAATATTTTGTTCCCAAAGGAAAATTGACCATGAAGAAACTGTTCTCACTTTACCTCTTGCAATTCCAGTATAGAATTCAAGGTTTTTGTGGAAGATGCAAGTAGATCTGTATATGCATCTTTAACTGTGTCCTCCGAATCACAAAAGGAAGACCTAATTGGTTCCTGCAGGCAGTCAACATGCATTCAAGTTCAACTTGTCAATATCATGACTCTAATGCTAGTGATGAAACAAAATGGTAAACCCAGTTAACCTGCGGAAGTCTATTGGAGTTCGAGAAAGCCTTTTGCAGCAAGAATCTTAGCTCAAGTGTCTTGTCCCAGAGAGCCTTTGTGAAATTAAAAGAGGGAAAAAGGGAATAAATTAACAAAATCATTTTGATAATTAAGTAAAGACGAGCTTGGACAATGCACGTAGTAGATATTAAGTCATTAATCATATATTATACTAGGTTGAATTACTAGTCAATCACTAATCATATTACTTGAACAGAATAATCATGTAAATGATATTAGCACTAAAGCTAAATACTCAGCCATAGGCAAGCCAAGAAGCAAAAGAAGTGTAGTTTATATGCAACTCAATTACATAGTATCTATTAAAGATACAACATAGATATCATGCAAAACATAGAGGGAAACAAATCACTTCCAATCACAGGGTAGGCATTTATGTTCCCTGTAACCAGGACTTCTTTTAATTGAAGCAATAGGAAGTGTGTATACCAAAAAAAAAAAAAAAAAACACGATCATAAGAAGGCAAAACTAAAGAGTATTGTCTGTACCATCTGGTACACTATACCTTCTGGTTTTTAACTGCTTGGCCTTTGAGAATATCCTCATCCTTATGTCGCGTCAGATTCTTCAAAAGATCTCTGTGCACATAATGACCACCAAAATCAAATACCACATCTTAGATAGCAAGTACTTCCTACTTGTTTTATTGCTGACATTATTTATCTTTTAGTCTTACTATATGATCATCAAGACTTGAACCAAACTGAATAAGGGAAACTGGGCTGAAGCTTGATAGAAATATGATGCAAGTTACTTAATAGTAGAAAGACACATTAAACTGTGGAGAAGCTTTGATATAATTATGATGAAAGTTCTTTTGGCGCTAGCTAGATGAATCTTGATGTATTAAATACATTATTATACAAGTTATCTTAGAAATCGTGACACAAATCATTCTTTAGCTCAGAAACCTTTGTGTCTCAAATGAGATTAAAGAGAAAATATGTACTTATTAGGTGATAAGTTCAAAATAAAAACAAAACAAAAAAAAAAAAAAAGTTCAAAATAAAAACATTAATTCTAAAAAATGCAAACATGAAATGAAATGCTTCTTTTACTAACATATCATCTAACTAAGCTATGTTGTAGAGAGAGTAACTTACTGTTCCTTGTGCCTAAGTTCCATAATTTCTTTCTCAAGTTCTTCCATTTCAGCAATTTTATGGGCCTCCATCAGTTTCTCTCGCTCTTCTTCTCCTTCTTCTTCTTCTTCTCCTTGATCTCCTTCCTCATCTTCGTCTTCTTCTTCTTGATCTCCTTCCTCATCTTCCTCTTCCTCTTGTTCTCCACTTTCATCTTCATTGTCGAAATGGTCAACATCATCGTCATCATCATTGTCACTAGAGTCATTGTTGTCGTTGCTGTCGTCATCAAAGTTCTCAGCCTAATCATATAAAAAAAACATATTTCATATGTAAACTGTATAAGCAAAAAGCTAAAGTAGACAAGTACATAAAAGTGATTAGAAGTGAGAAAACTAACATCATCTGACATCTCATTCAATATTTCATCATTCTCAAATTCAGAGTTGCTTTCACTCTCCACTACTTCCCTCGATCTTTTCGTAGACTTGCCCATTTTCCTGCCTCCTAAATCTGAAGAAACAAAAAAGAATGCATCAGTTAGCAATAGGGTTATTAAAGGTGCAACAGGACAGAAAGACAAAGCCCATTTCTTTTGAAAAGCAATATCTAAAAGGTGGAGCTGGAAATAGCCTTGACGAGAGACGCACTCTATGGCTATATGCGCTTAACTTTCATAGGGATAGCACTTCCATAAGTGGGATGCTCGCCTTATGCAGAGCATCTCATAAGATAGCTGAATGCACACTTTATACCTTGCACTGTCCACCCTTTATGCCCCAAACCTTTTATTCCTTGGGGTGTTCGCCTTATGCGGTATGTCATAATATTTTGCTTTCCTCGTATTAATATGCATCTCCATATACAGTCCACTCTCTACTACTTTAGACACATTATCAAACACATCGTCTACGATACAATGGCTGAACTCCACAAGAACAAAATAACTTGGACATTAAGGATATCTGAAGTTAAATTAGTAGTTCTAAAATTCTGAGCCATGATCACAGGAAAACAAATACTCAGAATCAGCATTAACTAAACTAGAAAAGAAAAGAAAAAAACAAGTATACATGTGTTGCAGTAAAAGCTTTTTTTAAGCATTAAAGCAACAAGTTACTAATTTAGAATTCAAATTCAATGGAGAAGTCACATTAGGGTTTTATTTCGCACATACAAACAAATGAAGGGAACTTACTGTAACCACCGGTTCACAATCCCATTGGCTTGAGGTATTTATTTAAATAGAGACTGAAAGAAGCAGAGAGACTTACAAAGCTACAATTGTCCGCCGGAATATGACGGAGGAACAAGCGGCGGCGGTAACGGGGTTTTGTTCTGATTCGAACGAAGAGTTTTAGAAGAAGTATGTTTCGCCAAGGGTCGTATTTGCCCCTTTACTTTCAAAAATTATTTATGAGCCTGTTTGGATGGCCTTATTTTAACCGGCTTATAAGCTAAAAAAAAATGGACTTCTTTTGGGGTGGTCTTTAAATTTTGCCCCTCATATTTGAAATCTTTAAATTTTACCCTTCGGCTAAACCCCATGGGTTCGAGGTTTGAATCCCCACACAGTCAAAATTTAAAAAAAATTCGTAAGGTAGAGTTTAAATTTTGTTATGCCCCCACCGGCATACACTTGTGAAGGAATTACCAAAGTTATGCCGGACCCGGCATACTTATGCCTTATGGGTAGACTTGGCATAAGTATGTCGGGTCCGTCATAACTTTGGTAATTCCTTCACAAGTTTATGTCGGTGGGGGCATACTTTTAATGGACAAACTTTTATAGTATGCCACATAAGGCGAAATTTTTCCTTAAGGCATAACTAAAAGTTTGTCTTACAAGGCAAAGTCTATACCTTAAGAAAAAGTTCTGCCTTATGGGGCATACTTTTGGTTATGCCTTAATTAAAAGTCTGCCCCATAAGACATAGTTCCTTAAGGAAAAGTTTTGCCCCATAAGGCATAACTAAACTATGCCTTGAGGAAAAGTTATGCCCCCTCCGGCATAACTTTAGTTTTTCCTTAAGGACTTTAAGCCGGATCCGGCATACACTCCCCCCAGCCCTGCCTTGCGAAATTATTATTTTTATTTTATGCCTGAGCGGGGGTTCGAACCCAAAACCTCAGGTATCCAAGCGAAGGGCAAAATTTAAAGACCACCCCAAAAGAAGGGCAATCCGTGCAAAAAAATGGAAAAAAAAATAAGTTGGGGTAGCCAACTTTTTTTTTTTTTGGCTTATAAGTTGTTTTTAACTTATAAATTGTTTTAAATAAGCTAAGTCAAACATGTCCAATTATTTTTTTGAGCTTATTTTAAGCACAAAATGACTTTAAACTGGTCAGCCAAACACTCAAAAAAGCTGAAAACATAAGTCAATCCAAACGGGCTCTATATCTGTATACTCCTGCTCGTTTGATTGATGGTTGGGAATTAAGTTATTCATGTATTCTATCTTACATATGTAATATCGTGTTTGGCAGAATTATTTTGCTATGTATAAAGTTTAACACATTTAATACGGTGTTTGGTTTGCAATTTAGAAAGTTGTATAACTAATATTGTATGTATAAGTTATGAGGAAATCTATGTCCCTGCATAAAATTATAGTCCATGTATTCTCTCATTACCAATCCGTGCATAACTCTAACCAGTAGTCAAACGACCCCTTATATTTTTAACCAAAAATACCCCCTCTTCCGTTAAGAAATTCGGGTCCATAAATAAAATAGACACTTGGAGGGCCAATATGTATTTTAAAAAATTCAATTCATTTGCCGATACTCATTACCCGTCCCATCTTAAAGTGATGTCTTTTTTCCCAAACCTAATTTTCTTCAGGAATTTTTAGGTATTTAATGATTTTGCCATTGGAGAACATGTTTGGACATCATAAAAAGTTTTCAAATCATGCAACTACAAAAAGTGTTTTGATAAAGCATGATGACCTGATCAGAATTGTTGATTTTAATATTTATACTAGATGGCCTATGCCTGTGTTGCGCACAGGCCCAACACTTTGGATTATAGTGTATCTATGTGTATGTAGTTGTGTTTGCATAGTGATAATATATATATATATATATATATATACTATGTTCAAAACACGATTAATATAACATTTTAGTTTGTGCTCCATGTCTAAAACTTTATTATATTTGTGTTTGTTATGAATATAAAGTCAACAAAAATTTATTAATACTTTTTAAAAGAGAAGACTTGTTTAAAAGGAAACTATTTTCCTCTCTTTGAGATAAAATAATAGTAATATTTAAGCATCGGTTTATACTTTCAATTTTAATTCGATTAATTTAAAAGTGTAAAATATTTATTATTTTTTATCAAATTTTGATTTGGATAATTCTAATTCTAGTTATTAAATTAATTTTACATGTTTAAAATGAAACAAAGTAAAAATTGATTTTCTATTTAAACGAAGAAATACTATTTTTAATTTTTTGGTAAATATTCTCGGTTTAGCTCATTTTACTTGTCATGTTGTCTTTTGCATGATTTTTTAAGGAAACGTGAATTAGAATTATAATTTGACTAATTTACCTTATTCATTATTTGATCTCCATTTGATATTAATTTATTTTCACATTTATTAGAGTAAGAATAAAAATGAAAAAGTAATTAAATTCTATCTTATTTTAAAATATAAGTATTTTAAGTATATTTATTTTATCAAACATAACAAATAAATGACATGGCGGAATAGCAAATACAACAGTTCAATATCTATATTACATCTCAGGCTAATATAAAAAAAAAAAATTGTATGGTTGGGCTACTTAACCTTTTGAAGAAAATCAATAATATGAGATCCATATTTTTTGTTGTACAATAATTTCATTTGCTCGCACTAATGGTTTGATACACATGTGGCAAGTCACACCCACTTTTTTATTCAAGGGCAAAAAATAATAAGTATTTTACACATTTAAATTAATCGAATTAAAATTGAAAGTATCAACTGATGCTTAAATATTGCTATTGTTTTATCTCAAAGAGAGGAAAATAGTTTTCTTTTAAACAAATCTTCTCTTTTAAAAAGTATTAATAAAATTTTGCCGACTTTGTATTCGTAGCAAACACGAATATAATAAAGTTTTAGATACAGAGCACAAACTACAATGTTATATTAATCGTGTTTTGAACATAGTATATATATATATATATATATATATATCCAAATACAACTACATACACATAGATACACTATAATCCAAAGTGTTGGGCCCGTGCACAACACGGGTATAGGCCATCTAGTAAATTTATACTATATATAAGCATGGGTTGTGGGATGGATGGTCGTACGTCCCCAACTCATGTTAAAAAAGAAAAAAAAAAGTAGACCCCATGTTAAAAAAATCAATAAATATATATAAAAAAATCCTCCAAACTCATGTAAAAAAAAAGGTGGATCTCATATTAAAAAAATTAAGCAATATCAAAAAAAAAATGGACCCCATATTAAAAAAAAAAAAACGTGCACCCCATATTAAAAAATCAAACAATATTCATGTAATTCCCAAAGTATTCCCATTAAGTCAATAGTGGTAGATTCATTGCCACATTCGTATCAATCCATTAGCGGGAGCAAATAAAATTGTTGTACAGCAAAAAACGTGAACCCCATATTATTGCTTTTCTTCAAAAGGTTAAGTAGTCAAACTATACAATTTTCTTTCTTTTCTTATATTAGCCTGAGATCGTCGTCCGTCCCCAACTCATGTTTAAAAAAAAAAAAAAAAAAGAGTGGACCCCATTTAAAAAAATTAAAAAAAATCCTCCAAACTCATGTAAAAAAAAAGGTGGATCTCATGTTTAAAAAAAAAAAGTGGACCCCATATTAAAAAAAACGTGCACCCCATATTAAAAAATCAAACAATATTCATGTAATTCCTAAAGTATTCTCATTAAGTCAATAATGGTGGATTCATTGCCACATGCGCATCAACCCATTAGCGGGAGCAAATGAAATTATTGTACAGCAAAAAACGTGGACCCTATATTATTGTTTTTCTTCAAAAGGTTAAGTAGTCAAACCATACAATTTCCTTTCTTTTCTTATATTAGCCTGAGATCTAATCTAGATATTTAACTGTTGTATTTGCTATTCCACCATGTCATTTATTTGTTATGTTTACTAAAATAAATATACTTAAAATATTTATATTTTAATTTTTATTCTTACTCTAATAAAATGTGAAAAGAGATTAATGTCGTAAAAGAAAAAATAATATTAAATGGAGATCAAATAATAAATAAGGTAAATTAGTCAAATTATAATTCTAATTGACGTTTCCTTTAAAAAAAAATGCAAAAGACAACATGACAAGTAAAATGAGCTAAACCAAGAATATTCACCAAAAAAAAAAAAAATAGTAGTTCTTCATTTAACTAGAAAATCAAATTTCTACTTTGTTTCGTTTTAAACATGTAAAATTAATTTAATAATTTGAATTATAATTATCCAAGTCAAAATTTGATAAAAAATAATAAGTATTGTTTAGGTCCAATCTACATACATATACAATAGAATATTTTACACCTTTCAATTAATCGAATTAAAATTTAAAGTATCAACCGATGCTTAAATATTGCTATTATTTTGCCTGAAAGAGAGGAAAATAATTTCGTTTTAAACAAGTCTTCTCTTTTAAAAAGTATTAATAAATTTTTGCAAACTTTGTATTTGTTACAAACACTAATATAATATGTTTTTGGATACGGAGCACAAATTACAATGTTATATTAATCGTGTTTTTAGTTAGCGGAAGAATGCAACAATAATTTCTCTGGTAACTTTTAACTCGTTATTTACCCACATTCTTCCTCATTATATCTTGTAACTTTCATGTCTTTGTTCTCTCATTATCTACCCACATTACTACTCATATTTCTTCTAACTCATTTCAAAGATGAATTTTTCACCTATAAATAGTGTGTTGGACACTCCTCATCTTATGATCTAGATTCTGAAGCTGAGTTAAACTCAAGATTTATTTCTTCAATGTGGTATCAGAGCTAGACCCATCTCAATTATTTGTTCACCGACGGTAGACTCCAATATTATATTGTACACGCTCTGGTTAACGAGGTATGAGCGTGAGGGAGAGTGTTAAGAAGTTCCACATCGGATATGGGACGGGTAATTAGTCTCCTTATATGGACTTGGACAATTCTCAACTTATGAGCTAGCTTTGTTAGGCCCAAGGTTCATTTCTTCAATAAAAATATAGAGTGCATAAAAAGAGAGTTTTATTTAGCTGAATGAAGGTGTATTTTGGTGGATCTTTGGACTTAACACCTTGCCCAGAGTTTGTTGAGTTATACGACGTTGTCGGGCTATTGTATCATGGAGGAGACAAGTCAAGAAGATTATTGCTAGACCGATAAACATTTGTTAGCTGCAGTAGACTTGAATCTCCTTAAAGAGAGTGAGATACCCGCGCCTCAGCATGAAGATACTTTATTTTCTTCATGTTATTTTTCAAGTATTTTCAATTGTATTTTCATCAAACAGTTCCGATCTATACACTCGTATGCTTATTAGGGTTGCCGCTTTCTTATAATTGATGACATCAAAGACTTTATCATACGTGTTTAACTTTTATCAAGTGAAATAAAAGTTTTTTCACAATTAAGTTATTTGATAATCTTTAATAGTCCATTACATAAGTGAAATGGAAAACTCACAAAGTTAGTAGATAAATAACGAACCGATCAGATTATATTACTAATATAGGTTTTAATCATTTGAATATACTAGTATTAAGAACTCGCAAGTTATATATATATAAATTAACAAAAAAAGAGCTTTTAAAAGTTAAATATATTTCTGATCTTTTTCCCGTCGGCAATATTTAGTTTTTGTATTTCGTGAGAATCCAAACGCAAAGAGACAGCTGAATATCGAACTATTAGTACAGTCATATTCAACTTCGGAAATGGTAAAGTTGGAGGAATAAAAGCTTAACACTCCATGTGTCCAAAAATATAAGACATTCTTCACTTTTTAAAATATAAATTTGATTGAAGTTTGACTAATATTTCAAAATTTATTCTTTTGTCATTTGGAAATGAGGACAGTTGCATCTAATGGCACATATCTTGTATTACTGAATAATCCAAAAATTCTAGTTTAAAACTAATTCAATTTAACTTGAAAATTTGGTATTGACTCTGCAAATCATTTATTTGCGCGGATTGGCCTTCTTTTGGGGTGGTCTTTAAATTTTGTCCCTTATATTTGTGGTCTTTAAATTTTGTCCCTCATATTTGTGGTCTTTAAATTTTATCCCTCATATTTGTGGTCGTTAAATTTTATCCCTCATATTTATGGTCTTTAAGTTTTGTCCTTCGCTTGAAAAAGTGGCGAGTACCTGAAGTTTTGGGTTCAAACCTCCGCTCAGGCATAAAATAAAAAAATAATTTCGCAAGGCAAGGCAGGGGGGCGTGTATGCAGGATCCGGCATACACTCCTTAAGAAGAAACTAAAGTTATGCCGGATCCGGCATAACTAAAAGTCTGCCTCATAAGGCAGAACTTTTCCTTAAGGCATAATTTTAGTTATGCCTTATGAGGCAGACTTTTAGTTAAGGCATAACCAAAAGTATGTCCCATAAGGCTTGACTTTTCCTTAAGGCATAGACTTTGCCTTATAAGGCAAACTTTTAGTTATGCCTTAAGGAAAAGTTCTGCCTTATGGGGCATATTTTTTAGTTATGCCTTATGGGGTACACTTTTAGTTAAAGCATAAGTAAAAATATACCTATAAGACGGGACTTTTTCTTAAGGCATAACTAAAAGTTTGCCTTGAAAAATAAAAAAAATAATAACAATATGTCTCGAGGAAAAGTCTGCCCCTTCCGGCAGAGCATGGCAGAGCGAAATTCAAACTCTGCCTTGCGGTTTTTTTTTAAAATTTTAACTGAGCAGGGATTCGAATCCCGAACCCATGGGTTTTAGGCTAAGGGACTTAAAGACGAGTAATTTGAGGGGCAAAATTTAAAGACAACCCCAAAAGAAGAATTGCCCTCCGCAAATTAGTGGGTGCACAATTTTGATTCTCTCATCTCAAGCCTTAGACCCACTTGTTTCATCACACTGATTTTCTAAAATTGACCCAAGATAACTTCTGAGTTGAAACGAGGATGAGAGCCCAATGGTCTAAAGTTTTAGTGGTTGGGAAGTGTATTGAGCGGCCCAGCTTTGGACCATGAACCGTAAACGTTTCATTTTTTTGCGCGGATTGGCCTTCTTTAGGGTGGTATTTAATTTTTGGCCCTAAAATTGCTGGTCTTTAATTTTTATCCTTCGCTTAAAAAGGTGACCGAAAATATCCCGAGGTTCTGAGTTCGAACCCCGCTCAGTCAAAAATAAATAATTGCAAGGCCTTTGCCTTATGCGGCAGACTTTGGTTAAGACATAACTAAAAGTGTGCCTTATAAGCCAAAGTCTATTATCTTCGGCAGACTTTTAGTTATGCTTTAACCAAAGTTTGCCCCATAAATCAGACTTTGAGCCTGTTTGGATGGGCTTATGTCTATAAGCTGCAAACAGCTTATAAGCTAAAAAAAATAAGTTGGGGTAGTCTAACTTTTTTTTTTTGGGCAAACAGCTTATAAGCTGCTTTAGATAAGCTAAGTCAAATGGGCCCAATTATTTTTTTGAGCTTATTTTAAGCACAAAATGATTTTAAGCTGGCCAGCCAAACACTCAAAAAAGCTGAAAACAACTTATAAGCAACTTATAAGTAACTTATAAGCCAATCCAAACGGGCTCTTTTCCTTAAGGCACAACTAAAAGTTTGCCTTATAAGGCAAAGTCTGCTGCACAAGGCAGAGCATTGCCTTGCAATTTTTTATTTTATTTTTATGACTAAATTAGGGTTCGAACCTAGAATCAAGTATTTTAGGCGAAAGACAAAAATTAAAGACCAGCAATTTGAGGGGCAAAAATTAAAGACCACCCCCAACGAAAGACAATCGTGCAAATTGCCCTAAAAGTTTCAACCTAAATAACAAAACAATTCTAGTACAACACAGTATCAGAATGTATTAGAAAAGTAAGGACAATTATAAGATTTAGGCATTTGGATAATTTTTTGTTGAAGTCGAAAAAAAGGAATATTTGATGTTAAAGTTGTAAAATAGTATTTAAAAGTACCGATTGTATTTTGACTTAAATTTTACTTGGAAAAAAATTAAATTTTTATAAGGGATAAACAATAAGCCAGCTGAAATATTCTTCAAATATGTTCTTCAAAATTTTTATCAATATGTCAAATACTATAGTTTAACTGTCAATATTTGACAATTGATAGAGCTGGGCGGGGAGGCGATGCTTGTTATCAAGTCAGAGAGAGGTCTGGCCCGTAAGCTGCCCCCTTAAAAACCTACTCCATTACTTAATAAGGATTTGTTACACGCGATATGATGAATTACATCCATCTCTCACAGTTAAAAAAACTGCGTAACTATCTCGAAAAAATTCATATCGTCCATCCAAATTGTCTCAATTACAACAAACTCCCCGTCCCCTGTCTCCTTCCTTATCAAAAAACCAGCCCAGCAATAATTAACTTCAGTAGTTATAAATATTTCTACAAGTTTAATTGCATCAACTGATATCCGGAATAGTGAATTAAATTCTCTATAAATAAGGTTTAGGTTACCATGGCACCATATTCAATTGAGTTATTGTCATTGTTTTATCTACAACACAAATTGAATCTAGACACCAAGACAAGTGATATACTCGTAATGATGTGAAGTCCCCCTTATTAGGAAGCGTTTTACTTTTAATGTGAATTTCTTTTGACGCAAATCTGAATCTAAGCGAACTTCAATACGAATAGCGAAGGACGGGTGAAAAAAATAAAAAAAAAAGGCCAGTGATATGCTTGGCACGCGGTGGGAGTAACATGGAAATTACTCAATAAAGAGTTGCCAATTTTAATAAACAGCCACACGTGCAATTCAGAATTTTGGTTTATACTTTATACCACTCAATTCAATTAATAATGTTTGTCTAGCACAAAATTCTGTTGATTGCACGTGCACATACTCTCAAATATCCCCTAAATTGGTGCCATTGCATGTCTGTAACTCGTTGATTAAGGTTCTTTTGTTTGTAAGGAAACTTTTTTTTATTTTATTTTTGATGCTCTTATGGTTATAACAACAATTAACAAATATAAGTCTTCATTTTGACATAAAGGTGTCAACCGGTTAAACTGTAACCGGTTTAACCGGTAACCGGAACCGGTTAAACCGGAACCGAACCGGAACCGGTTATACCGGTTAACCGGTTCCGGTTAACCGGATATTAATTTACCGGTCCGGTTCCAAATTTTTTTTAACCGGAACCGGTTAAACCGGTTAAACCGGAACCGGAACCGGTTAAACCGGTTAAACCGGTTAAAATTAAAAAAAAAATAGTATATATATTAAGTATATATTGTATATATAGTAGATATGTATACATAGTATATATATTAAGTTATACTTATATATATATATATATATATATATATATATATATATATATATATTAAGTTATGCATATATTTAGTATATATATTAAGTTATACATATATATAGTATATATATTAAGTATATATTGTATATATAGTATATATATTAAGTATATATTGTATATATAGTAGATATGTATATATAGTATATATATTAAGTTATACATATATATAGTATATATATTAAGTTATATATATATATATAGTATATATATTAAGTATATATTGTATATATAGTATATATATTAAGTATATATTGTATATATAGTAGATATGTATATATAGTATATATATTAAGTTATACCTATATATATATATATATATTAAGCTATACCTATATATAGTATATAGTACATATATATACATATATATAGTATATATATTAAGTTATGCATATATTTAGTATATATAGTATATAGTACATATATATACATATATATAGTATATATATTAAGTTATGCATATATTTAGTATATAGTACATATATATACATATATATAGTATATATATTAAGTTATATCTATATATATATATATATATTAAGCTATACCTATATATAGTATATAGTACATATATATAGTATATATATTAAGTTATACATATATTTAGTATATATATTAAGTTATACATATATATAAGTATATAGAGTATATAGTACATATATATTAAGTAGTATATATATTAAGTTATACATATATATAGTATATATATTAAGTTATACATATATTTAGTATATATATTAAGTTATACATATATTTAGTATATATATTAAGTTATACATATATATAGTATATATAATAAGTTATACATATATATATAAGTATATATAGTATATAGTACATATATATAAGTATGTATAGTATATATATTAAGTTATACATATATATAAGTATATATAGTATATAGTACATATTTATATATAAGTATATGTAAGTTATACATATATATAGTATATATATTAAGTTATGCATATATTTAGTATATAGTACATATATATACATATATATACATATATTTAGTATATATATTAAGTTATACATATATATAAGTATATAGAGTATATAGTACATATATATTAAGTAGTATATATATTAAGTTATACATATATATAGTATATATATTAAGTTATACATATATTTAGTATATATATTAAGTTATACATATATATAGTATATATAATAAGTTATACATATATATATAAGTATATATAGTATATAGTACATATATATAAGTATGTATAGTATATATATTAAGTTATACATATATATAAGTATATATAGTATATAGTACATATTTATATATAAGTATATGTAAGTTATACATATATATGTATACGAAAAGCACTATTCTGTATTGGTGACTTGCTGTTAGGCTGTTAGTCAGTAAATATTTAAACTTTAATTATAAAGTTGTATAACATATGAAAATATAGCTACAATATACAAATAAATACTATAATATATATATATAATACAAAAAACAAAAAAAAAATAGATTTTAATCACTCCAAACCGGACCGGTTCCGGTTTGAGGTTTAAAACCGGTAAACCGGAACCGGTTAAACCGGAACCGGTTAAACCGGAACCGGTTAGGCGGTTCCGGTTTTGGAACCGGAACCGGCCGGTTTTCTAACCGGTTCCATAACCGGTTCCGGTTCCAACCGGTTGACAGTACTATTTTGACACAAAGGAAAAGCAAATCTGTAGTTTGGCCATGCACACGTGCGACCGCTGGCCAACTTCACGTGTGGTGTTGGCCGACCAACTTAGCTATCCGTATGTGTGCCAACACATGCGTAGCAACATTAAAACCAACTCGCAAGGTGGATGAATTGGTTTAGCGAGTGATTTTTCATGTAGGAGACTTTTAATTGATTTTCCGTGCCAATAATCTTTTCAGTCTGAGCTTGTTGCACGGAACTTATTTAATGCGGTTTATATTTACTGTGTGATTTGTAGGTTATTGCACTAAAAACGGAGCTTTACCCAGGACACACGCAAATGATAACGTTTGCGGGTTCCTTGGCTAGTTTATATATAAAAAAAAAAAAGTTAAAACCAAAAAAGCAAAACACTCTAAAAGCATTTATAATCAGTGGCAGACCCAGAAAATTGAACAAGTGGGTTCAACCAACGATAAAATTTTAGCAATAATTGATACTAACAGCGACCTTAGACACTATAAATGAGCACCATTAAGACCGTAAATGTGCTTATAATTTTCATGCTAATCATCATATTTGGTTTTACAGCGTGGTTTAACACCAATGTAGTTTTTAGTTTATGCCTATATTACTAACGGATCAACAAAGCGTCAAAGATACTACACCACTTTTAAAAAAAGACAAATGCATGTTACAGTTATAAACTTCTTAAATCATATTATTACTTTAAATAGTTGCACAATGCATATATTCTCAAATACATAAATAATTCAATAAAAATTTATTAAGTTCCAGTCATTATGCATCTTCAAATTTTATATTTTATTTTTAAGCATTCAATTCTGAGATTTATAATTTAATATTATTTTTAATTAATCATAAAATTTAACAACTTAAAGCACAAAATTAGAACAATAATAATGAATCACTACTAAAAAGATAGGGATTTTCGACCAAAAATTTCGACTACACGCGGTCGAAAAAGCCTTTATTTCGACCAATTTTTCGACCACACGCGTAGGTCGTTAACAGCTTGGTCGAAATTTTCGACCACACGTGGTCGAAATCACATTCTACCGAAATTAAGGGAAATTTTTTTTTCGACCACATGTGGTCGAATTTTTTTTTATATTAAATTATATTTAAATTTTTCGACTACGTGTGGTCGAAAAAATTATTTATATTTAAATATAAAAAGAAAATAAAAATCCAATTTCGACCACATGTGGTCGAAATTATAAATTGAGCCCAGAATGTCGACCACATGTGGTCGAAATTTTAAATTAAGCTAAATATTTTCTTAGTTATTAATTATTGTATTATCAATTCATTCAGTAATTTTATATTAATAATCCCTACAAAATTTACTCTTAAATCAGGATGAATTAAAATCTTACAATTCATTCAAAAGTGAGGGGAATTCAATTTTTAAGGGTGAACCTGCTCTTTTGAAATAACACAGTGGACCAAACATTGCAAGTATCACAAACGAACAAATATCTCAGCTAGCCCAGCATATCCAAAAAAACACAGCGGAACAAACAAACGAATTCATTCAGTAATTTTATATTAAAATCCATTTTTTTTTTACATAAAATAAACCCTAAAACAAATATTGGACACTAAATGAAGTTATCAAATCTACTAAGTATAGAAGGTAATATAGCTAATAACATCTTAAGACACCGTAAATGTTTTTCCTATTAACCTAAAAAGTAAAATTGAAAATTTATCATATTATGCTTAGAAAAATTAATACTATGAGAAACAAATCGTAATGTTCAAAGCAGGCAACTAGGATCATATTGTACATTTCTGAAATGGAACCTTTGAAAGGGCAAACATGTCATTTAATTGAATAAAATTTCTAATAATAATTAATAATAATAATAATGCCTGCTAGTACAAAGGTGCAAATTAAGGATGAAGCAGAAAGTGGGGGAGTCCTTTTCTTTAGTTTGAATTCAATGGTAAGAGCATAGCAAGTTGTAATAAGCCATTCATGACATTGAAAAAAAAAAAACGTACCTCGCCGCCGACGGTGGACTGGCGGTGATCGGAGGCGGTGGGCTGTAGCTGGTGGTGTGGGTAGAGATAGGAGAGGGAGAGAGGTGGTGTGTGTGGGTAGAGAGAGGAGAGGGAGAGAGGAGAGGGAGAGAGGAAAGAGAGAGAAAGAAAAAATTAAAATGTGGTCCTGTGGTGCTGATGAAGCAAAGGAGTGTATATATAAATGTGGTCCAATTTTCGACCACATGTGGTCGAAAATTGTTTTTTTTTTTTAAATTTAAACGTTTTTCATTTATTATTTATACAAAAATTAATTTCGACCACACGTGGTCGAAATTGTATTTTCATTTTAAAAAATCGACCCCGTGTGGGCGAAATACTACTGAAAAAAAAAATCTTAATTTTTCGACCGCGCGTGGTCGATTTTTTTCCGACAAAAAATGTGGTCGAAATTTTTTGGTCGAAAATGTCATTAATGATCAATTTTGAAACAAGAAGTAACCTAACCTTATAGAGCAAAAAGCAGCCTATTAGGCTAGCGAAACACAATAAATAAATAAATGATTTCTCAACTTAGTAAAATCACTAACAAATACGAGTACTAATTACTAATCTTATTAATTACGTATGAGTATCAAAAAAGTTGGCATCGAAAATTCTATGTTAAGCAACCTTCACTGAGAATCGAAAACGTGAACCAAGCACAAGAGGACTTTGAACCCACTTGCACCGCTGTACTACAACTTCCACTTGCGTCAAGTGGGTTCATTTTTCTTATATAGCTTAAAATTTCGTTTTGTCAGCCAAATTAACATGTAAAAATAATATTTTTTCCGAATGAAGTCTTGCAACAAGATGGGTCCGTCCCTGTTCATAATATGGCATACTTATAAGCATGATCGTTGAATTAAAGAAAAGCACTTAGACTTCCATATACTGAAAATTTTCCACAAATATATTGGTTATTCATGCGTTTAACGTCATAACTTAAACCTAACATCAAAATCTTACATAAAATATTAGGCTGTATCACAAATTATAATAGATCACATTTATAAAATGAACACCTTTTAATACGAGCAATTATCTTACCAGTTAAACTGCTCTAATTTCTCGCATTATTTTGACTATGCACAATTAAATAATCGCTTATTCTCTTTTTAATAAACATTTAAACATATTTCACATCAAAATGTAGGGATAGTGACATGAAGTTTAAATGATTTGTAGTTTTTCTTTTTCTTTTGTTTTTATGGGAAGTATAGTCATGGAGCTACTTTTCCGAATCAGAATACGTAGTATACGTGAGAAAGGACCTCCATCACGTGAGCATCACATGGATACGTAGCCAAAGATAGAGTTGTATTGTGTAAAGTTATTTTCATTTTCAAGGTATATAAAAGCAATGATTTGATGGTTGATATAACAATGACATCCCAATTATTTGATAGGAAACCTCCATGGCCCACCTAACCACATGATTGCTAGCAGCTCCGCAACCGTCTGATGTTCTTCTTCTACGTAAATTATTGATGGTGCAAATATTTTGAGTAGATATAAATACCAAATATCTAACTAATCATATTTAATACTCCTATAATCTTTGATTTTCAATTATCTGATTAAATATATTTAATCTTTAATTACTTATGTATACTTTGGATTCCTTTTCTTATGTATGTACAAATATTTCGCATTATCATTCGGTCCACGATTTGACTATTCAAATGTTATGTTGAATTTGTACTGGTACTCAATACTTTAGGGAGAGAATACATAAATATTCCCTGGAGATGACACATTTTTTCAATAAGACACCTTAACTTTACGGGGGTTCTATGACCCCCCGAACAACTTCAAAATAATATATATTCACCCTTTTTCGATCAACCCCAAGTATAAGCAGATCTGTGCAACTCACACACCAATCATCACTTGCCACGTGTCAAATTGATTTTAAAATTTTTGATTTTCCTATTTGATTCCTTTTCTTTCTTTTCTTTATTTTTCTTTCCCCTCTTCTTCTTCACCTCAACTTCTATAGAAGTTCCCCCCACCTTAGCCACCCCATCTCCGCCACTGCACCACCAATTCCTCCACAACACCACCGAAAGTTGCCAAACCATCACCAAATAATTAAAATTAGCACCAAACCAAATCTGAATTTTAAATCGACATCTATCCAACTTCTTACCCCTAAATCAATATCCTTAACCTCACCACTTTCAACCTCCATTTTTAGGAGGGGAAAAAAATGAATGAACCCAACTAAAAAAAAATAAAAAAATAATAAGATAGAAAACAAAAGTATTGTTTTTCAAATCGGCCAGAATTGGAAGAACCACTATTCCATCTCCAATCAAAATAGCATTAACCATCACCAAATCAAACTTTGAAAATTAGAAATCACCTTCAGACCACCATTCCATCTCCAATGACTTACCCCAAGCTCCATAACAAAAATCAAAAGCAAAAAAAGACAGAGAATAAGACGATTCGGAAAAGTCCATAGAAGAAATATCTTGAAGAAACAAAGGAAAAAACAAAAAGAAAAAAAAGGGTAACCAATTGGGTCTTCTTGGTGAAGAAGATAAGGAAAAAGAAAATATTAAATAAAATAAAAGGAAAAGGTATTTTTAATGAAACAAATACTGAAATGAATTAAAAAAAAAAAAAAACTTACCTCACGCGCTATTGGAGAGTGAATACACTCTATATGCCATGTGGGCTCATAAAGGGGTGGTAAATCCACTGTAAACAAGATTAAGGGGGTGTTAGGACCTCCGCAAAGTTTAGGTGTCTTATTGAAAAAATGTGTCATCTCCAAGGGGTGGGTATTTATGTATTCTCTCATACTTTAGGCAGTATACTTATAAAACTAGTTTAAAATATAAGTATGATTTTCTAAAGAAAAAGGGACCAAAAGCGCTAATTTCAATTAATTAAATATTAAATGTGTTGAGTTATACAAATATAAGGACCAAATCAGAATTTACTTAAAATTGAGGGACCGTAAATGTTATTCCCCCTATTTAATTCCTAAAACATAAGGCTTCGTTTGGCCATAAAAATTAGTCACTTTATTCCAGAATTTTTTTCACTTTTTTCCGGAATCAGCGTTTGACCATGAAAATTTCGAATACAACTTGAAGTTGTATTCCGGAATACCAAAAACTCAAAAACTTATTTTTTAAAAAAAAAATCACTTTTTTCACTTTTTTACAACTACAATTTCAAAAACTATGGCCAAACACAACTCCAACTCCAGCTCCAAAGTTCCAAAAAAAAATGTTTTTTTTTATATCTATGGACAAACGGGCCCGAAATATCACATGTTCAAATATGTGTTAAAGACTATATTTGCTCCACAGTAGATATGGGGAGAAATAGTTTTTTGGCCTTTACAATTTTTGTTTTTAGTTTTATGACCTTTTTGCAAGAGATCTTCATTTTTACACATAAGAAATCTGGAAAAAACACATAAGAGATCTGAAAATGTCATTTTCTTCTATTCAAATTGTAAGAGACCAGGAGATTTTATTTCCTCGTATTGATATGCAACGGTTTCTAAATAGATTTAAAATTATGTGAAAATAATTCTGCTCATCAATTTAAGAGTTTAAATTCAATGTTGAAGCTATGGATCGCATTTACATTTAATTTTTATTAAGACCTTTAAATGTTCGTTTTCAGAAAACATCTGCAAATAGAACAAAATAGTGCAGACATATCCAGTTGAATTGACAAATTTAAGTTCTGGTAAAGGGACTACAAAATAAAATGAAGATATTGATAGCATTAGACATATCCAGTTGAATTGACAAATTTAAATTCTGGTAAAGGGACTACAAAATAAAATGAAGATATTGATAGCATTATATATCTTGATAACCAGTGTCGGGGACCCCCTTGGAATAAAATTACGTCT
Organism: Lycium barbarum; assembly: GCF_019175385.1. NCBI lineage: Eukaryota > Viridiplantae > Streptophyta > Magnoliopsida > Solanales > Solanaceae > Lycium > Lycium barbarum. Next base: position 117,322,312 of record NC_083342.1, read on the forward strand.
TGCAGACTTAGAGAAATTAAGTGATTGTGATTGTGAAAAAACAAATTGGATTAAGAAATTAAGAGCCCCGTTTGGATTGGCTTACAGTTTAAAGCTGTTTGCAGCTTATAAGCTGAAAAAAATAAGTTGGGGTAGTCCAACTTATTTTTTTTGGCTTATAAGCTATTTTCAGCTTATAAGCTGCTTTAGATAAACTAAGTCAAATGGGTCCAATTATTTTTTTGAACTTATTTTAAGCATAAAATGACTTTAAGCTGGCCAGCCAAACACTCAAAAAAGCTGAAAACAACTTATAAGCTAACTTATAAGCCAATCCAAACGGGCTCTAAGTGCGTCAGCACAACTATTTTGGATTCTAACATATCGTGTGGTCGTGATAAACCAAATTGATTCTCCCGCAACTTAGCCCCGTTTGGATATGATTTGAGATCATGATTTGAAATCATGTTGATTGGAATTTGAAGCTTTGTTTCAACATCTAGTTTGAATTTCTTAAGTTGTATTTTCTCATAAACATGAAAACCCTACAAGTTATGAAAACTATCAAAACTTCCTTAATTTTTATACAATCTTACCAAATGAGCAAACCATAATTTATAATAAAGTTAATACGCTACCAGAAGGTCTTTCTAAAAACAATACAAAATCAATTAATCGAACTTTAGTTCAATAAAAGGGAAAACTAAACATAAGTTGTAGTGTAACTACTCTTTAATATAATCCTCTCACATGGTACGAATAATCTCTTCACGTCAAGCATATATTTCCGGATTAGATGACCAAGAAGACTAACCAACATTGTTACTTTGAGTCAAGTTTTACATTTGAAAAATTTATCTACCAACTTATGAATCTTTTTGTATAACACATAAATTCACGGGCCAAGTGTTACATTTTCAAATATTTGAAATCATAATTTGGAATCCCAAATCCTACTTTTTGGAGAATTTGATATTTGAACTCATGATATGAAGTTGATATTTTATGTAAATTTTATACACAAACGCTGATTTTAAATAAAAATATGAAATCAAACTCTTATATCCTATGGCCAAACGCCTACCTAATGAGTAGACTATGGCTAAAAGAGCCATGCCTAGAGGTGAGGTGTTTCCCTCAGGTAGTCTTGATTTGTGTTCCTCATCAATAAACTATATGACAACTAAGCATATTTATGTATATAGCTTATAGAAATGGATCTAACATGAAATATCAAACCTATATGTCACAAATTTTGTAGAACTCTCTAACTTAAATACTTTAGTTCATATCAAACAACACTTAAAACAGAACAGTTCAAAGTAGCATATATGTGTCATTTGCCAACCTGTCTTTTATTGCAGGGAGCAACAAGCTCTAGCCCTAGACAAACAAATGCACAACGTGCTTAAACAACGAAATCATAATATTCTAGATTGAAATAGTGATGTAGTTGATTGTTATATCTTTAGGATAATCTTTCTCTATCCGTCGACCTTGTTGATTCAGGAACTCAAACTATTTTTGTTAAACTGACTGAAATTAAACTTCGAATATTTTAATGTTTATGGAAAATTTATATAAAAATTCAAATATATACTATTTTTTATGTACTTTAGAACTTCTAGAATATTGTAATGCATCATTTTAGCTTCCTCGTCCAGTTGTTGATTTTGGATCATTGTTAAAGTCATCTTCTCCTTCTTCATTAATTAAATGTAGGATTTAGAAATTAAATAATCTAATCATATTACATAGATTAATTGAGTAAATTACTATTATATATGCCATAAAATATTAAATTCTCATACCTCTGGAGCCTTGCATGCTAACTTTTCAATTGGTGATTTGAGAGAGTCAAATGTGGAATTATCCATCTAGAAACAAGATTTGGGGATGATTTAGTAAATTTAATAGTTGGAAAAAGTTAATTTAAATAATTTAGCTAGATCTGTTGTGAATTCCTAGAACATGAACACTAATGCAAATCATCGAGAATCTACTGATCTTGGGAGTAGAAAAATTGGGGCGATTGTTCGAGGGTCTTCGAATCTATTCCCATGCACGAATTTGTTTTTGCTAAGTTAGTTTTTCAAAGGGTTGATTGCGGGATTGTTTGGCTGAAACAAAATTTTGATACCCTAAACTAGTAGGGACAAAATGGAACGATGAATTGCACGAATAGTCGTTTTGGGGCTGTCATTTAATGTGCATTTGAAGTTATATATATATATATTATTCTTTTTTTGCAAGTTTAACCACTTCGGGAACAACTTCAGTATTCGCGTTTGAAGTTCGGATACTTTTGTCTGAAGCGTGGCCCTGTGAAGTCCAATCATCAGACATTTTTATGTACAATTAGAATTTATGTTATTAATTACTTGTGATATCCTAGTATACCGTCCCAATTTATGTTATTAATTACCTGTCAAAATCAATGTGGACGAGCACTCTCTAGAAATGCCTTTTCCGGTCAAGTATTTTTCCACATATAACTCTTTTCTAAATGCTGATGTTTGAGCCAGTTTTCGCGCACATCAACTATATTTAGCACCAGTTACCTCATATCAACATATCAAAGTCACTTTACTGGTCAAAGCTTAGAAAATGAGAAAAAAATAATCTAATATTTTTCTTGTCTTTGCTGAGATTTGAACTAAGCCCGTTAACCGGGTCAAACCGGACCGGACCGGTAACCGGTTACAGAACTTTCCGGTTAAAAAACCGGATCGGCCACCGGTTCCGGTTTACCGGTTACAAAACCAAAACCGGAACCGGTCCTGTTCAAATAGTCCAAAACCCTTTTTTTTTGTTTTTCGTATAGTGTATATATATATATATTATAGTATTTATTAGTATATTGTAGGTATATTTACATATATTATATAAGTTTATAAGTAAAGTTTAAATATTTACTGACTAACAGGCTAACAACAAGTCAGCAATACAGCATATACGTGTATATACTTGAAAAATAACTAAAATATATTAAGAATATACTTATAATATATAGTATATGTTTAAGTATACATATACTATACTTAAACATATATATATATATATATATATATATATATATATATGTATATATACTATATATTATAAGTATGTTCCAAATATATTTTATGTATACTATATATTCTTAATATATATTATATGTATACTATAAGTATAACTTAAACACACACACATATATATATATATAAAATAGTTATATGTATACTATATGTATACTATATATTATTAGTATATTCCAAATATATTTTATGTATACTATATATCCTTAATATATATTATATGTATACTATACTTATATGTATACTATAAGTATAACTTAAACATATATATATATATATATATATAAGTTATACTTATATGTATATTATATATTATAAGTATATTCCAAATATATTTGGGAAAAGGCACTGTTACCCCCCCCCCCCCCCCCAACTTGTACCAAATTTGCTAGTACACACCTTTCCTTTCAAGGGGTCCTATTACCCCCCTAAACTATATTTTTCCGTAATTATTTGCACCTTTTGTGCTGACTTGGACTAGTGCGTGAGATCAAATATGTGAAGCGCGTAGAGGTAAAAAAACATAATTTTTCACGAATGGGAAACTGCCACGTATCATGCCAAAGCTTATGTGAAGACCAGACCCATCGTCTCTAGTCCACTACGTTCTTCATTCTCTCCATTACTCCACCGATTATCAGCCCAAATTGAAGAATTCAAATTATTTTTTTGGTCTTAAATTCTCATCTTTTTCGACGAGGTAAGTAAATTACTCTATAAATTCGTTATCCTTTCTCCATCTCATGTCGAATTTCTAGTTTAGGGTTTTAATTTTCTTCCCCAATTTCTGTGTATGAAATTTTAGGGTTAGGAATGGCGAACAACTTGTTGAATAAGCTGTGTATGGACGAAGAAGATCCTATGCTCAATTCCGTAGTGCGATGCAAACATGGCATTTTGCTGAAAATGCAGACATCTTGGTCTGATCGCAATCCCGGAAGGAGATTTTGATCTTGTCCTCACTATGAGGTTTGTGCTCATATTCTAATTTGGTTGATTAATTTTAGTGTTAAGTGTTAATTTGAAGTAACTGTATTCTTCAAATTTCAGCCAATGAAGTGCAATTTTTTCAGATGGAGAGACACGGAGAGAGTTGATCAAAGATCAAGGTTTATTATTCCAAGATTGGTGAACAAAATCAAAGAGTTACAAGAAAATTATGAGCATGTTCGGGTGCATTTGGATGAGCTTGAAAGTGCACCAGAATTCAACATCAACTTGTACTCAAATGCCATAACAACCTAACAGGTTTTTGAGTGACATAATGCAGCAAATTGCACCAGATTTCAGCAAACAAAACCATTCTCAAATGCCATGACAACCTAACAGTTTTTTTCATTCTCAAAGTGCACCAGAATTTGTCACTCAAATGTGCCAGAATTCAGCATCAACTTGTACTCAAATGTCATAACAACCTAAAAATTTTTTGAGTGACATAATGCAGCAAAATAAGATCACATAATGCAGCAAAGTGCACCAGAATTTGTCACTCAAATGTGCCAGAATTCAGCATCAAAACCATTCTCATATAACAGATTTTGTCACTCAAATGCACCATAGATAAACAAAACACTTCTTGAACATTGGGTGTAAATAGCAGAATTCAGTACCATTTCCAACATAACAAAAAACATATGGTACATCTGAATACCACTTCAAAGTCTTAAGTCTTAATGTAGCTTAAAACAAACAAAATACAAGTTGTTTCCAGCTGGCACTTAACATTAGATCTTCCATGGGTCTCTTGGCAGTGAAGGATTGGTACTTTGCCCTGCTTTAGCCCTTACTTGATCTCTAATCTCTTGAAGCCTTCTTGTTGTGAGTGTTTTAGCTCCCTTCCACTTCAGTGTATTTGTTGGTTTGAAACCAATATCACCAGTTACATCAGCTGATCTTACTATTTTTTTTGGTCCAGTAGATACTATTCTTTGACTTGGCAGCCCAGGCTATTTAAAAAAAAAATCATAAGTTACTGTTATTAAGAGAACATTATAATATATTAACGTATCAATACTTACATTAAAAGTTGTGAAGCCATTCTTAGCTTGAAACATACCTACTCCCATCACTCTTGGCCTTTTATATGGTGTTGTTCTTGCCACACCTTTTCCTTTTCCTCTAGTTGCAGTAGTTGAACTAGGTGCAGTAGTTGAACTAGGTGCAGCTGTACTTCCGGAGCAGTTGAACCAACTTTCAAATGGATGATTAACATCCCCTCCCACATCTGTTCCCACACTTTTTCTTTTTCCTCTAGTTGCAGCAGTTGAACTCTGTGCAGCAGTTGAACTAGGTGCAGCTGTTGGACCAGGTGTAGTAGTACTTCCAGAGCAGTTGAACCAACTTTCAAGTAGGTGATTAACCTTTTCTCCTCCCACATTTCTCCCTGCACCCCTTCCACTTCCTCTACCACCTTTAGCATCTCTGGTTCTTTTTGTACTTTCAGCAGCTCTTGAAGAAGTTTCATGTGCCACAATTGGTGTTGTGTTAGTTGCAGATGGAACTTCTGCAACAACTATATTTTTCTTAGGTCTGCCTCTCCCTCTCTTTACTGCAGGCTCAACTTCAACATTTGTTGTTTTCTAACATACACACACACATATATTAGAAGACACAACCAATATTAGAAGACACACAACAAAATAGTACATTACCTTTGGTCTGCCCACATTTGGTGTTGTGTTAGTTGCAGATGGAACTTCTGCAGCAACTGTATTTTTCTTAGGTCTGCCTCTCCCTCTCTTTACTGCAGGCTCAACTTCAACAGTTGTTGTTTTCTAACATACAAACACACATATATTAGAAGACACAACCAATATTAGAAGACACACAATAAAATAGTACATTACCTTTGGTCTGCCCACATTTGGTGTTGAACTTGATGGAACTGATGAAGCAACATTTTTCAAAGGACACCCTCTTCTGTTGTGACCCTTAACATGGCAGAGACCACATGCCATAGGCATACCAATTTTAGGTAATTTCCCACACTTCTTTGTTTCATTTTGCTCTTTCCTTCTATTCTTTTTGGGCCTGCCTGGCATTGGTTTCACCACTGGTGGTGCAACAGTGGGATGTCTATTGTTATATCCTGCATTTTCGAACGTCGAATTATTTGTAAGCTGAGGTGGGGCCCACACATCTATTTTTTTTTGGGACATGTGAAAAGTTATATGAATCGTATATGTAAAGTTAAACACAACCCGTGAAGGGCCCTGGGGCCAAATCAAAGTGGAAGCCCTCCAAACGAATATTTTTAAGAAAACGTTTTCGGATGACCTGACTTGGAGGGGCAAAAACGGCATTATAAGTTTAGAATTTGGGAAAATGCCCAGATATGAAAGTTGTAGATAATTGAAATAGCTTTCCAACGGTAGGTCGTGGGCTCCCAGGCGACGTCGGTACAAAGAGATATGGACATTTTAAGGCGGAAAGGTCAAGCTGGGCAGTGAAATGGGCCCAACCCGATTCCAATCCGGGTCAGGCCCATTTCCTTATTATTTAAGGGAGTTTTCAGCCTCCTCCTCCACATTTCAGATCAGAAAGATCCAGAAAATTCCATTAGAGAGAGAGAGAGAAAACTTCAAGGCTAAGAAGGTCATTTTGATCAAAATCCGAGCTCCGAATCCCGAAGCTCATGAAGAGAAAAACGTTGTACGTTGCGTTGCCTTCAATTGGAGATAAATATTGGTCTTGGGGGATGAAATTTTCGTGGTGGATCTTCTGATAAGGTATTTATAAAATTCCTTTTATGTTATTAAAGTGTTTATTTAGAGTTTTAACGAATTAGAATGGAGAAAACAGCATTATAAACTCGTTTGTTGTTTTGTTGAAATTTATGGGTGAGGGGCTGTTTTAATTGTAATTGATGGACTGATTTGAATTAATATTTTGGTTGTTTTAATCATGGATTATGTGAGGAGAGTGAAGGAACTTAATGGTTATTAAGTTATTGTAGGAAAATATACAACTTTGTTATGGTTTATGTAAAAATGGAAATGAAAGTATCAAGAGGAAAATTATGATTATTGTGGATGAATTTGGAAGATGGAAATGTATAATGAACTTGTATGTTGAAGGTTAGGAAAAATTGGAAAAGTAGTGGCTTAATGGAAAGTTTGAATGTTCGCATACCTTATGAATATTGGGTGAAAATGGTATGGATGCTTCCGATGTATGTTGTAATGAATTTGGTGGGTGATGAATATCAAAATAACAAGTTTGGTTTGGAAATGTAAGTTTGAAACGAAAGATGTGTCGTTATGCCGAAACGATGGCTAGTGATGCCATAGTGTGTGTTTTAATGTCTGTTGTTGTTTTTGCTGTTGTTCTGGGTTGTTGTGTAGTGAATTGAGCCGAGCTAAGTCTCGGGGATGTCTTATATACAGAGGAAATGCTGCCGAAATTTCGGTAGGCAAACATGTGTTAAGTTGGATTATTGAAAAGTTTGAAACTAACAAATGGTAAACTTGACCATTTCAAGATTTTGGATGAGATTGGGATCGACGCCAAGCGAGCGTAAGGCGCTATCGAGGTATGTGAAGCATTTTCCTTTGTTCCTAGGCATGTTCTGGATGTGATAGGCTCGTCCGCGAGCCTTAAGTACGACTCCGTTCCCCGGAATTTGAGACGGAAACCCGCTCTAATTCCTTCAATTCAATTGAAGCTATTTTCTTACAAATTGCCTTTAAAGTGAATTTTTGTACAAAACTCCCCTAAACGGAGTCGGAACACTTCCAAACGATTATGGATGACCTCATAAGGTCTATTAGCGATAATTTACATATGTTGCCTCGAGTTGGTCCGAGGCGGGCCCGCAAGGCCCGATATCTTCTGTAATACTTTAAATACTTCCGTTTTGTCCGATTTTCTCAGAAACCATCTGAACTATTATTTTGATTATGATACAACTATTTTTATGAAATTCTTATAAAATAACTTCTGAACATCTGAGAATCCGATTCTGATAATAATCTGTCGTGCCTTCCCAAGTAGGATATAGGCGCGTACTATGCATACTATCCGTATACTCTGATTTTGGCTCGCCGTTTGGCACCCTTTAGTCTGATTGAGTATGTATGTGAGTCTGTATGTATGTGGTTTCCCATGGATCTGTTCGTGGCTGTCTCAATGCATTCCTTCACTGCGTCCCGGGCCAGGTTCTGTTATCGTGTATATTTCTCTGCATTGTTCACCGCGTCCCTCGGCGTACGGGCCGGGATCTGTATGTCTGTATGATACTATGATCTGTGTATGGGGATGGCGGCCAGGATGGCATATGATCTGATCTGATTCTGTCTGTCCACCGCGTCCCGTACTAAGAGGGCCGGGTTCTGTTACCGCGCCCCCAGACAGGGCCGAAATCTGTATGTCTATATGCATGTGCCATCAGTATCTATATAAGCACATGCCTCTGTATGATTCTGTATGGTTCAGTATGACTCTGCACTACTTTGCATGCATAATTCTGTCTGTCCGTCTGAATTACGACTATGTCTGTATGTCCGTATGGCTTCTGATTCTATATGTCCGTATGGATTCTGATTCTGTATGTCCGTATGGATTCTGATTCTGTATGTCCGTATGGATTCTGATTCTGCTCGTCTGTCCGGATTATGATTCCGTCGGTCTGTCCGAACCATGATTCTGTTTATCTGTATGGACCACGATTCTGTATGTCTGTCTGGATCATGACTCTGCCCGTCTGTCTGATGTATGGTTCTGTCCGTTATGTTTCTGTGACTCCGGTTCGGACTATGATTGTATCTGTTATGTTTCTGCTTTACATACTCGGTACATTTTTCGTACTGACCCCCGTTCTTCGGGGGCTGCGTTATCTGTATGTTAGCCTTATCGGCTTATCTGTAAATGTCTGTTATGTTAGCGTTATCTGTTATGTTTCTGCAAGTTTTCAATCAACAACAACCCGGGAATTCAAACCCGGCCAAACTATTAACATAACTCAACCACACTAACAATTTCCATATTCAATCAAAGATACATTATAACAACTTAATCAACTTACTACTTCTTTCAAAACCTTCCAACTCCAATGAAAACAATAACAACCTTATAATATATATTCCAACAACACCATACTAATATCATTATCTTCCATACATGTAAGAACATAATATTCAATTTACATAATCTTCCAAGACAAGCCTCCAACTACTAATACTTCACTAAGCTCATAGGCTTTTGTTTGCAATATAAAATCCACAACACAACAACCAACATACTAAATAAAACTTGCTCACCATGCATTCATGATTCACCAAATATACACGGCTATACATGTGATATACAACTCACCGCCACACAACTATATTCTTGCTATTCATGAATTTCACTCACTTTTGCACACTACAACATGCAAAAATATCCATAACATGTAAAGAATAAGTTCTTACCTTCTTCCTTGATCTTTCACTTAGCTAAGTCTTGCAACTTGCTAGAATATGAATTTTTCTTGCTCCAAAGACCACTCCACCTTGCTAGGAATCCTTTAATTGGTAGAAAATAATTTTTGAAGAAATTTTTGTCAATTTTCTTGTCAATTTTTGCACTTGGCCGAAATGGCCTTGGAGATTTCTCCTTCTTTCCTTTTTCTCAAGTGTTCTTGAAGTTTCTAATGAGATATGACTCATTAATTGATCCTTTATATTAATTATCACATGGATAATTAATAAAATCATGGGCTTGGGCCATGTTGGCCGGCCATCCCTCACAAATTTGGGCCTTATTATTATTTTTTGATTTTTTGGGGCCAACCCGGTTGGTCCCGAGTTGGGCCTAGCCCACTGACCTTTCGACCTTAAAACGTTCATATCTCCTTGTACCGACGTCACCTGGGGACCCACGACCTATGGTTGGAAAGATAATTCAATTATCTACAACTTCTATATCTTGGTACTCTTCCAAATTCCAAACTTATAATACCGGTTTTGCCCCTTGAAGTCAGATCACCCGAAAACGTTTTCTTAAAAATATTCGTTTGGAGGACTTCCACTTTGATTTGGCCCAAGGGTCCTTCTTGAGTCGTGTTTAACTTATCATATGTGATTCATATGAATTTTTTTAGATGTCCCAAAAAAAATCTCGATGTGTGGGTCCCACCTCAGCAAATAATCTGACGTTCAAAAATACGGGATATAACATTCTCCCCCATTTAGAACATTCGTCCTCGAATGTTAAACTGGCCTCATAGTGTATCATAATACTTCGGGGAGGTCTCCTTCGTAGACATCTCATATGTCGCTTAGGTCGCTTTTATGTCGTAAGTCCATTGAGTAAGCTCTGAACGTTGGCCCTACGTTAATAAGTCCCCTTTCTGTCACGCTTTCTCCTCTTCCGTTAGTCTTGTCCGTCTCAGCCTACATGACTTTTATAGGGTTTGTAACCACTCCACACACTCTAATTTACATTGGACTACCTAGCTTCACATTCGTCTCTTGTTCCCACATTTGTGAAAATTTCAGCATATTTCCCAGAGGGTCACCCATCCTGAGATTGCTCTCACCCTAGCACGCTTAACCTTGAAACTCTGGTGCATTTTAATACGTGAACGCTGGTGTAATTTTACCGACTGCCCCATACGGCCTTTGTCACATTATTTAAAGTAAGTCGGGGTTCCAACAGCTCCCCAAACGTCCTCACGGCGGGTCCCGCTCCTATCTTCACTTTCCTAACCATACAACTACCATATTGCCTCTGCTTAAATCTTCGCTATTTACTCCTATCCATACATATAACTATCTTTTACCGGGGTTTCTAAACTCACACTGGTGGCGGGGACATCTCAGTCGCCATTACTTATAACCGTTAAATCTTTGACCCCTTTTTGAATTTCTACCTGCCGTTATTAATTAGTATTCCTGCAGATGTTACGTATACATTGAAAGTTTTAAAGAAAATCTCATATACCTGTAGTCGATCAATCTCGAGCCTGGCCCGGGGAACTACCATGTGAAGTATATTCTTCATTCTCGTCTGTCTGCTCATCGCTCGCCCGACCCTCGTCATTTCTCACGTCAGAATCCGAAGAGAATAGCGGTGATTCCTGGTTCTCTGATGGCCGGAACAAGGGACAGGAGAAATCCGTAGCACTCTCCGAGGTGGCCGGACTGACACGGTCCTCCATCACGGGAGTAACTGGCGTACCCCCGGAAGCCTCCTCATCCGTCATCCCAGAAGAGTGCTCTGACGGGTCTGTGCCATAACTATCCTCCTCCCTGGAGGTAAGAAGCTCCGGGGGAGTCATCGTCGAATCCTCTGAGGGATCTGTATCATAGCCACTGTCTGTGGAGTCCCCTGCTCTAGGGGTCAGAATCTCTGGAGGAATTGTCGCTGGGTCCTCCGACGGATCCGTATCATAGCTGTCCTCCGCGGGATCCTCCGCTCTAGGAGTCAGGAAATCCGGAGGAGTTGTGGCTGGGTCCTCTGACGGCTCTGACTCAATCGAATAGCCGAGGCTCCCCCTACTCGGCTCTGGAGATACTCTAGGGGCCTTACTGGTGCCCCCATCATCTGAAGCTGATCTCTTCATCGACAGTACTAAAACCATAGCATAGGATTAGGAAAGGAATGTGGAAGCCTGGTAGCATAGCTCTATCGCACGATCTTAGAATACAAGGAAGGTCATATTTCCTAAATGCCCTGTAGCCTCCTGTTTATAAGTCTGGCGCGCAACACACCCATAAACAAGACTCTACTGGACACGGCTCGTAGACAAACTCCTAGGACCGAACTGCTCTGATACCACTTCTGTCACGACCCGACTAGGGGCCGTGACGAGTACTCGATACTTGTACCGAGCACCCCTTGCTTATCCTTTTACTTTTTCGTCTTAGCAGGCCGTATGAACTGTGCCATATTTTTGTTTTTGAACATTAGCAGCATCATTATGAGCATAGACTAGTCAACTTCATTATCACTTTCTACAACAACATTAACATGCTAGAACACCATATATCTAACTGTACCTGACTGACTGTACATATCTGTCTACGAGCCTCTAGACATAGTACACTTATACATAGAAAGGGTCGAGTACTGTCGTGCCCGAAAATACATACACAAAATAGTACCACGAAAGTGGGGCTCCGGAACAACTGGAGCGCTGTCAACACTGCTGGTAAGGCTTCTAAGGATCAAATCCGCCTGTCTGCTGACCTGCGCGGCATGAAACGCAGCATCCACAAGAAGGGACGTCAGTACGAATAGTGTACCGAGTATGTAAGGCATGAATAGTAGCATACGGAAAGTATAAAACGGAAATAACGACATAAGAGGATAATAGCACATGTCCTGAGGTAGAAACATAACCTGTATATATATATACCCTTGGCAGGTGCTATGCGTACTTAGCTTTCCTTTAAGAATCTTTGCTTGTTCATATACACATACATATAAAATAGGACATCTCATATTGCCGAGGCGTCGGCAGCCGATCCATTTAACCATAAATATACACATCCCGCGTCCGGGACGATATCATATCATGTAATGCCAACTGATCAGGTGGATATGCGTTCATAACGCTCTGCCCTTACCTCCATTTCCCCCGTATACATATGCATATATCATGTACATATATCAACGTCTATAGCGCTCTAGCTCCTTTATCATATACATATACGTGTGTCATGTGCATGTATCAGCGTCTATAGCGCTCTAGCTCTTTCGTCATGTGCATATTTTAAAAATATATACTCATATCTTACATACATTTACATGTCTTATATGCATTTACGTATCCTATATACATATGTCTCATAGGCACGCAGGAAAGCCCAAAGAAGAATCATGTAGTCATCGGAGTGACGTAAGGTCGGTGACCTCCAATTATATTATAGAACACTCGTGATCGCTTTGTCTCACCTTGAAGGAACGAGTATTTTAAGGTGAGACTATCAACGGGGAATAATATTGAAGTAAACGTAGAATGAAATCGGGGCATCATAGATGACAGTTCATAGACTTTGAAATCTTTTAGAAAATAAAGGCATAGCTAGGAAATATAAATAATATTCAAAAATTAGTTTATCATTTTCATGTTTACATAAGATACTTAGCTTAGTCATCTTAGTCATAGTGTCGTTCCGGTAGTACGTATCATAGGCATATTCTCTTATCTAACATCATTGTTATCATTATCGTCATGGAAGTGCCCTCGTTAGAGGAGTCATAGTATTTATCATTTGGTAACGAAATCGGGATCAAAGGTTCCCTTTGGATTCACTTCAAGTAAGTCAAGCAAGACTGTAAGGAAAAATCCGAGAGTAGCGGGCCCACCTCGGGCCGGATGAGGTAGCGTATACGATTTACGTATGTTACGTGTCATAGCGTTACTTGTGAGGGTCTTAGGGTAATCGGGTCCCATTTATACAAGTTCTAAGGGTGTAGGAGGTTTTTCCAACAATTGGCACACTTTCTAGTTCAATTCTATTGAACAAAAAGTAGAAAACTTTAGGTGCGGATTCCGGGGAACCGAGTTGTCCCCGAGGCTCGTACCCAACTTATTTCAACTAAGACATGCCATAGAAAGAAGGGTGAAGCCTTACATACCTCTTTCCGCTTCTTTTGCTATTCCGAATTCAAGCTGCAAATCCGCCAAAATCTGCGATTTGGTCACATTTACCCAAACTTTCATTAGGGTACTTAGAGTTAGAATCTTAAGGAAACACTTGGCTACCGAAATTTCGGCAGCATTTCCTCTGTAAATACACCATCCTCAACATTTACCTAGCAAGTTTTCAATCAACAACAACCCGGGAATTCAAACCCGGCCAAACTATTAACATAACTCAACCACACTAACAATTTCCATATTCAATCAAAGATACATTATAACAACTTAATCAACTTACTACTTCTTTCAAAACCTTCCAACTCCAATGAAAACAATAACAACCTTATAATATATATTCCAACAACACCATACTAATATCATTATCTTCCATACATGTAAGAACATAATATTCAATTTACATAATCTTCCAAGACAAGCCTCCAACTACTAATACTTCACTAAGCTCATAGGCTTTTGTTTGCAATATAAAATCCACAACACAACAACCAACATACTAAATAAAACTTGCTCACCATGCATTCATGATTCACCAAATATACACGGCTATACATGTGATATACAACTCACCGCCACACAACTATATTCTTGCTATTCATGAATTTCACTCACTTTTGCACACTACAACATGCAAAAATATCCATAACATGTAAAGAATAAGTTCTTACCTTCTTCCTTGATCTTTCACTTAGCTAAGTCTTGCAACTTGCTAGAATATGAATTTTTCTTGCTCCAAAGACCACTCCACCTTGCTAGGAATCCTTTAATTGGTAGAAAATAATTTTTGAAGAAATTTTTGTCAATTTTCTTGTCAATCTTTGCACTTGGCCGAAATGGCCTTGGAGATTTCTCCTTCTTTCCTTTTTCTCAAGTGTTCTTGAAGTTTCTAATGAGATATGACTCATTAATTGATCCTTTATATTAATTATCACATGGATAATTAATAAAATCATGGGCTTGGGCCATGTTGGCCGGCCATCCCTCACAAATTTGGGCCTTATTATTATTTTTTTATTTTTTGGGGCCAACCCGGTTGGTCCCGAGTTGGGCCTAGCCCACTGACCTTTCGACCTTAAAACGTTCATATCTCCTTGTACCGACGTCACCTGGGGACCCACGACCTATGGTTGGAAAGATAATTCAATTATCTACAACTTCTATATCTTGGTACTCTTCCAAATTCCAAACTTATAATACCGGTTTTGCCCCTTGAAGTCAGATCACCCGAAAACGTTTTCTTAAAAATATTCGTTTGGAGGACTTCCACTTTGATTTGGCCCAAGGGTCCTTCTTGAGTCGTGTTTAACTTATCATATGTGATTCATATGAATTTTTTTAGATGTCCCAAAAAAAATCTCGATGTGTGGGTCCCACCTCAGCAAATAATCTGACGTTCAAAAATACGGGATATAACATTCTCCCCCCTTTAGAACATTCGTCCTCGAATGTTAAACTGGCCTCATAGTGTATCATAATACTTCGGGGAGGTCTCCTTCGTAGACATCTCATATGTCGCTTAGGTTGCTTTTATGTCGTAAGTCCATTGAGTAAGCTCTGAACGTTGGCCCTACGTTAATAAGTCCCCTTTCTGTCACGCTTTCTCCTCTTCCGTTAGTCTTGTCCGTCTCAGCCTACATGACTTTTATAGGGTTTGTAACCACTCCACACACTCTAATTTACATTGGACTACCTAGCTTCACATTCGTCTCTTGTTCCCACATTTGTGAAAATTTCAGCATATTTCCCAGAGGGTCACCCATCCTGAGATTGCTCTCACCCTAGCACGCTTAACCTTGAAACTCTGGTGCATTTTAATACGTGAACGCTGGTGTAATTTTACCGACTGCCCCATACGGCCTTTGTCACATTATTTAAAGTAAGTCGGGGTTCCAACAGCTCCCCAAACGTCCTCACGGCGGGTCCCGCTCCTATCTTCACTTTCCTAACCATACAACTACCATATTGCCTCTGCTTAAATCTTCGCTATTTACTCCTATCCATACATATAACTATCTTTTACCGGGGTTTCTAAACTCACACTGGTGGCGGGGACATCTCAGTCGCCATTACTTATAACCGTTAAATCTTTGACCCCTTTTTGAATTTCTACCTGCCGTTATTAATTAGTATTCCTGCAGATGTTACGTATACATTGAAAGTTTTAAAGAAAATCTCATATACCTGTAGTCGATCAATCTCGAGCCTGGCCCGGGGAACTACCATGTGAAGTATATTCTTCATTCTCGTCTGTCTGCTCATCGCTCGCCCGACCCTCGTCATTTCTCACGTCAGAATCCGAAGAGAATAGCGGTGATTCCTGGTTCTCTGATGGCCGGAACAAGGGACAGGAGAAATCCGTAGCACTCTCCGAGGTGGCCGGACTGACACGGTCCTCCATCACGGGAGTAACTGGCGTACCCCCGGAAGCCTCCTCATCCGTCATCCCAGAAGAGTGCTCTGACGGGTCTGTGCCATAACTATCCTCCTCCCTGGAGGTAAGAAGCTCCGGGGGAGTCATCGTCGAATCCTCTGAGGGATCTGTATCATAGCCACTGTCTGTGGAGTCCCCTGCTCTAGGGGTCAGAATCTCTGGAGGAATTGTCGCTGGGTCCTCCGACGGATCCGTATCATAGCTGTCCTCCGCGGGATCCTCCGCTCTAGGAGTCAGGAAATCCGGAGGAGTTGTGGCTGGGTCCTCTGACGGCTCTGACTCAATCGAATAGCCGAGGCTCCCCCTACTCGGCTCTGGAGATACTCTAGGGGCCTTACTGGTGCCCCCATCATCTGAAGCTGATGTCTTCATCGACAGTACTAAAACCATAGCATAGGATTAGGAAAGGAATGTGGAAGCCTGGTAGCATAGCTCTATCGCACGATCTTAGAATACAAGGAAGGTCATATTTCCTAAATGCCCTGTAGCCTCCTGTTTATAAGTCTGGCGCGCAACACACCCATAAACAAGACTCTACTGGACACGGCTCGTAGACAAACTCCTAGGACCGAACTGCTCTGATACCACTTCTGTCACGACCCGACTAGGGGCCGTGACGAGTACTCGATACTTGTACCGAGCACCCCTTGCTTATCCTTTTACTTTTTCGTCTTAGCAGGCCGTATGAACTGTGCCATATTTTTGTTTTTGAACATTAGCAGCATCATTATGAGCATAGACTAGTCAACTTCATTATCACTTTCTACAACAACATTAACATGCTAGAACACCATATATCTAACTGTACCTGACTGACTGTACATATCTGTCTACGAGCCTCTAGACATAGTACACTTATACATAGAAAGGGTCGAGTACTGTCGTGCCCGAAAATACATACACAAAATAGTACCACGAAAGTGGGGCTCCGGAACAACTGGAGCGCTGTCAACACTGCTGGTAAGGCTTCTAAGGATCAAATCCGCCTGTCTGCTGACCTGCGCGGCATGAAACGCAGCATCCACAAGAAGGGACGTCAGTACGAATAGTGTACCGAGTATGTAAGGCATGAATAGTAGCATACGGAAAGTATAAAACGGAAATAACGACATAAGAGGATAATAGCACATGTCCTGAGGTAGAAACATAACCTGTATATATATATACCCTTGGCAGGTGCTATGCGTACTTAGCTTTCCTTTAAGAATCTTTGCTTGTTCATATACACATACATATAAAATAGGACATCTCATATTGCCGAGGCGTCGGCAGCCGATCCATTTAACCATAAATATACACATCCCGCGTCCGGGACGATATCATATCATGTAATGCCAACTGATCAGGTGGATATGCGTTCATAACGCTCTGCCCTTACCTCCATTTCCCCCGTATACATATGCATATATCATGTACATATATCAACGTCTATAGCGCTCTAGCTCCTTTATCATATACATATACGTGTGTCATGTGCATGTATCAGCGTCTATAGCGCTCTAGCTCTTTCGTCATGTGCATATTTTAAAAATATATACTCATATCTTACATACATTTACATGTCTTATATGCATTTACGTATCCTATATACATATGTCTCATAGGCACGCAGGAAAGCCCAAAGAAGAATCATGTAGTCATCGGAGTGACGTAAGGTCGGTGACCTCCAATTATATTATAGAACACTCGTGATCGCTTTGTCTCACCTTGAAGGAACGAGTATTTTAAGGTGAGACTATCAACGGGGAATAATATTGAAGTAAACGTAGAATGAAATCGGGGCATCATAGATGACAGTTCATAGACTTTGAAATCTTTTAGAAAATAAAGGCATAGCTAGGAAATATAAATAATATTCAAAAATTAGTTTATCATTTTCATGTTTACATAAGATACTTAGCTTAGTCATCTTAGTCATAGTGTCGTTCCGGTAGTACGTATCATAGGCATATTCTCTTATCTAACATCATTGTTATCATTATCGTCATGGAAGTGCCCTCGTTAGAGGAGTCATAGTATTTATCATTTGGTAACGAAATCGGGATCAAAGGTTCCCTTTGGATTCACTTCAAGTAAGTCAAGCAAGACTGTAAGGAAAAATCCGAGAGTAGCGGGCCCACCTCGGGCCGGATGAGGTAGCGTATACGATTTACGTATGTTACGTGTCATAGCGTTACTTGTGAGGGTCTTAGGGTAATCGGGTCCCATTTATACAAGTTCTAAGGGTGTAGGAGGTTTTTCCAACAATTGGCACACTTTCTAGTTCAATTCTATTGAACAAAAAGTAGAAAACTTTAGGTGCGGATTCCGGGGAACCGAGTTGTCCCCGAGGCTCGTACCCAACTTATTTCAACTAAGACATGCCATAGAAAGAAGGGTGAAGCCTTACATACCTCTTTCCGCTTCTTTTGCTATTCCGAATTCAAGCTGCAAATCCGCCAAAATCTGCGATTTGGTCACATTTACCCAAACTTTCATTAGGGTACTTAGAGTTAGAATCTTAAGGAAACACTTGGCTACCGAAATTTCGGCAGCATTTCCTCTGTAAATACACCATCCTCAACATTTACCTAGCAAGTTTTCAATCAACAACAACCCGGGAATTCAAACCCGGCCAAACTATTAACATAACTCAACCACACTAACAATTTCCATATTCAATCAAAGATACATTATAACAACTTAATCAACTTACTACTTCTTTCAAAACCTTCCAACTCCAATGAAAACAATAACAACCTTATAATATATATTCCAACAACACCATACTAATATCATTATCTTCCATACATGTAAGAACATAATATTCAATTTACATAATCTTCCAAGACAAGCCTCCAACTACTAATACTTCACTAAGCTCATAGGCTTTTGTTTGCAATATAAAATCCACAACACAACAACCAACATACTAAATAAAACTTGCTCACCATGCATTCATGATTCACCAAATATACACGGCTATACATGTGATATACAACTCACCGCCACACAACTATATTCTTGCTATTCATGAATTTCACTCACTTTTGCACACTACAACATGCAAAAATATCCATAACATGTAAAGAATAAGTTCTTACCTTCTTCCTTGATCTTTCACTTAGCTAAGTCTTGCAACTTGCTAGAATATGAATTTTTCTTGCTCCAAAGACCACTCCACCTTGCTAGGAATCCTTTAATTGGTAGAAAATAATTTTTGAAGAAATTTTTGTCAATTTTCTTGTCAATCTTTGCACTTGGCCGAAATGGCCTTGGAGATTTCTCCTTCTTTCCTTTTTCTCAAGTGTTCTTGAAGTTTCTAATGAGATATGACTCATTAATTGATCCTTTATATTAATTATCACATGGATAATTAATAAAATCATGGGCTTGGGCCATGTTGGCCGGCCATCCCTCACAAATTTGGGCCTTATTATTATTTTTTTATTTTTTGGGGCCAACCCGGTTGGTCCCGAGTTGGGCCTAGCCCACTGACCTTTCGACCTTAAAACGTTCATATCTCCTTGTACCGACGTCACCTGGGGACCCACGACCTATGGTTGGAAAGATAATTCAATTATCTACAACTTCTATATCTTGGTACTCTTCCAAATTCCAAACTTATAATACCGGTTTTGCCCCTTGAAGTCAGATCACCCGAAAACGTTTTCTTAAAAATATTCGTTTGGAGGACTTCCACTTTGATTTGGCCCAAGGGTCCTTCTTGAGTCGTGTTTAACTTATCATATGTGATTCATATGAATTTTTTTAGATGTCCCAAAAAAAATCTCGATGTGTGGGTCCCACCTCAGCAAATAATCTGACGTTCAAAAATACGGGATATAACATTCTCCCCCCTTTAGAACATTCGTCCTCGAATGTTAAACTGGCCTCATAGTGTATCATAATACTTCGGGGAGGTCTCCTTCGTAGACATCTCATATGTCGCTTAGGTCGCTTTTATGTCGTAAGTCCATTGAGTAAGCTCTGAACGTTGGCCCTACGTTAATAAGTCCCCTTTCTGTCACGCTTTCTCCTCTTCCGTTAGTCTTGTCCGTCTCAGCCTACATGACTTTTATAGGGTTTGTAACCACTCCACACACTCTAATTTACATTGGACTACCTAGCTTCACATTCGTCTCTTGTTCCCACATTTGTGAAAATTTCAGCATATTTCCCAGAGGGTCACCCATCCTGAGATTGCTCTCACCCTAGCACGCTTAACCTTGAAACTCTGGTGCATTTTAATACGTGAACGCTGGTGTAATTTTACCGACTGCCCCATACGGCCTTTGTCACATTATTTAAAGTAAGTCGGGGTTCCAACAGCTCCCCAAACGTCCTCACGGCGGGTCCCGCTCCTATCTTCACTTTCCTAACCATACAACTACCATATTGCCTCTGCTTAAATCTTCGCTATTTACTCCTATCCATACATATAACTATCTTTTACCGGGGTTTCTAAACTCACACTGGTGGCGGGGACATCTCAGTCGCCATTACTTATAACCGTTAAATCTTTGACCCCTTTTTGAATTTCTACCTGCCGTTATTAATTAGTATTCCTGCAGATGTTACGTATACATTGAAAGTTTTAAAGAAAATCTCATATACCTGTAGTCGATCAATCTCGAGCCTGGCCCGGGGAACTACCATGTGAAGTATATTCTTCATTCTCGTCTGTCTGCTCATCGCTCGCCCGACCCTCGTCATTTCTCACGTCAGAATCCGAAGAGAATAGCGGTGATTCCTGGTTCTCTGATGGCCGGAACAAGGGACAGGAGAAATCCGTAGCACTCTCCGAGGTGGCCGGACTGACACGGTCCTCCATCACGGGAGTAACTGGCGTACCCCCGGAAGCCTCCTCATCCGTCATCCCAGAAGAGTGCTCTGACGGGTCTGTGCCATAACTATCCTCCTCCCTGGAGGTAAGAAGCTCCGGGGGAGTCATCGTCGAATCCTCTGAGGGATCTGTATCATAGCCACTGTCTGTGGAGTCCCCTGCTCTAGGGGTCAGAATCTCTGGAGGAATTGTCGCTGGGTCCTCCGACGGATCCGTATCATAGCTGTCCTCCGCGGGATCCTCCGCTCTAGGAGTCAGGAAATCCGGAGGAGTTGTGGCTGGGTCCTCTGACGGCTCTGACTCAATCGAATAGCCGAGGCTCCCCCTACTCGGCTCTGGAGATACTCTAGGGGCCTTACTGGTGCCCCCATCATCTGAAGCTGATGTCTTCATCGACAGTACTAAAACCATAGCATAGGATTAGGAAAGGAATGTGGAAGCCTGGTAGCATAGCTCTATCGCACGATCTTAGAATACAAGGAAGGTCATATTTCCTAAATGCCCTGTAGCCTCCTGTTTATAAGTCTGGCGCGCAACACACCCATAAACAAGACTCTACTGGACACGGCTCGTAGACAAACTCCTAGGACCGAACTGCTCTGATACCACTTCTGTCACGACCCGACTAGGGGCCGTGACGAGTACTCGATACTTGTACCGAGCACCCCTTGCTTATCCTTTTACTTTTTCGTCTTAGCAGGCCGTATGAACTGTGCCATATTTTTGTTTTTGAACATTAGCAGCATCATTATGAGCATAGACTAGTCAACTTCATTATCACTTTCTACAACAACATTAACATGCTAGAACACCATATATCTAACTGTACCTGACTGACTGTACATATCTGTCTACGAGCCTCTAGACATAGTACACTTATACATAGAAAGGGTCGAGTACTGTCGTGCCCGAAAATACATACACAAAATAGTACCACGAAAGTGGGGCTCCGGAACAACTGGAGCGCTGTCAACACTGCTGGTAAGGCTTCTAAGGATCAAATCCGCCTGTCTGCTGACCTGCGCGGCATGAAACGCAGCATCCACAAGAAGGGACGTCAGTACGAATAGTGTACCGAGTATGTAAGGCATGAATAGTAGCATACGGAAAGTATAAAACGGAAATAACGACATAAGAGGATAATAGCACATGTCCTGAGGTAGAAACATAACCTGTATATATATATACCCTTGGCAGGTGCTATGCGTACTTAGCTTTCCTTTAAGAATCTTTGCTTGTTCATATACACATACATATAAAATAGGACATCTCATATTGCCGAGGCGTCGGCAGCCGATCCATTTAACCATAAATATACACATCCCGCGTCCGGGACGATATCATATCATGTAATGCCAACTGATCAGGTGGATATGCGTTCATAACGCTCTGCCCTTACCTCCATTTCCCCCGTATACATATGCATATATCATGTACATATATCAACGTCTATAGCGCTCTAGCTCCTTTATCATATACATATACGTGTGTCATGTGCATGTATCAGCGTCTATAGCGCTCTAGCTCTTTCGTCATGTGCATATTTTAAAAATATATACTCATATCTTACATACATTTACATGTCTTATATGCATTTACGTATCCTATATACATATGTCTCATAGGCACGCAGGAAAGCCCAAAGAAGAATCATGTAGTCATCGGAGTGACGTAAGGTCGGTGACCTCCAATTATATTATAGAACACTCGTGATCGCTTTGTCTCACCTTGAAGGAACGAGTATTTTAAGGTGAGACTATCAACGGGGAATAATATTGAAGTAAACGTAGAATGAAATCGGGGCATCATAGATGACAGTTCATAGACTTTGAAATCTTTTAGAAAATAAAGGCATAGCTAGGAAATATAAATAATATTCAAAAATTAGTTTATCATTTTCATGTTTACATAAGATACTTAGCTTAGTCATCTTAGTCATAGTGTCGTTCCGGTAGTACGTATCATAGGCATATTCTCTTATCTAACATCATTGTTATCATTATCGTCATGGAAGTGCCCTCGTTAGAGGAGTCATAGTATTTATCATTTGGTAACGAAATCGGGATCAAAGGTTCCCTTTGGATTCACTTCAAGTAAGTCAAGCAAGACTGTAAGGAAAAATCCGAGAGTAGCGGGCCCACCTCGGGCCGGATGAGGTAGCGTATACGATTTACGTATGTTACGTGTCATAGCGTTACTTGTGAGGGTCTTAGGGTAATCGGGTCCCATTTATACAAGTTCTAAGGGTGTAGGAGGTTTTTCCAACAATTGGCACACTTTCTAGTTCAATTCTATTGAACAAAAAGTAGAAAACTTTAGGTGCGGATTCCGGGGAACCGAGTTGTCCCCGAGGCTCGTACCCAACTTATTTCAACTAAGACATGCCATAGAAAGAAGGGTGAAGCCTTACATACCTCTTTCCGCTTCTTTTGCTATTCCGAATTCAAGCTGCAAATCCGCCAAAATCTGCGATTTGGTCACATTTACCCAAACTTTCATTAGGGTACTTAGAGTTAGAATCTTAAGGAAACACTTGGCTACCGAAATTTCGGCAGCATTTCCTCTGTAAATACACCATCCTCAACATTTACCTAGCAAGTTTTCAATCAACAACAACCCGGGAATTCAAACCCGGCCAAACTATTAACATAACTCAACCACACTAACAATTTCCATATTCAATCAAAGATACATTATAACAACTTAATCAACTTACTACTTCTTTCAAAACCTTCCAACTCCAATGAAAACAATAACAACCTTATAATATATATTCCAACAACACCATACTAATATCATTATCTTCCATACATGTAAGAACATAATATTCAATTTACATAATCTTCCAAGACAAGCCTCCAACTACTAATACTTCACTAAGCTCATAGGCTTTTGTTTGCAATATAAAATCCACAACACAACAACCAACATACTAAATAAAACTTGCTCACCATGCATTCATGATTCACCAAATATACACGGCTATACATGTGATATACAACTCACCGCCACACAACTATATTCTTGCTATTCATGAATTTCACTCACTTTTGCACACTACAACATGCAAAAATATCCATAACATGTAAAGAATAAGTTCTTACCTTCTTCCTTGATCTTTCACTTAGCTAAGTCTTGCAACTTGCTAGAATATGAATTTTTCTTGCTCCAAAGACCACTCCACCTTGCTAGGAATCCTTTAATTGGTAGAAAATAATTTTTGAAGAAATTTTTGTCAATTTTCTTGTCAATTTTTGCACTTGGCCGAAATGGCCTTGGAGATTTCTCCTTCTTTCCTTTTTCTCAAGTGTTCTTGAAGTTTCTAATGAGATATGACTCATTAATTGATCCTTTATATTAATTATCACATGGATAATTAATAAAATCATGGGCTTGGGCCATGTTGGCCGGCCATCCCTCACAAATTTGGGCCTTATTATTATTTTTTGATTTTTTTGGGCCAACCCGGTTGGTCCCGAGTTGGGCCTAGCCCACTGACCTTTCGACCTTAAAACGTTCATATCTCCTTGTACCGACGTCACCTGGGGACCCACGACCTATGGTTGGAAAGCTAATTCAATTATCTACAACTTCTATATCTTGGTACTCTTCCAAATTCCAAACTTATAATACCGGTTTTGCCCCTTGAAGTCAGATCACCTGAAAACGTTTTCTTAAAAATATCCGTTTGGAGGACTTCCACTTTGATTTGGCCCAAGGGTCCTTCTTGAGTCGTGTTTAACTTCTCATATGTGATTCATATGAATTTTTTTAGATGTCCCAAAAAAAATCTCGATGTGTGGGTCCCACCTCAACAAATAATCTGACGTTCAAAAATACGGGATATAACAAAAACAGATGTAAAAACCTTCAAAAACTGGCTGACCAAGATCATTAGCATCACCAAGTTTAACAACACAAGTACTTCCAGGGTTTGTCCTCAACAACTCATCCTTATAATCAAGAATTCTCCCAAACTCAAGAACATGATCTCCCATTATCTCCTTCAGCACCTTAGCTCTTGCTCTCCTAGCTGTGGTCTTACCAACATGGACTTTAAACTTCTTCCTAACTATCTCGTGCAACTTAAACACTCTAATGTTTGGTTGTTCAATTATTCTCTTTTTAAGGCATGAGCCAAGAATTTAGCATTGCACAAGTAATTTCTGGAGGATTTTTCACACTTATGAACTGGAATGTAAGTCCTAATAATAAAATTATTACTTACTTTGTCAAGGCTAGCAAACAGAAGCCACTTGCAACCTTCCTTGCAACACCTCACCCTTACTCTATTAGGCTCATTAACATACTTCTCAATCTGAACTCTCATCTGGATTGCATACCTAGTGACTACATCTCTAAACTCCTTCACACTCACAAAAGTCATTCCCAACTGCCACACAATTTATTTACAAGTTGGATCAAATCTCACACCCTTTGTGCCAGATTTTTTTCTTTTAGATTTTGACAGATTTACCCTCCTCTGTTGCCCCTCTTCAAACCAATATTCATCATTATCAGTTTCATAGCTACCAGGACCAGAACTTGGGTAATATGGTTCATCACCCCCTAGTCTGCCTTCTAAATTTTTTTTTCCTACTTCTGCAGTCTCATCAAATCCCAAATCTGGGCCAGCTTCACCACATGGTACTTCTCCAGTGTCTTTTGGAATTCTTTCCCTTCTATTCCTCCTTGCTGCTTTTCTTCTCTCATTCTTAAGCTCTATGTACTCCTCATGTACATCACTGAAATAATCATCCTCTCCACTCAAGTCATCATTTTCAGAATATGAACTATCATCAGTTGATTCATCAGATCCCTTTACTGAAAGTTTTCAGAATCTGATGGACCAGCAGCTAGATCTATTGGATCTTGAGTGTTTGGAGGTACTACTTCTAATGGAGGAGTAGTATTTGGGGCAGTATCTAGGGCATTTTTGGAGGCAGTATTTAGGGTTGAAGCTGGGGCATTTAAAGATACCTCACCAACTTCAATGTTTTGACTAGCACTTCCTTCAATGGTCCCTACCCCTTTATAAAGAGAAGAATCAGATTCCCCCTCATCCATGTGCACATATACTTTCAAAATCTGCCCACTTTGCAAAGTCCTACCAATTCTTGAAATAACCCTATCATTGTCAATATTTCGTAAAATGCCACTGTTAGGTGGCCTAATACTAAAGTTGCAACATGAGCTGTACCCTAGATCTGTAATATAACCCTTCAGCTCAAAATAAGAAAGTGTATCATCATCAACATTAGTAAATTCACTCATTACCCCACCCACATATCTTGCTTCATCCTCATCATCTTCATAAACTAAGTCCCCACCATGATACAATCTTATAGTGATAAATGTAAACCCACTCATACCTAAATGCAAACAAACACAAATAACAAAAAAAAAATCATCATAATTCTCAACAAACTAACTAATCGACAAAAATGAGAAAAACTCACTAAAGCAAAAAAAGCAGTGTAGACATGCATATCAAGTGGAAAATCTAACATTTTAGCAGCAATTCAACTGTCAATACTACTGTATTCGATTCATCAAAATCGCAAACATAAAAACCCCTAAAACCCCAGACTAACACAAACCCAATTAAATGTAGTAAAGTACTAACCTTTGGTTGAAAGATAAGCTTAGCCTTCCAACTGACCGTGAATCAATAATCGTACCACCAAAGAAATGAAAAAATAAACCCTAGATTATACTTTTTTGAACTGAAGGAAGATAGAACGTTTGATTGAAGGATTTGGGGAAATTTTGATTGAAGGAAGATAGAACGTTTGATTGAAGGAAGTATTAATGTTTGATTGAAGGATTTGTGATGGAATCAAGAGGTTCGGTTGATTTTAGTGGGTGTGTTCTTTTGGTTCAAAAGGATGAGCAAATGTAAGGAAATTAAAACGATCGGGTGAATAGTCTTGGGGCCCACAGCGCGTGTACAACACATATCGTGATATAACTGGGACACTAGTCCAGGTCAGCACAAAAGGTGCAAATAATTACGAAAAAATATAGTTTAGGGGGGTAATAGGACCCCTTGAAAGGAAAGGTGTGTCCTAGTAAATTTGGTACAAGTTGGGGGGGGGGGGGGGGTAACAGTGTCTTTTCCCAATATATTTTATGTACACTATATATCCTTAATATATATTATATGTATACTATAATATATATTCTTAATATATTTTAGTTATTTTTAAAGTATATAACTTTCTAGTTTTTAATTTAAGTAGATGTATATTATAAGTATATTCGTAGTATATTTTAGGTATATTCCTAACTTAATAAAAGTAAAAATATGAACACAAGTAAATAGAAGAAAGCTCAATGAGCCATATATTTTATTCATTCTTGGATAACATTTATTTGCAAGTTATAGTTTTTTTAACTTGCAAATAATACATGAGTTGTAAAGAAATAGTAGAATAATAAAATCACCAATTCTGAATCATTTCGTTAATTTCCCCCATATCGTAATCGGCCATGAAAATATCTTCAAAGTCTTCCATTTGGTCCGGTCCACTTGCTATTAAATCTTCAATTTCTTCCTCTTCGCCTTCCTCCGTTTCTGAGTTTTGGTTGCGTCGCTCCGATCTAATCCAATCGCGAATGCACACTAGTACTTGCAAGCTAAAGCCGGATAATGAATGTCTATGGTCTCCAATTTGCTGTCTTCCTTGGCTAAATGCGCTCTCCGAAGCCACGGTTGATACTTGAACCGTAAGGATATCTCGAGCCATTCTTGAGAGTATCGGATGACTTGCCTTGTACTTCTTCCACCATGCTAAGAAGTCCAATTCATCCAGTTCCTTGATATCCACATTTGGCTGCATCAAATAAAAGTTATATTCATCAAAGTTTGCATTACAAGAAGAAGTAAAACTTTTAAATGCGACAAACCCGACAAGCCCTTTTTGCTACTTTGAGAAGTAGTAGGGCGTGGAGCAACGGGTGTAGCACGTTCTTCCAAATTAGAATAATGAGTAAAAAAAATTCTAAACTCGTCATCAATAGAGAGTTCGGCTTCAGCTAAAGATGGTTGAACTCCCGGTTCAATTTCTAAAAATGTATAAATTTGACCAACCAATGCTTTAGTATAAGACACTTTTAAACAAGGATTTAAAAGAGAACCCAAAATAAATAAAGTTGGGATGGAAAAAAAATACTTCTTAAATTTGATTATCATTTCAAAAATAGCCGCTTGATAACCGGGTTTATATTTATATTCTTGTAAAACTCTAGCTATTTCCGCTAAGTAGGCTAAAATTCCGGTTACCGTGGGATAGAATTGTCTAGAAAAAGCAAGAGTTGCATTATAAAAATTTTCTAAGAGCTCAACACATTCTTTAACATCTTCCCAATGCGAAAAATTTAACCAATCATCACTATCAGTATTATATTTGTTGTGAACTTGTTGTATGGGAATCCTATACTCATATGCTTGTTGTAGCATAATGTAAGTGTAGTTCCACCTAGTCTCAATTTCTACTTGAATTTTCCTAGGTCTATGGTTATTTTCCATACAAGCATTCTTAAAATCTCTAAGTCTTGCCCTATTAGCATTACAAAAAAGAAACGCAACCGCATCTCTAACTTTTTGAATAGAATCGTCAAAACACACAAGACCATCTTTAACAATTAAATTTAAAATGTGACAACTACATCTTACATGAAAAATATTTCTTAGCGGAGGGTTTATTTCTCTTTTTAAAAGACCAATTGCCTTTGTATTATTAGAAGCATTATCTAAAGCAATACAAAGTGTTTTTCTATAAATATTAAAAAATCTCATTATAGTAGACATTGAATCCGCTAAAAATTTTTCATCGTGATGACCTTTTCCTTTATTATATAAAAAAGCTATAATTCTTTTTTGCATAACCCAATGACATGTAATAGCAAAAAAAATCTAACTTGTTAAGACTAAGACCCAAATCAGCGGTAAGAGAAATATTACAATTTAAAGAATTAAATACATGGCGCAAATAAAATATATATTTTTTATACAAATCTATAACATCATTTCTACAAGTACTTCTAGGAATACCCTCAAATAATGGATTATAACAACGTTGAATGTAAGTAACAAACCCCAAACCCGAGGGAAAGGAAAATGGTAAACAATCATAAGCTACCATTTTAGCTATTTCTACATGCTCTTTTTTCTTGTCATACTTAAAATTTCTACCAGTTCGTGGGTCTATCGTCATTTGAATACCCCCACATTTGAACCCGTTTGCTCTCCCCAAACATCCATATGTTTTTTTTTCTCATATGACCATTTAGTGTACCCGTTTCACTATCCTTACTAGTTCCTTGCCTAAAAGCAAATATTTGTCCGCATAGGGTACATGTAACTGATTGGTTTTCCCTACCCTTAGTCATAAATTTCCAAATTTTAGCGGTTGGCTTATGAGTTCTAGGCGGTTTGTCTTGTGTATGTGATTGTGCAGGACATGTATCTCCTATGGGATTTTCGGGGGGTTGTGTTTCATCATCATTATCATCATCATCAATTTCATTAAAAGTGTCAGTAAAATGTTGTTGCATTGCCTCATGACCTAAAAGTGGATTATTTCCACCAACATCAATACCTAAATTAGGTGTTTCTTCCACAAATGTTTCCTCATTAAGCCCACCCCTAACAATACCACTACTACTACCGGCACCACGTCTAAATCTCTTTGCCATTATTAAATAGAATTAATTTAAATCACAATCAAATAAATCACAAGAAAATAAATTGCAACAAATTAAATTGCTAGAATTAAATTGCGAAAAATAAAGATAGAGTTGGAACGAAGATACCAAATTGCCGGATTAATTTCCAACAAAGTGAAGGCGGCTAGAATTGCAAATCCACCAAAGCTACTTCAGATTGTTGCAAAATCACTAACTCCACCAACAATATTATAATTGCAAAATTAATAATTGAAACTAGAATAAGACTATAATATTTATTTGAGAGAAATTTAAAGTGGCTAATTATTGCAAAGTAACTATAATTGAGAGATTGAGATTTGAGAGAAAGAGAAGAGTGAATTGGTGTGGATTAAAATGAAAATGAAGAAGGGTTTATATAGGGTTGGGGAATGGGTTAAAGTGTTAAAAAAAAAGTTTGGGGGGTTGGGGGGAGGGGGGGGGGGGGGGGGCAAAAAAAGAATTTATGGCCGTTTGGCAACGACCATTTTTGCAAATGGACCGTTGCCAACGGTCCATAAGCCCAGCAACGGCTATATTTTATTTTTATTTTTAATTTCACCGGTTTAACCGGTCCGGTTCCGGTTTCAAAAAAATCGGAACCGGACCGGTAAGAAATAAACGGTTAACTGGAACCGGTTAACCGGTTCCGGTTTTACCGGTCCGGTTACCGGTTTGAACCGGTTAAACCGGACCGGTTGACACGTTTAATTTGAACCCAAAATCTCTAAATTCTATTGCTGTTTGCATATATCTCTTCTTTCTAGATTCTAAGAAGCTTTTTCTTTTCCACCTAATTAGCTAAAGTTTTTCTTTTCCACCTAATTAGCTATAGGAGGAAAATATAATTTTCAGGAGTGGATGACTTTTTGTATTCTTCGGGACGAGGAGGAAACTCGTGATTTATGGAAAATGATTAGAAGGAGGAAAAATCCCTAGCTTGATAAATTCTGAACCCCACTCTTAAATGGCAGTAGTAGTACAAGTTATCTATTTCATTTCCATCGAACTACACACATGTTAGCAACCCGTAAGAAGTATGACTTTGAAATTAATTTTGATTCATTAGTTCAGGATCAACTCCTCGTTTAATGTTATTAGACCTATAAATTAGATCGAGGCTTCTACGTGTTTTCTTTCTATGTTGAACAACACCGAAGAGAAAAGGAAATGCATCGAAGTAGCGAATAAGATAACTCAGAATCCTCACTAATTGACTATTGCGTGCCTTATTTTTTATTGTACTAATCTCATTCTATAAACTTGATTACATAAAATTGTTTTATGTGATTGACACTGTAAAAAAATATTTTCACGACTAATGTAATCCAGTTAAACTTAATCATAATTAACTCGGTCGCTAATATGTGGAGAAGAAAGTTAAGGTGGGGGCAATGATTGGAGAAGACTAGGAGGAGACCAGATGACACAAAGAGCCTAAGATGTGGGATGTGCAATTCATCTCTATGGCACGTGCCATTTGTCTGCATTCACGTGAATATCTCACACCGTTTCGTTACTGTTATTCAAAAGTCACACCACTTCCAACATACTGTTCTAATTTCTCCAATCATCTAAAGTGTGAACTATACATAAGTTTTACCACTAATCTTTGACCTTTTCCCCAAATTGTGAATGGGCTAAATTAGACTTTAAATAACATATCAAGAAAGAAGTTACAAAATATTTTCACAAGTTTTTGCATCAGTCAATTGGGATTATATATTAGTCCGAGTTTTAGATGAGTTGATCAATTGAACATTAGAGTAGACTAAAAAAAATGAAAGGATCGTGTTTTCACGAACTAATCAAACTTGAATCAACAGTCACGTAGGCCTTGTTTATTTGCCCTTAATAAATATGAGAAAGTTAATTATTCATATTTTAGTTTTTAAGTTTTCATTTAATAAAAATACAATCATTTAATGAGCTTGACTAAGTTTTAATGATTATAATCTATAACAGAATTTTTACATAAATAAAATGTTCTATGCATACGGTAATCTACAAAGATGACATTTCACAAGAAAATGATCTCTAATGGCCATTTATAAATCGAATTAAAGAAAATGACATTTTTCAGATCTTTTATGTGCAAAAAATGAAGATCTCTTGTCAAAAAACATAAAACTAAAAATAACTTTGTAAAGGGCTACAAAAATATTTCACTACTCCATCTACTTTCGTCGTAATATCGATTGTCGCCCATCATTATCAACTACCGTCGTTCTCAGCTTCAAGCATCACATCATCAATAACCACAGTAAGTCGATAAGCACCAACCACCAAGGCACAATTATCACCAACAGTTACCACCATAACTATCAGTGATTACTATCCTCAACCACCACTTGGAGTGTCCAATGGTCCGTTGGGTTGAATCTGAGTAAATAAAAATGAGTTGAGTTAACAGATGAACGTGTCATTGACCCGTCTAATAAAAAGACACTTGGGCTGAAATGTGTTGGTTGGAATGGGATGAGCATTGAGTCATAGCCCAATTCACTCAACTTTTACTAAGTTTTTTTTTTTTTAAAATTTGTTTAAGTACCTAATAAATTTTTATTTTATTATGACTATATATTTTTCATGAGACAATTGAGCTATATATCAATCCAACTTTTAGATGATCTGATTTAACGAGTTAAAATAACTAAGTTAATAAATAAATGTGTCATTAAACCTGCCCAAATTTAAACGAGCTAAACGGGTCATATTTTATGTGTTAATTTTGCCACCTCTAGCGGCCACCCCATGGCCATGAGGACTCCAACAATGCACTGAAAGGAAAAACAACACAATTAAACTAAAGTTTTAAATATCTTCAGAAATTTTAAAAGCTAATACAAAATTTGTTATATTTTTCGGTAACTAGTGGTTGAAATCTTCTTTGAACTACCAAAAGATGTAGTGCAGTGGATGAAGCTGTTCCTTCCTTAATTAAAATTTTAGGAGTTCGAACTTTGGGTATAAAAAAATGTTCTTAGTAGAGAGTGCTTCCGTTGGATAAGTCCTATGCGGCACAAATTTAGATTAGTCGAACTCTAATATGAATACTGAACACCGGGATAAGAAATTGGAAAAATAAAATAAAGGAACCTTGTTTGAGCCAAACAGGCCAAAGTGGAGGGACAAAACAGTAACAAGCGCGTGTATCAAACTGTGTCATGTAAAGCGAGTGGGTAGTACTAAAATCTGAAAAAGAGAGAAAACTCGTGGGGAATGATCCAATGATTGTACATACGTGGGTGGTGGTGTCGGATGGCATTGAGGCAAATATGTGACACGCACGAGTGCTCTCTTAGTGGGTCCCATGTGTGTATGCCACGTGGACAAGCACATCCATGCTTCATCACGTGATCTCCCTTCCTTCTTTCTTGTCTTTTCCATCCTTTCTAAATCTTTTTTTGTGTTCTCTTTCTTTTTTATGTCTCTTTCTTAGAGCTCATGCTTGGCTTTGGATTCTTCCAATTTTGCTTGGCTCTAACTTTTTAGCCCAAAGTTTCAAACTTTCTAGCCTTCTTTTTTGTTGTTGCTCTTTACCCCTTTTCTTTTCTTTGCTTTACTTTCTTTTTCTTTTTCTTTTCATTTTTTTGTCATCCTTTTCTTATTTTGGAAGTCAATTGGCATAAAAATGTGTGGTGGGTCAAGCTCAGGACCATCTTATTTTCTAGGCATATTACTCCCTTCGTTCACTTTTATTTGATTATTATTTTAAAAATAAATTTTCCTTTTTATTGTCTACTTTAGCATATTAAAAGAAAAATATTTTTTTTCCTGTTTTACCCATAGCATTAATTACTCATTTCTAATAATGTTTATAATTAAAATGGATGGGGTATTTTAATTAGTTGAATTTTTCACGTAGAATGTGGTTGATATTCACGCGCAAGACTAAAAAAATGAAACTCACCATATATGCTCTGTAAGTCGGATTGTGTTTAATAGACACGCTTGAGATCAAATTCAAGAGTTCAATAGAAAAAACACTTAGTTGAGGTATCAAAACGAAAAAAAAATTGACAAATTTAGAGGCCGCATATGCATTAAGCCTATTATGTGATATTGGATTACCTAGGTAATGGTTAAGATTACAACTTTAAACCTGAATTTGGTGAACAGATTTCAGATTCTTTTTCCCTTGGAAGAATGAGATCAAATAGAGTTCTATATACACTACAATCAAAAGGCACAGGTTGTAACATATTATATTCTTGTTTCTTTTTTGGTACAACATATTATATTCTAATGCCATACGGGGAGAGGTTAATTAAGTGGACATTGTCGAAATGGGTGACCTTATAATTTAAATAGAATAAAAAGAGTTTACAAAAAATATATATGTTATTATTTTCAAATATCTTACGTGCAAAAATAAAAAATGACTTATAGAAAAATTTAATATTAAAAATAAATCTGTAAAAAACTACCTGCTAATTCTTAACCATATCATGTCTACCCATTCATGTTCGTGGACCTAGTTGTGGACAAGTTTTTTTTTTTTTCCCGATCGTTTGAGACTGAATGACGGAACTTAGCACGTAATGATTATATTTATAAGTGAAAGCCATGATTTACGACTGTTAATCATGTACAACATCTTAATTTCATTTTTTTCATACCTCTTTTCAAATGTAACACTAGCCTCACCACTCAGGCACTCACCAGCCCAGACGAGTAGGTACACTAAATTTCTCAAACTTAGCATATTAATGCTACACATAAACAAAAGAAACAAGAATAGATTGGGAAAATCTCGTGTTAGAAATATAATAACAGAGAGAAACAGTTCTGAGCGTGATAATCTTGTTAGAAATATTGAGTGTATATTTTTGAAGAATATAAGTAAACATTTGTACATAAAAAAATAAGTGATATTTAAAAGAAGTACTTAGGGCTCGTTTGGTATGATGGATAAGCAAAAATAGTCCTGGGATAAATATTAGTGCCGCCTTATTCCACGTTTGGTTGGAAAAAATACTCGGGATAATTAATCCCGGGATTAGTTATCCCGGGATTATAGTGTTTTTTTATCCCACCTTGAGGGTGGAATAACTAATCCCGGGATAACTTATCCCTAGATTAGTTATCCCGGAATAAGTTGTTTCCAACCAAACGAGCCCTTAGTATTTAAAGATAAGTTCAAAAAAGGATATTTAAAATTTACAGTTGTGCTTGGATATGCATTTAATTTGAAAATAAATAAATAATTCTTATGAGTGAAAGAGATTTTTCACTTGAAAGCTAGTCAATCTTTTCCTTCAAAACGTTAATCTAATGTATAACCAGATAATGTCTGGTGATTTTTTATTTTTTTTTGAAAAAAAGTTCTGTGGACAAATATAATTCCTCCTAATTCTTCAATTTACAGCAAATTCCCTATTTGCATTTTGAAAATTTCTTGGTCACTTCTCAAGGAGATCAGTGCTTAAAACAAAGTTGAGAACTTGAGAATTGAGATCATGCCAAGTCTGAACATACCATGTAATTATTTCGTGAACACACATATTTGATTTGTTATAAATTTTACATTTACATAAGAAAAAATGAAGTTAAAAATTAGCTTTTATTTTAGTGTAGTGGGAGCAAATAGAGTACAAAATATGAATTTATATTAAAAAATTATTTATTACTAATTACTGGATATCAAATGAAATCTGACAATGAAACAGTTATGTTTTAAAACTTCACAAGCTTCAAATCTTGAAGATACCCCTGACCCCCAATTAGGAGTACTTGTTTATTCAAGGTTAATTGAAACTTATATATACTGATCAAGAGGTGTTGTAGATGTGATACCATGTTCCCACTTTGCTGTCAAATTTTGATATATACCATGTTTAATGAAATCTAATGAGATTTCTCATGTATGGCAAATTACAAACTACTCAACAAATCAAAGACGCTTTTCTAGTTTTACGGCAAAGGATATTAGCTTTATTAAGGCACACTAAATATTTTTTTTATTATATAATATTCTTATAAAATACCAATAAATTACTCATAAGATATATTCGAATGTAACCCGAATGATCTTTATCGGGCTATTTTTTTCATTCACACTGTCACTGATCATATAGTATAATTATAATTATTTCTATGTTACAGTGTGCCTTACGCATAAAAATCACGATGTAACATGACTACAATGAACTCTAAAGGCGAAAAGTTAGTGTTTAGAACTTGGGACAAGGTCAAAGATTTTATCAATTCTTAACAGTGCCATCTAGAAAATCGAGTCTCATAATTTTATCAAATCTTGGGAGATTCAACGTTGAAAATTTTGTGACGCCTCGTTAGCTAGGAATACTTGTTTTTCGTTATACATAGTGGACTAGTGGTAATTACAATATTCCCAAAACAGTACTCTATTTAAGATTGAAATTGTTTGGTTAAAAAATACTCACAAACTGTTATACTAGGATTAGTGGGAGTGTCCGTAAACTTTTATGTTAGGATAATGCACACAGCTGAAGTGGGAGTGTCCACAAACTTTTTAGTTGAAGTTGTAACTTACACCATTTAAATTGCAAACAAAATTAAAAGGACTGCAGTAATTAGTCATTACAAATATCGTATCTGTAACATAAACCAGGGAGTTTGCGTTTCTTTCTCCCCACATTATTCAAACCAAAGCACTCTGTAACATATTATTCAAACATATAATTATGATAACTCTGAATCAAATCAATAAGTACATCTTATTAATTGCTTGCATTGTTTCATATGGTACTAACATTCATCAGTTTTGCTTCGCAGAGTCAAACTAGGTCAATTATGAGTTACAATTTAAACATATCCCCTTAGTAGTTTTGATACGGCAGAGATTGCAAGTTATAACATTTCTAACGTATCTTTAGATTATGTAAAATCTTCGTAAAAATAAATCATTTTTTAACCAAAAATGATAATTGCTCGAGTAGGGCAAATTTCAAATTGCAAAAAATAGCCTCTTTACTAAATGGAAAATAAAATCAGTATACAATAAATTCAATGAGACTTTGACGACCTTAAAAACCCACACATAACAAAAGTGCATACATTATCAGGAGATTTGTGGTGGAATGAATGAGACTCCTCCACACTTAATGAAAGATCTGAATTTCGAGCTATAAGAAAAATGTATTTAGTAGAGAACATTTTCTTCTTAAATCATCAGTCCTGCACGATACGCATCTAAATTAATCGAACGACAGGTTTCGTACTAAATGTTTATACAAAAAAATTAAATAAAATTATCATTCTACAAGTAATAAAGTACTCCTATGTTTAGTTTTATGCATATTAATTTGATTGGACACTGTATTTAAAAAGTAAATAAATAATTTAATAATAAAATAAAAATGAGTACTTATTATATATCGATATGTCTTTTATGATATGAGAAGTTGAAATTAAAGAACTATATTAAATATACGATTATCTTGTCTAAATAAATAAAATAAAATATAAGAACATAAATTAAATAAAAGGAGCAAGCAATAACTGGGGAAAATAAAGATAAACCAAATGAGACTTCTATTGTCTACACACATGCATCACGCGCTTGTTACCCTTTCAAGGCCTACATCAGCTCGTGAGTAAACAAAGTAGGTTCAGAAAAAGTGTTTCATGAGACAGCACGCACGCTAGTCAACAGTCAACGGTTGAAAATAAAGAGTAAAAAAGCCTCTTTTCAATGAGAAGTTACAATTCAGGAACAGATGATTCATAAAGCAAAGATTACAGTAAAGTACAGTAAACTCACCTTCAGTTACGTTTAGTCATTCACCATGGTTAAATTTCTACTCAAACCATGGTTAAAAATTAGCCCCATGCAAAACTTTGCCAAATATAAATAGACAGAAAAACATCCATAAACAAAACAAAGAAAAAGCCAAACTAAATCAAAGCCAATCTCTATCGTCATCATTGTGCCAATAGCCACTGACATAAGTCATCATTGAACATCTATTTGCCTTCTTCTTCTGCATAGATTCACACATCTAGTCTGATTAAATTTAAATTTATATTGCAAAAATATTACTTATAGCATTGCGAGTAAAATACTCTTTAATAAATGCGACTTTATATTACTTTTGTTCAAAACCTCTAATTTGAAATAACAGAGTCTTACTATTTCATCATAATTCTTGTTGTTGTCTTTAAATTAATAATAGGATACTTCAACAAAAAAGTTTTTTTTTTTGTTTCAAAAATAAAAAGGCCACAAGTATAAATATTTGTGTGTGCAGTAGTCCTTGTATATATAATCATAGGTTCTGAATCTTTCTGACGTATCCTACAAAAATTGTATTGCACTAGCCAAAGGAAAAAAGCTGTAACTCCTCTGCTACAAAAGCAAACACCCCATTTCTCTTCTTTTTGTTCCCCCCACCCCCACCCCCACCCCTTACCCCAACAACACATTCAAACCCCAGAGCAAGAAAAACCTATATCCTTTCTTTTGGATTCCAAAAGGAAAGAAAAAGTAAACTTGTTTGGTTCTTCGGAGAAGAAAAGGAGAGTAAAAAAGATGAGTGGTGAAAAAGAAGACGGTTTAGGTTTAAGCCTGAGCTTAGGAATGAGTTGCCCTCAAAATAATCTCACTTCATCATCAACTCCTCCTTTCCCTTTGAATCTCTTGCCCTTCATGCCCCATCATCAAAATTCTTCAGGTCAAATTTACAACAGTTCATAACCATATATTCTGTTTTTTTCCCCTTAATTTGTTTTGTCATGGATGCATGCTCTGTTTAAATTTGATTAGTTCATTTTTTAAAGTTTTTAGCACAGAACACATTGTACTTTTGAAATTATAGGTCCAAATTTTAGAAAAAGTTTAGTAGTTTTTCAAGATTCAGCTGAACCCATTAAATAGAGGCTTCATTCAGGCCAAGCGTTACATGAACGAGAAAATGAAAACAACCAAGTGTTTTCTTTAATTTATTTATGAAGATGTTTTTGCAGGGAGAAATGATGAGGAACGAGAAAGTGTGAGAAGGGAAATAGATATGAATGAACCAGCAAGGATGATAGATTGTGATGATGTTGATGGTGAAGAAGAAGAAGATAATCAAGTGATAATGGTCTCATCACCTAACAGTACTGTTTCGAGTGTTAGTGGGAAAAGGAGTCATGACAGAGAAGAGAACCCCACCAGCTCTCTGGACGAAGACGGCGGCGATGCGGCGGCCAGGAAGAAACTCCGGCTGTCGAAAGAGCAAGCTGCCGTTCTTGAAGAGACATTTAAGGAGCATAACACTCTTAATCCGGTGAGTGGCTGTTTTTGTAAATATTTTTGTGGCTCAAGGGTAATATTTGGAGAACAGGTTAAATCTCTTTATTTATGATAATTTATTGGAGATAAAAAAAAAATTGTTTCAACGTGTGTAATAGTTGTAGTAATTTCTTCCTTTGTGGATTTATTGGGTGGAACAAGATTTCGGCTGAAAATTTGTTACTCCCTCTTTCTCAAATTTATGTGCCTGAATTTAATTTAATTTTGATTTGAATATAAATATGAAATCTTAAGTTTTTGAAATAAGCATTTACATAAAAAGTACTCCTATACATCACAATAATGAATAATTTAAAATATTTAAAGGATTTATAAAAAAATTATGATTAGAAAAGAGTTTTTTGAATATCGAAATTCAAAAGGTACCACTTGAATTGTAAATTGAGACGGAGGAAATAGTAGTTTACGTGATTACGTCTCACCCAATTTTTCTTTTTTCTTAACAAAAGACATCTGTTTATTTTTTTTCCCAAAGAATTCTAGTAATTTTTAATACAAAGGTGTAATTAAGTTTTTTTTTTTTTTTCAGAAGCAAAAGTTGGCTCTGGCGAAACAGCTGAATCTCAGGCCAAGACAAGTGGAGGTGTGGTTTCAGAACAGGAGGGCAAGGTAATGTTATTTGCTTGCTGCATTAAGGGTATTTTTGGCATTGGAATAATATGTCACGTTTGTAGCATGAATCTTCGATGTTACTATGGACACACGTGTTGTGTTCCATTATAAAATTTAATAATGATAATCTAAGTAATGTCCTGTCGGGTGATACACGTGTGCATGGATTATACATCTCACCCTGGAATCTAAAATTGTCTAACAATCTATTCTAGTTGCAATTAATAAACTTTTATCCCATTATGCTTTGGTCAAACAACATAAGTGTATTATATTGTCTTGTAAAAATAGCAAACTAGTATATTATTGGCACATAACTTTTATTAATTTAAGTTTCACCATTTGAAAATTCCATCAAGTAAAGAGTACCGGGTTTGGATATGGGTTAATGCAATCTCATTTTCTGGGTCTACATGTTTTTTGGTTTGTCATCTGGTGTCCGGTACTCGCTTCGAGGCCCCGAATAAATCTCAGATTCACGTCGGGAAATCACTTTAGGGGTAAAACACTCTCTATCAATGGCGATTCTGGTCTCACGGCTGGAAGCGAAGCCGAGGCCTCTGGTTGAGGATGAAAGGGCAATTTCCCACTGCAACCTTTTGTGATGGTCAACATAAGGTTTAAATAAGTATAAAGAAGATACTACAAGTAAAAACACAAAATCAATTACAAAATCAGAATAGTCCTTGTGGGTAATCTCCTTCCCATTTCCCCTTCTCCTACTCCCTACTCCCTATGTAATATTTTTTTTTATAGTCCCTAATTAATCAAGGAGAGGATGAAAATCAAATTTTGAGATTTAATGAATAATCAATGAGAAAATTATAATAAACTTTGCCGATATGATGGGGTTTTAAATGGATGGTCGAAATTAAACACCTGAGATACATGGTAGGTTGTGCTGTTGTGCCACTTGTTTAGGGACGAATTCAGTATTTAAACGCAAAACACCTTTAATTTTTAAGGTTCCAACACCTTCTATTTTTAAGGTTCTTAGCACTGGTCTGTTGTATTCTGAACTAGTTCATCGAGCGGCATCAATTCATAATAGAAAACTAATTTTCTATGATGATAATACTTCATTTAGAAGGTCTAAATGATGGCTTGAAATGATGCAGGACCAAGTTGAAGCAAACAGAGGTTGATTGTGAATACTTGAAGCGTTGCTGTGAGAATCTGACAGAGGAAAACAGGCGTCTGCAGAAGGAAGTTAGTGAGCTTAGAGCATTGAAACTTTCTCCACAATTGTACATGAACATGAGCCCTCCCACCACCCTTACCATGTGCCCTCAGTGTGAGCGTGTGGCAGTTTCGTCATCTTCATCCTCGGCAGCCTCTTCGTCAGTCACCGGAGCTAGTGCCTCTCGCTCACACCAACACGCGCTAGGCGCCCTCCACCAACCGCCAGTGCCCCTTAACAAACCGTGGGCTGCAATTCTCTCCCCTAAACCACTCAACATGCAACGGCCAGAAATGTAATTTACTCTTGTTGTGAGGGTGAAGAAGTAATTGAACTCTTTTTGGAGCCAAACAGATAGACAAAAGGTAGTGAAAAGTGGTCCAGATAGGGTAGGGAGAAAAGTGTTTATAGAGTAGAAAAGATTGAATGAGATGATTACAAGAGAATCTGAGTTGTTTTATTTTTGTTTGGGTTCTCTTTAGTAGATGAATGATTAATGTTCTAAAAAGTTGGATGTAATGTGGGGTTTGAAAGGAGCAGTTGTTGAATTTGTTCATTTCATTTTGTGTAGGAAAATGGTTATTTAAATGGGAAGACATAATTGTGTTCACTAGCCATTTTATATGCATAAATCCATGCTTTTTGCATGAAGATCCTCTATTCCCAACTTTTCTGTACAAGAATCATGGGGTCCTCTTAGGCACTTGTGCACATGATTGCTATGTACTACAGTACTATCCACATATACCTTGTACCCCTAAAAGTATTTGACTATTCAGGATTCTCCATCTAGGTCACAAAGTCTATTAACTTAACCCACCCCTTACGTCCTTTTATTTATTTGAAAACAGTGGTGAATCAGCTTAAATATACCTCCACAGAAGATGTACCATATAAATTTGTCGTCAAGGTTTAGACAAATATTTAGACAAATATGAAGAAGTGACTTAGTCTTCATTGTCTATATCGAGATCTGTATGTTGATCTCTATTGTCTTCACCCGTTCATTGAGAGTTAGGCCACACTCCAACCTACCCACTTGGTATCTCTGTGTACAAGAGTCGCAAGAAGCACTTCATTTGTTGCCAGGTATAACAGGCGTGCTCAAGGTCATAAGTTGCAATCTTTTGGTTTTGGTCGGGGTATGTGTGTGTTTGTGTGTGGGTGGCCTGACCTGATCTCAAACACTAGCAAAGTTTCAACAACAAAACTTTCGATACAGTTGATATAAGTTATCATTTTTTGGAGCAATATCTCCCTAACATGATAGCCACATAAACTACAACAGAAATATATGAAACAAAAGGGATGGCAGAAATCTCAAATTGCCTTGGTACAGTTCGTATGAAATATATCGAGAAGAATACAGACTTAAAGAAACAGCCTCTCTACCTCCCAAGGTAGAGGTAAGGTCTGCATACACTCTACCCAGACCCCACTTGTGAGATTATAGTGGGTATGTTGTTGTAATGCAGACTTAAAGA
Source organism: Lycium barbarum (assembly GCF_019175385.1). Classification (NCBI taxonomy): domain Eukaryota; kingdom Viridiplantae; phylum Streptophyta; class Magnoliopsida; order Solanales; family Solanaceae; genus Lycium; species Lycium barbarum. The sequence goes on from NC_083342.1 coordinate 117,364,477, forward strand.
GAGGAAGCACAGCCCTTTTTGAACATAAGCTAAACTCAATCTCAACTTCAATCGAAATGCAAAGACATATACAAGTGCAATTCCGAAGTAAACATTCATCTGTAGTGATGACCTTTTTTCCATAAATTGCTACAGTACTGTGTTCATCCAGCTTTAGTAAACAGGTATCGGTCACACAGTATTCACAGTGTCAGCAAGACAACGCAGTATGCATCCCAAACCAGCTTTTTCAGTCAGTTTCTCATGGATCCTTAGGCATTGGTCACATGTTGGGCGGTCTCCAGTAGACAAACCTCTATACAAGTACCTGCATATCAGATAAGAAGGTTCGACTGTGAATCTTGTAACCCTTTTTCAGAAATATGCCACAGTACTTGTGAATCAGATAGATCTATTGGACAAATTACAAAAAAAAATCTATTGAACGAATTACAAGGCATATTCACATTAAGTGAGTTCATTTCAACTAATAGCGTGTGTAGAGCAGAGCCCAGATGGTCAATATCCGGAAAAAAATATGTCTCCTCCCATTCTATAACTTCAACTAGCTGACTCTTTCTTCTATTCATAAGGTTCAAATTAAATATGCTGGGGTATCTGCTACGATCCATTAAAGCAAATGAAAGATGTCAAAAAGAGTCGATTCAACGAGGAATTGTCACCTTATATCACATAATTCCTTCGTCTTCTTTACACTAACAACAATGAAGATATAAGCAGATTTAGGACTAAACATTAACCAAGAACCATAAGAAACCAAATCAGCGGCAACTGTTTAAAGTTGGCTTGTCGACAAAGGTACAGTATTGGTGTAACCATGTTTACTGCAACTTAAAAAATCAACGCAATCAGCATACAACCATAACTGCAGAGGTGAGAAATCTCTTTTCTTTGCTCCTAACCTTAATTAACTAGATACTACATTAACCTATGTAGACCACAGACTTTTTGAGGAGACACACTTGAGTATCAATTAGCCTAGAGACAAAGCTTTGAATTTTGCGTTATGTACTTGGTATTTGGTGTTATGGTGTTACACTAGGTATGTTGCTGTACTTGGTATTTGGTGCAATTTGGATGCTTTACTAAGACTTATGATTGTTGGATCATTTTATGTTCTTTTTGCATCTTCTTAAATTCTTACAATATTTTTTATCCCTGTTGCTCGGATCTCCAAAGATGTGCGGGATCCTTCAAGAATCACACAACTTTTGAAGGAACCGACATGCGTCAGGCAGCATTTTTTAACCATCCCAGAAAGATAGTTTTTTATTAGTTTAGGTTATATATAGTATAATATACTTCAAAACTATAAGATCCTGTCCAATTTGGGTCTTCCATTATTTTCAAAATTGTGTCTTAATGCAAGACATGACACTTTTTTGAAATAATGGCGACATGACACTCATGTTTGTTGTTTCTTTCTGTGCTTCTTATGTCGAACCAATGGGGAACATTAATTCTCAAGTCCTCATATGTGGAAGACAAATCCATCACGGCCTTATATTTTCATCAACTATTTTAAACTTGGAGAAAATAACAAAAATATATTGGAAATGATTTAATTATGGTCCGAAGAATCTCGATAGTAGTGCCATGAACAATCCTTTGTGAGATTTGATTTTTTTAATAAACTGCATATGGTCAATATATGTAATAGGTGATTGAAAATTTAGAACGGATGTTAAGTGGGTGGAAGAGGCTATACTTGTCCAAGCGGAGAACAGAACGCTGTTGAATTCTACTTTGACTAGCTAGAAATTGATGAAGGTTTTATGGGAGGAAAAGGACGGAGTATATATATCATTTGATGGACTGGGAGAAAATAAAGCCCCCTTCATGGGAATAAGGAGATCAGATGTATTTTTTTGATCAGGAAAGGAGATCAGATGTACAAATATGGTCTTGTAGCAAACTGGATATGGAGATTATATAAGCTGATGCCTTACAGAAAAAGGTGATAGTTCTTTTTTTATTTTTTATTTTATTTTTGGACAAAGTGTAAAGAAATAAAGGTGATATTTTCTAAATGCAGAACATCTTGAAATGGATGGTAGCCGAATGAAATAACTGAGTAACACTATGAAAAGGGATTATGAAGGGGAACGATGAGTTCACAAGGTTCACTGGGTTTATTGTTGGGAATTGTAATTGGAAACAATATAGTTGGACATACGATGTGGAAACTGAAATTAAACTTGAAGCAGGCTTATCCAAGGGTCTATGCGATTACTCATGATAGGATCAATTGTCTCTGAACTCATCACAAGAAGAACTAGGGGTTCATTTTGGAAAATTCGCTTGAGAAGACCTATTCAGATAGGAAATGGAGAGAAGTACAGGAGTTCAAATTGATCTACATTTCCTCTGTGGCAGAAAGTGGTGAGTATATAGTGGTGTTGAAACGAGCATTAGTACATCTTCAATGAGCTTCTATTATATGGGTCTTACCAGAGAGAAGAAAGGAAGACATGGTGAAAGGAGATATGGATATACACAAACACCAAATACACAGGGGCGTCTTGAGCATTAGGCCAATAAGGCCAATGCCTTAGGCCCCCATAACTTGGGGGACCCACTTTTTTCTAGGTATATATTTATAATGTATTAATTATTTTCAATTTTGAATAATTTTTTTAAAAAGTACTACTACTTTTTGTGCCCACTTTTTACTATACAGTAAAACCTCTCTATAACAGTTTGGGTTCGAAATTTTTTGGCTATTATAGCGATTGGTTGTTATATACCCATAACAGCAGTGACATTTAAATAATATTTCGCTGTTATATGCAAAAAAGATGCATAAAATCTAACTTTTCATTTTTAATTGTCAAATCCTAAGGTTAATCACACTTTGTATAACGAAGAAAAATCATTGAATGAATACACACACACACACACACTCTTTAGATAAGTTAAGGCCTCGCATTAGAGTTTCGCCTTAGGCCTCCAATATCGTCGAGACGCCCTTGCAAATAAGTGACCTCACAAGGCCTCGCATTAGAATTTCGCCTTAGGCCTCCAATATCTTTGAGACTCCCTTGCAAATAAGTGACCTCACATGCTGCATCGAATGGGATGCAATTCTTTCTGACAGAAAATCACATAAGGAGGAAACAAATTACTGTAAGTTGGGTTTTCATGAGCACGAGCCAAGAAGTATCACTGTATGAGAAGGATGGTGATCACTTATTGTTATACTGCAGAATGGCCTCACAGCTATGGGAAGAAGTGTTTCTTTTTACACCATAAGAGAGTGTTAAGAGCATGACAAGTTGGAGGGTAAGAAAGCATCAGAAGAGTTGAAAACAACATGGAAAACTAGGCCACTTTGCCTTTCTAAGACTACATGGAATGAAAGAAGTAGGAACTCTTTCAAAGCAATGAGAAAAGCTTAAGGAATGTGAAGAGTTTCTTTCATTTCAGTCATATATTCACCATAAAGAAAGAATATATTCTCGTATAGTAAATTAGGTTAGCTTAATAGGAGACCAGTAGCCTACATAACCACATTGTACATGTATTTTTGAGCACATTAATGAAAATGATATCCGGCAATAAAAAGAATTCAAACTTTTAGCGTTTTTACAGTGCTATCTAAATTTATAAGCATCATTTCAAATCATTGTAGACATTCAATTCATTACACAAATTGGTCAAGTTAAAACCCTAGAAAAGTGAAACAGGGCCAAGTACAATCAGACAGGAAAATGTAGGGTAATGTTTGTATATGTGGAGAGACATGGCCCTACTAATAGTAATTCTTACAACAATGCAGAATGTACATATCAAGACAAATTGTAAATCAAAGGCGAAGGCGACACAATATCTTGATAGAAGAAAATAAGTCAAATAGTTTCACTCAACAAATAGGAAAGGCAAGGTCCTTTTCTTTCTGATAAGTGGAAAGAAAACGAGGTCTTATCAGCCACATTTATCATAAGAGACAATTTTGAACTAGCGGGACTGACTTCTAAGTGAGGAGCAGTATGTAAATAGTCTACTTGAATCCCATTTAAATTGACAAGATGGGGTTGGGACTCTCAATTCTCAATATCGGTAATGGTCACCATTCGGAAAGTGGCCATATGGATTAAATTTCTGTGACTATGTGTTCAATATTTCTTCCTTGCTTTGCAGCACTGAGCTATCCCATAATATTCTAAGCTACAGAGGGTATGGCGTCTCCCTGTCACTGAAAAATCCATACTAACCTGAGCATCTCAACTTCAAGATCATAATACCAAAACCTGATCGCTATACTAACGACTCATTTTAACCCGTACAAAACCAATAAAAAGTACCCAAACATGATCGCCACATAGGTCAAACATATCTTGGCTGCAGATCATTTAAAATTTCTCCAACTCAAAAAGTAACAAGTTAAAGATTTTATATCACTCAAATTTCAATCTCCTCGGCCAATATCTTAAGCTACTATAAGAGAATAATAAATATGCTGGCACATTTAAGAGTAGGGACACTTTGCGTCTTTCACCAAGTTATCATATGGTTATTCTCAGATGTTTCCAGAAAATAGCAACTTCAAGCCCATCAATTACCCTTTCCAACCCCCTGAATTCAGCCCTTTGTCATATCATGAAGGTAAAACTTTGTAAAGCAACAACATATAGATAAAGCAACTAAATCTCATGGTTCAAAAGCAGAATATCTTCATCTTAGTGCTCAATTGCCACACCAACCCAAGTTGTTCCTAATGAACTTTCCGACCCTTCTTGCCAGATGATTCCTTGAGCTTAAATTAAGTGTTTAAATATGTAGTCTCACATCAGATTCCTGGACTGAAATTTGCACCCAACCAAGCACCTAGCAAGTACTACACCAGTTCCCTGGTTGCTGGTAATATAAAACCTAACGAAAAGGCAATCTCACCTACCTACAAGGTGAATTCATTTAGAAAAACATTTTTCGAAGCTGCAGTATCTTGTAATCATGAAGATGTAAGACCAATACAAAGTTTAAACCAGTAGTTGCATGTTAAAAACCCAAGTTGAGGTTATATAATGCATGCATGTTGTTGATCCAATTTGATGAGGCATATTGTTGGCATTTACCAAAATGTCCAACTAGAGTTCTTTGGAAATATTTAACAAAGTATCTCATGTTCACTAGATTTCATGACCCATCTCAAATCCATAGTAACCTAAAGTAAATAAACATAAGCTATTTAGTGCAGTGTATAAGAATGTGCAATCTCAAATTATGCGATTTTCAGGCCATGGTACTCGATATAAGAGCTCTAAAAGATTGTTCAACTAATTATTCCACTTAATTCTTTTCTTTTCTGAGCATGGTAAACCCCATTCCCAAAGCTCTCCCACCTAGGAGTCTCACTGTGGCTTTTCCCATTTTTCTCCCATTGGTGACTCGAAGCCCGACCTCGAAACTGGAGGTGGAAGGATCTTATTACTAGGATATTCCGTCCTGGTCTATTTTCCAGTTGAACAAGATTACAACTCTGAACTGGTCCTTAGAAGCAAACTGACAGAGAAATATTTGTCTATTCAATCATAGAGCAGAACATTGTTTATTTCACTTTCTTCTTGACCTTATACTTAGTTGCATATATATATATATATATGTAACCACACAAATCTATTTGAAATGCATTGCAACACCATCAGTTCGTCTGCTATTTCCTGGATAACATCACTTATTTCACACAATTCCCATTATCTTGTCCTTTACTTTCTATATTCCATTATGCAATAATGGAGAATCCCAGATAGAGTAATCGTAGCCTAACATTATTCACATCATTACAGATTGGCAACATAATCCTCAAGTTCTACCTAGGCCAAAATACATAGAACAAATTAGGAACAAAAATGAGCTTACTTCATGAGAATATCATAGTACTCAGGATCCAATGCAGAGAACAAGCTATCCACATCCTTTATAGCCATTATAGCCCTATGCACTACAATCCAATTAGCAGACTGCAAATTCCCAAAACACAAAAACACTTATTATCAACTCACAAGTTACATCATAGACAAATATCCTAACAAAATGAATATTTTATTTTTTTTACAAAAAAGATTGAACCTTGCATCTTTCATCCTTGGTCTTGGGAGGTGATCCTTCTAGAGCTGTTTTTAGAGCTTCAACTGGTTTATACCTAACAAATAACCAAGATCACATGTGGGTATTCATTATTAAGCAGATATAAATGTGGGTTTTCATTTTTATGCAGGTATGAAAAAGAAAAATTGAAACTTTGTAATATAGCAATTTGTGTGTACTGTTTGAGTAAGCTTTCGATCTTGCGAGACTTGTGTTCGATTCTGGTGATTATGCCTTCGTAATTATCTGCTTCTACTATCTCAGCCATTTATAAGGAAGGTCTCTACCTTGAACCCAATTTGCATAAACAGCTTTTGGGATCTTCAATCAGAGTGTTTGATGCTTCAAATTCTGGTCTCTCTTCATTACCAACTGGAGTGAGAAATGAGTTTTAACTCTACTATCCTGTAAATTGCAGTTTCGTTCCTCTTAATCTTAAAACTATACATATAACCCTCTTCCCTTTACTCTCTGTATTTAAAATAAAAATAATAATTATACTTGTTTATAAAATCTCAACTTTTTCAATGAAATTCATGTCCAATTATAAGTTCAACTTTAAATATTTTCTTTTTCTCAATTTCAATTGAATATTGTCCAAACAATCAACACCGTATGTCAAATATTCAAGTTATTGTAATAATTACTAGATTCTCAATAAAATAATTCCTTTTTATATAAATAAAATACGGTATATAATATTTTTTTTTCCAGAAGAAAGATAATGCGGAAATTTCCGTTATTTTCAAAAATATTGCACAAACACATAGGTATGAAACACATTACCACTCACTCATTTGTAATTAAAATAATTGATTAAATGACCATGTACAAAATATAATCAGATCGCTTCTGTCAGAATCGTCCATGTAAAGAGAGGGCCATATACCTCTAATCAATTTGGTAAAGAGCTCTTTTAACTAATTTCCTCAATATTTGTTGGGGCTGTGGGGGGAGGGGAGGATAAGTGAGTTCAAATATCACTACTTCCTTCTCTTCCAGTTCCACTTATGTAATACTCTTGTCACAAATATTGATGTTTTGAAAAATCGAATTTGCTTAAGCATATTTAATGTTCAACAAGAACAAGAGTTATTATTTGTTAGAATTGCATGAGGGGGTAAATGTAAAAATTAACATTAGAGAAGGGGAAGAGAGAAAAAAATGCGTACTAGAAAATACTTGATTATTTGTTAGAAATGTAGGAGGACTAAATGTGGAAATTAACTTTAATTATCTATCGCAATCACCGCTAGAAAATGGACCTTTGCTTGATAATGGAGTGAAAGAAAACCGTAAAATAATGACACCCTGTGTTCCTTGTCTCTCTCTTTCACACAGTCACACAAAAAATATAGTCTCTTCCACACACTCTATCATTCCCTTTTGTCTTTCCCTTTGTTGTTAAGTCTTCCTTTCTTCCCTTTCACCTAAACTCCAAAAATCTTCTCTTTTTTCTTTCAACAATGGCAGCATCTTCACCTTCAAACTATTCCCAGCAACCCCATTTTTCAGTTCCTCAAAGACCCTCAAAAACAGTTAAGCAGCAGCATTCAAGTAAGTCTCGTTCTAACATTTTCTTGAAATCTGTAGTGGTCATGATTGTTCTTGTTGTTATTCCACTTTTTCCTTCCCAAGCTCCTGACTTTATAACTCAGAGGATAGTAACTCAGTTTTGGGAGCTTTTTCATCTTTTGTTTATTGGCATTGTTGTCTGTTATGGTTTGTTTTGTAAAAGAAGTAGTAACAAGACTTATGCTGAAACACAATATTCAAGATTTGATAGTTCGGAGGTATATGCTTCTGGGATGTCTAATGTAGCTTCAATTTTTGATGTTGGGGTTGAAAATTATTGTGGGTTTGATGAGAAAAGAGTGATTCCAAATTGGGATGCTCAAATCTTGCATCATGGAAGTAGGGAACAGGAAAGGTTTGAGCTTGTTGAGGGTGAAAAAATTAGATCTTTTTCAGATGAAAATGGAGCTGAATTTTTTTGTGGGTCTGGTGACAAAAGAGTGATCCAAAATTGGGATTCTCAGTTTTTGCATTATGGGTATAGGGGCCAAGAAAGGTCTAATCTTGATGAAAGTGAGAAAAGTAGATCCTTTGCAGGTATAGATGGGGTCGAAAACACGGAGGGGTTTAATGAGAGGGAAGTAGCTCAAGTTTGGAATTCTCAGTACTTTTATGGTGAATCTATGGTGGTTGTTGCCAATGGAAACTATGGGGTTGAAAAGGTATCCCACATTGACCATAGACCTTTAGGCTTGCCGGTTAGGAGCCTGAGAGACAGAGCTTTGAATGCTGAAAAACCTGAATCTATTCATGAAGATTCTGTTAATTCAGGAAGTTCTTCTGGTAGTATTGGTTATGAAGTTAGAGGGGAGAAGATAAGAGGTATGGATCCCATCAATTTGAGGAGGAAGTTTGAGGAAGCTTCTGGACCTCGCCAAGTTTCATGGCGCTCGAGGTCTCAAAGGAGGGAGCTAGAAGGAGTGAATACGGGTAGACCGCCTTCACATTCTAGACCTCACTCGGTTGGTCAATTGGAGTTTGGGCATCTTAAGTCTAGGTCATTCAGTAAACCGGTATCCTCTCGGACTAGTCCTACTTCTTCTTCACCAACTATTACCTCGCCTTCATCCTCTTTCTCTTCAGAAAATGGAGGTGTTGAAATGCCACTTTCTGACCCACATTATGCTTTTGAGAGTGTACCCGTTCCAATTTCACAACAGAAAGGAACATCCATTGGAGAATCAGCAGTTTTAACTTCAAATGTCAAACAATCTAGCGACGTGTCATGTTCAGAAATGAATGTGCTGCTGAGAGATGACTATGAAGAGGATGAAAAAAAGATGAAAATGAGTCCTTCCAGCAGAGAAGCACGCCATGTTCAAGGTCATCCACATTCTAAGTCTCACTCTGCTGGAGAAACTGAGTTTGAGCAGCATCAAGAGCCATGGTCATTCTGGAATCGAGTACGCTCTCAAATTGTTCCCAATTCTTCTTCGCCCAGAGTGATCTCACCCGCCTCTCCAGAAATGGAGAACTCCAGAAAGCAAGACCTTGAGAGACTCAAGAATGTCAAGCCTCCACCCCTCCAAGTTAGTCAACCAGCAGCGAGATCAGTGAATGATGCAGCTGCATTCGTTGCTTCAAAGACTCGACGATCTACAGTTGGTTCTTCCTCAGAGTTTGATATGCTTCGTACATCTAAAGATAAACTGAAGGATGTTGCACCTCTGAATGGTGAAGCAACATACCATACCTCAAAGTCTCGAGCATTTAGCACTGGTTCTTCTTCAGAAATAACCATGCAGGAATGTTCAAAAGATAAATTGAAGCATATCAGCAAGGATCTTAAACAGGATTCTTCATACACACAAAAACAAAGTGTCAACTCCTTGGTCTCGGATGTGAAACAGCCAGTAGCTGTGAAAATTTCGCCAAGGGGAAAATCAGTCAGAACAGTTAGATCTCGAAGAAGTTATATTGATAGATCAAAAAGAAAGGTAGATTGTCCAAAAGAAGGTGGAGATATAAATGAGGTAATTTGTGATCAATTTGACACAATTTCATCCTTGAAATGCATCAATGAAGAAGAGGATTCATTACCACCAGTCAATCCCAGGAAAGGCATTCTTGACAGCAGTGGCCCAATTCCAAGCTCAGCAGTCTTTGAAAGTGAGCCTGCAGCAAAGCAACATTTTCCAAATACAGATATTGTGGAGTCCAAGCAGAACTCAGAATCCAAAGGGAACTCAAAGAGTGTGTTAACTAATTCTCACATGAGTTCAGATGAAGAAGCTGACTTTGACCTTGCTGATGATGTGGATCTAGGAAGTGAGGTTGATAGAAAAGCTGGTGAATTCATTGCCAAGTTCAGAGAACAGATTAGGCTTCAGAAAATTGAATCATTTCGACGGACCAGTGGTTAGTTGCTAATAATTTGTCGTGAGGTATGTCAGTGATTTTAGTATGCTAAAGAAGGATGTCTTCCCTTGTTTAGTGGGAACCCAGTAGTAAAATTGATCATTTGTTTATATATGTTTAGCCTCTCTTTGTGTAAACATACACTTGGAATGTTATTAAAAATTACCTGCTGCTCAGGTGTCTAGGAGGGACATACTTTCTTGCATTTTTCCCTTCTTGGAAGACTACATTTAGAGTTTTCCATCATTATAACTTTCGTTTTACTCAGAATTCATGTTACCTTGCAATTCAAGATTATTTTTTATTTGTATTCGTCTAGATATATTCTTCCAGGTGAATACATATCCACATTTGGGTCATCCATAATTTTCATTATACAAGTAATAGAAAGCTGAATTGCCCAATCATTAATATCAGATGGCAGGTCCCCTATTGTACTGCAACTAGTTCTTCCATTCGTAATTGCATTAGCTTTCACTGTTTTCCTTTACTTTTCTCATTTTTAATACTCATTACTTCATTATTTGTACCTTTGATATCTCTATCTTGACCTGCAAAATGGCGTTTGTTTCAAAACAGGTGGAAAAATTTTATGTATATTTTTTTTTTCCAGTTTCGCAAAAATGAAGAAAAAAGTCAGATTTGAGACACAAGCACGACATACAAACACCATTGGGGAAATTGTAGCTCTATTATTTCAATCATGATTTGAGATACTTAACATATGCGAAGGGCATATACCCAGGACCAATTACGAAATAGTCAGGGGAATGATACTACTTGTCCACAATTTATAAGATAAAAATGAAGAATAAAGATTCTCGAGTGAAATTTACAGCAGATAGAATCAAATTCTCAAAACCTCATCCTCCTATTCCAGCAGCGCTTGGGAGCATGAGGTTCATTAGCAGGTTTAGGCATATCGTGAAAGTCCACCGTTACGATCCTTCTCTTGGCTTGCTTTTGCTTGCTTGATTCAAATCTCTTCTTTTCTGTGTCACCATTGGTTTTAGAACCGGCCTATCATTCTCCATCTTCTTGAAACCTTTGTGACTCTGTTTCTCTTTTGTTATTTCCTCTCCATCAGAAATAAGTTGTTTTTCAGGACGAGCAACTTCTACACGTTTGATACCAATGTTCATCCTTCTTCATCGATCCCATATTAACAGTGGTAGTACTATGGGACTGTTGTTTTGCTTCTTTATCACCATTCAAATCTTCTCTTCATCTCTGTGACACTTCCCATTGGATTGCAGCTGTTCTGTTTCAGATGCAGTGTTTTAAAAGGCAGTTTCAAGACTCGCTTCGGGGCTCGCCTCGAGACGAGGCACTGGCAAAACGCCTCGGGCCTCACGTGCGGGGCTTAGTTTCTGTGAGGCTTACGCCCTAAGTGTCCGACTGTACGCCCTAAACACGCCAAATGCCCAACGCTTGTGGCTCGCCTAACAATTCTTACACAAATTATATGTTAAATTCATTAATTAAAATCGTTGACCCTCATAATTCTTTAACACGTGAATAATACTTAATAGTTTTTCATCTATAGAAATAAGAAGATTGTGTGTAACTCAAATAACAAGTCGTAGTATTGCATATTTACTATTTGAGAACAACGTGAGGGTGAATATCACTTAATATTTCTTTTAAAAATACATAGCCGATTTGTACATTTTCACTTATCATTGGTCTTTTGTCCTATGTATCAAAATTATCATATTTTATTATTTCGCTATTGAAAGTAATTTTAATTTTATTCGTGAAGGAATTACGTTTTAATTATAATACTGATAAAGTTTATTGATATAAAATGAATAATATGATAGTAATATTGTTTTAAGAAATTGTGATTTTTTCATTGTTTGAAAGTTAAGATGTTAGAGTTAATTTGTATTCCATAATAGCTTTTATTTCATTGTATTGTTTATACTTGTAAAATTATGTTATATATAATTATAAGTTGTAAGTAGGGGTGGCTCAAGGATGAGACTAGTAAACCTTTTGTTTTAGGCCCTCAAACTTTTGAGGCCCCAAAAAATTTTACCGATAAATTTTATGGTTTATTTTATCTTAGATAATATTGTAAAAAGAAGTACAAAATATATATATAAAAAAAAAAAAGCAAAAACATTATCTACTTTTTAAGAGCAATATTCTAAAACTTTGGACTAAGCTACTCAAATCTTCATATTTTAAATAAAGATTTTACAATAACATCTTAGGTAATGTCTTTAAAACACATGGCTAATATCTTATTGACTTGAATTGATCCTCACTAATATAAATACTCATGTTGCTATATGTCATTTATTTACAGTTTTCTTTTATTTTTTATGTAATTTTACCTATATAAAAATTATTGTAATTATTATATTTTATGAAATACTAAAAATAAATACCTATGGGGCTTACGCCCCGTGCCTCGGGGCTTATGCCTCGCTGAGGCAAATGTAAAACGCCCCGCCTTTTAAAACACTGTTCGGAGGAGCAACTTGTAATTTAATCTTCATCATCGGCTTCTCTAATCCCGTAGTAGCAACAGTAATCTTCTTGTCAGTTTGGGTACTATGTTTTTCTTTCTCAGATTCTTCTTGTTCAACGTTGAATAATTCATCATCTTGTTTATCAGTAACACGCTCGTCATCTTCTTCTTCATCATCACTGAAAATCAAATCACAATCGTCATTGTTTATTCCGGGGTGCATTATGGTCTTCAATATACTGCTTTTGCTCTTCTCAAACTAAGCCGGATACTTCGATCGACCAACTGTGATAGCTCCAATCAACTCAAATATATTCGCAGGCTTCTCTTCTACGGAGAAATAACTCATGAAGATTGCTTTTATATCCATGCTAACTCTCAACACAACAACAACTTCTTATAATCCTAGTAAGAAAACTATATATGATGAACTATTAGTAAAGAGTGGTGAGCGACTTTAACCTCTAACATTCACTCTCTTTTATAGGCCCTAATTGAGAGGAAATATGGAAACTATTATTCCTTTTCCTATTGTTGTAGGAGTACAACACGACTAAAAACCTACTCAAGAAAGATAAGGAAAGTAAAGACACCAACGGTGATAAATTATGTGGACTTTCTTTTCATGCACGTAATGCATTCCTGCTAGAATTTGGACGTGTTCAAATAGGAAATCTTAACTTTTTTTTTCATTAGGAGTATTTGGGACGAACCTCAAATTAAACTTTGGGATATATAATACTTTTACCCTACCTTTTGAACCAGTTATTTTTCTTAAATTTAATGATTTTTAAATAGTATTAACACTGCTAATTAAATCCTACTCAAACAGAGATAAGGAAAGTAAAGACAACAATGATGAGAAATTATGTGGACTCTCTTTTCATGCACGTAACACATTCCGCAAGAATTCAGATTCATTCGAAGTAGGATTTTTTTTTTCTTCCAATAGGAGTATGGCGGATGTAGCATTATAGCATTGGGTTCACCTGAACTCATACTTTCGACGTCGAGTATATTTTTATATATAAAAATTCACTAACATTGAAGTAAATAGTAGGTCTGAACCTAAAATTTTAAAATTTTAATAAATTCAATGCTAAGAACCTTAAAAGGTTGAACCTATAAAATTTAAATCTTGGATTCGCCTCTGAATATTATTTCTTTGAGATATTTATTGCTTTGACCCTACGTACCTTTTGAACCAATTATTTTTTGTGAAATTTAATGATTTTTACATATATATATTTTCCTACAATTCATCCACGTATTTGCAAATTCTAACTAATGTAAGATCTTAAGGCGGGATCTATCGGACATGTAGAGCTATAGGACGTAGAACAAATAACTTATGTGAGTTCATAATACTTGACGGTACATAAAATCATATGTTGGTGAACATGGATTTTTAAAGGACACATTTGGATGTACATATCTGTGATGTAATATAATTACCGTTTTACATTAGTTCTCGGTGTATATTTGTTAGTATAAACCTCTAAGATCGATCATTCTCCGAAAATTGATTACCCTTTTTTTGTTTTGTTTGATGAACTGGACTTTATTTATATATAATCACGGCATAACTTCCGGGTTCAAACGACCCAACTGACAGAAGGACACGACGATTTCCTAACATGGCTAACTTATTACATGAAGTAGATGCTACTTTCCTAAGAACACCTTGACCTGACTTATCACTGCTTAAAACTTGCATTACTAGAGATGACGGACTAAACAACAACTGAGGAGAATCAATCTCATTTGATATATGTGTTTTGCACATTTTTGGTATTTCTCAAAAAAAAAAAAATGACTCTTAAATTTTGAACAAAGAATTGTATATTTTGGTCAGATTTTCAAGAATAACCAAAATTTGGAAATAATAAAAGATTCGGTGAAAGAGAATATTTATTGAGTAGAAATTTTCTTTTAATTACACCAGCTTTTTCACCCCTTTGTGCCTCAAAAATCAGCGTACCTTTTATTTGGTAAAAGACTTATTTGTTGAGTAAGCTTTATCAGATAAATGAAAGAATATTTGACCTAAAAAAAAACAGAATTATTAGTTGGTTAAAGAAAATATATATCGAGTATTAGTAATTTGACGCATTTTAGAAACAAGGAAGACTTCACAAAAGTAATCGTAAGTTGGATGGCCATTTGAAAAATTTGAAAGTTTAGTATGCTCTTTCTTGAATCAACAAACAAATTGATTGTTAAATACATTTCCAATAATGAAAAAAATCAAGAAAGCTTAATTTCGATTATAAAAAAGTCGCTTTCTAATATTAGTAAGAAAAAATCACATATTTTTATTTATTTATCCCATGTGCACGCCACGTTATCATTCCCGCACCAAAGTTAATTTTCCGCGCTGAAATGATTTCAAGGTTGGGTTAAGTTAGATGCATTAATTATTATGACAAAAAAAAAAATCTACGTACCAGAATCAAATGAACAAAGAGGTATCAATTATAGTTAGTACCTAATTTCCTTTTGTCTCTGTTGAAGGAATATGATCAACTCTTATAATCAGTTAATATATTCAGCTTAAGTTATATTGGAAATGAAAAGTACATTCCCTTTGCAGTTATAGATCCTCCCCCGGATTTTCATTTGTTGCCAGTGAATTAAAAGAAAAAGAAAAAAGAAAAAAACAGATTGGACTAGAAAGTTTGCGTACATAAAGATTAATCTACTTCTTAATTAGGATCTTAATTTATTTGTCACATAAGTCATACATGTACCCATTTTAAAAGTATGGTGGTTATTGGTGAATCAGTTGCACAAAAATCGTAGATGTAAAATATTATAAAAAAATGAACCCTACACCAAATAACATGGGTGTTTTGTATTGTATCGAATCCTCCCACACACACACCATCCACATGGTAGCGATCCAACTTTGACGAATGCTATTTGTGTTGTTTAAAAGAATAACTGATATCCACTAATGAGATCGCTCAACTAGCCAATAAATAATCGACGTACATGCAAGATGGTTCTAATACCCTTGTTATAAATATAAGTTATTTAAAATTTAAAGCCTCTTGTTAAGGCTCGTCTTTAGGTCACATATTTTGTTGAGCCCCTGCCAGAATGATTGATATTTCCAAACAAAGCTGATAGGACATATATTCATCCAAGACTAATGAATGATAAGAGATCAAACTCATTACTGTATGTCTTCAATTCATCCTCTAATGCTAGCATCCCAACTTCATTAACTTTTCATAAAAAGTAAGTCCATATTGGATAATGGAAAAATTCTATCTACTGAGGAAATACAACCGCACAATCAAATGCCTCTAGTTATAGATGGCAGTATGAGAGAAAAAACAATCTTTGAAGAGCCAGAGCATTTTGGCAAGTTATCGTAGCTTTGAATGATTTTAAGCGCTTAGCAAAAATAATAGAGCAGGATCAGATTGCCTGTGAATCAAAGCAAGTGACAATTCTTCTGTTGTTACGATATACTTATGCCAGAAAATATTTTTCATATTTGAAGTACATATCTGAATGAAGAGAATCCAGAGTGGTATCAGTAATAATGTCTGAGATTTCTAGAATCATCAAGACTAGCTAAATCTGAAACTGTTTCTGTCTTTCTAAAAAGATGTTACATTTGGTTCTTAGTTTCTCGGCTACAAAGGCTCATTGCAGCCACAATTAAGAAAACAACACATCAAGGCATCGAATACAGAAAGAAACCAAAGAGTTATAAAACCGCGGTTCAGTCGTTCCACTTATGAAATGCAAAAAGGCTTCACTGTGAGAGCATTGAGCCAAATGAAGCAAAAACCATGCGGCCAGCCAGCCGCATGCACTTATTTAAGACCTGTAACAATAGCAGCGTTAGTTTTTCAGTATATTGCAGTAATTGGTAACCCTGACAAGAAAAATGTTACCTACTTAAGTTTTATCAAAAGCCATAAGGCTAATTACTAAATGCAACAGAAAATCCATAGGTAATTTCATAAGCATCTGCTATAGCAAATTGAGAAAACATGCATAAGCTTATTACCATTTCATAATTAAACTGCATCCTACAATTTGATATTGACGATTACTACTCCAAATGATGTATAAATTGTGATCTGTCACTTCTATTAGTTACTGGATATTCTTATCTGCATGCTACTGGCTAGTATTTTAGCAAGTTAATTATACCCTCCTTGGAAAAGGGGAGATAGCAGATAATTAAGCATTTCTTTTGGAATACGAAACATAAATCAAAGAGGTTGATGTTAAGGGAAGATTTAACTAACCTTTAAAAGAAGCTGTACATCAGAGATCAGGAGGGAATATAGAAAGGTCGAATCTTTGGGTTTTAGCAGCGGTTTGCTTGTCTTTTTTGGCTTGTATAACCCGGGCAGATTTTGCTGCTGGTTTGGTGGAATTTTGCAACTCCATCACTTGGAAGCTGCGTATATCAGCCAGGCCAATGGGGATCTCCTGAAGTTTGTCACATGATACGACAACAAGACGCTTAAGTCTTGGAAAGTGATCGCCTGAAGCAATCCAACAAGCTAAATCTGTCCTTTCGATCCATAACACTAGTAGGGAACGAAAACCTCCAACCTTTGGTTCCCAATGCTCTCCCTTAAATGCATTCTCTTTCAGCTTCAAGACGTGAAGGTACTCCAACTGACCCAATACAGACATATCATCCCACTCCAACCAGGTGCCTAATAATGTCAGCTTCCTCAACTTTGGCGGAAATATATATGCTGGAGGAAGGCGTAATTGTTTCTGATCTGTTTGACCAACATTTATCAGCTTCAAGTTCTCAAGACATTGCAGCTTCTTAACATTGTTGAACAATTCGGACTTATTTGGTTCTAGTAGCTTAGATATTTTCCCACGAATGCCCAGTTTTTTCAAGTTTGGAGCCCTCGAGAGAACATCTTCCGTGCAGCTTTCTGGTGCAATTGTAGAGAGGGTTTGCAGGCTTTGATTTACAATAGAAAATTTACTAGTTTTGGGGGAAACAGGCGTAGGCAATTTAGCAGACGTGTTAGTGTGCAGATGCCCGAAGGGGAGCCTTGGCGTAACTGGTAAAGTTGCTGCCATGTGACCAGGAGGTCATGGGTTCGAGCCGTGGAAACAGCCTCTTGCAGAAATGCAAAGTAAGGCTGCGTACAATAGACCCTTGTGGTCTGACCCTTCCCCGGACTCCGCGCATAGCGGGAGCTTAGTGCAGCGAGCTGCCCTTGTTAGTGTGCAGATGCCTCAGCCGAGGCATGTTCCATATGTCTACTTGAATAACAAGATTGATCTGTTGCGTGTTGACGATGAGGGTTTGTACGTTCCAAAGCTCACCAACATGTTTAGGAAGGACATTTTTATTTTTGATTTTTTGCAAAAGATATAACTGTCAATAGAGACGGGGAATTGTCCCTTTAACGAAAGTTCAACAAAGGATAACTTAAAAAATGCCCTTTTAAGTAGGTAATAGCTTCAAATAGTATACTGCATAGAGGAAGCATTGTACTTAGAGTTGTTCAGAAGCTTAAGATGACATTACTGTGTTGTATCATTTTTCCGTCGGAATTATAATGTTTTCCAACTAAGTTAAGCTATCAGGAGAAAACAACAAGCAATGCATAGTCTTTCCATTCACTGTCTCTTTCCGTTGTTCATAGAAATAATTATATCATCGCCATCAAAATTATACGTTTCAAGGTGAGTCAATTGGATTTCTTGGTTGAAATGATCGTTTCGTTCTTGGTTAGATGATTTATTTTAGTTAAGTGCTATTCACCGCTGGGTGTACTTGGCATCCTAAAACCAATTAAACAATAGCATAGTGATTTTGTAGAATGCGTATATTTATTGTTAGGCATGATCAAGTTTTCAGTTATACGCACTAACTTAAGGAAAATATGGTGGCAAGAGTATTTGTTCTTTAAGTTATGGCATTTACGTTGATGCCTGATGTACTGTTATGTTTCTCAAGGTCTAATTCTCTTATGAAGGGAGAGGTTTGTGTGGATCTCTTTGATGTTGAATGGCTAGAGATGACAATTAGGTGTATTTTGATGTTTAGAATTTATATATCTAAGAATTTTGAAATTGGAGGGACACGACAGAATCATACTATTTCATCACTTAAATGAGTAATTTACGTAGGCACAACAAATAAACTTTTTTAGTAGTAGTAGTAATAATAATAATGATGATGATGATGATGATGATGATGATGATGAAATTGGAGGGACACGACAGAATCATACTAATTTACGTAGGCACAACAAATAAACTTTTTTAGTAGTAGTAGTAATAATAATGATGATGATGATGATGATGATGATAAAAATAATAATAAGAACAAGAAGTACTTATGATGATCATGTAATTGAAGTGTAAGAGTTATTTATCTAGTTGATCTTTTTTTATAAAATAAAATGGAGGCTTTAGATACTCATTTCAATATCCTTAACCTTAAATAATATATGTATGATATATTGTTTATGGACATGAAGCAAGTTGAAAGTATATCATAATAATTTTTTCTGTGAGTCGATGATATTAGGTGTCTGCCACGTTCTATTTTATTTTGAGGTGTGATATTTCCATCCACCCATACACTATTAACGCACGTTACTTTATAATACAACATGTAAAGTCGGTGTATATGTCTATCATGCATACATACGCCTATTTATGTAGGCTCTACGTGACTTAATAATTAGAAAGTACCACCAATAGATCAATCACTATGATGAGGTCAAGAAGGAGGTTGAGACGACTAGTAATGAATCATTTTCAAAAAGAGCAGAGAATTGCAATAAGCTTTGAAATACTTTTAGGGACGAAGAAATTGTCATTGATTAAACATACCAGGATGCCGAACTACCCTTATTTTGCATGTTACGTGTTTGAGCTATCAAATGTGACCGTGACTTTACGCCCATCTTGGAATGTATTTGATAAGTGTATTGGCGATGGAATAAAGCAATTAGGACAAGACTTGTTGTCAATAGTCTAATATAAGCTACCTTACTTGATATACAAAGCAAGACACAAGTAAGCAGACACTCCTGAAATCCTTAATCATTACATTGATTGACTAGTGTAGATCCCATAACGGTATCATACTGTACAACTTCACACTGTCACAGTTGTAGAAGAAGCTTCAACATCATTCAAGGATTAGGTAGTTAGGTGGAGAGATGTGGCTTTAGCGGTGCACCTCTAATTGCATGAGAAATAAACAATATTAATTTCTATATATGCAAATTATAATGTGTATTGTGTGAAGATGATCATTATTACTAGAAGAAGTTTCCTGATATATTTAAGACTTGTGAGATTCTCATAATACAGATATTGTAGCAAGGAAAATTACCAGCGCATCTACATCTCATAAAAAAACATAATTATTTAATAATATGTCATAAATGCAAGTAGGAAGAAAAAAGAGCAAACTAACAAAGAAAGACATGTTAGAAAATGGAATCCATTGCTTACTCGTTACTATCTTATCTGTCTAAATTATAGCCTCTCTTTAAGAGACATAAACCACATCAATCTCCCTATCCTCCACTAAACCAATCAACCTACCATAATTGTTATACAACGAGCATTACTATATTATATGCCTATACTATAACCACGACATAAACTTCCTCATCGTTGATGCAAGATTTGATATGGATGCACTGAGAGAAAGTATTAGTACTTGGTTCTTGCGCTATGGATCCAAATCAATTTGTTGGAATCTGGTCATTGTTGAAGCATTTGTTGCTATGAAAGTTACGAAGATCACAACTTCATTCAAACAATTAAAGCTTGTGCAACTTTTATCTGATGCAAAAAGAGAAATTCTTTTACTACAAGAAACAATAGCCTTCATGCAATGTTGATAGTCTCTACAATGACGCTTGACTTTATGTATTTGAGAGAAGTATAATGACTACGGATGTCCCACATTTTTTTGTTCTTGCCTATGAATCAATTTGTTGGAATCTGATCATTGTTGAAGCGTTTGTTGCTATAAAAGTTACGAAGATTATAACTTTATTCAAACAATCAAAGCTTGTGCATATTCTATCTGATACAAAAAAGAAAAATCATTTTAGTACAAGAAGCCATTGCCTTCATGCAGTGTTGATAATCTTTATGATGACGCTTGACTTTATACATCGAGAGAAAACATTTGTATAATGGCTTTGGATGTCTCACGTTTGTTGGTTCCTACTTGTGGATCCAAATTAATTTGTTGGAATCCGATTATTGTTGAAGCGCTTGTTACTATAAAAGTTATGAAGATCATAATCTTATTCAAATTATCAAAGCTTGCACAACTTTTACTTGATGAAAAAAGAAGTTTTTTTTTGCTACAAGAAACGATCGTCTTCATGCAACGTTGATAGTCTTTACGTGATGCTTGACTTTCTAGTCGTCTATAAATAATATGATTGTTTTGTTTGTTGACCACAATTTTATTGTAAAATGATATTCATTTCAATTTCCAAGAAAAAAAAAGAATGAAAGAACATAACTTTATTCAAACAATCAAAACTTGTGAAAGTTCTATCCGAAACAAAAAGAGAATTCTTTTACTAAAAAATGATTGCCTTCATGTAGCATTAATAGTCTTTATGATGACTTTCGACTTTCTAGCCATAAAAATAATAATGATTATGATTCTTTGTTGACAGCAATTTTATTGTAATTTCATTTATCGTTTCAGTTTCTAAGAGAAAGAAAAAAACAAAAGATCATAACTTTATTCAAACAATCAAAGCTTGTGCAACTTTTGTGCGATGTAAAAAGAGAAAATCTTTAACTACAAGAAACGATCACCTATTCACTTTCATGTAGCATTAATAATTTTTACGATGACACCTGACTTTCTTGCCGTTATAAATAATGTAAAAAGAGAAAATCGTTAACTACAAGAAACGATCACCAATTCACCTCCCTGTAGAGTTAATAGTTTCTACGATGATACTTGACTTTCTAGCCGTTATAATTAATGTAAAAAGAGAAAAAACACGAACTACAAGAAATGATCACCTATTCACCTTTCTGCCACGTTAATTGTTTTTACGATGACGCTTGACTTTCTAGGCGTTAGAAATAATGTAAAAAGAGAAATCCGTTAACTATAAGAAACGATCACCTATTCACCTTCCAGAAGCGTTAATAGTTTTTACAATGACACTTGACTTTCTAGATGTTATAAATAATGTAAAAAGAGAAAATCGTTAACTACAAGAAACGATCACCTATTCAGCTTCATGTAGCATTAATAGTTTTTACGATGACGCTTGACTTTCGAGCCGTTATAAATAATGTAAAAGGAAAAAAATATTAATTACAAGAAACTATCGGGGATCAGCTCTTAGCCCATTTTTATTTGCCTCGATGATGAATGGTTTGACGCGGCAAATTCAAGGTGAGGTGCCATGGTGTATGTTATTTGCGAATGACATAGTTTTAATTGACGAGACTCATAGCGGAGTTAACGCTAAACTAGAGGGTTGGAGACAAACTCTGGAGTTTAAAGAGTTCAAGTTGAGTAGGACCAAAACAGAATACTTGGAGTGCAAGTTCAATGACGTGCCACATAAGGCTGACATGGAAGTGAGGTTTAGTACCCAACCCATCCAAAAGAAAAAGAAGTTTCTAGTATCTTGGGTCTATTATACAAGGAAATGGGGATATTGACGATGATGTCACACATCATATTGGTGCAGGGTAGATGAAATGGAGGCTTGTTTCAGGAGTGCTGTGTGATAAGAAGGTGTCAGCAAAACTTAAAGGCAAGTTTTACAAAGTGGTGGTGAGACCGACTTTGTTGTATGGGGCGGAGTGTTGGCCAGTCAAGAACTCTCACATTCAAAAGATGAAAGTTGCGGAAATAAGAATGCTGCGATGGATGTGTGGGCAGACTAGGAGGGATAGGATTATGAATGAAGATATTCGGGATAAGGTGAGTGTGGCATCGGTGGAGGATAAGATACAGGAAGCGAGACTGAGATAATTTGGGTATGTGAATAATAGAGAAACAGGTGTCCCGGTGCAGAGGTGTGAGAGGTTGGCTATGGACGGTTTCAGAAGAGGAAGAGGTAGGCCGAAAAAGTATTGGGGGAGAGGTGATTATCGAGGACATGACGCAATTCCAGCTTATCGAGGACATGACCTTAGATAGAAGGCTATGGAAAACTCAAATTAGATAGAAGGCTAGCAGATAGTCCCGCTTATCTCTCGTACTAGTAGTCGCCGTTTTGCTCTATAGTTTATTGTCCTTTGATTGCTACTACTATCTGTTGCTTCTTGTACTTCGATTATATTATTCATATGTGGTAGCTACTGCTCTTTTCTTTCAGACTGCTTATCATGGCTTTTTTTCCGCTTTCGCTGCTTTCATTTTGATACTGCTTTGAACAACTTGTCCTTATCTGACCTTTTTTCGTTATGTTTTCTCTTGAGCCAAGGGTCTTCCGGAAACAACCTCCCTATCTTCTAATGTAAGGGTAAGGTCCTTTCCAGACCCCACATTGTGAAATTTAACTGGGTAAGTTGTTGTTATTTTTTTTTTTGATCACCTATTCACCTTCGTGCAGCGCTGATAGTTTTTACGATGACGCTTGATTTTATAGGCGTTATAAATGATATGAAAAGAGAAAATCGTTAACTACAAGACACGATCACCTATTCACCTTCATGCAGCGTTAATAGTTTTTTACGACGACGCTTGATTTTCCAGCCGTTTATAAATAATAATAATGAGTATGATTTTTTGTTGACCAAAATTTTATTGTAATACCATTTTCATTTCAATTTCAAGGGAAAAAGAAAAGAACAAAAAGGCAAAAAGAAAGAAAGAAAGAAAAAAAAAAACCATCACTGCCAACACTAATCTTCTTTACAATCGACAAGTGAGGATGGTTCAGTGGTTAAGCACCTCCACCTACGATCGATAAGTTCTGGGTTCGAGTCACACTGAAGGGGAAGTGTGAAAACACTACAAATCCTCCTAAATGCGTGAGAAAAAAAAAAAAATCTTCTTTACAATCTACCCTTGGAGGCAAAATTATCTCCTCTTAACCCCATCACAAAAATCTCCAGGATAATCTCCTCCCGTTTCTAGTTTCTATAATTGCTTGCAGTATATACAGTTCTTGCATTTTGGGCATACCAAATTACCAACAACAAACCAAACCCAAAATTTGGCCTACTTTCCTTTTTTGTGTTCCTAAATGTTTTTCCTACTTATAAATACATAAAATCTGATTCTCTCCAACCCCTTCTCAAGTTATTTTCTTTTTCCTCTTTATATCTCTCCAATCCAAACCTCATAAGACATATCATATCATCATAGTGTATAAATTCTTGTATTTGGGATAGTATTTGAGCTTATACTGAAGTTTTATTGAATGTTGAATGCAAATTCTCTTATTGGGTAGTACATTTAATTAATATCTAGTGTGCAAGTAAAAGGGTTTTGCGGTAATACCCACAAAGCCCAATCAGTCAGGTTTGTGATAAAGTTTTTGACTTTGCCCATTAACTTGCATTAAAGATTGGAGATTTAGTGTAATCTGGGTTTGATCCTTTTGGTTATAACTGAATCTTGAATTATGCTGTGGTGTAAATATATGTGTTGCTTGGTTTATGCTAGGGCATTTTGGGATTAAAACAGGGACATTCTTAGCAAGGCCTTTGCTAGTTTTGGGATTTCATTTTGAGATTAAAGGGTCTTAGAATTCTTGGGTTTTTTTGGGTTTTGCTTGTGTTGCTCTGTGTGGGTATCTAGTGATTGGTGGTAAAGCTATCACCTTTTGGTTTTCCTAGGGTTTTGTTGTGTGTTTTGAGGTGAAAGGCTTTATGTGAAAAGCATTTGTTCCTCAATCACTTGTCAGTATCTTATTGATTCTTTGTTTCTCTGCAAGTGTTTAGAAATCACCCTTGTCTGCTTTTATCGAACCCCGGTTGTGAAATAATCTGTGTGAGTCACAAATTTAGATATGAGCAGGAGGGTTAGGAGGAAATTGACAAGGAGGGGACAGGAGAAGGTGGATTGCCCTGAGGTTGATGAGTGTTTGGCTTTAGATGAGAGAGGGATAGTTGATTGGACTAGGTTGCCGGATGATACAGTAATCCAGCTATTTTCGTGTCTGAATTATCGTGATCGAGCAAGCTTGTCTTCAACCTGCCGGACTTGGAGAAAGTTAGGTGAATCACCATGCTTATGGCAGGTTTTGGATATTCGTCCTCACAAGTGTGATTCTTCGACTGCTGTTTCTCTTGCCCCTAGGTGTAGGAATCTTCAAAAACTTCGATTTCGTGGTGCTGAATCTGCGGATGCAATCATACAGCTCCAGGCTAAGAGTTTGTGTGAGATCAGTGGCGATTACTGCCGCAAGATCACAGATGCTACATTGTCTGTAATTGCTGCTCGACACGAGTCACTTGAAAGTTTGCAACTTGGCCCTGATTTTTGTGAAAGGATAAGCAGTGATGCAATAAAAGCAATAGCCATTTGCTGTCCCCAACTCCGGAGACTTAGACTTTCTGGAATTCGGGAAGTTGATGGAGATGCCATCAATGCATTGGCTAAGCATTGTCGGGATTTGGTGGACATTGGTCTCATCGATTGTCTCAACGTTGATGAGGTGGCTTTGGGAAATGTTTTCTCTCTTCGCTTCCTGTCGGTTGCTGGCACAACTAATATGAAATGGAGTTTGGCTTTACAGAATTGGAGTAAACTACCTAACCTGACAGGCTTAGATGTTTCCAGAACAGATATAATTCCTAATGCCGTTTTAAGATTGTTTTCATCCTCACCATGCTTAAAGATCTTGTGTGCCTTGTATTGCCCAGGCCTCGAGAAAGACGCCAGCTTTGTTTCCAATAACAACCATAAAGGTAAACTACTTCTTTCTTTTTTCACTGACATGTTTAAAGAAGTAGCATCACTATTTGTCGATACTACAAATAAAGAGAGGAATGTATTTGTGGAGTGGAGAAATTTAAAGACCAAGGATAGAAAAATGGATCATGTTATGAATTGGCTGGAGTGGATCCTTTCCCATTCACTTCTGCGAATTGCTGAAAGCAATCCACAAGGTTTGGACAATTTTTGGCTTAGCCAGGGTGCCTATCTGTTACTTAGTTTAATGCGGAGCACTCAAGAGGAAGTTCAAGAAAGGGCAGCCACTGGCCTGGCAACTTTTGTTGTCATTGACGATGAAAATGCTAGTATTCACGGTGGTAGGGCTGAAGCAGTTATGCGAGATGGAGGCATAGGTCTCCTGCTAAACCTTGCAAGATGTTGGCGGGAAGGGCTTCAGACAGAAGCTGCAAAGGTGAAACTTCTTTCTGATGCTTTGTCCAGCTGTTTAGTTTGATTTTGTATAACTTCTTATGGTAGGTGTTCATGAATTGTCGTTGCTAGATCATATTCGTGCTAGTCTATTCATTTCAATTCTGTCTCTGAAGAGCATCCATTAGCTTGCCTTCATCCCTGTCACAATTTGATGAATGGTTCAAAAATGTGCTAAAGTTATTTTGCTCTCATGGCAAAATTGATATGTATGCATCTCAATTCGACGTGTAGGCTATTGCAAATTTATCTGTGAATGCCAATGTTGCAAAAGCTGTAGCAGAAGAAGGTGGGATAAGCATCCTAGCAAATTTGGCAACGTCTGAGAATAGGTTGGTTGCAGAAGAGGCCGCTGGAGGACTGTGGAATCTCTCAGTTGGGGAAGAGCATAAGGTTGTCAGATTCATAGTCGCTTTTCTTGTTTGTTCAGCAATTTGCTTCCTGCTAAACAGAGTTTAACTACAGGCTGCCATTGCTGAAGCTGGTGGTGTAAAAGCTCTGGTTGATCTTATCTTCAAGTGGTCCATCACTGGCGGTGAGGGAGTTCTGGTACGTGCTTTAGCAATGCATATGCATTCGCATTCATACTTGCACATAAAATGAAAGTTATCAGCTCATGTTGCTGTAAGTAACTTGCTTGTTTTTGCCACCTCTTAGGAACGTGCTGCTGGTGCATTAGCAAATTTGGCGGCAGATGACAAATGTAGCATAGAAGTAGCAACAGTAGGTGGTGTACATGCTTTAGTAAAGCTTGCTCAGAACTGCAAGGCTGAAGGAGTTCAAGAGCAGGTTCAATTCTTTCAGATTTTGTAGTCAGCAATTTTGTCAGACTGTTCAGGATAACAAGCAGACAGTTTCTAGGTTTTTTTTCCCCAACATATCACTTTATATTTCGGGTCTGAGAATCCAATTGAAATTGTTGAATGCAAGAGTAAGTCTGAACAAGCTTTTATGCACATCAAACACCCTGTGCTTTACCAAAGGGCATCCTTTCAAGTTGATGGGTCACTACCAAATCAGTGTGTATTATGAGACCTAAACATCATTTTCTTTGTCGACATGTTTGCGATAGGTCTTGTATATGCATGTACTGAACTACTGAAGGGTACACATGAGCACAATGGATATGAATTCTCTCGTACTTCTAGTTAATTCTTTTTGCAAAGTTCTCTGTAATATTGTTCTGTCCTCTTGCCCCTTTTATTCTTAATGTGCGAGTCATTACATGCAACATCTGCTAGTTAAGACTTGTATGATCTGTCGCCAGAAAAGGGTTGCTTAAATTGTGGTGTCTAGTGTTGTACTGTTTTGGCTTTCAGTTTATGGAACACTTGGTGAAGGGTATGTTCGTATATCTGATGCTGTCAGTTTTGTGACGATATCCTTTTTGTTTCTCCAGGCCGCCCGTGCACTCGCAAATCTCGCTGCTCATGGAGACAGCAACAGTAACAATGCAGCAGTTGGACAAGAGGCAGGAGCTCTTGAAGCACTTGTGCAACTTACTCGTTCTCCTCATGATGGAGTCAGGTACTTTATCTTCCATAATTTAACTTGTGTATTGTTTTAGGTGAAGTGAAATATTTTAATATTTTCTCGCCGCTTGCACGTAGCTATTTTTTATTAAATCTATGCTTGCATGTAGCTATCGATTCAGCAAAAGTCTTTCGAGGGTAGAGACTCTAGACTACTTGAGATATAGAAACAAGCAACACATTGATTCTCTGTCTCCTGGCAATTTCTATCAAGCTCTAACGACAATAGTATTTTGATTACTTAGAGAAATTAGCTGAAGTGAAATTAAATAAAAAGATATGCCATCTACATGATAAAATTGGAAAATAAATCTTATCTTTTTAGTAAGATTCTTTCTCTCACGTAATTTCGCCTGCCCGTATCATTTCCCTACCAGAGGAAATGGCATTCGAACCCATGATACAGTCTTCTTGTATGTCAATTTAGCTAACCAATGCCTTAAGCCACTCAACCATACCTCCAAGTTGTTGATTGGAATGGAATTGGATGTGCCGGGTTTGGTTTCTTGCCTGAAGGGAGAGCTATCTGATCCGATCAACTATGTAAACCATAGCGTGCTACCGCGTGGAGAGAAACATTTCTAAATAAAGAATGTGGTAGACAATTCATAAACATTGTGTGGGAAGTGAAGAATGAACTTACCCTAAATAGGGGACCTCGAAGTTTATGGAGTATGGACAAAGGAACATACCATTCAAAGGAGATCGCTCGGGTGCCAAAATGCAAGTTACCAAATTGCTGTGATCTATGAGTGGCCAAGGGAAATACTAAAATTGGTGATGGATAAAACAATTGAGGGAGGAAATCCGATTGTGGATGAGGAAAGCTCACTAAGCTAAGATTGAATCCTGATAGATATTAACTTGTTAAGTGCGGAAGATTAAGTCGGCCATGGCCCATGGGTTGTTTCCATAGACCTCAACGCCACTAGATTTTCTAATGTAAAGGGCAACAACCACAAGCACACAAGGGACGTGATAGAGTTAATCAATGACATGCAGCTTGTTGATCCCCCTTTATTTGGGGACTCTTACACTTGGAATAGGGGGAATAGTCAAGTAATCTCCTCAAGACTTGATAGATTCCTTTTTCACAGAATGGGACGATGAATTTAGGAATATAAAGCATCTTTACCTCTTAGAATATCATCTGATTACTGCCCAATGCAATTACAACGGGGACTGGGAGTACAGGAAATCCTACTTCAAGTGTGATAACTGGTGGCTGAAAAGTGAAAGGTTTAAAGAGAAGGTAAAGGCGTGGTGGGACTCCTTTGAGGTACAAGGCCATCTGGATTTCATCCTTGCTAACAAACTGAAGCTGTTAGAAACCAAGTTGAAGGAGTGGAACTCATTTTTTTTTCCCTGAATAAGATAACATTTGTATTTCATCCAAAAGTATCAGCATATCAACTGCTGCTCCAGTTAATTTACAAGTAAACCACAAGCAGTGGCTGTGGGGGTAAAAGTCAAATTACAATTTACATATTGCCTAGAAAACCTACCAAATCTCCTATCTCCCCCACTATATCTTGTTTACACCAAAAATACAAGAGACTAAAGACATTTCGTTTTTACTATCTGAATAGAATTTTCTTTGTCATCAAATTGTCTTGAGTTTCTCTCCTTCCATATTGTCCACAAAATACAAGCTGGAATGGCTTGCCACCAGTCTTCTTGTGCATTTCTTCTTCCAATTGCTTTCCAATTGCATAAGAGTTCTAAAGTTGATCTTGTTAATACCCGATTCACCCCAAGTATACAAAAGAACATTTGCCACAGATGTGCAGTTGTCTCACAATGAAGGAAAAAATGCTCATTTGTTTCTGCATTTTCCCCACAAAATAGACATCTTGAGCATATCTGTAGACCTCTTCTTTGTAAGGCCTCTTGTGTAAGACAAGCCCTCTTCAAAACTAACCAAACAAAAGCAGAAACCTTATGTGGAATTTTGACTTTCCAGATAAATTTCCAGGGCCTAATCAGTGATGGGTTCACAACCTTGTTTTTCTCCCAGTATAGTGACTTGACAGTGAAGCTCCCTTTGCTGCATAGTTTCCAGACCGGGATGTCTGGAGTATTTGTGGTACCAGTGAAGGAATTAAACAACAAAAGCAGATCTGACACTCTCCCTATTTCCCAGTCATTCAATTACCTTCTAAACACCAGATTCCATTCCTGTTCTGTCCACATTTGAGATATTTTTTAATTCTGTTGGGGACTGATGATGTGTAAATTTTGGAACAAAGTTCTGAGATTACAATGACCAATCCATTGATCTTCCCAGAAAGAAGTTTTTATCCCATCCCCCACCTTTATGCTCAAATTCTCCCTACAATGATTCCACATTCTTCTAATAGTCTTCCAAACACTGCATCCGTGGGTAGCATTCACTTCATTTGTTGCCCATTGGTTCATCAACCCATATTTATGAGCTATATAATTCTTCCAAAGAGACCTATCTTCCTTGCAAAACCTCCACAACCGCTTCTGTAACAAACTCTGGTTGTGTCAACTGAGATTCTTAGTGCCTAATCCCCCATGTAGCTTATTAAGGGTCACAGTCTCCCATTCCACCAAGTTGTAACCCTTTTTTTCTTTGTTACCTTGCCACAAAAATTCCCTTCTAATTCTGTTCAGCTTCTTCTCTATACCCCTAGGGATAGGGAATACAGACATCATGTAAGTAGGCAAAGCATCTAAGACTGAATTTATCAATGTCAGTCTGCCCCCAAGTGAAAGATATTGACTTTTCCATCTTGATAATTTCTTTTCACATCTTTCAAGCACATCATTCCATATCTCCTGTGCCTTATGATTAGCACCCAATGGCATTCCCAAAAAATTTGTGGGCAATGACTCAGTTTGACACCCCAGATAACCTGCCAAAACTTGTAAATCATTCACCTGATTCACTGGATGTAAACAACTTTTTTTCCAGTTGACATGAAGCTCAGAAATGGCTTCAAAGATGGTCAAAATAGCCCTTAAATGTCTGATTTGGTCAACCTCTGCCTCACATACCAAGGAGTCATCACCATACAGTAAATGTGTTATTTCCATGTCTTCTCCCCTGTTGTTAGGAGTGGAGCTCATCTAATTATGGGAGTTTAGAAAAGAAAAAAGACAGAATTACTGAATTGAGTTGCTAACTTTGATAGGTTACAGGAACAAAGAACTCTATGTGATGATTAACTACCGGTAAAGGCAAGTCTGGAAATGGAATTTGAGGAGACTGCAAAGTATGAGGAAACAACCTGGAGACAAAGATCTAGGGTGTTATGGTTGAAGGGAAGTGATAAGAACACAATTTCTTTTTTCAAAGAATGACAAATGCACATAGAAGATTAAACCATATTGACAAACTCGAGATTGAAGAGATAGATCCAGAAGGAATAAAATGAGAAATCATTTCCTTTTGTTAAAAGCTATATGCTGAAAGTGAAACATGGAGGCTGGATTTCAAGCTCATGAATCCTCCTAGAATATTAGAAAAAGAGCAGAATTGGCTTCAAAGACCTTTTGTAGAACAAGAAGTGTTAGATAGCATAAAGGTGAGTGTTGTTGACATAGCAGCATGGGCTGATGGGTGCTCAATGGGATTCTTTGGACAGTTTGAACAGAGATGATGCAGACTATGGCAAATTTCTACTGCTTATGTGGCTTTAATTTCCATGAAAATACTTTTACTTGATCAAAAATAGAATAAAATGTAGCTTTAATTTCCAAAAAGAATGGAGCTAAAGATTTGCGGGACTATAGACCAATCAGTTTGACTTGGAGGTGCTTGTAAGATTATCTCCAAGGCACTAATTGAAAGGCTAAAAAGGGTGGATAAATTGGTGGATAAACAGCAAATGACCTTCATCATCGATGATGACAAATCATGGATGCAGCTCTAATAACAAATAAATGTGTGGATACTAGATTCAAAGAAAAATACCAGGGATTTTTCTCGATAACCATGGTGTCCGGGCCAGCTTACGCGCACCTCGATTAATTTCACGGAATACCTGCTACCTCCCACCAACATGTACCATGGAACTCTGTTCACCTAGGCCTAGAGAGATGAGAAGAAATCAGCCAGTATTTTGTTTCCACTGGAATTTGTATATGAGACCTCATGGTTCTCCCCTACTTCATTGACCCAGCCAATACCCTTGGGTTAAAAGAACAGGGATTTTATGCAAATTGGATATCGGAAAGGCTTTTGACCATGTTAACCAGGGATTCCTAATCAATATTCTAAATGACATAGGATTTGGGAGAAAGTCGCTAAACTGGATCTGAAACAGAGTAACTGACAAGATGGAAGTCTCAATATACTTGGGTTCAACAAAAAAGGTTATGGAAATCTGAAACAGGGTAATGGAGAAGATGGAAGTCTTAATATCTTTCTTTGGGGGTAGGATCATACTGGTAAACAATGCGCTAGCTGCCTACGTGTGTAATGTCCCTATTCCCTCTACCTGCTAAAGTTGAAAATCGACTTGATCTTTTGAGAAGAAATTTCATGTGGCAAGGCAATAGAAATCCATATGTTTCCATCTTGTAAATTGGAAATTCCTAATCACCAGCAAGAGAGTTGGAGGACTTGAAATCAGAAATTTTAAGATTACACAGTAAGAGCCTTATAATGAAATGGTTATGGAGATAATAACACTAAAGAGCATGCACTATGAAGGGATGTGATCAACTGCAAATATGGTCAGTTGGATATTACCGGTGCACCAAAACTGTAAGATCCTCATTTGGGGTGAGCATCTGGAAATCTATCATAAGATTCTGGGAGGTGTTTGTTCTTAACATTGGTTTAAAAATTGGAAATGGCAGGAAAATATTGAAATGACAGTTCGTTGAGAAATGAAACTCTAAAAGAATGTTTTCCAGACATGTTATGTTTGGCTTCATCCCCATATGCAACGATTGAGGAAGCATTGAACCAACATGGATTGAATTTACCTTTTAGGAGACTTTTGAATGGTTGTGAAATTGGGAGAGTTGCTAAATTCCTCAAGTTCTGAAGACTCCTTGGTATGGAATGGAAATACCAGGAAAGCATTTTCAGTGAAAGATGCATACCAGCTTCTCTCTCTTACTGAACAACGGGGTACAGGCTGTCCTTGGGAACACATATCGAAAGATGAAGCTCCTTTTAAGGCAGTGTGCTTCTCATGGCTGGTTGCAAAAAGGGCATGTTTGACCCAGTAGAACCTACAAAACAGGGGGTTAAACTGAGCTCTAGATGCTTCTTATGCTATGAGAAAGCAGAGAGCAACTATCACCTACTTTTACACTGTGAAGTTACTGCTCCGGTACGACAACTATTTTTAACCTCAGCTGGCCTTAAATGGGTTATGCCTAAGGACATATGTGATCTCCTATGGAGCTGGAATAATACAAGAGGGAGGATCAAAAGCAGTGGTGGAATTTTGTCCAAGCATGCATATGGTGGGCTGTAGGGAAAGAGAGTGCAAAATGTTTGATGACAAAAGCAGCGCTGTATTGAAAACTAAGATAAATTATACTCCCTCTAGATCAAAAAGAGTGTTCACTTACCCTTTTTTTTTTTTGGTTCAAAAAGAGTGTCCACTTACCAAATCAAGAAACAATTAACTTTATTCTTCCAAAATTGCCCGTATTAAGTGTTAAGTGATCAAATCCCAATACCTATTTGGTTAGGGTTAGTCTAGTCAAATTACTTATTTTTGCCTAGGAGTTGGTATTTTCTTAAGGGGTGTGCAAATGGCTAAGCGGACACTCTTTTTGATCCGGAGGGAGTACTTATCTTTTTCATTTTTGGTGTAAAGAAAACCATGTAGACAGACTGAAATGTTGGTAGAGTTCTTACATCTTTGTAAGATAGAACAAGTTTTTTGTTTTGTTTTGTGCAATTGTAAATATGGTTGCCCATGAATACAACAACAACAACAACAACAACCCAGTGAAATCCCACAACGTGGGGTCTGGGGAGGGTAGAATGTACGCAGACCTTACTCCTACCAAGGTAGGACGACTGTTTCCGAAAGACCCTCGGCTCAATAAAAAACATAAAAAGAGGTCAGATAAGGCTAAGAGATTTAAAGCGAAATGGAAATGAAGTAACACAAGCGACACAGATGACATAGAATAATCAAAGCACAGGAAATAACAGATAATAGCATAAATCAGAGCACAAGAAATTATACTACGATAATGCGACTACTAATAAGACAGGATAATGAGACTATCTACTAGCCTTCTACCCTAATGTGGGTCCTCCAAACCCTCCTATCTAAGGTCATGTCCTCGGTAAGCTGTAACTGCGCCATGTCGTGTCTAATTACCTCTCCCCAATACTTCTTTGGCCTGCCCCTACCTCGTCTGAAACCATCCATGGCCAACCTCTCACGCCTCCGCACTGGGGCATCTGTGTCTCTCCTCTTTACATGCCCAAACCATCTCAATCTCGCTTCTCGCATCTTGTCTTCCACCGAGGCCACTCCCACCTTGTCCCGAATATCCTCATTCCTAATCCTGTCACTCCTGGTGTGGCCACACATCCATCTCAACATTCTCATCTCAGCAACTTTCATCTTTTGAACGTGAGAAATCTTAACTGGCCAACACTCCGCCCCATACAACATAGTCGGTCTAACCACCACTTTGTAGAACTTGCCCTTAAGTTGTGGTGGCACCTTCTTGTCACATAGCACTCCGGAAGCAAGCCTCCATTTCATCCACCCTGCCCCAATACGATGTGTGACATCATCGTCAATCTCCCCGCTGCCTTGCATAATAGACCCAAGATACTTGAAACTACTTTTCTTCTGGATGGCTTGGGTACCAAGCCTCACTTCCAAGCCAGCCTCCTGAGGTGCTTCACTAAACTTACACTGTAAGTACTCTGTCTTGGTCCTACTCAGCTTAAACCCTTTAGACTCCAGAGTTTGTCTCCAATCCTCCAGCTTAGCGTTAACTCAGCTACGAGTCTCGTCGATCAGGACTATGTCATCCGCGAAGAGCATACACCATGGCACCTCACCTTGAATTTGCCGCGTCAATCCATCCATCACCAAGGCAAATAAAAACGGACTAAGAGCTGATCCTTGATGCAACCCCATCACAACTGGAAAGTGCTCTGAGTCTCCTCCTACTGTCCTTACCCTGGTTTCGGCTCCCTCATACATGTCCTTGATCACCCTAATGTACGCCACAGGTACACCTTTAGCCTCCAAGCATCTCCATAGGATCTCTCTTGGAACTTTGTCGTAAGCCTTTTCTAGGTCGATGAATACCATGTGTAAGTCCCTCTTCCTCTCCCTATACTGCTCCACCAGTCTCCTCACAAGATGGATGGCTTTTGTAGTTGAGCGTCCCGGCATGAATCCGAACTGATTCTCTGAAATAGACACGCCTTTCCTCACCCTCATCTCCACCACCCTTTCCCACACTTTCATAGTATGGCTTAGCAGCTTGATACCTCTATAGTTGTTGCAACTCTGGATATCTCCTTTGTTCTTGTATAGAGGGACCATTACACTCAACCTCCATTCTTCAGGCATCATTGCCGTCTTAAAGATGACATTAAACAACCTAGTCAGCCACTCCAAACCTGCCGGGCCCGCACTCTTCCAAAATTCCCAGGAATCTCGTCAGGTCCGGTCGCTCTTCCCCTGCGCATCCTACGAACAACACCCTTAACCTCCTCAACCTTAATACTCCTGCAATACCCAAAATCGTGACGCCTTCCTGTATGTTCTAAATCTCCCAACACAATGTCTCTGTCCCCTTCTTCATTTAAGAGTTTGGAGAAGTATGACTGCCATCTCCGTCTAATGAGAGTCTCCTCTACCAATACTTTGCCATGCTCGTCCTTGATGCACTTCACTTGGACCACATCACGTGCCTTTCTCTCCCTCGCCTTGGCTAGCCTGAACAATTTCTGATCCCCTCCTTTCTCTTCTAGTTCAGCATAAAGGCGTTCAAAAGCTGTCGTTTTTGCCGTCGAAACCGCCAACTTCGCCTCCTTCCTCGCCATCTTATAAAGTTCCCTATGAATACAGTTTCAAAAATAAAAATAAAAAATGGTCGCCCATGAATACAGTTGTTACCTATCCTAAAAAAATGATTCAGACACCTTATAACAGAGATCATCGGAGGAGCAGATATCCCCAGTTGAATAGGAGTAACAGTAAAGGAAATGAATGCATATCTTTCTTATTCGAATTTTCATTGAGGTCAGAAGTGGAAAGGAGCCTCTTCTTGATTGGTCGGTGGTGTTACTTACCACTGAGAAGAACTAAAATTAAACCATGATTGGATAAGATTTCTGGATATTTGGTGCAGTTATGTTCACAAAGCATTTTTTCGGATCGTCAGAGAGAAATGTGGAGTTCTTGTGAAATTAAATGAAGAAATCAGAAGTGGATCTCACTTGTGTAGGCTCGTGAAGATGTGACTGTGAGGTGCATACTGAAGCCATTACCAGCATTGATCGTGCTTGAGGTAGGGAATACAACCTATAGAGGATTCTAATATGAGCTAACCAGAACTCTTTCATCAGCATGTCGTCATCTTCGACCAAGTACAAACAATTGATACAATTAACATTGAGATGGAGAATCTCCCGACTGTCTTTCCTATGAAAGATAACACATCTAGGGGGGCACGTGCAACAGAACAGACTAAGCAGTCTAATTTTGTTTTCGAATTACAAAGTCAGTTGAGGACATGCAAGATCTCTTGAAAACATTGGGCATGCCCTTACACTGGGCTGCAACAACTATTATGCTAAAATGGAGCACACCACTGGTCGGGAGAAAAAGGACAGAATAAAGAGCGGGGATTTGGGCTTAATAATAGGAGTGAGACAATTTGTAATGAACCCTTGGCTGAGATACAAATGATTGACCAGATCATCCTGAGATGACCTAAAAGTTGAAGGGCACCATTTATTGACCGCTTGAATTGGAAACTAGAGCTGGTATACATGGAACCTTTTTTTGTTTTTAGTATCTTCAAAGTCAGATTTGATGCATAAACAAAGTGAAACAGAATGCATGACCTTAAACACCTGCCACCTTAGGTCTATATTTCATCTCTCTTTGCTTTTCTTTTGATAAGTATATATTATATCTCATTTTTTTGCTTTCCTTTTTGTGATTTAGGCAAGAAGCTGCTGGAGCATTATGGAATCTGTCATTTGATGACAGAAATCGTGAATTAATTGCGGCAGCTAGTGGTGTTGAGGCTTTGGTATGGTGTTAATCTAACATTGGCCTTGCTATTTTCAGTTTACTGAAACTAGGAAATACTTCTTAGTTACATATGTGAGGTCTAATTATGTGGTTGCCATCTGTTTTTTTTTTTTTTTTTGGTTTGCTTCGGAGAGCGGTCAAATGATGGTTTTTCTTTCTAGGTTCATACATTTCTACTGAATATTAGAATTCCGAATCTGTTCTTTTTAAGGTTGAAGGTTGATGTATCCTTTCATCTTGTTTGATTGCCAGGTTGCTCTTGCACATTCATGCTCAAATGCTTCTCCTGGCCTACAGGAGAGGGCTGCTGGTGCTTTATGGGGATTGTCTGTATCAGAAGCAAACAGGTCTGTAAAACTCTTTGCTTTTGTGGTGTGGTACTAGATTAGCATATCTATTGGACACTACGTGAACCTACTTCTTGAAGCCATAATTAAGTAAATAAAAGTGTGCTTTCTCTAACAGCTTAATTTCTTAGATGAGATAGTCACACACACACTTCAACATGGTATCAAAGCAGGCAGAAGTCATGCGTTCGAGTCTTACTGCCACCTATTATCAAAAAAGAACTTTCACGTGCTTGGCCTGTGAAAATGATTTAGGCCTGCACGTGAGGGGTTGTGTTGAAGATATAATTGCGTAAATAAAAATATGCTCTCTAACAGCTTAAGCTTGCTTTTAGATGAGATGGTCACACACTTAGACACTAATACTGCTCTTAGTAATGGTTCTGTTGCATTGCGTTTGTATGTTTGGTACTTCTATTAATCTCCGCGAAGATCTTTCTATAGACGAATCTCCTATTGCATCTATGAATCATATTAGGCTGAATGGCTACCATATAAGTAATGACAAGAAACCTTTTTGCCGTTGTAAGTGAACTAAAGCTGTGTCCTTCAACCATCAAATTATCCACCTGAAGACCCAACAACAATTTTTCTAGGTGCTACACTTTCTCCTGTCTTGATCCTTTATTATTAGTACTGTTGCTTTTCAGTGTTCCTGCCTCTCATGAATTATAGAGGGTTTTCCCCTTAGTTAATTTAATTATCCTGCACTACTTGAAATAAACTTATTATTTGTTTATTTATTTTGTAAAACCATCCCTGACATTTTCAACTGTTAACATCCAGTCCAATTTTCTCCCCTCATAAAATTAGAGGATCTCCTTCTCTGGAAGTGCACCACCTCTTTCCACCTTCATCTCTGAGTTCGAATTATTTTGTAATTATGCCCATCCTTCTATCTTAAACTCTATCCTTGCACCACCTCTTCATGTCCTACAATTACTTTTGTCCATCGTAACTTACTAAGGTCATCACAATAATCCTTGTCAAACACTGCTAGATTACATTACACACCATTAACTCTGGGTAGGTAACACAAAGAGGCACATATACAGCATGATGCCAACAGAAATTGGACGGAGATGAGCATAACTTAAACCACTAGGCCCTGAGCTTTGCAACATACTAATTGAATATGAAATTCATTTCATGCTTCTGCACATTGCTTCATGTTATTGTTTTAGCCATGTTGCAACTGCAAAAGTTTCTTTCTCTTTATTTGATTTGAAAATAATTCAATTCATAATTTATTGAATCCTGCAATAGTATCGCCATTGGACGAGAAGGAGGTGTGGCACCACTTATAGCACTTGCACGATCTGATGCTGAGGTAAATCTTTGTGCAATGTAACTTCTATATGATGTATAGAAATGCTTTTCCGTTCCTGCCTGGTTGTTGCTTTGTTCCTTGCTGTCTACAACTTGTGAAGGCTTAATTTGTTTGATTTGTTAATTTTAGTTTCTACTATTGAACTATGTCACCTTCCTCAAATTGTAACTGAATGGGTCCTTGTATATCTTTTAAATTCATGCTTAACATAGCTAATATTAATTTTGTTTCAGAAACAGATTGTAAATATTAAATACAAATTTGGCAGCTAGAAATCTTTTCCAGGGAGATCCAACCTGTGGTTCTCCATTACCTAGCAATTATGTTACTACTAATTGTGGCACCTCAATATGGTCTGCTAAAAACATGGGAACACATCTACTAAATCTTCTTTTGGATATTAACATTTGTGACTTTATGTTACTCAAAGGGAAACTAAATCACTTTTTCTGTATTTTATGTTGTACCATTAATCCATTTTCGTCCGGAAAATTTTAGATGGAGTTAGCTAGCTCTTTAAACTTAAAAAGGAGAATCAACCGACCTGTCCCATGATGGCTAGGCTTTAGCATAAAATGTATGTTCTTCAGAGTTGCGTAGTTTAGAAAGTAAATTTTTCATCAGGAATCTTTCTGAATTCTAGGGTTGTTTAGGCTTAAACCCATCAATGGGATGTTGGCTAGTGGAGCTGTCACTAATTCCACCTTAAAAGTGCTAAAGCAGCAAGTTACAAAATCTGCATGTGGGTAGTAGTTCCAACAGTGCCTTTCACATAGCCTCTGAATATATTGTCTTGTTAATCTGCCATCTTTAGGTGTAGCGTACATTTGACATTTTTTTATGTACCTGCAAGCGGTGCAATTTTAATGATGCCCTTAACTTCAGTGTTACCAAAAGCGAAAAGCGCAAAAAAGCTCTAACGTCAGCGAGGGCTTTAAGCGCAAAGCGCAAATAAAGCGTGGGCTTTAATGAAAAAAAGCGCAATGGTGCAAAAGGACAAATATATATATGTTTAGTCCAAGACTAATAATAATAAGCATGAATTACAAATATATGGACAAAGAAATTGTAAAAACATTACGATAAAGGGAGATATCATTCATCTAGTGTCACCTCTTCAAGAGAGGCTCATTGGCAAGAAAAGCTATGTCTCAAAGCCTTGATGACAACACTGAAGCGCACATAAAGCGCGGCAAAGCGCTCAACATGTTTTGAGCCTCGCTTAAGGGCTTAAGCGCGCTTTAAGCGCACCTTTGACAACACTGCTTAACTTTGGATTTTGTTAGCTCCTTAAACTTAGCTTAGCTACATATGTACTGGAGCTTGCACTACTAATGCTTTTGTACCTGTTCTGCATCTTCTGGATGCCTTCTAATGATATATCTCTTCTTCTAAAAAAGACATAAAATTATACGTGAAGCCATAGTTCTGTATTTCTGTTGATTGACATGTAATGACAAATGCATGGTACTCTGAATCATACAAGTTTTTCTGCCTTCTGGAGTATGAGTATAATTACATTTGAGACATAAGTATGAGTGTAATTATGCTTGTTCGTTCCTAAATTTTCCCTCTGTCCAGGATGTTCATGAGACTGCAGCTGGGGCTCTCTGGAATCTTGCTTTCAACCCTGGTAATGCTTTTCGTATAGTGGAGGAAGGGGGGGTTCCTGCCCTTGTTCATCTCTGTTCGTCATCTGTCTCAAAAATGGCACGCTTTATGGCTGCATTGGCGTTAGCTTATATGTTTGATGGAAGGTACTTTGACGTTGCCTTCACCCGCGAATGTTATACTAAACAGCACCATATACTAAATACTGTATGTTATTTAGTATAGGTTTATTCAAATATTTTCTCTTAACTTTTCCACATGAGCCATCTTAAGATGATATTTATTTTTCCAGAAGCCATTTATTTATGGCATTCTTCTCCGTATATTAGTAATCCAAT
Organism: Lycium barbarum; assembly: GCF_019175385.1. Taxonomy (NCBI): domain Eukaryota; kingdom Viridiplantae; phylum Streptophyta; class Magnoliopsida; order Solanales; family Solanaceae; genus Lycium; species Lycium barbarum. The sequence continues at coordinate 117,404,715 of NC_083342.1, forward strand.
CGAACTGGAGCGAGGTGTCTTCATCTTTTCTTATGCTTAACAAGCATGTAGCTTCCATTCTTTCTCAAGTGGCTGAGTTGTTTAAGATGGAGGAATAGGGCAATTGTTATTTGAACATTTTTACTTGGGAAGCAAGTTTCTTTTTTTTTTTTTTTTTTTTTTTTTTTGTGTGGGTGGGGTGGGGAGTTACTTTTGAATGTAATTATTTTATCTGTTGTGGCTGCTGGTAGACATTTGTAGAGAAACGGACTCCCTCAGCAGCACAAGTTTCCTTATCTCACGACTCTCAAAAACTTCTATGTAGATATTGGTTCGAGAGAACTACTTGATGAGATTCGTTTGGATGTAACTGTTTTGCTTGAATGGGGAGTTCAAGGGAATTTAGTTAACTTTGACTGGTTCTCACCTTGGGTAGGTTTGATGACTTGTGGAGATACAGAAACTTGCTTTTCTTGTAATCTCATGGGACAATCTCGTATGCTTTTTTTGGGACAAGTTTTGATGTTCATTCCAATGTTGTGTGACTAAACAATTGTGTACCTACTCCATGGGAGAGGCTAAACCAAAAACTCTTGTAATTGGATTTCGTGAGGAATTCAGCTAAAATCTTTAAACTACAACTGCTTCGCTATGGGTACTTGCAAAGCGAAAAGAAAGTTAAACAATGTGGTTCTGAGATTTTCTCACTTGTCAAAGGAAAAAAAAGTGCTTGAGGCATTCTGGAATTGTTGCATTCTTTCCTTTGTGTGTCTCTTTTTGAGTAAAGTTAAAATATGATTTTCTTTTTAACAGAATGGATGAAGTTGCTCTTGTGGGAACTTCAGATAGCAACTCCAAGAGTGTAAACTTAGATGGAGCTCGAAGAATGGCTTTAAAGAACATTGAAGCTTTCATCCTTGCATTTTCTGATCCACAAGCATTTTCTGCTGCTGCTGCATCATCTGTCCCCGCAGCATTGACTCAAGTTACCGAATCAGCTCGTATTCATGAAGCGGGTCATCTAAGGTGCAGGTATGCATGTTGTTCCCCTCCCTTCCTTTTGCCGACCTTTTTAATCTAACGTCTACTGATAAGAATGTCTTACAAACATAAACTCACTTGTCGAATCTTCGTCTTTCATCCCCTTGTTAATTTTCTTATATATCCTTCTGACTTTTTATTAATGATTTTTCTTAAATTGCCTCTTCAGTGGAGCTGAGATTGGAAGATTCGTGACAATGTTACGTAATTCTTCTTCTATTCTCAAAGCATGTGCTGCATTTGCCCTTCTTCAGGTTGGTGAATGGTACCGACATGCTTTTGATATCAGTTTTTTTTTCACTTTGAACTGGCAACTTAACTAATCTTGTGTTTACATTATAGTTCACAATCCCTGGTGGTCGGCATGCACAACATCACGTCCGCCTATTACAGAACAGTGGAGCATCAAGGATTTTGCGTGCTGCTGCTGCAGCAGCCACCGCCCCTATCGAAGCCAAAATATTTGCGCGAATCGTACTTCGAAACTTGGAGCACCATCAAGTAGAATCCTTAACTTAAGGCCTGGTGAAGACTAGTAGTAATCCTAGGCTTGTGCATTGCGACCACTGCCATTGGCGCCTTGCTCAGCAATAGTGGTAGGTATACTCCTCTCAGTGCCATTGGCACTAAACTTAGCGTTCCGAAACTAATGGTGCTGGCTCTTGGGAAGGAGCAAAGGCTTCTTATTTTTCTACCCAAACGTCTGCCTGCTTTTGAGTTACTTCTATAGTTTATCTCTTGGGTACATAGGCTGTGTGATTTGTCCTCCTTTTTATAGTTGTTTTCGTCATTATTTGTCTCTTTGAGCTTAGGGTTGATAGATCTATTGGCAGGGCGTTATTAGTTTCGAAGTCCAGTTGCTGCTTCTCAGTTTCTGTATTTTAATTTATGCTGGCAGTTTGTTTAATACCTGTACATTATAGACTTGCAGAGACATTAGCCTGCCGACAGTTTCTGTACAAATGGTTTAAAGAATTTCTATGATATAGTAGTGTTTTAAGGTGGTTTGGATGATGAAATTGATGGTGTTTTTCAAGCATTTTACGTTTTATCCCCTTTTTTTTTTCTGAGTACATTTCAAAAAAGTCGCTTCAACATTTACAATTGAAATAGGGTTGGAAAAAAGGACTTCTCATTCACCTAGGTTTTGAAACAGATTGTTTCTTGAGACACCAGTTGCTGAAACGAAAAAGTCTGATCGGGTGATGTTGGTTTCATTTTAGAAAGCTGAAAGGTCTAGATGAGGGTTATGAGTCCTTAGTTTCATTAGGAGGGGTGACACAAATTTTGACTTTTATCTAACCCCTTCATGGCCCCTTCGCGAGATTTACACCCACAAATTGAGAAATGGTCCAAATGTCATATGAGAGTGATCACTGACAGGTTCACCAAATATGGTCATTTCATTTCGCTGTAGAAAACATACTAAAATGCCGAGGAAGAAGAAGTGTTCTTGAAGACAGTGCTGTACCATTACCACGAATAAACATCCTCCATCTTCACAAGTTGTCTTTTGGCTAACTTGTTCAAAAGCTACAGGAACGATACTTGATGTCAACAATGCCTATCACTACTAGACTGATAGTTGAAGTGAGAGACATCAATAGATATCGTCAAAGCTACCATAGTGCCATGACTCTTGTACCAATGTGAGCGGTCTACATCGCGGTACAACACTAACTACCATTCTTCCCTCAAGTGATCCTCTGATAACATTGTAGAGAAATATAGCAGAAGAAAAATAAATCGGAGAAACCTTCTGCTAGCCCAAGATCGTTATTAAGATTGGAAGATTCAACTAAAACAGAGGAAGCTTTGGAAAGGAGAAAGAAAATTTTAGATAGGAGAACTTGGTTATGGAAGAAAGACTTTCTTGAATTATTTGAATTATTTGGTTACAAATGATCAAGTCCACTTCTATTTATACTTGTCTAAGAATGGTTCTAGACATTCTTCTAGATACATCTATAAGAGAAATTTAGCAAACCTTATCTTCTTGCAATACTCTAGACTATCTAGAAATCTCTTCAAGATATTTATCCAAGATACTATACTAGGCTATTCTAGAATCATTACTAAATATCTAGGATTTTTTGTAGTTCCAAAAAATCTACTTTATAATTTCACACTCCCCCTCAAAGTGAATTTTTGGAACTAGACCAAGCTTGTCGCGAAAGAACTCGAATGAAGCTTTAGGAAGTGACTTGGTGAAGATATCAGCAATATTCTCCTGACTTCGCACTTCCAAAGTATTTATAGTTCCATCAAGAACTTTTTCTCTGATGAAATGATGTTCCACCTCAATGTGCTTAGTTCTAGCATGGAATACCGGATTGTTTGCAAGCTTGATGGCACTTTGATTGTCTTCGAAAATCGCAGTTGGCTTTGATATAGACAAATGCAAATCTTCAGCAAGTCTTTGGAGCCGTACACATTCTTGAGCAGTAAGAGTTGCTGCTTTATATTCCGCCTCCGTAGTTGATAAAGAAACTGAGTCTTGCTTCTTGCTGCACCAAGAAACACTTGTTCCACCACAAAGAAAAATATAGCCTGAAGTAGATTTTCGATCATCCAGATCACCACCAAAATCGACGTCAGTATATCCAATTAATACCAAATCATTCCTCTTTTGGAAGAGCAGGCCCATATTTGATGTTGAGTTGATGTATTTCAGAATCCTCTTTGCAGCTTCCAAATGAGGCTTTCTTGGTGATTGCATAAATCTGCTGACATATCCAACAGAAAAAGCAATATCTGGCCTTGTAATAGTCAAATACAAAAGACTTCCAACAAGAGCTCGAAAAGGCTTGGGATCTGCAAGAAGTGAGCCTTTTTCACGCCTTAACCTCGTGCTAGTCTCAAGAGGAGTAGAGCACTTTTTGCTTTGTTTTATCCCAAACCTGTCAACAAGCTTCTTGGGATACCCTTCTTGGGTAACAAAGATCCCTTTACTCGTGTTTGTCACCTCTAAGGTAAGAAAATGATGTAGCTCTCCCAGCTTCTTGATATCAAATCTTATGGCAAACTCCCCTTGAAGCCTCGCAACTTCATCATCATTGTTTCCTGTTATTATCATGTCATCCACATATAACAGAACAACAACATGCAAGTCTCCATGTTTCTTAACAAACAAGCTAGGATCTGAATGTGATGCAGCATATCCACAAAAATATAGATATTGTGCAATTTTTCCATACCATGCTCGTGGAGCCTGCTTGAGTCCATAAAGTGCTTTCTTAAGCTTGCAGATATAATCAGGATATAAGTTAGAGACATACCCGGGTGGTTGATCCATATAGATATCTTTGTCAAGTTCCCCGTACAAGAAGGCATTCTTCACGTCAAGTTGCCATAATTTCCAACCGTACGATGCTGCCATGGCTAATACAACTCGAACTGAGATCATCTTAGCCACCGGACTGAAGGTTTCTTCATAGTCTTCACCATACTTTTGAGAAAATCCTCGAGCAACCAGCCTTGCTTTATATCTGCTCTTCTTTTAATTTTGTAAACCCATTTGCAAGATATGGGTTGTACGTCTTTGGGCTTTGGTACAAGGCTCCAAGTTTGATTTTTCATTAAAGCCTCAATTTCATCATTCATAGCAAGCTCCCACTCTTTGACTTCTTTAGCTTCTTCAAACGAGAAAGGTTCTTCATCATCAATTGGTCCTGCAAAGAAGCAAGAATATGTACTAACAAAATTTTCATCTCTGAAGCGGGCTGGCTTAACAATAGTTCTTCTTGGTCTTTGTGAATCACGTGAATTATCTTCTTGTTGAGCTTCATATTGTTGAGTTCCCGGGTTCCCCCTTTCTCCTAGCTCCTCTGCAGCTGTACTATCCGAGGAAACACCTATGATGGGTAAGCTTGGAACTCCAGGATTCAAGATTTTAAAACCCTCTCCTTCTGAAGCTGCTCCATAATACGAGGAGACTTCATCAAATACGACATCACGAGAAACAATGAAGCGATGAGTTTTCGGGTCCATGCACCTCCAACCTTTTTTCCTTTCGTCATATCCAACAAAGATGCATTTCCTTGCCTTGGCATCCAACTTGCTTCGTTGAGAATCTGGGATATGAACATAACAGATAGAGCCAAAAACTCTTAGGTGTTTGATGCTAGGCTTTTCTCCAAACATTAATTCATAGGGTGACTTCATGTTGTTTGGAGAAAGCGGCATCCTGTTGATCACATATGTTGCACATTTCATACCTTCAGCCCATAAGGCTCTAGGTAAAATTTTGGCATGAAGCCAACTTTTACATGTCTCGGTTAAGTGTCGAATCTTTCTTTCTGCCACTTCATTTTGTTGTGGTGTATCAGCACAGGTGAGTTCTCTTTTAATACCATGCTGACGACAAAAAGAGAGAAATTCTTCAGAAGTGAACTCACCACCATTATCAGTCCGCAACCACCTTATTCTGGAACCGAGCTGGCCTTCAACCATTTATTTGAACTCCATAAACTTGCTGAAAACTTCTGACTTATGCCTCACAAAGTAAACCCAAGTGAATCTAGTAAAATCATCAATGAGAATTAACATATAAGAATAGCCGGAGAATGAAAGAGTTCTTGTTGGCCCGATCAAATTACTGTGAATTAGTTCTAGAGGAGCACTGCACCTTGACAAGGATCTATCAAACGGAAGATGATGTGCCTTTCCGTATTGACATCCTTCACAAATCTCTCCTCCACCAAAGTTGCTTAAGTTTGGTAATCCTTTTACTAGATTGAATTTCACCATAGCTTTTAATTTATCCATGCTAAGATGCCCAAGTCTAGCATGCCACAGATATGTATTATCATTGCTACTCATCTTCTCAATATATGAATTAGAGGCAGATAAGACATATAAATCATTAACTCTCTTACTGGTATGAATGATATCTGCCTTGAGTTCTTTGATATTTTGAAGGAACTTCACGTCATGTGGGCCAAATAATAGATAACTTCCAGCATCTACGGCATTTGCAACTGAAAATAGATTTTTCCTCATACTTGGAACATGAAAGACACTGTTGAGAGTGATAGAGTCCTCCTGCTTCTCGTTGATGACAACAAAGCGTTCCTTCTCCACATGATGAACTGAGTTATCTGCTGTTACAATGACATCACGACCATTGTATTTTCGAAAGTTGAAAAATTTAGATTCATCCCCGGTGAGATGGTGCCCACATCCTGAATCCACAATCCAATCTTTTTCAAAATTGATGGAAGCCAAGGCATCTACTGCTCGAGTCTCAGCTACAAAGCACTTTCCCCAGTCTTCTTCTTCTTCAGCAGCTTTCTCAGTTTGAGCCATATTACTCTCTTTGACTCGGCAATATCTTTTTATGTGTCCTATTTTGCCGCACCGATAGCATTTGGGAGGCTTCTTACCGTGATTGTTAGAGGACTCTTCCTTCTTTCCTGGCGAGCTTGAACCACCTGAGGAGCGAGAGTGTAGCCTATCTCTTGCTTTTCCTTTAAAGTTCCTCTTATCGGCTACAAGAGCATTTCCTTCACCTTCTTTGACAAATACACCAGCCAACTGTTTGGCTAATAACTCCTGTGACGATAACAAATTCTCAAATTCCTCCAAGGATGGTTGTTGAGCCCATCCTTGAATTGATGTAACAAAAGGAATATATTCTGACTTCAAACCACGAATGATAATTCTTCTCATTCGTGCTTCAGAAATAGCCTCGTCCGGATTTAATAGAGATATTTCAGAACATAAGTTTTTAATCTTCAAGAAGTACTCAACAATAGAAAGATTACCTTGAATGGTGTTGGCCAAATCGTTCTCCAAAATCTGTAGCCGAGCTTCATCCTTCTTGTTGAACAAACGATCAAGGGTCCTCCATATTTCATGAGCTGATTTACACCTTATAATATGATCAAATAAACTGGGAGAGATGGACCTCTTCAGGATGAACTCCGCCTTGGCATTAATCTGCTTCCACTTCTTACGTGCGTCATTATTTTTCGGTGCATCGGCAGGAGGATTTGTGTTACTCCCATTGACAACTTCCCACAAATCCTCGCCAACAAGGTAGGACTCCAAACAGGTCTTCCATACCTTGTAGTTGGACTGGTTCAATAATTCCATCCCCAGTCCATTAGCACGACCACACACATCTATTTAGAAAAAAACAATTGAATCGACCACTAACCCGATCTTGAAAATATATCCAGAAGCCAACATATATGGCTATGACTCTGATACCATGTAGAGAAATATAGCAGAAGAAAAGTAAATCGGAGAAATCTTCTGCTAGCCCAAGATCGTTACTAAGATTGGAAGATTCAACTAAAGAAGAGGAAGCTTTGGAAAGGAGAAAGAAAATTTTAGATAGGAGAACATGGTTATGGAAGAAAGACTTTCTTGAATTACTTGAATTACTTGGTTACAAATGATCAAGTCCACTCCTATTTATACTTGTCTAAGGATAGTTCTAGAAATTTTTCTAGATACATCTATAAGAGAAATTTAGCAAACCTTATCTTCTTGCAATACTCTAGACTATCTAGAAATCTCTTCAAGATATTTATCCAAGATACTATACTAGGTTATTCTAGAATCATAACTAAATATCTAGAATTTTTTGTAGTTCCAAAAAATCTACTTTATAATTTCACAAACATAAGCAGCAAATGATTATATGTTCAGAGACAACTTAAACATAAGCCATGACGATGGAATATTATGCTAACAAGAGGATCAAAAAGGCTTCCGGAAGTATAGGACTAGGTATACTAGAAATGATGGCATTATTAGCATGGGTTTCTCAGTTTGACTTTACTTTTAATTTTAATTTTGTATAATGCTGGCCTGAGATGGATTTTAATTGCAGAAACATGGTTAGTTAGGATTCGTATAGCCGACGCTAATTTGTTGGGTAATGAAGCGTAGTTTTGTGATTAGCTTCTAGAGAATAAAGAAGGAAAATGAAGCTGTTAAGTGCTTACCTGTGTCCCTTCGTCCATCTATTTGTTACTAATAATTAAAAGTTTATAACCTATTGAATTAAAGTGATCTATTATTATTTTTTTTTTTTATTTCAGAACAATTCATGTTAGCTTTGGAAAATAGAATTATATTCTTTGAAGTTGATTGGCAACTTTCTTTTAGTTGCAAGTCTGCCATATTTTCCATGCATTTAAAGCATCGTCCATAGCAGAAAATACTAAAAGGTTTCTTCTTCCGTTAAGTTGCTTAGTGTTAGTAGTTGATCCGAACCATACTTAAACAAGAATAGAATCTAATGAGCGAAATCCATCCAAGACTAAAAGATAAAAAAGAAAAAGAGCACGGCAATATCATGTTGTTAGATCAATTATTAGAGATAAAAGTGATATCACAAGGGAAAAAATCAAGTTGTGCGAAGCGAGAAGACAATAATCGGATTTTGATTTTTCTTCATTGTTCACCTTCCCCCATTAAGGATGGTCCCCTATGCATTTCATTTTTTCCTTAAGGGAAAAAAAAAGAAGTAAACCCCATCATAGTGAAACTCTCCTTGTGATCGGAATGAGATAGATGCCATCCAGGTGGGGGTGGATCAGATTGGAGTTTCTTTAGGTAGCCACTGACTAACAGTTATCCTTAAACTAAAATTTCCTTCATCTTAAGCTAAACTGTTTCAGCACGAGTGTGCAGCTGGAGAATTTCTTCTACAGCACCATTGAATTCATCGTTGAAATCCCAGACAGACGAAGGCCATAATAGATCAGATGATCTTGATGTAGTCACTGTAGTGGATACATTATCTATCAAGTATGGTAGTATCTTTTTCCTCATTTCACTAGTAGATATTTCAAGATGACTTCCAGATACATTCAGGAACTTCACTTTTCCAGCTTCATCCAACATCTTCAGACCAATCCAATCTTCTGTATAGAGCTCTGTCTACATACATAATATCATACAATAAGATCAGAGAATATCCTTCAGAATCATCAAGGATTACATAGATTCTAGTTTCCAAATTGCTGGTAATGAATTTTCACAATGAAACGTAGATTGATTTTATGATTAGAAAGTGAAACATGTCTGAAACATACGTAATATATTGTTAAAAGGAAGATTAGGTGACGTGTCAAACGCCATATATTACCTTCTGAGCAAGCAAAACAGTGCTGAAGGAACCATCAGGATAGTACCCAAACCAGGAGGTCTGCTTTGGTACCAAAACTTCATCTTTTTCAAACTGATGAAAATGAGGAGGAAAACTTATGAGGTACTCCAAATTCCAGGTCAACTCTCTAAGCTGAAAAAAGAACATATACTATACCCTACTCACCATAATAAGTACTAAATTTTCCAAGCTTGCAAACCTTTTCTTGAAAGTAGAATTTCTGTGTACCTCATTGTTGAGTACTGGAAGGAATTTACATCCTTTTCTATAGTCAGCTATGTCCTGGAAAAGTGGAAAGTGCAAAAGGCCACAAAAGAAAAGAGAGAAGATCAGCTTAGAAGGATAGGATGATATATTTGAGACAAAGTAAGCTACTCACTCTGTCCCATTTTATGTGATACATTGTGACTGGGCATGGAGACTTTTGAAACTTGTAGTCATTCTTTTTCCGATAGACTAAAAGGGAAAGTGCATCACATAAACTGAAACAAAGGGAGTACTATTTTGTTTTAGACAAGAAGGAGAAGATTTTTTATGTTCACATAATTTGGTAACTTACAGTTGGGATTTTAATGTACCCTGCGGGAGCAAGATGTTCCTGCAATTGCATTAAAGGACACCATATAATTAGTATAAAGTATAAACAGAAAGAGAAAAATAAGAGAACAAAAAAGATGATAAAATAAAGAGACTACATAATAGTAGTAGTATATGATAAGAAAGAGCAGACCTGGATAAAATTGCTGTAAATAGCTAACTTGAGCAAAGAGTCTGCAAGAATGCACCAGAAACCTGACTGCCAAAATAGGAAATACTAGACGCTATTATCTTTCCCTCAAAAACAATAAACAAGAGCAGTTGAAAATGGCTAGTTAAGTTCATGGGGTCAAAAGGCACATACACCACACAAGGGAACAGAAGCTATCCCAGCATGAGGACCAGCCAGAGATATAAGATTCCTCACCTGTTACATATGTTACAACAACATGAATGTACATAATGAATATATTTTCATACGTGATTCAGAAGTTTTCATTGAAAAGATAAACGTTTTAACTTCTTACTGGAGGTCCACCATCACAGAACTCAATAACCCCTCTGCCAACCATGCTCCCCTGAAAAAGAAAACAAAGGAGTCACGAGTCCGAAGAAAATGGCAGTTGACAAAACTAACAGGATAGGGATTGCCAGACTTCTCAAAAAAGGAGCTTGAATTATGCTTGGAAACGTTAAGAGCTCTACGTTGGTGAAAAATCATTTCCTGCAATCTTATCAATTCATGCAAAGGTGCTGCTCTCTTAGGTTCATTCGCTAACATTTGAGTCTTAATTTGGCAAGAGAACCAATGTAAGTTTCGCCATAATGACATAGCAGATTCAAGTGAACAGGTCTTGATGAAATTGTGCGTGTAAAGAGGATGTAATCAAATAACTGATTGTGGAAACAACGTTAGTTTATGGAAATTGCACTTATTGCAAAAAGATTAGATTGTAACAACTAAATAACGAATCAAAAGGTGACATTACAGTAGACAGTAAAAAAGACTAGCTACCAAACATCTCTATTAAATACATTGATTCAGGAGAGATTCATTGCGCCTTTGACATGAATATTCTACGGTGTAGAAATTTCTTGTACCTGGGAGAGCCCAATTATGTTGTAACCTTCACTAAGCTCACTCATTTTCTGTAACTGTAAGTTGGAAGGAATAATGAGATTAGAGAAACAATTGCAGGTTGATCAAGTAAAATAACACATACACTTGCTTGCCTTACCTTCTCACAAGCAATGTCTACCTACAAACGAAAAAACAAGAAGCACGAAAAGTCATTATTTTTGCTCTATCCATGATGATGAATCAGTGGAGAGAGTAATCATGGTGAACAGAGGTGACCTGCTTGGAGAAAGGCATAAACCAGGAATCCCACTCTCCATTACCAATTTCACTAAGCAAACAGAAATAGTAAGATTTTTTTCTAAAAACTTGAACAGGTAAATGAAGTCATATTGCAGAAGTAGATTACATGCAATGTCCTGAAGAGCCTGACCAGTTGCTTAGAAGCTCGGTGAAATGCGTGATGCCTCCATTGTTACATTTATCTGATATACCTGATTTATCATGTAGAGAAAAATCAACCTTCTTTCAAGATATTGAACAATTTGGACCCCGTTTTCGGGCTACAAAGCATTGTTGTTCCGATGTGATTACAGAAGAAGGTGAGCACTAGATGTCATCGCAAACAATGGCCTAGGAAGGCCGGTCGAAGGGTCAAGCGGTCAAAGCCACCACTTTAGGCCCCAAATATTTAAAGGCCCCTAAAAAAAAAAATTCCTCTATTTTATAGATATTTTATTATATGATCATTATTAAAATCAGCTTTAGGCTGATTTATACTTAGGGACTCTTATTCTTTTATACACATTGTACCAAGTCATATTTTTTCACTTCAAATATTCATTTTTAGAACTTCAACCACATAATGTCCAAATGTCTCCTTAGTGGCAGAAATTTGAGATGATTAGACAATTAGAATTTAAAAAAGCATTGTTTTAACCTTGAATATTTTTTAAATATTGTTAAATCTGGATGAGCAGAGTTAGCAGATACCTCTATTGATGGAAGCTTAGGTAGTCAGTGATGATCAATGTGATGTGCAAGTTGGTAAAATAGCTTATGTTAAAAAATAATAAATTTGTTAGATACATTTTAGGCCTCTTATTGATATCTAGCTTTAGGCCACATAACTAGTTGAGCCGCCCCTGTGGCCTAGTGAACTAATTTGTAATCCCTATCATACAAAAGTTTGGCTGGTTTCCTTAGGCTAATCAAACAGGGAAAGGGAAAGAATATTTCTTTAAAATAGAGGCGAAGCTAGGATTTGAATTTTATGTGTTCAAAATTCTAGGATAGCGACATCAAATGCCAATAATGGGTTCTTAATCTATTCTTTTCTACATATTTAGTAAATTTCTCTATACAAAATTAGGCCGAAACGTATCGTTCACTTTTAGCTCTGCCCCTGCTCAAAAACAGAAGTGCCCTTCAAACATATTACAGAATAATACAAAAGGAAAAAAAAAAGTTGGTTATCGACTTGCAAGATATATCCGGCACAAAATTGCCACAAAAACACAAAGGATGAAAAATCTAAGTGGCAAATAGTCAGTACTACAAATGAGTGCAATGCTCCAGCTTTACATTAATAATCAACTCTTAACACCTATTTTCAAGATTACCTGGATTTACCCTGTGCGCACCCGAAGGGTAGCGACTGCGGGTTCCCATGTCATAAAAAAAAAAAACACCTATTTTCAAGATTATTTAACAAAATAAGCAGTCCTAGAAAGCAACACTAAACATAGAGCAATATAAAAGAAGAGAAATTTTACCATGAAAGACAACAAAAGGAAGAGAATACGCAGTGATTGACTGAAGGGTCAACAGGAAAATGAAAATCAACATGAAGTTCATTGCATAATGACCCAAGAACTGCATGATATGATAATATTTTGAAACGGGTGTTTATAAATCTTGGATTCACTGGTTTACTAGTAGTTCCAAGAACTGTGGATGTTGGAGAAAATACATGGATTGCATCACTGAAGATATGATGAAGGAGAGAGAGAAAAGAATGAAGATCTCAACACATGTTGAAAGGGGCCAACTACTAAGAGAAAATAAGATAGGGTGTTGTCGAGGTAGTTGACAATAAGTAAATGCGACTGTTCGTGGCAAAAAGATAAAAAAAGGTTTAGAAATAAAAATATATTTAGAAATAAAAAAATAATCTCTCCGTCCATTTTTTTACGTATCCTATATCCTAAAAGTAGATGTCCACTTTAAAAAATTAAGACAGAATTTAGCACTTAGCTCCTAATTTATCCTTATTAATTATACTACAATCACTTTAGAATGCATTTTTTCAAAAACATTGTCTTTATTATTTTTAAAGGGTGATTAAAATTGTCATTTTATTTTTGACTTCTTAATAGGTGTGCAAGTCAACATGACAAGTAAAAGTGGACATAGGGAGTAATTTTATTAAAAACAAAAACCAAGTGTGATCGTCAATGGCAAAAAGATAAAAGTGTACCTTTGGATGTTTATGCTAAACCTTTTTTTTTTTTTGATTTCTCATCCGGTGTCCGGTATCCGTATTGGAGCCCGACTAATCCGAACTCGTGCCGGGTAGTCCCACATTGGGGGGCAAAACACCTCTAACAAGGGTGACTCCGTACCCAAGGGGGCTCGAAGTTTACGCTAAACTTTTGATAGATGCATTTATATGTTTGCACATAAACTTCTACTCTCTCCGTCCCTATTTATTTGATATAAGTTGACTATGCGCATAATTTAAAAAAGAAAAAAAAAACTTTAGAAATTTATGATCTAAAACAAGCCATAGATATTAGAATGACTGTAAATCGTTTCATTAAAGGTAAAAAGGAAAGTTTTGAGTTAAGTATTTCTTAATATAGAAATGTACCATTATATTAGATAGACTAAAAAGAAAAATGTATCACATAAATTGAGACAAAGAGAATATTAATTAATCATAATTAGTTATATTATATATTCTCTTATCACTTAATAATCATAAGTTAATATGGTTGGTGTAAACATGAGTATGGCTAACTATATACAGGAATTTTTTACCTAAATAATCCACTTAGAATATTTCACGAAAATAATACAGTTTTCTGAATTTTTACTAAAATAGAATAAACGTATTTCTCAGTAATGTTTTCTGTATTATTTTATTAAAAAATTCAGACGGCAGAAAACCGAAGTGGATGCGTTTGAAAAATATTCTATGTAATCACCCGTTACGACATATGGTTAATACGTAATTCACGAGATAGTGCCATAGATGAAAAAAAAAATGGTGCGATTAGGAATCCTTTTTAAAAAAAGTGATCCTCTTTTCATGTATTATCAGTTAGTGCAAAGATTAAACATGTTCTTTTTGGTGTATTACCAAAATAATTTTGCGATATTTTCAAAATGTGGAACCCCAATGAAGTTGTGAGTTTTTCCTATTCTATTTGTTAAAGATGTTCGTTTGCGCTGGCTGATGCTAATTTTCTGAGTCCGGAGCTTAAAGGGTATAAAAATACACGATTTTTACCAAAAGGGAATGTCCAAAAATTATTATACCAAAAGGGGTATATCGTGGCATCCACGATATACCCCAAAATTTTTTTTCACTTTGTTAGACGATTCAACCAAAAAAAAATAATAAAAATTTACATGTATAACGTGGATCAGTCCACGTTATACAAGTAAAAAAAAATTCCGTTTTCCAAATACTCACTCGGTAAGACGTTGCCTAGATTTAAATCATATTCGGTTATGTTTTTAATAAAATTTTTTTATTGATTTTTATAATTTTTAAAGCATGATTAACTCAAATAAATATTTTAACACATGCAAATAATTAAATGTGTTATATATGCGAACAGAAATAAAAAATTAAATATAAGTTAAATAAACGTCACACATTAACTGAGTAGTAAATGTTAAATTAAATACTAACTATTAAACTGCACAAGACATGTTATATATTCTTGGAAGAGTATATAAGGAAACAACAATTGTACAAGTTAAGAAAAAACATAAAAACCAACAAGCAACAACAACTACTGATTTCTATCGGGGCAGCGATTCTTGTTATGACCTGTTTGCTTGCACGTACTACACTTTCTAGCCATGCGAGCAGGAGCTATATCCATTTCATTCCTCCTTCTAGTTGTACTCTGCGCTCCTGAAGTTCGCTCGTATTCAGTGTTTGCAATTAAACTGAAGGGAGAAAGTGGCCAATATGCCTCATCACCCAACGGTGAAAACTTTCCACTGTACGTTTGCTTATAAAACCTGCAACTGTAGTACTTGCTAACATAGGTTTTTGGTTGAATTTCGCGAATATCACAAAATTTAATTGCATGTGAACATGGCATATGGTAGTTTCTCCACTTTCCACACGAACACTTTTTCCCTTCGGCAGAGACTTTATGTATATTTCCGCCCTTACCTTCGTGTGCAAATGTCAGAATCTCAAAGACCCCTTCAGTTGCATTGTATTGCTGCATGTCAGTATGCTTTAGGGACCTCTCCCAGTATTCATCAAACTTCTTTTCAACAGCGCGCGGCCAAAACTTTTTATCCGCAATCAACAAATCAGCAAGGGTGCTTCTCTCAACAAACCGATCAACAAGATTTTTAAACGTATAACGGACCATGGCAGTAACGGGCAATCCACGAGCTTTCTTCAATAAACCGTTGTAAGACTCGGAGACATTCGTTGTCATAGCCCCCCACCTATGACCGTTGTCCTTATGCAATGTCCATTTTTCCTCCGGAAGAGCTTTTAACCACAAATACGCTGGAGATGACACTGTTTTGATTTGTTCCATCCTCATTTTATACTTCTTCTTCTGGTGCTCTGTAGCCGCCAACCACATTAGCTTCTCAAGGTCACTGCTGAGGAACTTTTTATTGAAGTTGCTTTTCAAATGCCGAACGCAAAACCTATGGTGTGTGGATGGTGGTTGTAACCAATCATGTGTTTGGACACATTGCAAGATGCCCTGATGACGGTCAGAAATAAGTCCAATTCCTTGTCTCTCACGAACAATATGTCTCCACAATAACACAAGGAACCACGTCCAGGACTCAAAGCTCTCACGTGCAACAATAGCATATGCAAGTGGAAAAATATTATTGTTTGCATTAATTCCAACAACAATTAGCAGTTTCATCTCATACTTACCGTACAGATGAGTACCGTCTATTGAGATGACAGGTCTGCAACTTTTGAATCCATCGATGCTTGGTTTATAAGCCCAGAACAAAAACTTGAAGATGTGTTCACCTTGCATTGTAGTTGATTGGTGCTCCCACTCAACAATGGTCCCCAGATTGAAATATTTTAAGGCAGCCATGTATCGGGGCAATGTCTTGAAAGAGGTTTCAAAATCACCAAATACCATTTCAATAGCTTTCGTACGCCCATTTTGTGCTTTTCTATAACTAGGAGTAAACAAATGTAATCCTTTTATTTTTTTCTGAACTGACTTAATACTGATGTATGGATCGACCATAATATATGGTATCAACATAGTAGCAATTAGGTGACTGTTCAAATTGGAATGATCCGTTCTGTAATCATCCGTCAGACAACTGTGGTGGAGATCCGCTTTGCCTGCCTTCCACATACTACTTGAAATTTCTCTAAAACGGATCATCCACTCACACCCCAACATATGACGCTTGCAAATAACCCTCCAAAATTTACCTTTGGACTGATCACAAATGAACTCTTTCTTTTCTTTGAGACAATATTGTCTCACTGCGCCTTTCATTTCCTGCTTGTTCTGAAATAACATACCTAATTGCATAGTACAAGAAAAATTATCAACCCCTTAAAAATGGTCCAACAAATAAAAAGAATATTCATTGTCACCATACTAACCTGATCTGATAAATTCAGGTTTTTTACAATCCCAAAGTGCAGATCGAATTGGACCGTCATCTCTCATGAAGGCAAAATCATCTGGGCCTTCTTCTGTGTTGTCCAAATATGGAATCGCATTAGAATGGTAGCTAACGTTACCATCACTCGGAGTAGTAATGTCTTCATAAGAATGACCATCACCATCAGATGAGTGATCATCGTCTGTTTCTGTGTGATCTAATGAGATATCACTATCTGACTTATCGGAGTGATCATTAGCTACGTCGTTATTGCTCACAATTTGTGTGAGCTGAGTCAATACGGGGTTTTCTTCAAAATCGTCACACCTAAATTAACCCCAAGGACAAATTAAAAAATAAAAAATAATCAAAATAACATGCCGATTACAAAATGAAAAATAAAAATAAAGTTATATTTTAAAAATAGTACATGAGAACTAAATAACATGTTGTATTCTTTTTATTTTCCATGGATGAACAATGAAAGAGGTTAGTTAGAATTTGCAGTATAATAATTTACATAGTTATCCTGAAAGTTATATTATAAAAATGGTACATGAGAACTAAATAACACGTTGTATTCTTGTGATGGTTAAACGCACAAAGACATTGAATAGAACGTAAATGAGAAAGTTTTCATAAACATCGTTATATTTACCTTTCTGTAAATGACTCTACTTGAGTAGGGTGATATCGAACTATACTCCCGCCACCTAATTCAGTTGTATATGGAGCACTACTCGGTCCAGGAATATCACGGCTCTGCATAGTCCAACCAAAGTTATTTGACTGGCTACCAACTCCTACCATTGTTTCTTATTGAAGTGTACCTCTTTGAAGCCCAATATTCATAGCGGGAAGATACGTAGTACCCCGAATATCAAACTCATCGTCAGTGGGTGCTTCAACATTAGTAGAGCGTTCAACAGTTGCATACATGTCAAGTGAGGCTATACTGATATGATTGCTAAATATATCAGGACTTCGAAGAAATAATGATAAGGAGTCATCGTCCGAAATAAGAGTTTCCTCATAAATGGGAAATCCCCTAGCCGTAATTGATGTTGGATATCGTCTAGTGATAACCACCGAAAGGTTAGGATCAGATATGGCCATTTTACTTATGAAAACATGTTGTAGACGATCGTATTTGAGGGAAATTGGAAACCTTTGTACGGCTTCCGGACGACGGTTATATCTAACTGAACCTTCTTCGTACACAACTTCCCCACCCCAATATAAATTAACTCTTACATAATTTTCCGCCATATTATTTTCAACAGAATACAAAAGTAAAAATTAATGGAGAGTGCAAGAGAGAAGTTGAGAGTTCGTAAAAAATGAAGTCTACAATAGAGAAGTGTAGAATTCAGTGAGACATACAAATCTGCGATTTTATATAAAACTAATGATTCACGGATTTTACTATTTGATTTTACGCAAAACACGCTTGATTTGACGATTGCATGGCAGATTCGACGACTGCATGCATTCTGCGATTTTACACAAAAAATTTTACAAATTATTGATCGTTTTTACTTTTACAGCAGCATGCGTGATTTGACGACTGTAACGATTCTCTGGCGTAAAAAAATTTCGTGAATCAATTATTGGAGGAAAAACGTTGGCAGCCAACGTTGCAACAAAATATGAATTGTTGCAGCCAACGTTTTGCAACAATATGAATTGCAAAACGTTGGCCAGCCAACGTTTTACAATGGTTCATCGAAGATCAGTTAATTCGTAACAATGGTGAATGGTGTAGTGAATGAATCACAAACTCGAGCAGCAACTGGAAATCCGCAGATGCACAACAACTTGAATGAATCAACTGCAAATGTAAGCAATTCTGCAACAAATGCATCAGGATCAAATGTCGATCATACACATCTTTTGTACCTTCAGTCGACTGATACAGAATTGAAAAACGTTGGCTGGCCAACGTTTTACAACAAAATTTTATTGTTGCAAAACGTTGGCCAGCCAACGTTTTCCAATTCAATTTTGTTGTAACTTTACACACATTAAATATGCAGAAACGAGGTGAACCAGAATTGAATAAAAACAGACAGACATTGGCAAATAAAAACAGTAACTTGTCCATCTTTTTCCGAATTCAATAAAGTTTACATACTAATATTTCAACATGAAGTTACCCACTATACAATAAAAATTTAATTTTTACAGTGTCCCTTTTTCCCCCCGTGCCACACCGAGTTTGCCGACGCTCTCGTTTTGATCTACGTTGGTGAACCTCCTCTTGTATCACACCTGCATCCTGTAAATGCCATAAAAAAAAATAGAAGTTATTTTTGTATGATAAATTTTCGTAGCAATTACTTTGATTGTCTACGTAAAATCGGGCAGCATCTCCCCTGTAACAAGGAGTTCCTCCAATACCATATACCAACACAAACAACCAAAGCAACCAAGACAAAACACCACATAACAACCACAAGTCTCCAAAAACTTTGAATTAAAAGCTAACCTGTGGCTCTAAAGTCTGTACATCCGGTGTTGACACCCAATTTTGTCTCTCCTTTATTTTTATTCACCCGGACGTCTAAATTTATTGACGAGCTAGATACTTTATTTTCACTGCTATTTATATTCGCTACTTTTATTTTAACATTACAAGTATTAATTTACCACAAATTTTAAATGTTCATCGTCATTTCACTTTCGGGTTTGGAATCGTTAAATTAATTACAAGACAACATTTTGTAAATCCTTACTTTCTATATACTAATTACTATTTATCTTCACATAATAAATATTGTACTAGTTACTAAATTAGAAGCCCGGAAATAATTAAAATAGCGGAGGAAGGACCAATATTTTCAGCAAATTAATGGCTTAAAATACAAATACAATATTACTTCCCTATCCAAATAAACAACCCACATCTTAATACCCAACCCACATTATATTAGTCCAAACACAATACCCGGTCCAGCCCATACCTTACCTGAACCGGCCCAACCCATTTCCCCTTTTCTTATTCCCTTCACTCCAACCCTAATCCCTTTCCCTCTTCAGCCGCCTCCTCTCTCCACTTCGCCGCTCCCCCTTCCCTTTCCTCTCTCTTTCTTTCCCTCTTCAGCCGCCTCCTCCCACTCACCCTTGTCCCCCACACGCCTCTGTCTCCTCACGTTCCTCTCCACTTCCCTGTTCCCCGCTCCTTCGTCTCTCTCATACGCTCCTCTTTCTCCTCATATTTTCCTATAAAAATCGGAAATGAACAAGATCAAAAGAACGGGAAAAAATTCCCTAGAGATCGAACAGAGATCTGGAACCAAAAATTCCCTATCAAACACCAATTTTAGTCAACAAAGACAACGAACAACTACTCTATTTTACTTTCATTCTCTGTTGAAACTTTAGTTTTCCTTAATCGATTTCGAGTTTGTCGCGTTCGAGCGTAGATTCGAGGCCTCGACGACCTCAGTTCATTGCGTACAAAAAAGGTAAACTCGATACACACATTATTTACAGTCTGTAGCTTCTGTTTTGTTTAGATTTCAGCTTATTCTGCTATATTTTCAGTAGCTATGTAGTTTCTCTGTCGTCATGTTTTTTTTTTTGTTTGATGTTTGGGAGCTGTTAGGATAGATTATTGATTGCCAAATGAATTTGAAAGAGGTATACTGTAAATTTGAATGCTTAGGCTGAATTTCCAGGATTTAGAATCTATTTAAAGCCGAATACATATAGGACTTACAGTGGGTATACACTCGATATATGCCTGGTATACACACCATGGTGTATATATCTTAGGTATTGTATCAGTGTTCTGATGAATCTCATAATGTTGTTTAAAGCCATCTGTTGACGAAATCTTTTAGTCATGACCCTTGTAGTCTTGCACTTTCCTGTGTACTTCAGTTGATCATGACTTATCTTGAACTGTGTAAAGCTGCCCATTTCACTCTGATCATGCTAGCATTGCCACTTTGGGATCAATATGCATTTCTTTTGCTTTCACCCTTAGGCAGTCTTGTTTGTGTTTTCTCTGCAAATTCTCCTATGTTTTTCCCTATTGCCTAGCTTGAATCTTATGTGCTAAGTAATTGTCTCTGTTTTAAATCAGAAAATTGTAGTCTAGTTTGAGTGTCCTGCGATATATGATTGAAGCTGCTCGAAACCAACCAACTCCCTGGTCCTATCACATGTGAATACAATTTAGTTTCATTTTTGCTTAATTTTGTTGTGATCATCATACATGATTGACTTGCTTATTTCTTCCACAATCTTATCCTGAGCCTAACCTCTTTTGCATTCAAGGTATATGTTCCAATTCTGTGAGCCTAGGAGGAGTCTGAGCTTATTGTTATAATGTGCTACTTTATTGTGAATTCAATACCATCATTTGCTCGACTGTGCTGGTATCTTTTTAAAAAATAAAAATAAAAAAAGGGTGCACAAGCAGTTCGTTAAATGAATTAAAACTGGCATTATGTGTCTCCGAATAGAGATCGATACTGCAAATCTTCCTTACATAGCCTTACAGTTTAAAATTTAATGATAAAATGTCTACACATATGAAAGAGTTTAGGTTATGATATAATTGGCCTGGGCTCTGTTTGGCTTGAGTTCAGCTGAGGAGGATATTACCTTCCTATCGTTTTTTTTGGATTTGTGAGAAAATTCTAATTCGAATCAGATTTATTAATAGGTCGTGTCGCTATATGATTATTTTGAATTTTTCATCTGTTAGTCCCGATAACATCTTTTAAGATTAGAGTATCAAGATATCTTGAACATTACCTTCTTTGTGTTTAACTGATTCCCCTAAACAATCTTAATGCTTGTCGTATGGGTTCAGTTCGATAGAGCGATTCGAATTTGTATTTGCTAATCAGATTTTGTTTCCTACTTATAAACGGAGATTGTAAGATCTTTTGTTCAAGTTTCTTGGTATTTGTTTGTTAATGAAGAGCTAAAGATTGGTTAAAAGAAGAAGCCAATTTTATGTTTTAAACTTACTGGCTGTTCTCATCCAGATAAGCACTGTTAAAGCTTTATATTATTTAAGACCAGATTCGAATTCCTGAGGCTGTGACTCTAAGGCTATCTAATTTCTTGAATTTGAACATATTGGGTTTCTTTAAGATCTGGGTACCAAGATCTGTATGATCGGTTGAGCCAGGGACCTAATCAAGCTAAATATCATCACATGCCTGTTTGCGATATACTTTACACTTATGATAGAGAACATGAAATATAGGAAGTCACCTTGTTTTAAAACCATATACGACAGCCTCTTGATGATGGTGCTTTACCTGGCTGTAGAAGAATGCATATTTGTTTCAATGGAAAAATGTTACTGAACTGGTTTGCCTTTCGCTTGCTTGGGTCTTTGTCCCTTTACTTGTTTGGCAAAGGGTAGTTTAAGTCACGTTGGTTGTTTTGATGTTGAGTAAAGGGTTGGTCTAGTCCTAATCATTCATTAAGTGTTTTAAACAAGGAAGTTGTTGATTTGCTCGTCTGGGATTTTGCATCATGCAGCTTTATTTATTGATCATACATACACTAATCATCCTTTCCTTCATTTGTCTTTTTATGCATGACTATCACACACGAGTCCAAGGGACTCGTCATCTCCTGCATTCGGTATTGGGCCAGAGCCAACACAATTTCTCTTTCAAGTCAGCCAACTTACGGCCAAGCAAGGAAATAAAATTTGGGCCAAAGCCCAATCGGTGTGAACAGCAACAGTAGCGGACAGTAGCATTCTTTAATGGGCTGAGCCCATTTGCCTCATTCCTATTCTTTTATGTGCATTTAACGTATATTGTATGATTAACATTGTGTTTGCTAATTTAGATAAACTTTAGTAACATTAGAGATTTTAGTTTAGTTGTGGGTAGTTAATTCAAAGAGAAGACTAACAATTAAGCTTCATTAGTTTATATCGAAATTATCTATTATCCACAATATTTATCATTTTTAGAATAATTGATTTTCAAAGTATCATGACTATATATTTTTGACTAAAGTAACCATAAATTATACTTACTATTTTAGAAGTTTTAAAACGCCCCAAATTTTACACTAACTTAGCTTATTCTAAAAATAAAAGGCAAATTAGTTTCAACGGATAATTTTCCCACTTTAATTCTTTTCTAACACTTGAAATACATAATTGTTTGAAATAACCTTAGCACAATATATATATATATATATTAAACTGCTAGTCTTCATATGAAGCCTTTAATATTTATTTTACATTAATCTTACGATAACTCTTTGAATTTGTGAGTCGGCATAGCTCACTTTTCTCCGAATACATATAAACATTACATATTCTGTTTCTTTTAGTTTATTTTAACTAAACTCTTTATACAAATTATTGTGTTTTCTACAAGTATTATTTTAAACAATACTATTACACTTTCATTTAAAATTTCAACAACATTTATGAGTTGTATTTTAAAATAACATGATGAGTATTCTTTTATACAAATTATTATTTATAAGTTCTATTTTTACAAATAGCATGTTTACATGCTTATCTATAACTTTAGCCATACTTACAAAGCTATTTTCTTTTCCTATAATACTATATTTACACTTAGTCTAACTAATCATAAGTCCGGTCGGTTAACCATTGCTAATGGGTCTTAAAGGGTGCCTAATACCTTCCTTTTAGACTAATTGAACCCTTACCTAGAATCTCAAGTTTCGCAGACCTTAAATAGAGTTAACTTTAAACATAACTTTAATTAAACTTTAGGTGTCCTAATTCACCATAAATAATTAGGTGGCGACTCCTTAACAACAAAAGACATAGGAATCACCAATACGTCGTACTTCTAATTTAACTCTCCGGGGTTAAAAAATGGGGTGTGACATCCGGCACAGGAATGTGTGAGGATCCAACATCAAATGCCATGGGAGACTATGCAAAATAAATAATATAAACACATAAGGTAGCCATTACTTTAAACAAGATACAAGCTATTTGGGTTGTTAGAATACTCACGTCGGTAAAACTCAGTCTCCTCCCAATTGAAGAGCTCTGTCCAGTGAATGCAGGTAAAGGCCCCTCAGTCATCCCATAAGAGCTGCTTGTCTGACCACCAAACTGTTGGGCCATAACTGCGAGGCTAATAGGCCCAGACGATGCGAATGCCTGAAAAGGCCCCTCACTTCTGATTACCGCTGGTGATTGAACCTCGGGAGCAGACGTCGATGAGCTGGACATAAAATCTATTATTGGGTGATATGCATCATCATCTGCAGGCATCGTTGAGCTGGGCATATCTTGATCAAAACGAACCTCTTCCTCATCAACCAACTAGTGATCCACGGGAGCTAGACCCCGTCTGTTACCTGATTGGCGTCCTCTACCACGCGCCGCAGGTCTTGATACATTAGGACGTTGATGACGAGGCACTTGCACAGTAGGCGGCTCAACATACTCTGCCGGTGGTGTATAATATGGAGCGAAACTCAACATCGTCCCCAGAGAGGCAGCAGCCATGGACTCTGTATTAATGTGGCTAAACATCTCTGCTATTTCCTTCACTTCATCAGACTTGGTTGGATCTTGGATAGTCTGCTGAGCCAACCTGTACGATTCTTGATGTCCTAAAGCCTAAAAAAAAAATTGCAAGATTTGATAATGGTCTAAGACACAGATAAAGACATCAAACATCTAATGGAATGTAATGTACGTACCAGTGCCTCATGCCTGCCTGCCATGTGTTGGTATCCTCTATCCACTTTATGCGCAGGATTTCCTATGAAAGTGCGCGAGTGACGTCGATACCAACAAAAATACTCTGATAGTGACTCTGGGTCTTGAGTTTCATACTCGGCCAGAATTAACCTTTCTCGACGATTTCCCCACAAAAAGTCTGTTTCTGTAAAATATTGTTGATCCTCCACTTTTATAGCATACGGCTTGTCATGTTTGTAATGAAAAGGATCAATCTCAGCACATGGACCCGGAATATGTTGCTTCCTACCAAACTGTCTGAGAACGCGGTCTACCATGTGCCACTCTCGATAGATACCACAAATAAGGGGAACCTTCGCCATCCAAATATCTCGGCCACGCAGACACCACTCAGGGAGTCTATTGATGATGGCCTCTGAATAAGGCTGCCACACAAACTACGATAGAAAGAACATAAAATTACATGATAATAAAATAAATAAATTACACATAAGCGTAACTATTATATCAAAACGCCATTAACAACCATAATTATGATAAAATACCTGGCCATCTATTAGGTTGTCCAATACATCCCTACATATGGGTAAAACATCACGTGCCTCATTTTCGCGGGATTTACGATGAGTCCACCTTCGTGCAAGAGCCGTGTGTGGCGGAAGAGCCATGCATGGTGGCTGCATCGGTATAATGCGCTCCCAAGCCCAAACCTATATTAAAAAATTAAAATAAATACATAAAAACCTTATAACTATCAAATAGGACAACCAAATAAAATTATATAATTTTAAAGGTCACGTACCTGCAATAAGGAAATGAATCGACACACATCCTTCGCTTTCCTCAACGAAGCGCGGCATAAACAAGTATATAAATATGACAATGCAGCCGCTCCCCAAGCTTGTTCACTCATTGCTCTAAGGTCACGCATGTCAAGCAAATAATCTAAATTAAGTAAGTCACCGGACTTATCCGAAAATATCGTGCCGCCACAAAGCCATAGCAAGTACAACCTAACCCGCTGTTGCACATCAATTTCTGGGGTCTGATCTGTAATGTCATCTAAGCCTCTAATATATTCAATTAATTTATGTACTTCTAACCTACTAACACCATTAAAACAATCCAGACCGGGTGCCCAACCAGTAAGCTCATGGATCAATTGTTGCCACCCACCAATATCTATATATCTAGCATTAAGATTATTCAAGGGATAACCATCAACAACCAAGCCAAACATGACCTCGATATCTTGTAATGTGATGGTCGCCTCACCTGTACGCAGATGAAAGGTGTGCGTCTCAGGACGCCATCTCTCTATAAGTGCAGTGATGACTGCCCAATCATATGATACACATCCTACCTCTATTACTCCCCTAAATACACACAGGACAAAGTAGTCAAGGATGCGAGGATGAAAAGGATGACGCCTCACATGCTTCCAAAATTCAGTATCCGCGCGGCGAGGAAACAGGCATCCGGTCGGTCCTCTCAAGGAACCATCCCACACAGCCTCTGATCGATGCTTCTCCTGGAGTGTTAACACATCGTACACTTCTGGCCCCGGATGTACGCATACCCGTGGAAACTCCATACCTTATATAAAAAAAAATGAAGTCCAGATCAAGCTATTTGGAGTAACTCACTATTAAAAAATATATATTATTCCAATTTTAGCAGAACAAATATGCACTGGCTAGATAAAGCCAACTTCCATACGCCTTATTTAGAAACCACTGATAGTGGACCACATTAATACCTATAAGGTATAGACAAAATAATTGTCTATCCACTTAGACTTAGGTCCCATATAATAAAGCATTATCATGACATTTTAAGTATTTTTTTTTTGTCCTACTGAGGCATCAATTAAGTTTCACTTTTCTGGCTATATAAATATCACATTAAAGGTACAATGAAATATATTGTACAACAATCCATAACAAAATATATTGTATAACAATCCATAACAAAATATATTGAATAACGTGGAACTGTCCACGTTTCACAATTATACCAAACTTCCGAGCATAGGGAAGAAATTACAGGTTCTGCAGTCATAAATTACTATGGTAATGCATAAATACATCAAACAAAGCAACATTCACAAAATGGGAGGAAAAAAATTCGATCCTTTATGACACATTTCACAATTCTTTTCTCCTGTACCGAAAATGTCATCATCGGTCCATTATTGGCAATATCCACAGTTCCACAATGTTTTAAGATAGTGATCTATACTTGTAAAACGTGGATTGATCCACGTTATACAATATATTTTGTATAACGTGGATCAGTCCACGTTTTACAAACATCCACAAAACTAACAAAACTAACAGCAACATAACAATCCATAATAAAATATATTATTTAGTTATTCAGATCTTTTATAAAACAATCCACAAAAATAACAGCAACATAACAACAAATTTTATTCAGATCTTTTATATAACAATCCACAAAAATAACAGGAACATAACAATAAATTTCTTCAAAAGTGCTACTAAACAAATCGGATCTTTTATATAATAATGCTTCTAACAATCATATTTTAAGTTCAAATTAAAATAACACAAATAACACAAACGTATTAAAATAACACAAATAAAAAATAACAATTAAGATATATAAGACAAACAGATTTACATCTACTATAAATATATAATATTATATGAGTTAGAAAAAATACCTTAATTTAAATAGCAATAATAGATAAAGATGAAGAAGTTGCTCCAAAAATTAGACTGTATTGCAGGGTTTAAAAAAAATAGAGGAGAAGGAAAAGGAGAAGGAGATGGAGGTTCCGTAAATATTTGCAATGGAGGAGAATGGAAGAGAATGAAAGAGAATGGAATGAAGCGGCGGAAGATAATATTTTAGGGCAGAATTCGGATCAGTCCGAGTTAACAAATAACTTGTATAACGTGGATCAGTCCACGTTATACATGTAATTTTTTTTTATTTTTTTTTTGGTTTTTGGTTGAATCGTCTGACAAAGTGGAATTTTTTTTTGGGGTATATCGTGGATCAGCCCATGATATACTCCTTTTGGTATAATAATTTTTGGACATTCCCTTTTGGTAAAAACCGTGTATTTTTATACCCTTTAGGCTCCGGACTCCTAATTTTCTTATCCAAATACTGTGATGTTATAGTTTAATCGGAAATATGAACCCCGATTGAAAATGCCGACTAACATGATTTATTTTCTATCTTTTAAAATATAATTTTTGCTTGAATGCAGTTGAAATTTAAGGTTATGGTAACATTCTGAAATCAATCTTGCTTCAAATAGGTAATGAATTTGAGATTGATATATTAATTAGATGATTCTGCAAAATGGGTTTTCAATTTGCTAGTAAAATGCTAAAAATTGAGGTGGCGGTGTAGAATAGGGAAAAAGAAGTGAAAGAAAGAGGAGGTGAAATGAAGATAAAAGAGAGAGAAGGAATGCTTGCTGGTTTTACTACCATAACCATTACTGTGTGTGTAACCTTTTAAAAAATATTCTCACGGGAGCAGAAATTCGTTACTCCCAGTAACGTTTTAAAATGTTTTAAGGTTACCCGTAGTAACATTTCTTACCTCCATTTAATTCCTTTACCGTTAGTTTTTAGCCGTTTGAATTTTTTAATAAAATAATACATAAAACGTTACTGAGAAATACGTTTATTCTATTTTGGTAAAAATTTAGAAAACTGTATTATTTTTGTTAAATATTCTAAATATTGGATTATTTAGGTCAAAAGTTCTGTACACAGTGGCAAAAAGGTACTGCGGCGTACAAATACAAAGTTTTGGAAGAATGTGGCTTCAACTACAACTATTTCTACTTTGTCTCCTTAAGTATAAAATCAGATATTTAGACAAGTTGTTGCATCCACGAGTTCATTCTAAAAGCTACGACGAGGTTTAAGAATCAAATTTTGCAAATTGAAGAGGTGTAACTATACCCCCATCACAACAAAACACATTTCAACCCTCTAGATTCTTCCTTGGAGTTATTCTTTTTCTGATTAATCTCGATCTTCAGTTTGATCTTTTTGAATCACAAGTAACGCTTAAGCTGTTCTGTTCTGTAGTTCAATTAATTGTTTATCTTAACGTGTAATGTTGGATGTACGAATGTGTTTCATGTGGTGTGGGAATATGGGAGGATAGTTTCCTTGGTCAGCAAAAGCATTGGGTTGTCACCCACTGTCTGATCTTTTGTCTTGAAGATGCTATGGTAGGTATTGAGAGGCCGTTGCATACCGATCTGAATTCAATATTTACTCCGTTACATAATAAGTGTCGCCTTAACCACAAATATCCATATTAAAAAATCAATATGGTGAAGTTTACTAAATTACCTCTATATAATAAAAATAAATTACTTTTTTCCTCTTAATTAGAGCATGCACAAGTACCAATCCTTTTGATATTTGGAATCCAATAATACAAGTTACTATGTAGTTTTTTCAATCACTATTTGGGTGTTACTTTAACTTATCAATTTTTGTCTAAGGGTGGAGTTGGAAAAAACTAGTCAATTTATGTCTTGGTTTCTTAAGATGACACTTATTATGCGATAATTTTTTTGACTAAGGTGACACTTATTATGGGCCGGAGAGAGTACTTTTGAAGCAGAGCATATAGTTATGTTTAAAAATTTGAGTATTAAATTTATAACAAATAGTACTCCCTCTGTTTCAATTTGTTTGTGTTACTTTTATTCTTCATTCGTTTAAAAAAGAACGCATCTTTCCTTTTTTGACAACTCTTTAATTTCAACTTTCCATCTGACACTAAGAACCCGTTTGGATTAGCTGAAAAAAAGTGACTTTTAAGCATAAGTGCTTAAAGTATTTTTTAAGTGTTGAAAGTTATTTTATAAATAAGTAGTTACGTGTTTGGATAAAAGTGCTTAAATGGTTTTTAGAAGTAAGGGTAAGATTGAAATTAACAGAAAATATAAGAGATAAAAGGATAAAGTTGTTGGTCAAACATGACTTTTCAGCAAAAAAAAAAAAGTTGGAGTTGAGCAACTTCTTGATTTTGGCTTATTTTAAACACTTTTTAACTTAATTTAAGCCGTTTTCTGTTTTACCAAACACCCAAATAAATTAAAAAATAACTTATAAGCTGGTTTGACCAACTTATAAGTCAATCCAAACGGGCTCTAAGACCACAAAATTAAAGGGCATTTTAATACATTTCATATATTTTGAGTTTAAGTCTACAAAATTTAAAACTCTCTTTTATTTTCTAAAATTTCATATCAAGTCAAAACCAAGATAAACAAATTAAAACGGTAGATCTGATTCCATAATTTTAAATTACTAACAGATTCAATGCTAAAAATCTAAGGCTGAATCATAAAACCTAAAATCTTGGATCTGCGGAGCCGGTGCCCCCTCTAAAATGTTAGTCTGTTCACATGTCGAGGTGAGGACGTATTAACTTGGAGAAGTTTCTTGAATTTATCTTGCGGTTACTACTGTATGTTAATGTAGCGTACCTGTGAGGATATTATCTTCCATTCATAAATTTAGACTTTTTGTATAATGAGACGCTCCCTTATATTTTACTAGCACCAATGGTTCGATACTAGTAGATCTCATAAAAGAGCATGCATTAGTTCCTTATTGCGAGTATACATGGAATGTCAAGTCAAATGTGACTTTTTCTTTTTTTTAATACATTTGACTGGCAGGAATGGTGGGTTATACCAGTTCAACAATCTTGTGCACAAATTGAAAAGTTTTCATCGCGAAGCTTAAGAATCCGATGTTCCTATATGGTTTCTTTCAACTAGATGGTCTTCACTCTTCAGATGCTTTTGCTGGAGGAAAAATATTCTGGAAAACCTAACTCCTGTAAGAGCTAACAATGTAGCACCAGGCACAAACAGAATGTCTGGAACGGATTTCATAAATTTGAGCTGAGGTACACGTTCACCGGCTTTCTTGGCTGCCATTGCTGCAGGGGGTGTTGCCAGCCCAATCATAAGTGAAAACTTATCTAACTTGTTTGGTTGTATATGCTCCTTCAGGAACTTTAAGACAATCTCATTCTTAAGTTCTTCATTGGGTTGGGCTTCCCTTTCCATAAAACAATTCTATATTTGCCACACATGCATTAGCAACCAGTTTGTGGGTGATGTTCGTGCACGTGTGTAATTTGTGTGTGTGTGTGCGTGTGTATAATATATACGGAGAGAGAGAGATAGCAACCTTAATTTCTTGATACGGAGGCACATCCCAGTGCTTGCCAGGCAATGCTTCATTCACAGATCTGTGGTTGAAAGAAGTTTCGGCGTTACCCAAGATAATGGTTTTATAGTTTCATTTATCCTAAGAACAAACCAGATGCTGGCAGTTTGACGGGCACCCAAACGATAATATATTTATAAATAAGGCCATGTAGATTATTGTAAGTTTATCGGAGTTTTGGACAAAGAATCTTACATGAAAATGCTGAGAACCGCCAGATGGAAATCTCGGAATTCCTTGATATTTTTTTTCATGAATTCCTCATGGAATTTATCCGTCACCTTACCTATAACCGGTGTTATTGGCGATCCTGTAGAGTTGAATGGTTATGGTTTACAAATGTCAATGCCTTCTGAATATATGACATACAAGCTAAGATATGCTCAAAGAAAGGAAGGAGATGAAGAATTGAGAAGATTAGCAAAGTATAAGTTTTAAAAGAGAAGTGAAGATGATTGACCTTTTCCCGCTAAGCTCATGATCAGACCCATCTTGGCGATTATGAACAAACAAATTCATTGTAGTATTTAAAGAAAGAGAACAAAAGACGAGCGAAGAGGATAAGAATGGCTTGTTAGTCTATCTAGGTGACCAGTGCAAGCAAAGAATCCAGTAACTAAGTTCCATTGGTTTGCTAGGATCTGATTCTTTACTTTCATCAAGCTTTAGCTTAAACTGGAATCTACACGATGGCTCCCACATGATGCTCTGATTTTCCCTTGCAACAGTTATCCCAAAAGAACCATATCTTGTGCCAGGGACATTTTTGACTCCTGACCAACACTAACATTTAAACTTTCATCATGTGGGAGCTCATTGTGTAGATTCTTGACTTTTATCAAGCTTTAGCTTAAGCTGGAACCTATAGGATGGGCTCCCACATGACATACTGCCTTTATCACCCATCAGTCACTCCTCCAAAAGAACCATACTTGTGCAGCGGTCATTTCTGATTACTAACCAACACAGACATTCAAGTACCAATTTTCTCTTGATCTTCAGTCTGAGGCCCTTCTTATGGTTCACAACGTTTAGTTTATAAAATGCACTCTTAACAAAGACAAGTTCTACACGTTACAATCGCATAAACTCCTTTCTCGGGAAGGTCAGGGTGTTTATCATGTCTCCTTATAATAGATTGTGCTCTTCGCACCCATTTTGATTGTCGTGCATGTATATTTAACCTCAAGGCTGAGATCTGATATGAGGAAAAGCTACACAATGTATACAAGCTGCGACACAAATGTTAAAATTCAGCCAATCCAATATCATTACTATAAGGTGTATCCAGAACTCTCATGTACAACAGCAAATGTTCCAATAGAAGATGTATTTCCTCACACTGTGCATGTATCTTATCCCCAGCTACAAATTCACAAACCATACCGTCTACTTCAATGGTACTGCAACCTGCCTCCTTTTTTGCCCCTTCTCTCCTC
This sequence comes from Lycium barbarum, assembly GCF_019175385.1. Classification (NCBI taxonomy): domain Eukaryota; kingdom Viridiplantae; phylum Streptophyta; class Magnoliopsida; order Solanales; family Solanaceae; genus Lycium; species Lycium barbarum. The sequence goes on from NC_083342.1 coordinate 117,436,711, forward strand.
ATCCGCCCCTTCATGTCTTCAACATCACTCCACCTTTTATCAGTCGCATACATGTTCCTCAACATAATGTAGATTCCATCATTCCACGGCTCCATCTCAATTGCCTTTTTCTTGACCTTCTCAGCCCTTGCAACATCTTTGGCATACACGCAAATAGAAAGGAACTCAATATTATTCCATTCACTTCATAAGGCATGGTTTCGATCAAGTTTTCAGCTTCCTCCAAACACCCTGACCGCCCCAAAAGATCAACCAGACAGCCATAGTGCTCAATTTGCGGAGTAAGCCCATAACTCTCCATTGCTACAAGCCATTTCTTACCTTCTCCACCAATCCACCATGGTTGCAAGCTGACAAAACACCAAGCATAGTAATCTCATTCGGGTCATATCCTTTATTCTTCATATCCTCAAACACCTCCAATGCTTCTTTAGCAGATCCATTGACCGCTAATCCATTAATTAAAGCATTCCAACTTGATGACTCTTTTTACTTTTACCTCATAAAAAAATTCCCTGGCTTTTGCGATTTCCCCACACTTGGCATACATATCAACCAAAGCAGTGCAAACATTTGAAGATCTATCTAATTTCTTCCTAGACATACTGGTGAGCCCAGTTACCCAAATCTAAAGCACCCAAATCAACAATAGCTGGAAGCACACTAACAACAGTAACACCATCCGGCTCCAATGTCGTCCCTGTCTGCAACTCATTGAACAACTTCAAAGCCTCTTGGGGCTGTTTGTTTTGAGAGTATCCACCAATCATTGCATTCCAAGAGAACAAGTTCCTCTTTGGCATTGCATCAAATAACACCCTGGCTTCACTTACATTACCATTACTACAGTACCCATCAATCATACTAGTCCAAGAAATCACATTTCTCTCCGGCATTGCCTCAAACAATCTATTCCCCGATCATCACATTGAACGCCACTTCATCTTTTTCAGGCATTGCATCAAAAAGTCCTTCAGCAATACCCATACATCCACGCTTCAAATAACCTCCAATTAAAGCCGGCAGCTTCTCTCAAGCATTTCATCAAACAACTTCCTGGCAAAACCTATTTCACCAAACTTCCCATACATATCAACCAACGAAGTCGCAACAAACCCACATTTCAACACATGATTATGAATTTCTAACCCTTCCCACAGCACGAATCTTGCACCACAACACTTGGCAAGGATCGAAAACGTGTAATTACTATCGGGTTGAAACTTAGTGTGTCTTAGTAAATATCTATACAAAAGCGTTGATTCAGCAAACTGACCAACACCCATATGGGAATTTATCATGGTGTTACAAAGGAAAGTGTCTGTCTTTTTGGAGACTTTTGTCGAACATTTGGCGTGCATGGGTGATACCAGCAATTGGGTCGCTGATGGAGAAGCTGGAAATGAGCTTGGTGAGGAGATTTACATTGTTTTCAATGGCATTTCGAAGCATTATGGCGTGAATACAGAGAAGGGTGGCTTTGGAATTCCTTTGTTGGAGCAAAACCAGACATTTTCTTTCTATTGTGCTCCATAGCCCAAGGGTTTTTCTATCATTCATTGATTTAGTTCTGGGAGTTACATTATAGTGTTGGTTGGATAGTTAGTTGTCTAATGCTATCACTGGATGGCTATGAATAAGCCTAAATTCTAATTCTATTAACTTCCAAGTAGAAAATGCTAGCTCATTTAGGTGAATGTGTCGTGTCATTGACATATTTTATATAATTAACTTAACTACGAACGAGAACACAAGCAAAATTTTTTGAAATTTAAATTAAAAGTGTTTAATTGGAACACTTTATGAAGAGCTATCCAAACAAGTTTAAGCAGCTACTAACGTATTAAGCTTAGAATTTATTTTTAAAGGCTGTAAGCACTTCCTCTAATCTCCTGTCAGTACTAATGTACAACTTTATTCATCAAAACATAAAACAGATTTTGAAAAAACGCATAATTTAGCTTTGCATCTGAAGAAGAATAATAAAGAATTGCTGATTTGTGAAATATTGGTTTCGACCCTTCCAGATCCATTTAGATCCGCACTTTTCCAAATTAATTTTTCTTTTACTTACTAGGCGTTCAGAATTTTCTAACATTTTCCCCTGGAACAAACCCAAACACGTAAAATTGTTTTCCCGAAATCAATATGAGGAAACAGATCTTCCAAAGCTATTCAGAAATCGAATCCAAACTCAGCCAACTAAAGAACACTCACAAAATATTTGAAGCACAAACCTTTACTCCTCCTTTTAAAATGAAAAATAAGGAAAAGAAGATTTATGGAATGTATACAAAGAGACACCACAAAACATCTTGAATTGCAACATCATTTTCGAAAAATATAACAATCCCATAGTAAAAAGGCCATAATTGTATTGATGCTTTAGACTAGTTCCGGGAGGTTGACAACAGGTTAATAAATAATAATACATGCATTTCATCAAGAAGACACTCAACTCACGTCCAAATGCTCGATGATTTCAAAGTGTATCTGGAGGTCAGGGAGCTTACTACCAAAATACAATCTTTCACGTAAATACAATTTCCCCATATTCTTCCGAGCTGCTTCTTTGAGCAGCCGAAAAAACTCATCTTTCTCCTTCCGGATCCAAATCCTGTCGCGATCACACCATTGTCTAGGAGTTCCATGAAGGAAAAACCGAATTCCAGGGGCTCCTTGGATGAGGCGTTCAGAAATTTTATTAATGACATCTTGATTGGTTACGTATGCTCCCTCTGTGTTTAGACCAACATCTACGTAATGGAACTCAGCTATGCTATTTAAGAAGCCATCTTTAGAATTTGGAATGATCTGATCTTGTTGCAGAGAGGCAAATCCTCCATTTGTTGCATTCTTATTTGCTATCGACACGTCTTCAGTGAGCTGGACTGGTGCAAAACCAAGCTCAGTAACCAGCTGGTTGAGTACAGCACCACCCTTACTAAATCCAAGTAGTAATGTTCTTGGTGTACTTGAAGATGATGTAGAAACTTCAGCTTGATAGGGCTCTTTTTGTTTCCCTGAAATGACATTTTTTGCCTGCAAAGGCAGCAGAGAAAATTGATAAGCAACTGCAAACATGCAAAAGCGTAGCATGTGATATAAAAATGTGCAAGAAAGAAATACTAATTCCACTCCTTAAACAGGCAATATCACTTCAATCCCTAATATTCTGCATATGGACAAATGTGAAAAGCCAAACGAGATCAAATTGAAGAAACACCACAAATGGAACAGTAAGCGAGTTACAGCCTTAATGCAAGCTCTATAAGAATCACAACAAAAAGCAATCCACAAACATGTTTAGTGCAAGGTCTAGTCAAAACAACCCAAAGGACTTCTTCATTCACTAGATGCACTGCAGGTAAATTATCAAAACCTTAACTTTGTTCCGAGGCTTATTTAGGTTTTTCTTGAGAATAGTGTGATATTTACCTAAATTACAGAGCCAAGATGGACATACATGTCACTATATGAAACTGCAGAGTTAGTGTATCCCAGGGCCGAAAAAAACTTACAATCTATTGCGAGACTCTAATGAGGATCAGCATCTTAGGTTTTCTCTTTCAATCAAGTTGAACTCACTTAAGCAAAAAGCGGTAGATGGTGAACAGTGAAAGCAAAAAGGCACGTACTTCGGGCAATAGCTAATACCTCTTTCAGGCAATTCCACAAAAGCATGACAATGGAGGAAGAAGCAGGGAAACCATCTGCATCATAAGATTTTGGCTCTCCATATTCATTGACAGAAGGGATAAAGTCCTTATAAACCGCAAAAGGTCCACTGAAGACCGGTGCCTCAACAACCCAAGCATTGATAGAATTCCCGAATTTTGAAACCAAGATTTCAGCAATTTTCTGCCCGTCAGATAGCCTCTCAATCACTGGATTTCCTGTCCCTTCAATCTTATCCCCATTGAAAAAAATAGCATTTGCAGCAGGCACCTATCTCTCATACAAAATGCAAGGCATGAGGGGCGGATCATTCAATTAAAACAACAAAGAAAACCAACTTTCTTGCCACCCGAACAGTAAATCACTAACATGTCCATCACTTGAATAAAAAAACAAACTTTCCTTTTACAGTATCTACATAGCTACATAACGAACTTTGCAATGCGAGAGCTCATAGTAAGTTCATGCCAGTATAAAAATAGTCCAACGTTGATGAATTCATTAAACGTTACTCCCTCCGATCATTTTTACTTGTCCCCTGTACTAAAAATACATTTTCCTTTTTACTTGTCACTTTTAGCATATCAAGATAAATTTTTTTTTCATGTTTTACCTTAGCACTAATTACTTACTCCCCAAATCATTTTCCAAAACCTAAAAGTAAACATCAATTAATATGGGTATTGTGGTAAAGCACTAATATCAATTATTGTTTCTTAAAGAATGTGCAAAGTCCAAACTGGACAAATAAAGGTGAACAGACGGAGTAAGTTCAACATGCCCAAATACATAAGTGTTCTTGAATAGAATAAAATGGATACAAATGACTTATACAGCCAATCTCATAGAGTAGAATGGATGCATATAAATGACCCCAACTAATTCAGAAATTGAGGGGTTGCAAACATAAAAACGATCCCAACATTAAAATGTCAATTCCAAATCAAGAAAGGAATTTTGGGTCTCTACAGAGTTTAAAAAAAGAAGAACTTACAGAGACAGATTTGGAAGAAGGAGAGAGGCAAAGAGAAGCAGCAACTCGATAATAAGTGGTGCTATTAGTGTACAATGGCACCTTCAAGATTCCTGTCCAACGATCCATGGGAATATTAACCTCAACTACGCTTTTTAGCTCGTGCTAACTGATTTGGAGGGTTCATTAATATTAGCAAAGGAATCTGCAGGGTTGGTCTGGGAGTTCGGGTCTTGGAAGATTCGACAGATGGCACAAAATAATTTGGGACTACTAAGGGTTACAATTATGTGTTCCGTACAATGGAAAACAATTAAAAATACTACAGTTTTATAAGTACGTAATTCTTTGATTATTTGGTTTGGTAAAATAATTCTTTGAAAACATTTTTCAGTTAAAAGGAGAAAAACAAAGACTTCTTCCATGCATTATAATACCATCCATTGTGGAAACCGAAAAAAATATTCTTTTATATCCCTAAATATAGTGAGATATATGGAGATGTTAGAAAGTATTGCTCCATTCGTTTCAATCTATGTGAGGGTGTTTGACTAGCACCGAATTTAAGAATTTTTTTTTTTTTTGAATCTTGTGATCTAAAATAAGAGAAAAATATTTCATAGATAATCATTTCATTAAGGTAAAATGAAATTTTAGAGTTAAATTATTATTAAATATAAAAAGGTGAAATAAAAAAAATAGAATATAAGGGAAGAATTACAAAAAAAAAAAAAAAACCTTCACTCTTAAAGAATCGTTCTTTAGTGAACTGAACTACTGCTAAACAGCTAGTAAGTCATTAAGCTGTGGCACGAGTGGCAATACGAAGAGACAAATTGTGAAGTTGTTGAAAAGAACAAAAATATGTAGATGTTTCTCTTTTCCTTGAGGAATAGTGACGGTTATATGGAAGAATTCAACAGACCTTGAGCCTGTTTGGGTTACTTATTTTAGGTGTTTTTAAGTTAAAATTTGAGTAAAATAAAAAAGTGTTTTTAAACACTTATTTTTAAGCCAAAAGTCATTAGTTAGAATTCCAAACTTATGAAATAAGCTCATCCAAACGGGCTCTTATCGTCAAACTAGCTACTTCTTTTTTGGAAGCCTCAATTAGTCATCTGCAAAAAGGCAAACCATGTTGTTTTTAAGTTGGCGTTTGGCCATAGAAACCAAAACAAATTTCACTTTTTTTTTTTTTTTTTTTTTAATTTTAGAGTTGGAGTTGTGTTTGGCCGCCATAGCTTTTGCAAATACTATTTTTTTGTTGAAATGTACTTTTTCAACAAGGTTTTGGTTGTCAAAAATAAGTTTTTCTTGTTTTTCAAATTTCAAATATAACTTCAACTTGTATTTGGAATTTTCATGGCTAAACACTAATTTTAAAAAAAGTGAAAAAAAATTGAAAAAAAATAAATAATTCTTATGGCCAAACAGGTCCTAAGTATACGTACTATTAATACCTTTGCGAAAACGTACCCAATTATGATAAACTTGGATGGGGCTCCTTTCGAACAACGATTACAAAAGAAGGTGAGCGCTATATGTCCTCGCAAACAATGGCCTAGTGTACTAATTTGTAATCCCCATTATACAAAAGTTTGGCTGGTTTCCTTAGGCTAATCAAACAGGAAAGGGTTAGGAAAACAACATTTCTTTAAAATTGAGTCTTTCAACTTTAAGTGTTCTAAATTCTAGAATAGCGTTAGTAATGGGTTCTTAATCTAATTTTTATACATACTCAGTAAATTTCATAATACAAATACAAGGTTTGAAATTAAAATTACTACCTTTGGGTGTTTACATCAAGCGTTTATAGATGCATTTCTACGGTCACATATAAACTTGTATCACTTATAATCATACTATTATCTATTCTCACCTTATTTTATCACTGATTCTCTCTGTCTCAAACTATTTGTCATTTTTTTTTAATTTACACGTTCCTTAAAAAATATTAATTAGAAGACGTATTTGACTAGCTTTGCCCTGATTTATGTCTAAGTTATAATCTATCTCTATTAAATGTCTACTCTATTTATGTGTCATCTCCATGACAAAATTTTACTAAGGGTAAAATGGAGAAAAAATAATTAATTGTGCTTTGAACTTCTAAAACGACAAATAATTTGAGACAACTATTTTAGTAATAACGATAAATAATTTGAGATGGGGGGAGTAATCGTCATAAATTAATGAGTTTTGGTGTAAATATCGAGTTCGGTTAATTATATACGGTGGCGAAAAGGTACTAGGACGTACAAATACAAAGTTTCGGAAGAATGTGGCTTCAACTAGAACTATTTCTACTTTGCCTCCTTGAGTATGAAGATTGGAACACTTAGGCGTCATTTTTTTTCTCTTTCTTTTTGGCTTAATTTCCATAAATACGGCTTATTAGTTGAATAAAAATGGTATTTCAAGCAATTTCACTTAAAGCTAGAAAAGAGCATCATGAGTCCATGATGGATTATATCCTCGCATGGTAGTAGTCAACTCACATATCATGTTTGTTTCGGCATTTTGTGGGGAGTTTTGACGAAGTTCGTTCTATTTTTGCTTTTGTCAAGGACACTAAAAGAAAAAAGAGATAAAGGGAAAAAAAAACTCTAGTTGTGTAAAAGATCAAAAGGAATAGAAATTTGAAGCTGTGCTTGCTTAATGAGAGTCCTCCATAATCTTTAGCTATTAGATTTAAATTAAAAGTACCAATTAGTGAGTTGCTAATAAGTAATAACACAAGAAATATATTAGCATAATCATCTTAATCATTTCAATTCAAACAACAAATGAATAAAATCGGATATTTAGACAAGTTGTACGGATTCATGAGTTCATTCTAAAAGCTACGACGGGTTTAAAAATCATATTTTGCAAATTGAAGAGGTGTAACTAAACCTCCCCCTCATTACAACAAAACGCATTTTAACCCTCTAAATCTTTCCTTTGAGATTTTTTTTTTTCTTTTTCTGATTAACCTCGATCTTCAGTTTGATATTTTTAAATCACAAGTAACGCTTCAGCTGTTCTGTAGTTCATTTAGTTGTTTATCTTAAACGTGTAATGTTGGATGTGTTTCATGTGGGAATATGGGAGCATATTTCCTTGTTCAGCAATGATGGGCCTTTTTAGTTTCCTGTCTCATTTTCTTGCAGTATAGCAGTGAGTTGTCACCCATTGTCTGATCTCTTTATCTGATCTTGTCTTGTAGATGCTATGGTAGGTATCAAGAGTCCGATTTAGCGTTGCGTTACTGGATTAATCTGAACACAATACTTTTGAAACAAAACATAAATATGTGTAAAAAATTTACTAAATTTGAGTAGTAGAAATTCATAATTATAAAATCACAACGGATTCAATGGTTAAAATCTTTAAGGTTGAATCATAAAACTTAAAATCCTGGATTTGTCTGTGTAGATACCCCTTCTAATTTTGAGGTATGTTCACATTTCAGGGAGAGGACGTAATCCTCATCCGTTTTAACTTGGATGAGTTTCTCGAATTTGCCTTGTGGTTACAACTGTATGTTAATGTAGCCTACGTGTGAGGATAATCTTTTTCTTCCATAAATTTTAGGCTTTTTGTATAATGACACACTCCCTTATATTTTTACTAGCAGCAATGGTTGGATACCAGCAGGATCTAATAAAAGAGGATGCATTAGTTCCTTATTGCTAGTATACATGGAATGTCACGTCAAATGTGATGTTTTTTTACATTTGACTAGTAGGAATGGTGGGTTACACCAGTTAAACAATCTAGTGCACAGATTGAAATGTTCATCGCGAAGCTTAAGAATCCAATGTTCCTATATGGTTTCTTTCAACTAGATGGTTTTCACTCTTAAGATGCTTCGTGTTGGAGGAAAAATATTCTGGAAAGCTTAACTGCTGTAAGAGTTAACAATGTAGCACCAGGCACAAACAGAACGTCTGGAACGGATTTCATAAATTTGAGCTGAGGTACACGTTCACCGGCTTTCTTGGCTGCCATTGCTGCAGGGGGTGTTGCCAGCCCAATCATGAGTGAAAACTTATCTAACTTGTCTGGTTGTATCCACTTCTTCAAGAAAGTTAGGACCTTCTCCTTCTTCGCTTCTTCCGTGAGGTTGGATTTTTCCATTTCGTTAAAAAAAATCTATATTTGCCATGCATGCATTAGCAACCAGTTTGTGGGTGATGTTCGTGCGCATGTGTTCACGTGTGTTATTTTGGTGTGTGTGCGCGTGTATAATATATACGGAGAGAGAGATAGCAACCTCAATTTCGGTATACGGAGGCACACGCCAGTGCTTGCCAGGCAATACTTTATTCACAGATCTGTGGTTAAAAGAAGTTTCAGCGTTACCAAGGATAATGGTTTTATAGTTTCATTTAGCTAGGAATATCCTACGAACAAACCAGATGCTGGCAGTAATATATTTATAAAAAAAATACGGCCATGTAGATAATCGTAAGTTTATCAGAGTTTTGGACAAAGAATCTTACGCGAACATGTCGAGAACTGCCACATGGAAATCATCGGGGTTCTCCAAATTTTTCTTCAGGAATTCCTCTTGGAATTTATCCATCACCTTACTTATTACCGGTGTTATTGGAAATCCTGTAGAGTTGAATGGTTATGGTTTACAAATGTCAAACGCCTTCTGAATATAAGACATACAAGCTAAGCTATGCTCAAAGAAAGTAAGGAGATGAAGAATTGAGAAAATTAGCGAAGTATAAGTTTTAAAAGAGAAGTGAAGACGATTGACCTTTTCCCGCAAAGCTCATGATCAGACCCATCTTGGCCAATATGAACAAACAAATTCGTTGTAGTATATAAAGAAAGAGAACAAAAGACGAGCGAAGAGGATAAGAATGGCTTGCTTGTCTGTCTGGCGACCAGTGCAAGCAAAGAATCCAGTAACTATGTTCCATTGGTTTGCTAGGATCTGATTCCTTACTTTCATCAAGCTTTGGCTTAAACAGGAATCTACACCATGGCTCCCACATGATGCTCTGATTTTGCCTTGCAACAGTAATCCCAAAAGAACCATATCTTGTGCCAGGGACAATTTTGATTCCTAACCAACACTAACATTTCAAACTTTCATCGTGTGGGAGCGCATCATGTAGATTGTTGACTTTTATCAAGCTTTAGCTTAAGCGGGAACATATAGGATGGGCTCCCACATGACACTCTGCCTTTATCACCCATCAGTCGCTCCAAAAGAACCATACTTGTGCGGCGGTCATTTCTGATTACTAACCAACACAGACATTCAAGTACCAATTTTCTCTTGATCTTCAGTCTGAGGCCCTTCTGATGGTTCACAACTTTAGTTTACAAAATGCACTCTTAACAAAGATAAGTTCTACACGTTACAACCGCATAAACTCCTTTCTTGGGAAGATTAGGGTGTTTATCATGTCTCCTTATTATAGATTGGGCTCTTCACACCCATTTTGATCGTCGTGCATGTATATTTAACCTCAAGGCTGAGATCTGATTTATGAGGAAAAGCTACACAGTGCATACAAGCTGCGACAAACATGTTAAAATTCAGCCAATCCAATATCATTACTATAAGGTGTATCCAAACGTCTCATGTACAACAGCAAATGTTCCAATAGAAGATGTATTTCCTCACACTGTGCATGTATCTTATCCCCAGCTACAAATTCACAAACCATACCGTCTACTTCAATGGTACTGCAACCTGCCTCCTTTTTTGCCCCTTCTCTCCTCATCCGCCCCTTCATGTCTTCAACATCACTCCACCTTTTATCAGTGGCATACATGTTCCTCAACATAATGTAGATTCCATCATTCCACGGCTCCATCTCAATTGCCTTTTTCTTGACCTTCTCAGCCCTTGCAACATCTTTGGCATAACCACACGCAAATAGAAAGGAACTCAATATTATTCCATTCACTTCATAAGGCATGGTTTCAATCAAGTTTTCAGCTTCCTCCAAACACCCTGACCGCCCCAAAAGATCAACCAGACAACCATAGTGCTCAATTTGCGGAGTAAGCCCGTAGCTCTCCATAGCTACAAACCATTTCTTACCTTCCTCCACCAATCCACCATGGTTGCAAGCTGACAAAACACCAAGCATAGTAATCTCATTCGGGTCATATCCTTTATTCTTCATATCCTCAAACACCTCCAATGCTTCTTTAGCAGATCCATTGACCGCCAATCCATTAATTAAAGCATTCCAACTTGATGACTCTTTTACTTTTACCTCATAAAAAAATTCCCTGGCTTTTGCGATTTCCCCACACTTGGCATACATATCAACCAAAGCAGTGCAGACATTTGAAGATCTATCTAATTTCTTCCTTTTCACATACTGGTGAATCCAGTTACCCAAATCTAAAGCACCCAAATCAGCAATAGCTGGAAGCACACTAACAACAGTAACACCATCCGGATCCAATGTCGTCCCTGTCTGCAACTCATTGAACAACTTCAAAGCCTCTTGGGGCAGTTTGTTTTGAGAGTATCCACCAATCATTGCATTCCAAGAGAACAAGTTCCTCTTTGGCATTGCATCAAATAACACCCTGGCTTCACTTACATTACCATTACTACAGTACCCATCAATCATACTAGTCCAAGAAATCACATTTCTCTCCGGCATTGCCTCAAACAATCTATTTGCTGATACCATATCTCCTTTCTTTACGTAAGCATCGATCATCACATTGAATGCAGCTTCATCTTTCTCAGGCATTGCATCAAAAAGTCCTTCAGCAATACCCATACATCCACGCTTCAAATAACCTCCAATTAAAGCCGTCCACGAGACCGAACTTCTCTCAAGCATTTCATCAAACAACTGCCTAGCAAAACCCATTTCACCAAACTTCCCATACATATCAACCAACGAAGTCGCCACAAACAAATTCGAAACAAACCCACATTTCAACACATGATTATGAATTTCTAACCCTTCCGACAACACTAATCTTGCACCACAACACTTGGAAAGGCTCGAAAACGTATAATTATCGGGTTCAAACTTAGTGTGTCTTAGTAAATATCTATACAAAAGTGTTGATTCAGCAAACTGACCAACACCCATATGGGATTTTATCATGGTGTTGCAAAGGAAAGTGTCGTCTTTTTGGAGACTTTTGTCGAACATTTGGCGTGCATGGGTGATTCCAGCAATTGGGTCACTGGTGGAGAAGCTGGAGATGAGCTTGGTGAGAAGATTGACGTTATTTTCAGTGGCGTTTCGAAGCATTATGGCGTGAATACAGAGAAGGGTGGCTTTGGAATTCCTTTGTTGGAGCAAAACATGGCATTTTCTCTCTATTGTGCTCCATAGCCCAAGGGTTTTTCTATCATTCATTGATTTCGTTTTGGGAGTTAAATTTTAGTGTTGGATAGTTAATTGTCTGGTGCTCTGGATGTATTTATTGGCTATTTTCTAACGGCATTATGGTATCCCGGTAGTATATGAATTGGAATGGCTAATGTATTAAAGCCTAAATTCTAATTGTGACAGTGTATATTTTATGTAATTAATTTAACCACACAATAGATGAAGAAAACACAAGCAATGCTTTTTCATAATTTGAACTGAAAGACATAATTGGAACACTTTTTCAAGTTGAGTTGTTAAATTGAAGAGGGCATAGTTTAAGTGTTCAAATGCAATATCCTCACAAGTTTAAGGGGCTACTAATGTATTAAGCCTGTAATTTGTTTTTAACGGCAGTAAGCACTTCATCTAATCTCCTGTGTCAGTACCCGTATTATACTAACTCTGTTCGTCAAAACATAAACAGATGGAAAAGAATATCACTTATCTTAGCTTTGCATCTGAAAAGGAACAAAGGATCGCTGAGTTGTGAAATATTGGTTTAGGCCCTTCCAAATCCATTTAGATCCGCACATTTCCAAGTTAATTTTTCTTTTATCAGTCGTTCAGAGTTCTCTAACATTTCCCCCCAAAACAACCCAAATACATAAATTGTTTTCCGGAAATCAATCTGAGAATATAGTTCTTCCAAAACTATTCAGAACTTGAATCCAAACTAAGCCAACTAAAGAACATTCACAGAATACTTAAAGCACAGACCATTTCTCCTTTTTAAAATGAAAAATAAGGAAAAGAAAATGTGTGGGATGTATGAAAAGATACATCCAAAAAAATTCTAGAACTTCAACATCATTTTCAAAATATATAACAATCAAAGAGCAAAAAGGCCATAATTATATTGATGCTTTAGACTAGTTCTGGGAGGTTGACAACAGATTAATACATGCATTTCATCAAGAAGAAACACTCAACTCACGTCCAAATGCTTGATGATTTCAAAGTGTATCTGGAGATCAGGGAGCTTATTACCAAAATACAATCTTTCACGTATATACAATTTCCCCATATTCTTCCGAGCTGCTTCTTTGAGCAGCTGAAAAAACTCGTCTTTCTCCTTCCGGATCCAAATCCTGTCGCGATCACACCATTGCCTAGGAGTTCCATGAAGGAAAAAACGAATTCCAGGGGCTCCTTGGACGAGGCGTTCAGAAATTTTAGTAATGACATCTTGGTTGGTTACATATGCTCCCTCTGTGTTTAGACCAACATCTACATAATGGAACTCAGCTATGCTATTTAAGAAGCCGTCTTTAGAGTTTGGAATGATCTGATCTTGTTGCAGGGAGGCAAATCCTCCATGTCGCATTCTTATTTGCTAGAGACACGTCTTCAGTGAGCTGGACTGGTGCAAAACCAAGCTCAGTAACCAGCTGGTTGAGTACGGCACCACCCTTACTAAATCCAAGTAGTAATGTACTTGAAGATGATGTAGAAACTTCAGCTTGATAGGGCTCTTTCTGTTTCCCCGAAATGACATTTTTTGCCTGCAAAGGTAGTAAATTGATAAGCAACCTTTCCCCCCCCCCCCCCCCCCCCCTTTTTTTTTTTTTTTTTTTATGACAAGAGAACCCGCAGCCGCTACCCTTCGGGTGCGCACAGAGTAAACCCCGCTTCTGTGCAATAGCTCGCAAACCACACAAAAGAGATAACCCGCACTAGGCAAGCCCCGTGCAACGAGCTCGACCCAGAAGGCAAATCCCCTGATTTTGTAGGCAGGGGTTTCGAACCTGAGACCTCCATTATGGAAGCCCCATGCTCAACCAAATGAGTCACCCTTGCGGGTAGCAACCTTTTCCCCTCTTTAAACCGGCAATATATCACTTTGATTCCTAATATTCTGCATATGGACAAATGTGAAAAGGCAAACGAGATCAAATTGTAGAAACACCACAAAAGGAACAAGAATATTCACAAGCCACTAGAGAAGCGAGTTATAGCGTTAATGCAAGCTCTATAAGAATTGTAACAAAAATCAACTGGTGATTCATCACTTTTTCTTGCAAGAATTAACAGAATCAATATACATATAAATACAGAAGTATTTCCTCCAATGTTTTTGCATGTACTAACAGACTGAATAAACTCCCTTAGATCTTCACAACTCATCTACGTCTTCCCACAAACATGTTCAGTGCAATGCCTAGTCAAAACAGCCCAAAGGATTTCTTCATTCACTAGATAGACTACACGTAAATGGTCAAACCCTTTACTTTGGGCTTATTTAGGTTTTTCTTGAGAATAGTGTGATATACCTAAATTACAGAGCCAAGATGGACATAGTCGCTACAAGAAACTGCAGAATAGCTTCCTAGGGCCGAAAAGACTTACAATCTATTCAGAGGGCCAAAAAGACTTTACAATCCATTCCGAGACTCTAACAAGGATCATTACCTTAAGTTTTCTATTTCAATCAAGTTGAACTAACTTAACTAAAAAGTAGTACATGGTGATCAGTGAAAGACCAAGGCAAGTACTTTGAGCAATAATACCTCTTTCAGGCAATTCCATAAAAGCAAGACAATGGAGGAAGATGCAGGGAAACCATCTGCGTCATAAGATTTTGGCTCTCCATATTCATTGACAGAAGGGATAAAGTCCTTATAAACCGCAAAAGGTCCATTGAATACAGGTGCCTCAACAACCCGAGCATTGATAGAATTCCCAAATTTTGAAACCAAGATTTCAGCAATTTTCTGCAGGTCAGATAGCCTCTCAATCACTGGATTTCCTGTCCCTTTAATCTTATCTCCGTTGAAAAAAATAGCATTTGCAGCAGGCACCTACATCTCATACAAAACACAAGACATTACGAGCAGGTCATTCAATTAAAACCAATAAAGAAAGAACAACTTTCTTGCTATCCAAAACAGTAAATGGCTAACATGTCCATCACTTCAATTAAAAACAAACATTCCTTTTACAGTATTTTTTATTATAGATAAAGAGACAAAGTCCATAAACCAAAAGTAGAGCACCTAATCATCTATATGGTTCTCTATGATTGAGACCCAATCATCTATAGACTAATAGGGTCTCATGGGAAGACCAAAAATAAACTAAAAACGTCGCAACTTTACAAAATCACTCTCAACGACCCATGCCCCCTTCGAACCTCTCCTTCTTTTTCGTCTATGTAGAGCCGCCTTCACTAAGCTCGGCTTATGTGAACTTTGCTACGCGAGAACTCATAGTAAGTTGATGCCAGTATAAAAATAGTCCAACGTTGATGAATTCAATAAATACTATGTTCAACATGCCCACATATGTAAGTGCTCTTAAATAGATATAGTATAAAGGACTTATACATATAAATGACCCCTACGAATTAAGAATTGAAGGGTAGCAAGAACGAATACATATAAATGACCCCAACTAATTTGGAATTGAAGCGCAGTTCTTAATGGATTGATCCAGGTAGCTAGCTACAATATTAAAATGGCAATTCCGAAAAAAGAAAAAAGTGAATTAGATTGGGAGGTGGGATGTTTGGATAATTAAACTCTCAACAGGATTTAAGGTTTACAAAGAACTTACAGAGAGAGACAGAGAGAGATTTAGTAGAAGGAGAGAGGCAAAGAGAAGCAGCAACTCGATAATAAGTGGTGCTATTAGTGTACAATGGCACCTTCAAGATTCCTGTCCAACGATCCATGGAAATATTAAGAGAAAAGGCCATAAACAGTCGTATGGGAGCACGAGGTCTAAAACGGTCCCTTAACTATATACTTATCGGTTTTAGTCCTTTAACTATCCAAAAAATTATCAAATTTAGTCTCCATCTATTTTTTTATACAAATAGCGTACAAACTCATAAAACTTCGAGAGATTAATCGTTAAACCATTCCTCAGACCTATATTTCATCCCTGCTTCTTTTTCTCAAGTTTATTCTTTAACCTCAATTTTTTTCCTCAAGTTCTCTCTCGCGTTTCGTAACCGACGGACTACATCAGTTAAAACCGACCCAGATCTCACGTCGGTTTTTTTTTTTTTTTTTGAAAATTAAATAATGAAATGTTGGAACTTGGAGTCAAACCCAGGTATGTTCCTCGACATTAAAGGGCTTTACCACTAGATCACTATTATTTTTTGTTCATATACTTACATTGATTTACTTTATACTGTTTTTTCGCTCTAAAAACCGACGGGCTTCGTCTCTGTCGGATTTTATAAAAAAATAAAAATAAAAATAAAAAATCGACGGACTCCATCGGTTTATTTTAGAAAATAATATAACAAATAATTATATTTTTTTGGGCATTTTTGTGCAAAAAATAATTAACGCAGTCCGTCGATTTTCTTAAAAAAAAGATTTAAAAAAATTATTGAAAAAACCGACAGAATCTGTCGGTCTTTCCGTCGGTTTTTACCAGTTTTTTAGTAGTGTTTGAGAAGAATGGCTACAGAAATTTTGTGCCTGAGTTTGTCTTTTCAAATTTTAGAGACTCGAGAGCGACATTAGTGCCAGAATGCACTTTTTTTTTTTTTTTTAACAAGAGGAACTTGAGGAAAAAGAAGCAGGGAGAGAAAAATATAGGTCTGAGGAATGGTTTAATGATTAATCTCACGAAGGTTTATGAGTTTGTACGCTGTTTGTATAAAAAAATAGATGGAGACCAAATTTGATAAGTTTTTAGATAGTTAAAGGACTAAAACCGGTAAGTATATAGTTAAGGGATTATTTTAGATCTACTCCCATATATAAGGGACTATTTATGGCCTTTTCTCGAAATATTAACCTGAGCTAAACCTTTTAAATGACTGATTGGATTCACAATGGAGAATTCATTATTAATACTAGACAAAGGAATCTGCCGGTCCAGAGGTCGGGTCGAGGAAAATTCGACGAACGACACAAAATAATTTTTTGGGACTAATAAGGGTTCAATTATGTGGTTGGTACAATGGAAAATAATTTTTAAAAGTACTGCTACTATTTTTTTTAATAAATAAATACTCCCTCCGTTCTTATGTGACACTTTTCGTTTTTTGATGTTATTTGATTAAACCTTGAAATTAAATTTGATAAGATTAACTCAATATTTTAAGATTAAAATTTATATATTTGAAAATTACATGAAAAATATTATATGTTGCAATTTTTCTCATATTAATTTGGTGAAAAAATACATCTTAAAATGTTAATCAAAATTCATGCGGTTTGAATCTTGAGAAGCGAAAAGTGCCACATAAATTGAGACAGAGAGTAATTATTTGATATTTGGTTTCTTAAAAATACTTTTTAAGGAAAATATTTAACCAAATACGGATGGAAAAATGAAAAGACTTCTTCCATGCATTATATGCATTATTTTCCTCAATATCCCTAACGTTGAGACATATGGAACATTGGAGAATGTTAGAAAGTACACTACTATGTGAATAAAAAATGAAAAGATAATATAAAAGGGAAGAATTACAAATAAAACTCCTTCACTTACCAATCCTCTTGCCGCAATCAGGGCTACGTTGGAAGGGTAAGTACTCTATCATTCTTAATCAGAGGTTTCAGATTCGAGTTCTGCTGGGTATGGGGTCAACTTTGTTAAGGAGTACTTTACCTCTTATGTGAGACGCGACACAAATTCAAATTTAATCGGGTCTCAATGCAGGTATCGGACATAGGGTGAGAAACGTAAAAAAAAAAAAAAAATTATTGAATGAACTACTCCCTATCTCAAAATAGTTGACGTGTATTTCAATTACGCCTCCTTTGAAGCATTAATAAAGTTAGCATTTTCACTCTTGCATTTTCACTCTTTTACAATCTTATCTCTCCTCAATAAATATGTTCAAAATAAATGTCCACCAAGCCTTTTAACAAAATCTTTAAGAAAATATTAACTCTTAAGAAAAAATTGATATTTGACAAAATTGCCTTTAACTAAATACTACCTAATTAATATAGTATATTGATTACATAAAATTCACTTATCTAAATAGGGATAAATATGAAAGAAAGCAATTAATTCCTTTTTGATAATGTATGTGAATACTTATTTTAAACCGAAAAGAGTACTATATACCTATGCTAACTCCATCAATCATAAACTCTCTTAAATGTTGTAACTAATATAAAAGGTAAGATGAAAAATCTACTTAATATTATCATTGATTTTGTAAAATGATAAATATTTTTAGTAAGGATGACATGAGACGGACGGAGTACCAATAAGTCATTAAGCTGTACGCACGAGTGACTATGAAGAGACAAATGGTGAAGTTATTGAAAAGAACAAATATAAAATTACTATTTTCTCCGTCTCAAAATATTTATTGTTCTTACTAAAATACTTGTCTCAAAATATTTATTATTTTATTTAATTAAGACAAAATTAAGTAGTTTTTCCCGTTTTATCTTTATATTAATTAGCAATATTTAGTAAGTTCTCACTATTGATGGAATAGATATTTATTGAGGAGAGATTATAAACATATTAAGAAGATAAAATAATTAAAATACTACTCTTATAAATGCTTTCTTGAGAGCCCGTAAATAAAAAATGCGACTAATGTTTTAAGAGGGAGGGAGTAGTGGATATTTCTCTTTTCCTTGAGGAATAGTGACGGTTATATGCAGACATTGTTGACGTTTTGCGTTTTATCTACTGCTGGCTGGTGCTTTGGGATGGAAGTATTCAACAAACCTTATCCTCAAACTAGCTAAGCTTCTTTTATTTTGGCAGCCTTAATTAGCCCCATTTGGCCATAAAAATTATTTACTTTATTCTGATTTTTTTTTTATTTTTTTTCGAAATCAGCGTTTAGTTATGAAAATTTCAAATATAACTTGAAGTTGTATTTCGAAATATCAAAAACTCAAAAAAAATATATTTTTTTAAAAAAATCACATTTTTTACAATTATATTTTACCAAAAATTACAATTTCAAAAATCATGGCCAAACACAACTCCAACTCCAACTCCAAAATTCCAAAAAAAAAATGATTTTTTTTTGGTATCTATGGACAAACGGGGACTTAGTCATCTGCAAAATACGTACCTATGTTCTGTGTGAATCAATATTAAAGAAAGGCAAACCATGTTGTATTAAGTACAGCATACTATTATACCTTAGCGAAAACGTACGCCAATTATGAAAACTTGGATAGGTTCCTTTTCATTTCTCAAATTCTTACTTAGGTTACGAATACATATTGTAGTTTAAAATAATGCCTAGATTTAATGGATTAAAGCAAGACTCTAACCGTGGTTAAATAATTAATTCCTTTTTTTCCCATAATTTTCTGTATCCAATAGTATATACTTATATTTTTTAACTTTTTATATATATACTTATTTTTTTTTAACTTTTTATAGTGTTAACAGATTTAAGGGGGACTTTGAATCAATATTTAGTACGGAATTATCTCTTAAGTTCTAGTAAGTACTTTTTATGTTTGATGCACGCATCAGAGTAGAACATAATTACCAAGGTGGCGAAGTAACTTCAGCAATGGCGACAAGTACTTGGTATAATAATGCCTCAGTGATTTATTGCCTCGCTGTTCGTTTGTTTTTCCTTTTGGGTTAGCGAAGCAATCAAATTATCCTCAAGAAAAACACGTAACATCTTGTTGCAGTGCCACCCTAACCAAGAAAATAGCTAAAGACACTACTAAAAAAAGGGATTTTTCGACCAAATAATTTTGACCTCACTTTTTGGTGGAAAAAAAATCAACCACATGAGGTCGAAATTTCCAAATTAATTTTTTTTATTTATTTTCTTTAGGATTTTGACCACATGGGGTCGTTTTTTTACGGAAAAATATGATTTCGACCTCATGAGGTCAATTTTTTTTTTGTACAAATAATAAATGAAAAAAAATCATTTTGCACAAAAGTAAATTATATAAACATAAAATAATTAATTAAAAAATTAAAAAAAAATCAAATTTCGACCACATGAGGTCGAAAAAATTAATTCAAATCTGATCAAATCTGGCTTAATTTTTTCGACCACATGCGGTCGAAAAAGTTCAATACATAATACACCCACACAGGCGATGAAAATATTTCATCTCCCCCCAAAACTCTCTTCTCTTTCAAAAAAATTTACCCTCTCTAAACTCATCTTCCCCAAAATTCCCACCACCCCACCAACACCGGCGTTCTCCAAGTAGGCGACGCCGTCCAGTTAAACCACCGGAGTAGCCACCAGCCGCCGCCGACTGAACAGTGAGCTGGGTTAGTCCTTTTTTTTTTTTTTGGTTTTTGTTTTTCAATCTCATTTTATCATTATTAATTGCATTACTTTGTATAGTTGTAGTTTAATTAGAAGATTTGTTAACTTTATTGATTGTTCAATGTTTGTTTTAGGTATTAGATGATTTAGATAATATTTCTTTGTTTGCTTTTTGGTAAGAGATTCAATTTGGTATATGAAATTGACCCATTTACTTGTTTGGAAATGAAATCGGTTCAAATAGAGATACACAGTTAGATGCATCTAATTGATCTGTACTTTATCTGTTATTCATGTGAATATCTAACAACTTCAGTTCAATTCCATTGTTACACCAAGTGACATATATATCTGTAAGAGGCTATTGAGCTCTTTTTAGTTTATGTAACAAGATCTTTCCTTTAGCTTGTCGTTAGCTGTTTATAGGTTTTAATATGAAGATATTGCTAAATACTCGTATTTGTTAAAAATTTGTGGGTTCTTGAAAGATGAAAATGGAACTTTTTTCAGTTAAAGTACTCTTTTCATGTATCACCGTATTCAATGTGCTGGTTTTTTCCATGACTGCTCAACAAGATGCAACTTTTTGAAATGATAACGCGGTTCTAATGAGAAACAATCCTAATGGATCAACTCTTATTGATACTTGCAGTTCCACAGAGCTTCTCATAGTGAGATACTTTCAATGATAAATGACAATCAGAGATGAAAAGGACACCTTAATCAGAAAAACAACCAGTGCAGTACCCTATTGAGATTTGAGGCTAAGGTGACAATTTTTTACTCAAACGATGCCCATGACTTTGTCATAGATTGTATGATTTCTGGCACTAGTTGTTCAGCGTTTGAAATATCAACAGTTGAAGTTGAATGATAGCATCTAATATTGTTGACTGTTTGTTTGTAGGATTCCCCTAAAAGTGAAAACCACATGATTAGGAAGAAAAGAAGGCTCATACATGAACAAAAGTCTTCTGACTCTTGGAACTGTAAGTACACAAAAACAATTGTTGGCAGTTTGTATGTAGGATTCCCATAAAAGTTGGGCACTTGGATTTTATTTTCTCGAACTCTATCTTCTGTTTTTCTTTGTCAGTGAGATGAATGACTGAGGCTATAAACAATATTACATGTCGTTTCTCTTTTAATTCACGCCGTGTTTGATTCTAATGTGAGAAATCCTACATAGGTTACCTTATATTTTAATACTTAGTAGTTTTCATGAATATATTGATAGAATTTATGTTGCCAAGTAGAGTAGTTTGTGATGATATACTAAGAGACTGTAAACTTTCACTTATGTTAAACTTGTAACTATAAGGTTCAGTTGTACATTAGAAATTACTAATATATATATATATATATATATATATATATATACTCCACCATTTATTGCATTTTAGATAGTATTCTTAATTTACTTTCTGTTTACAATAGATGCATATTCAATCGAAATCAAGAAAGTTCGTGGAAAGCTAGAAGAAAGGTCTGCGAAATGAAGCTGTCTATGGGGAAAAGAGGGTAAAAAATCCACCAATGTGCCTTGCCCAAGATCCTGATATAGCCTGGTTTGTGATCCTTCAACTTATTGTCACATTTTTATTATAGTCTGATTTTTCTATCCAGTGATAACTTTGTGGCTTTTTGATGTTTTCAGGTATACAAAGATTGAGACTTTCTTAACTCCCTTACCTGAAGTTTCAAGTGAAGAAGAGGTGGCTGGTGGACAATTGAAAAAGTGGCCTAAAAGATTACAAGCGATACCACCGAGGATAAACAGGGGTATTGTAACTACAATTGATAAGTGTTTGAATGTAGTTTTAATTCGAATTAGAAGTACTGGTGAATTTGATTGTAGAATGTAGTTTATGGTTGTTTAAGTGTTTCAATGTAGTTGTAATTTGAATTAGAAGTACTTTAAATTGGAATTTGAGGTTGAATTTGATTGTAGAATGTTGTAGTTTATGATTGTAGAAGTACTTTGATGAATTGGATGTGTTGGTGAATTGTATTGTTGATTTGGTTGATGAATGAGATTGGCTGGTGGGCTGTTGTAAAAGCAGCTGAATGCTGGAATTTTTTTTCCAGATTTTCGACCGCATTAGGTCGAAAATCAACCCAAATATTGATAATTTTCGACCTAGTGAAGTCGAAATTGTACCCAGAAATTAGAATTTCGACCGCATGAGGTCAAAAAACTGGGCAACATTTTGAATTTCGACCTCATGAGGTCGAAATCTGGCAACAATATTGCTAAATTTCGACCTCATGTGGTCGAAATTTTGATTTTTTAATATTCTTTCATATTTCGACCACAAGAGGTCGAAAACTTTTAAAAAATATTTATATAAAAATAATATTTTCGACCGTGCGCGGTCGATTTTTTTTATTAATATTTAAATAAAAATAACTTTTTTCGACCTCAGGTGGTCGAAAAATTTATTTTCGTAATTTAGGTAGAAAACTTATTTCGACCGCGTGAGGTCGAAAATATTCGACCACGTGAGGTCGAAAAAAATTTCACCCTAGTTGTTAGCGACCATGCCTTGTGGTCGAAATTTTGGTCGAAAATTGGCCTTTTTCGATCTCGTGTGGTCGAAAATTTTGGTCGAATTTCACTGTTTTTTTAGTAGTGAGATGATGAAGGTTGAGAGTACAATTGCCATAGCCAAGGTGCACAAAACCTTTCCCTCCTTTTTTATTTATTTATTAAGAAATAGGAAAATACATTAGATCAATATCTCTACATATCAAAAGATGATATATATTCTATTGTTTCACATTGGTACATATTGAATTTGCAAAATATAGATATGTGATTTTCGACTCACAGTGAGTGGTGGCTTTCTAGTAATAGAAGTATTGATCATCAAGGTGTCATCTTTTTCATTGTTTTCCCCCTTAGCGAGTTTTAAACAATATTGGAGCATATTTTATGATATATCTATGTTGAGCTGATTGAGAACTCGCTGCATTGGTTCTTGTTCAATTTGTTTTTGTAAGATAATATTTGCCTTCATTATTCTCATTCATTCCATAGGTTAATATACATCCTTTACAACATAATTGTAGGCTACAAATTAGGAACTAATTTGACTAATTGATTCTAATGTATGCTATCCTAAAATAGAAGATTACAAAATATTTTTGACTAAATATTTACATAATCTAACACACCCCCGCAGTTGAAGCGGTAGGTTTACGAACGGTTAGACTGTCCCGAAAATCATCAAATAGTACGCGCGGAAGACCTTTGGTGAAAATATCAGCAATCTAATAACATGACGGAACATGTAGGACACGAACCTCTCCACGTCTAACCTTTTCGCGAACAAAATGAATGTCCATTTCAATATGCTTGGTACGTTGATGTTGTACCGGATTTCCAGATAAATAAATGGCACTCACATTGTCACAATAGACCAAAGTTGCTTTACAAATAGGGCAATTGAGTTCAAGCAACAAATTACGAATCCAACAAGATTCAGAGACAACATTAGCAACCCCTCTATACTCAGCTTCAGCACTAGACTTAGATAGAGTAGGTTGGCGCTTTGAAGACCAAGAAATCAAGTTGTCCCCAAAATATACACAATAACCCGACGTGGAGCATCGAGTGTCTGGACATCCTCCCCAATCAGCATCTGTATATGATAGTAGTGACTTTAGAGAGGTTTTGTATAAATGTGTACCAAACTCAATCGTACCTCGAATGTAACGCAAAATGCGTTTTAATGCTTCCATATGCTCGACTTTGGGATCATACATAAACAAGCAAACCTGTTGTACTGCGTACGAGATGTCTGGCCGAGTAAATGTCAAGTATTGCAAGGCACCTGCCAGACGGTGATACTTCGTAGGATCTTCATATGGGGTGCTCGAAGTAGCGCTGAGTTTGCCCTTTGTATCAACTGGTGTGGGGCAAGGATTACATTGTGGCATGCCTGCCCTGTCAAAAATATCCTCTGCATAAGAACTCTGAGACATGAATAGGCTATTTTTGTCCCGGGAGACAGCAATCCCCAAAATATAGCTCAACGGACCCAAATCTTTCATTGCAAATTCCGTAGCTAACTTGGACATAATACCGAGTCTGAGAGAATCTGAAGATGCAGTTAGAATAATATCATCCACATATAACAAAATGTAAGCAGTATCTTTTCCACGACAGTAAGTGAAGAGAGAGTTGTCAGATGTGCTATGCGAGAAACCAATGGTTGCCGCATATTCAGCAAAACGCTGATACCATGCCCGTGGTGCCTGTTTCAAGCCATAAAGGGACTTACGCAAGAGGCAAACATGATCAGGACGAGCCGGATCCCGGAATCCCAAAAGCTGATACATATAGACGGTCTCATTCAAGTTGCCATGTAAGAAAGCATTCTTTACATCAAGTTGGTGAATGGGCCAAGAGTGAGATAAAGCAATAGTAAGAACCACACGGATAGTTGTCGGTTTGACAACCGGACTGAAAGTCTCGTCACAATCAACACCTTTCCGTTGAGACCTGCCATCACCTACAAGACGGGCTTTATGCCTCTCAGAAGAACCATCAGATTTTTTTTATGCCGAAAAATTCATAAAGACCGAATAATATTAGCATTTGAAGGACGAGAGACCAACTCCCAAGTCTTACTATCAATAAGAGCATTATATTCATCTTGCATAGCATTTTTCCAATTTGGGTCATTAAGTGCACTAACCGGATTCCAGGGAATAAGGTAGATGGAGTTGTTGGTGGCACTTAAGGCTTGATTATGGTATTTCAAGTTCGGCTTAAATATCCCATGTTGATTACGTGTAGTCATGCGAGGAACGGGTGGGGGGCTGGCAGGGAAAGGGCTGTTGCCGTGGTGACGCAGCGAGGGCGAAGGAGAGGGTTGGGCCGCGCCAGGAGAGGGAAGAAGCTGGCGGGTAGCTGGGGTGGTGGGAGTGGCCTGCTGGACAGGCGACAAGGAAGGAGAGGAGGTGGGTGAGCTCGGGTGTTGGGTTGCAGGAGGTTGAGGGGGCCGCATTTGCGGAGCATTGGCCTGGTCATGCAACAAATGTATTCTTAATGGGGAATTATCATCACCCAAAAACTCATATGAGGTAGGAGTTGGGTTATTTATTTGTGAAAATGGAAAAGAGTTTTCATCAAACTACACATGCCGGGCTATGATTATTTTTCGGCTCGATAAATCATAGCATTTGTACCCCCGATGATTGGAAGGATACACTAGGAAAGCACATGGAGTGGAGCTAGATTGTAGCTTATGAATTTGTGTGAAAGGGAAGAGAGGAAAGCATAGACAACCAAAAACGTGGAGATGAGAGTAGGATGGATTCTTTTGATAAAGAATCTGAGTGGGTTTCTTATATGCTAAGATTTTAGAAGGGAGAATATTGTG
Organism: Lycium barbarum; assembly: GCF_019175385.1. Taxonomy (NCBI): domain Eukaryota; kingdom Viridiplantae; phylum Streptophyta; class Magnoliopsida; order Solanales; family Solanaceae; genus Lycium; species Lycium barbarum. The sequence goes on from NC_083342.1 coordinate 117,462,316, forward strand.
TAGGTACGTTGTCATGGCCAAAGCGTGATGCCAATAGGAGGGGAGCATAAATGCATGGGCAAGGAGTGTACGAACCATGTTGTTTATGGATTTAATTTTCTGTTTCGCCTTACCATTTTGGGGTGAGGTGTGCGGACAAGAAAATCGAAAAAGCATCCCGTTTTGTTCACAAAATTTATGAAAAGGACCATTATCAAATTCACGCCCGTTGTCACATTAAAAAGTTTTGATTTCTTTTTCAAATTGAGTGCGAAAGAAAATTCGGAAAGACAAGAAACAATCATAAACTTGGGACTTTGTTTTGATGGGATAAGTCCAAAGAAAATTAGTATAATTGTCAAGAAATAAAACATAATATCTGTGACCGGAAGAGCTAAGAACAGGTGAAGTCCATAAATCACTGTGAACAATGTCAAAGGGCATAGTAGTAGTTGAAAGAGAGTCATAAAAAGGCATTTTAATTAATTTCCCCAACGGACAAGAATGACAAACATTGTTTCGAGCCTTATTACATTCAATCAAATTACTACTACGTAAAGAACTAATTAAGAATTACATCCCCCGGATGACCTAAACGGGAGTGCCAAATATGAGGAGAGATGACGGTAAAAGCAGATGGTGCGGAAGACGAAATGGCTTGATAATTTTTGAAGAATGGATAAAGATCACCCGAACTCTCACATCTCATGAGTTTTCTCTCCGTCCGTAAATCCTTCACAGAAAAACCAAAAGGATCAAATTCAACAGAAACCATATTATCGATAGTAAATTTACGAACAGAAATAAGGTTTTTGATGAGTTTAGGTGCATGTAAAACATTTTTCAGGTTTAGGGAGGGATTGACTTGAAGGGAAGTATGACCATAACCCCGAATCGGAATCATGTTTCCATTACCAACAACAATGCCATTGTTTTTGCTCAATTGATAGTAAGACGAGAGAGTTCCTTGGGAGTTGGTCATGTGAGATGTGGCTCCGGTGTCCATGTACCAATTGTTGTCATCGGGCGGATTCAAGGACATTGTATGCATAGCCTGATCAATATCTGTGGGCACATACCCACCCTGTGATGACGGGGCTGCCGAATAGAACGACTGGGAGGGCGAGCACCAAGAATGCCCTGCTGTGACAGGGCTGGGCGTGGTTGCTGCCAGCCGCGAGGCTGCTGCCACCCTGTGGTGGGGTAGGGACACTGTGGGGTGGCCCACGGCTGTGGCCCCCAAGCAGCCCAAGGGGGGACAAACCAAGGTTGGGCAGTAGCGCCTTGCTGCTGCGGGGGGCAGGCTGGTCTGGTGGTTGTTCCGGCTAGCCCCGCCGCTGTTCTAGCCATTCCCAACGCCACCACGGTTGTTGTTGCGGTTCCCGCCGCTACGACCGCGGTTGTTCTTCTTTCCACGATTGTGAGAATTTCCTCGATTATTGGAGGTATTTTCAGAATTGTTGGGCTGCCCATTAACAGAGAAATTATGAGAATTAATATTGTGGGAAACGAGAGCAGCATTCGAACCGGATTCGTGAATGGCGTCCTCGCCATTGCTTTCTTCCTCAAGTTCGAGCATCGACCGTACAACGTCAAAGGATGGGAGAAGAGTACGGTGCTGCACCATTGTTCGAAGAGTCTTATATTCTTCTGATAACCCACGCAGAAGACGGAGCACAAGTCGTTCGTCGGAAACTTTATGGCCGACGTTGGCGAGGTTGTCTGCAAGAACCTTGAGCCAGGTGCAGTATGCCTTCACGTTCGGGAAATCCACCAATTTGGTGTTCGTGAATTTTGCATCAAGAGCAAGAGCCCTAGCCGATTTGTTGTCCTGGAAGAGATGAACAAGGCGATTCCAAGCCTCGGCTGCGGTGTCCTCTTGATGAATGATCGTGTTGAGATGATCATTCGATATCGTACCATATATCCATTGCCGGACGATGTCATCTAGCCGTTCCCATAGAGCCTTTGCAGCAATTTTCTCAGCTGCGGTTGTTGGGGATGACACGGTGGGAGAGGCAGGAGGTAATATGTGATCAATTACCAAATTGGCTCGGCAATGGAGCTTGAAGAGGGTAGCCCAGTTATTGTATTGGCTTCCTTCGTAGTCAAGAACAATAGGAATACATGATTTGATATTGGTGACTGTAGTTGCAGGATGCAACTTGGAGGCGTCAGCCATGGAGATGAGAAAGAGGGACGAAGAAGAGGAGACGAAGGAGGCAGCTGCTAGGGTTTGTAGAGACCAAATCTGATACCATGTAAGATAATATTTGCCGTGATTATTCTCATTCATTCCATAGGTTAATATACATCCTTTACAACATAATTGTAGGCTACAAATTAGGAACTAATTTGACTAATTGATTCTAATGTATGCTATCCTAAAATAGAAGATTACAAAATATTTTTGACTAAATATTTACATAATCTAACAGTTTTGATTTTGCTCCTCTGGAGATAAATTGTCTGCTAGAAAGTATTTCTGACCGGTTGGGATGGTCTTTAAATTCTTCTTTATACCGCGCATCTTTCTCATGATAATTTTCCTCAAACGCAAATAATTTTCCCAGTTAATGAGTTCATCAGTTGGTCTTGACGAAATAGTTAGTGGTTTGTCCATCACAAGTTGAACTCTGGTGTCTGTTAGTTTGCTGCGGACTTCTTTTCTTGTTTTCTTTTAATTATATTCTCAATCAAGATGTGCCTTCTTGCTTTTTAACCTTCTATATAATAGGGTCATTAGCAATAGTACTTTTAAATTTTTCCCATTTTTTCCTCTTTTAAGTAATGAACTGGTTGATAGGGAGGCATAAAAAGCATGTAAAGTAAATTGCTATCTGTATGCTCACTGTTGGCATCCACATCACAAAGCTTGAATAACTGTATAAAGCTTAGAGTACTGAAAATTGGTTCCCCGACATCATGCAAATCAGGACCATTATTTTACAAGTAGTGTAAAGTAGGCAAAAGATATATAAGGATTCACTGAGAAGTCATCCTTCTTTATTTTCTTGCAGATGCTTATAGTTTCCTCCTGTCTTTTAATAACTGATGCTATCCATACAGAAGAGAAGAAAAATGTTTACGTCAGAAATGATTTTTTTAATAGTGAAACTTGTATCGAAATGCATAAAGAGTGTAACTTACGCATCACAGTTAACATTTCTGGAGATAGGGGTATCCAGGGTGACACCACACTTGGTGGGAAGAGCTTGAGCTGCGTCATCTTTAAGATTTGCATATCGGTTAGCAGCAGCCTTGACACAATTGCAAGCTACCTTTTTGTCAGCTGTGCTTTGCGCCAATCCTTTTAGGCTTTTCACTCCACTGCAGCAAGCTGCACCTGGCTCACCTCCTTGAGTAAGGTACGGAATGCATGGTGCCAATGAAGCATCCACTTGCCCACAAGTGAGGGCTTGTCCTGGCTCAAACATGAGCTGAATCATGGCCAACAGTACAATGGCTGAAATGATGATTCCCTTCATCTTTGCTTCAGTTTTTTCGTGTTGGTTTATGGGTGAATTTTGAGTTGGAAGTGAGGCAAGTGGTTTTCTTTGAATTATTGTTTTGTTTTTGCACTTGTGGATGGCCAGCCAGTGTCTTAAGAGGGTATTTATAGGAATTGAGGAAGTGCTAAGAAAAGTAAGTTGTTCTTTGCTTTGGTAATATCAGTTATGTCATTTCGGCTTCTTGTTTCCTTATTATGTCACCCCTGTCCTAATTTGTTGCAGAAAGAGCAACTAGTTTTGGACGGTTATTTGCAGGCATTTATGATGATGCCTCACCTTTTCTCTATTAGTGGTGCTTAGGGATCACATAATTCAACAGACCTTATTGTCCTTTGAATCACGAGACTACTGTCTTTCTTTGGCAGCCTTAATTGGCCATCTGCAAAATATGATACCTCTGTTTTGTATGCCAATGTAAAACAAAGGCAAACCATTTTGTTCAGGTAAAATAAAGCATTTTCTGATGGATACCCTAGTTCACATGTCTGCTACTTATCGTGTGCGCATGCATGAGAGTCGATCACGTCTGCTTGATGCGGATTAGAGGATAATATAACGCCAAAGTATCTGGATCATTAATGGGAAAAGGGTTAAACGTAAGGTTTATTGAAAATTTTCACATTTCACACAGATCAAACTATCAAAATTTCTGTGCTTGTTAAACAATTCAATAATTTCGAGATAAAGCACAAGCAATTATGTGAACTGAATGTTAATGGTAAATAATGCAATAATGGTATAATTTATTAGAATACTGAAAATGAGGCAAATATGATAAGAAAAATGTAAGGATCTACGATGGGGTCTGTCTTCAAGTTTCTTCAAGGATTTTTCCTTGAGGTGTGTTACAAGACAAAGAAAAGCCTTATAGAACTGAAGCAAGTAAAGTACTCGGAAAGAAGAGTTTTTGCAAGGTAGGGCTTAACTTAGATTGGAGTCATTCAGATGGAATTAGATTGTACATCATGGATAAGTGTCTTTCATGGAGGAAGATGTGCTCCTTTTATAAGAACTGTGAGCAATATCAACTAGCAGGTACCAAGGAAAATAACTACTGGACCATAGGAAACAGTCCCTGGACTCACAGAACGCGTTGTGAAATGCGGGTTTCAAGACCATTATGTTAGATTCTCTCAATTCAGATGCAATAAGATCCATCCAATTTGCTCGTCGGTGTCCAGTAGCTCATGTTAAAAAATCATTCTACTAAGAGGACGAATTGTCTGTAAAGCTCAGAATGCTGCCATTGAAGGTAGTTTATCTCTTCCCTTGTTATCATGGTATTAGAATAATTAAAATTATATCTCATAGTCAATATATATTTACTTGGAAGTGGAGATGGAAACATGAACAACATGTCTTTTTTTTGTAGTATTCTTGTGAGTTGCACTTCTGGTGTTTGGTTACTTTGTTTTCCTAATTAGTTGAAGTAGTACCTTTATGTAGTAAGAGAGTATTGTTCTTCTTTGAATATTGGTTTTGAAGATGTTCTATTAGAAACAACCTCTCTACCTTGTGAAGGTAGAGGTCATGTCTGCGTATACACCACCCCCAGATTTCACTTGTGAGTTGTGAGGTTACACTGGGTATTATGTTGTTGTTGGTTTAAGAGAAAATGAATTGCAGTGCTCTTGGTTGAGAGTTGAGTGTGTGGAAAATGATTTTGTAAGGAACAATGGTAGATCGAAAATAAAAAGAGAGACTTAGACCTCAACAATGATGAAGAAAAACTAGAAAGCTTGAACTTCAACAATAGGAAAGGAAAGGATAAAAAAGTGTTTTTTTTTTTTTTTTTTTGTTGGTGAAGATGATGATGACATGGCATGAATTTATCTAATATTGACTAGTTACGGAAGGCAAACTCAAAATATAAAAATAGAAATTCTTATTAAATACGTATAGTGACACATTTCTACCGCATAATTAATTTAATGTATTTGCAGGTTAATGATATCTTGTTGATAAGTTTTATAATTATTAAAGTTTCTTCGTCACACAATTAGATGATTTTTAATGAAAAATTTATTTATAAGGAAGAAAGTTAAGTAGAAAAATTAGCAAATCTCATAGGGACACAATGACTCGATATCCTAGACTAACATTGATTATGATAAAGTATGATAATTACAACTTGCAAAGCTAATAAATGGCATCAATTTTCAAAGGTAATGTGTACAAATTGAAGCTCATAAATTATGACAACAAAATTTACTTTTTGTATTTATAATAAATCATAGATATTTCAAAGGTAAAGTATAAAATTGTCCATAACTTTTTTATTAGGCTAAAATTACGTTCTTGAAAAAAATATCTTATAAAATAAAAAAGGACCTAAAAGTAATTAATTTTCCACATTATATGATATAATTAATAACTTTTACTTTTAGTATTTGTAAAACATCGTAGATTCTTCAAGGGCGATGGATAAAATTGTTCACAAAATCTGCTTATGCAGATTAAGAAAATTAGTTAGGAAAAAAAATCATTACATGAGAATCGCCCTTATTCAACACGATTAAAATAGGTCATCATTCGATCACCAAAATTCAAGAAAGTTTTAACTTCGTCAAAATGAGAATTGTAATAAATGCTTCTCTATTATTCTCTCCGTCCTAATTTGTGTGGCACTGTTTGACTTGACACAAAATTTAAGAAATAAATAAATAATTTTGAATTTTGTGATTTAAAACGAGCCTTAAACATTTGTATAGCTATAAATCATTTCATTAAGGACAAAATGAAAAATTTTAAAGTTAAGTTGTTTCAAATTATAAAAATATAACATTCTTTTTGGGGTCACACTATAAAATTGAGTGTTACATAAATTGGAACGGATAAACTAAGAGATAAGAAAAAATTCACAACAAATCACACCAATTATACAATGGCCCAGGTGGATTGACTTTACGAAAATGATGACAAAAACAATGAGAATTCAAAGGAAAAAAGCAGTTCCACATGGAGCAGCTTTATAGGATCACAAAACAATGTGAGGACGACAAAACTTGTAGGTTGCTGCTTTTATATAGTAGTAATTTGATGTGTTATCCACGTCTAGGAAATTGAGGAATACACAGGATCCGAGGTGTTTAAAAGGTAGTAGTATGTTCTAACCAAGTTTAGATGCTCTTGAGAACTCCTGAGCCAGCATTAGAAAACCGTGAATTTTGTGTTCTTTCCCTTGTCAAATTGGGTGTTAAGCCTATTATGAAATAGTGAATTTTATGTTCTTTCCTTGTCCGTTTTACATAAAAGTTTATTCATGTGAACTTTCTATGGTTCTTTATTTACTTGTTTTAATGATTTTCTTTGTAACAAAAAACGTTTTCTTTGTATAGTTTGACCTTTCTGGAAAATAATTTATGGTTTTTGAAATTTCTATTCTGGAGGTCTTCATTATATTATCTTATATAAAGAAATAGATTTCTTGAAAGAAATGAAATATACACCAACATGCACAAGCTCCTGCACTGAGTGCACATAATTTATTGAGCAGATCTAGTCATTTCAAATTACTTTTCATATTTAACACTCTTCCAAGGATCATTCAGGATACACGGAGGGGATTTGAGTCCACTAATTTGTCTAATCCCAGGGTCTTGCCTTTTCTACCGTATCAATTTAGAAGGAAAATGAGGAATCTCTTCATGGTAAAATTTTGATATTAAGAGAACTCTCTGTGTCTGTTACTTTACATTAATATTTTCTATCAAAAAGTGTCAGCACAGTGTTGGTTGTTTCTGCTGAGGGCCTTCGCCACAACCACACCCCCCTTCTCTTTTGTGTATGTATCAGAAATACGCATTCTCAAGTCTTGATGTTTCCTATAAGAAAGTGGTAGCACAGTTCTATTCTAGTTTTCCTCTTTGAAGTAATGAACTTCTTGATATGGAAGCTGCATGAAAGGTTGTAAGCTTAACTTACATTTATTTTTCTACGGTTTTCCTCTTAAAAGTAATGAACTGGTCGAAAGGGAAGCATAAAAGCATGTAAATGTAAATTGCTATCACTATGCTCGGTGTTGGCATTCGCATCACAAAGCTTGAATAACTTGGTAAAGCTTAGATATTGAAAAATGGTTCTCGGGATGTCACTGAGTCCAGAACCATTATTTTACTGATACAAGAAAATTAGTACAACATAGGCAAAATAAATATAATGATTCACTGAGAAGTCATCCTTCTTTATTTTCTTGCAGATATTCATAGTTTTCCTCCTGTCTTTTAATAACTGATGCTGTCAACAGAAAAGAAATAAAAAAGCAGAAAAATATTTAAGTCAGAAAAGAAATTTTTAGTAGTGAAACCTGTATCGAAATGCATAAAAAATGTAACTTACGTATCACAGTTAACGTTTCTGGAGATGGGGGTATCCATGGTGACACCACACTTGGTAGGAAGAGCTTGAGCTGCATCATCTTTAAGGTTTGCGTACCTGTTAGCAGCAGCCTTGACACAATTGCAAGCTACCTTTTTGTCGGCTGTGCTTTGAGCCAATCCTTTTAGGCTTTTCACTCCACTGCAGCAAGCTGCACCTGGCTCACCTCCTTGAGTAAGGTACGGAATGCATGGTGCCAATGAAGCATCCACTTGCCCACAAGTGAGGGCTTGTCCTGGCTCAAACATGAGCTGAATCATGGCCAACACTACAATGGCTGAAATGATGATTCCCTTCATCTTTGCTTCAGTCTTTCGTGTAGGTTTATGGGTGAATTTTGAGTTGGAAGTGAGGCAAGTGGTTTTCTTTGAATTATTGTTTTGTTTTTGCACTTGTGGAAGGCCAGCCAGTGTCTTAAGAGGGTATTTATAGGAATTGAGGAAGTGCTAAGAAAAGTAAGTTGTTCTTTGCTTTGGTAATATCAGTTATGTCATTTCGGCTTCTTGTTTCCTTATTATGTCACCCCTGTCCTAATTTGTTGCAGAAAGAGCAACTAGTTTTGGACGGTTATTTGCAGACATTTATGATGTACTTCACCTTTTCTCTATTAGTGGTGCTGAGGGATCACATAATTCAACAGACCTTATCGTCTTTTGAATCAAGAGACTATTGTCTTTCTTTAGCAGCCTTAATTGGCCATCTGCAAAATATGATACCTCTGTTTTGTATGCCAATGTAAAACAAAGGCAAACCATACTGTTCAGGTAAAATAAAGCATTTCTGATGAATGCCATAGTTCAATTGTCTGCTACTTATCGTGAGCACATGCATGAGAGCCGATCACGTCTGCTTGATGCAGATTAGAAGATAATATAACGCCAAAATATCTGGATCATTAATGGGCAAAGAGTTAAACGTAAGGTTTATTGCAAATTTTCACATTTCTCATGGATCAGACTATCAAAATTTCTGTCATTGTTAAACAATTCAATAATTACGAGATAAAGCACTAGCAATTATGTCAATTGAATACAACAACAACAACAACCCAGTGAAATCCCACAACGTGGGGTCTGGGGAGGGTAGAGTGTACGCAGACCTTACTCCTACCAAGGTAGGACGGCTGTTTCCGAGTTAATTATGTCAATTGAATGTAAATCGTAAATAATGCAATAATGGTATAATTTATTAGAATAATGAAAATGAGGGAAACATGATAAGAAAAGTGTAAGGATCTAAGTAGGGGTCTGTCTTCAAGTTTCTTCAAGGATTTTTCCTTGAGGTGTGTTACAAGACAAGAAAAGCCTTATAGAACTAGAGTTGGGAAGCAAGTAAAATACTCGGAAAGAAGAGTTTTTGCAAGGTAGGGCTTAACTTAGATTGGAGTCAATCAGATGGAATTAGATTGCACATCATGGATAAGTGTCTATCATGGAGGAAGATGTGCTCCTTTTATATGAATTGTGAGCAATATCAACTAGCAGGTAGTGCGGAAAATGACTACTGGATCATAGGAAAGTCCCTGGACTCACAGAACTTGTTGTGTAATGCGGCGTTCAAGACCATTATGTTAGATTCTTTCACTTCAGATGCCATAAGATCCATCCATTCGCTCGTCGGTGTCCACTAGCTCATGTTAAAAAATCATTCTAGGAGGAGAACGAATCGTCTGTAAAGCTCAGAATGCTGCCATTGAATCTACTTTTATCTCTTCCCATATTCTCTTCTTCTCTATTTCACTATTTTTGAACCCCCTATACGTTGAGATTCTTCGCGCTCGTTTAACCTTGTCTTTTGGTGAGAACTCAATTCCAGAACACTCAACAGGAGTTTGTAATACTTATATGAGTTTTACTGCTTCACCTTCTAATTCGTTTATGCATTATCATGGTATTAGAATAATTAAAATTTTATCTCATAGTCAAGATACATTTACTAGGAAGTGGAGATGGAAACATGAACAACATATGTCTTTTCCTGCAGCATGCTTGTGATTTGCACTTCTGGTGTTGGTTACTTTGTTTTCCTAATTAGTTGAAGTAGTACCTTTATGCAGTAAGAGAGTATTTTTCTTCTTTGGATATTGGGTTTTGTGGAGGGTCTATAGGAAACAGCTCTCCACCTTCACAAGGTAGGGGTAAGGTCTGTGTACACACCACCCTCCCCAAACCTCACTTGTGGGATTATACTGGGTATGTTGTTGTTGTTGGTTTAAGGGAGAAAATAAATTGCAGTGCTCTTGGTTGAGAGTTCATTTTAGTGGAAAATAATTTTGTAGGGAACAATGGTGGATGGAAAATAAAAAGAGAGATTTAGACCTCAACAATGATGAAGAAAAACTAGAAAGCTTGAACTTCAATAATAGAGGAAAAGAAAGGATAAAAACGTTTCTTTTTTTCTGTTGGTGAAGATGATGATGACATGGCATGAATATGTCTAATATTGATTTGATGTGTTATCCAAGTCTGGGAAATTGAGGGATACACAACATCAGAGATGTTTAAAACATATTTTCTAACCAAGTTCAGATGTTGTTGAGAACTCCTGGGCCAGCATTAGAAAACGTGCAAGTTCAAGTGTCAAATAGGGTTTAAGCCTATTATGAATAGTGAACTTTATGTTCTTTCCTTTGTCCATTTTAAATAAAAGTTTATTCATGTGAACTTTGTATAGTTCTTTATTTACTTGTTTTAATGATTTTCTTTGTAAACAAAAAGCGGTGTTCTTTGTGTAGTTTGACCTTTCTAGAAAATAATCTATGGTTTTTGAAATTTCTATTCTGGAGGTCTTCATTACATTATCATATTTATAAAGAAATAGATTTCTTGAAAGGAATTGTACATACACCAACATGGACAAGCTATTGCACTGAGTGTACATACTTTATTGAGCAGATCTAGTCATTTCAAATTAAATTTCATATTTAACACCCTTTCAAGGATCATTGAGGATACGTGGAGGGGATTTGAGTCCATTAGTTTGTCTAATTCCAGTGTCTTGACTTTTCTACCTTATCAATTTAGAAGGAAAAGGAGGATTCTTTTCATGGTAATAATTTAACATTAAGAGAACTCTGTGTCTGATACTTTGCAAAATTGATATTTTCTATCGAAAAGTGTCAGGACAGTGTTAGTTGTTTCTCCTGAGGACCTTCCCCCCCACCCTTGTGTATGTATCAGAAATACGCATTCTCAAGTCTTGATGTTTCCTATAGAAAGTGGTAGCACAGTGCCATTCTAGTTTTCCTCTTTTGAAGTAATGAACTACTTGATATGGAAGCATGAAAGGTTGTAGATTAACTTACATTTATTTTCCTTCGGTTTTTCCTCTTTTAAGTAATGAACGTCGAAAGGGAAGCATAAAAGCATGTAAAGTAAATTGCTATCACTATGCTCGGTGTTGGCATTCGTATCACAAAGCTTGAATAACTTGATAAAGCTTAGAGTACTGAAAAATGGTTCTCTGATGTCACTCGAGCCAGAAACATTATTTTACTGATACAAGAAAATAAGTACAACATAGGCAAAATAAATATGAGGATTCACTGAGAAGTCATCCTTCTTTATTTTCTTGCAGATGCTCATAGTTTTCCTCCTGTCTTTTAATAACTGATGCTGTCAACAGAAAAGAAATAAAAAAAGCAGAAAAATATTTAAGTCAGAAAAGAAATTTTTAGTAGTGAAACCTGTATCGAAATGCATAAAAAATGTAACTTACGCATCACAGTTAACGTTTCTGGAGATGGGGGTATCCATGGTGACACCACACTTGGTAGGAAGAGCTTGAGCTGCATCATCTTTAAGGTTTGCGTACCGGTTAGCAGCAGCCTTGACACAATTGCAAGCAGCCTTTTTGTCAGCTGTGCTTTGGGCCAATCCTTTCAGGCTTTTCACTCCACTGCAGCAAGCTGCACCTGGCTCACCTCCTTGATTAAGGTATGGAATGCATGGTGCCAAAGATGCATCTACTTGTCCACAAGTGAGGGCTTGTGCTGGCTCAAACATGAGCTGAATCATGGCCAACACTACAATAGCTGAAATGATGACTCCCTTCATCTTTGCTTCAGTTGTAAGAAAAAGGATTGTTTTGAAGTGCAAAGTGAGGTAGGTATTTTTGTTGGACTTCTAGATTGCCCTTGTTGATGCCATCCACAGTGTTGAGAGGATATATATAGTATCCTGATAATTGCAAAGAAAAGAAAGTTGTTCTTTGCTGTGGTTATATCAGTTATGTCATTTCGGCATTTCATTTCCTTGTTATGTCATTTCCTGATTTGTTGCAGAAGAAAAGACCAAATAATCTGACATGTTATGACGGTTATTTGCTGGTATTGATGATGCTTCAGCTTTCCTCTGCTAGTGGTACTTAGGGATAAAAGAATTCAACAAACCTAATCTCTTTTGCATCAGCAAACTGCTTTCTTCCTTTTGCAGCCTTAATTGGCCATCAGCACAATTAGCTGAGAACAACAGATTTATCGGTTGCAATAAAAATGGCCATCGCGAAATACATATCTATGTTTTGTGTGCCAATATGACACAAAGGTAAATCATGCATGTTGTTTAAGTCTAACTTACACATTGATGTATCAATTTATTCCTTATATTAATTACCCACTGCATCAAGTAACTTTCTTGATCATCATTTCCTTGTAAGTTTTGTATGCAAGGAAAGTTTGTGAATTGGATTGGATGCACTCAAACTTATCTAATGCATTTGAGTCTTAAATTAGTTAGCTTGGATCAGATTTCGAAGTAAACCAGTGGAATATGCCCTCAGTCTTTGGTAATTTGTGCATCACTTGGCTGGTTTTCTTAGCATATCATTTGTAAAGAAAACAAGAACATCCCCCTGTTTTAGTAAGGTTTTCTATTTTTGGTATACCTCCTGTATGCGGGCTCATTTTTGCCCTTCTTCTGATGAAATTATTTATGAAAGGAAAGAAGAAAGTCCCAATAATGATTTGTAAAATATATAAATCTTTTTCCTAGGAAGATGCGATTGATTCATGACTAGAACATTTAGCAGTGGAGACATTGGAGTAGAATTTTTGAGAACACTGGAGCAGAATTAAAACATCTAATGATGAAAACGACTAAATGAATATTTGATCACGGTGATTGTTCTGATTAAAGGGGTCAGCATGGAAACTTATTACTACCTCCTGTCACCCCGGGTGAACCAAAAAGAAAAAAAGAATGAGAAAAACTAGGCCCAAAAAAAAAAAAAAATCTCCCATATAACTTACAACCACTCAGTCGTTCAAGTAGGAATTTATGGAAGTGATGAGAACTGATGTAAGAGGTATTTTGGTGTTTCAATGTCACTGGAAAAATGAATATGGATAATTGTCATTTCTCTATGTGAATGATAATGTACCTTTTTCACCAGGATGTGGTGCGACGGATGGAGCTACTCCTCCCTTAACCAGAGGTCTTGATTTCGAGTTCTGGATGTGGAAAAATCTTTGTTGGTAGGGAGCGCTCCAAATGAGGTCCTAAGCGGCGCGAATATGGATTTTGTCGGGCTCCAATGCTACAAACAGATTAAGAAAGAGAACTGAATGAATGGTAACTTTGGAAACTTATGAGGTGCTATTTGCGCTTTGACTAGTACTAACAACTATGCAATATTTGTTAACACATGTTCATTCAAACTTTGAGCATACTTATATTTATGCATGTTCAGTCGATATTCAGTTTACCCTCAGGAGTTGGTCGAGTAGGATTAAAGTCTGAACCAAATACATAAACTCTACTATGGGTACTAAAATCTCTGTATTACATTGCTAAGAGTGAATTACATGAAGATATCCTTAAGAGAGAAATAATCAAGAATTTAAGTAGCCTTCTAGGATGAGGAAAAAAAAGAGATTGATTATCATACATGCAGACATAAGGACTTGACTACAGTTTCTTTGGCATCACTAGCAAACTTTCAGATTTTCAGAAAAAATATCCACTATTATAGTTATTACCACTTGGCACTGTATGAAGGGTTTTAGTAGAGAAACTATTATAGTTCAGGGTAATAGTAAAACCCAGAGTTTAAGTATTAAACTAATAACTATGAATAGTTTAAAGGATTTAGGTATTAATTCAAAATATACAAGTCAGACGACTAACCTTGAAAGGACGTAAAAATTATATGTAAAGAGAAGTTCTAAAGAATCTATATATATATATATATATATATATATATATATATATATATATATATATATATATATATATATATATATATATAAAGCAGGGCACAAGGCCCGCCTAGGTGGCACATCTAAAAAGTCAGCATTCATATTTATCTATTTTCTTAGAATTTTGCCTTTTACCCTTTTATTTAATTGCTCTATAAATAAAATAAAAAATCCAAAGGCACGTCTACTTAATTCTCTTTCAGTTTGTATTTTGAATTGTCAGTCACACTTCTTGGTAATATTTAACCCTTCCCCTGTTTAACCTATATCATCACATATTACGCCTCTCTGTTGGAGGAAAAAAATTTAGGCCTGGCTCTCCCTAAAAATAAAATGATCTACCTTGCTCTTCTTATCATCTTTTCCCTCCCACTTTCTATGGGATACTGGATGACAGGAGTATGAATATGTCGATATTTGTCAAATTGCTTTTGATATTTTAACTGCTGAGATCGTTGGATTTTGGGCACTCTTCTTGAAGCTTTGGTTCAGACTACAAAAAACTTAAATGACACGACTATTACACAAACAAGCAATTAAAGAAATATTTCAGTTACAATTCCTAACTCCTCTTCAATTTTTCTTCCAATTAATGTTACTTACTGTAAGTCTTCGTTGTACGTTACAATGTTATAAATGAAGTATTTGAGTCGCTCAAGAGGATTGCAAGCAACCACATGATTCATTTCCCTTATACGATGTCTCTGTTCTTTTGCCAAAAGGAAATTCGATTGCCAAGGAAATGGTCAAATGGTCGCCCATATAAACTCTCTGTCTCTATCTAGAGTGAGTACAATTGGAAGTCCACTGCATGTTAATTGCAGAAGAGCCTTTCATAAATTTTTACGTATATCTCATGGTATTTTGTTTGTGCGTTAACATCTTAGCATAGAATTTCTTGTTTTCCTTTTCTCTTTGGACTTATTTGCTCAGACACATGTGAAGGATTGGATTTTAAAGTGCATGAAGGGAAAGAATTAGATAAAGTTCTTAGGGGACTCTTTGAGCCTTTAACCAATGCCAATCACTCACATCACCCAACGGTGCATGGATGCTGCTTGTGATGGCGGAAAAGATGGCTAGGCTCCTGCAGTTACCATGGGGGTACCGCCACGCTTTCTATGTATTCTTATTTATTTTATTCCGGAAGATGTCTTGATATTTCTCTATTTTCTCTTGTATAAGAATATATGCTTATTCACGTAATAATTAGATTTTCATGTTCTTGCTTTGTTGCTCCTTTATATAATTGAAGGCAATAGAGAAGTGAGGCGACCTCTCTTAGGCTAAAATTTGTATTTATTTTTTTGCATTTTTTATCTTCTTACATTATATTTCTGATAAAATATTCACACATTAATTAATGAAAGAAATAGTGTCATAAATGGGTGTGTTATGGTACGTTACAGCCGTTACTATACGTTATAGAGCATGCTGCAGGCATTAAAAAATGAAGATGACTATGTTTTGGGTAATTGATCTTTTGGAACATCAAAGCTGGCTCATGCAATCTTTTGTAACGTTTTCATATAAAATAACTGAAGCAGTCATTACATGATCATTTTGTTACGTCTGTATTCATCCGTTTTAACCGTCCATTATTTCTATTACTGTTTAATGTTTTCCTTCGTTATCCAAGTCTGCGTGCTTGACTTTTGGCGCTTTCATTCTCATGCTCGTGTTTCAATTTTTTTGTCTTCCGGGTTGACATTACTACTTATTATTTTGTTGATTGGAATTTTAAAAGTTTTAATTTTTCATTTGTTTCAACTTTTGATAGAAGTGCATGAGAGTCAGGTAAGTTTAAGTGATAAAAAGTATTTATAACTGCCTACATTTCTTTGTTAGTATTAAAATACTCACACATGCTAATCAATTTCAAATTTGTAATAGATTTTTCTGAGATCCGTATACAGAGTTTCTTGCTCACCTAACTATGAATTTAATTTTGATTTCATAAATATTTGCGGAGACATGATTTTAATAACATTCTGCAATTTATTTCATAAAATCACTTTAATTATCAAAAGTTTCTTGAATGTTTTATGTTTTAAGAATAATTCACATTTCAAATGTTGTCTGGGCAGTTTAGTTGTAAAGTTTCTTTGTACACGTTCATTAGTTTTTTTTTTTTTTCCAGTTTAATTCTCTATAGACCTAAGATCAAAGTCTATATTATTATGCATTTTGTGAATATGAAACATATTGCTGTCTTGGCAAGACATATGGTTTTTAAGGTGGTTGTGGGAGAAGAATGACTAATCTGGGTCGGAGATTACATTTAAATATTTATTTCTTCCTTTCTTTGAGAAATATTTTCATAAATATCATTTTGTAAATTTTATAGCAAAAAGAATATTTTGCACCACTTGTGTAACGCCAGGGATATATGTGCACCACTTTTTAATAAGAGGTATATCTAGATGAATTTCCTTTTCTGCTGGTGCTTTTTCTTTATTATATTCCTAAAATTTTGAAATATTTACTATAGAGATGATCTTAAAGAAAATATTTGAGATGGGAGGACTAAAATTAAGTGTTTACAACTACTCCCTTCTTAATTAGAAATGTGCAGAATTTTATGAAAAAAAAGTGGCCTAACAAATATTTTCACTTAACCATTTATTATCTAAAAAATGTGACTGCATCAATAGTGTTATTTTAAAATATTTTGGCTTTAGAAAAAGAATCATATTGTTAATCTCACCGCGCAAAGCGCGGTCAAATTTACCAGTGTTTAAATAATTGGAACCAAATGAAATGAAAATAAGATGCAATGATCATTGTGATGACTAGATTGTATTAGTCTTCTGACTGATTATTCACTTTTTTTTTTTTATATGAATTCCTACGACTGGTCGGTCTCTCCTAGGGCATGGCCTATTTCGGTGGAGAACAAGTTGGGTCATTTGCACTTTTGACCCTATTTTGTGTTGGTCTTTGATTTTTGTCTCTCAAGATAAATAATTTTTTCGCGGGGTATAATTTTATATTTTCGTATCATAATATTTTACAAGTTATGTCCCCTTGTCTTAAAAACTTATGTCCCGCTAGGCATAAATTCAATTTTGAATGACAAAAATTAAAAACCAGCTTATTTTAAGGACAAAAATTAAAGACCAACTCATTTGAAGGGAACCCGTGCAATTTCTTGGATCAAGTTTGTTAAACTGTTTCAACTTAAGTTAAGGCCTAAATTTTTTGGTTAGGTAAAAAGGGGGACTTTCATAAATACAAGATATATAATTTGTGTAATTTTTAAAAAGTAGTTGTAATCTTTTTAATTATCATTTCAAAAAGTTGTATCTGTGTAACTTTCCCTAGATAAAATTAGCTCATGAAAGTTGTCCAATCTCTTCAAGATTGGGCAGGGAAATGATTCGCCCATTTAACAACTCAGCTTAACTTGACCAGCAAATTTAGCAACTTTAATAGTTCGGCGGATTTGGCTAAGTATGTAGTTCAAATTATTAATAAGCAAAGGCAAAATAATAATAAAAATGAGGCGATCACACCAAATCGATTGTTAAATAAAATGAGACTTTTCATTTTGACGTAACGACGGATTTTGACGATGCGATACTATAAACTTTAAGTAACAATTAAAAAATATTGTATTTAAAGGAATAATACAACCAGTGACGGATTTAGGATTTTCACTCAGGGGGTTTGAAAAATAAAAATACGACGTTGAGATTTTAACTTGAAACTTTAAGGTAAATTTCAGAGCAAACTTCCTAAATCGCTGGGCCAATCTCTAGCCTTTTGTTTAAGAGATTCAAAATCTATATATGTACGTAAAAAACAAATTAAAGAAAATCTTATATATATAGTGTAAGGTCCGCCTGTGAATGAATACGATATGTACCAACCAAAGAAGGGGTAGATAAAATTAACCTATGAAAGTGTGATGAGTCCAATCTATTCGAGTTTGGGTAGATTAGTTACCTCACCCATTTAGTAACTCTGTTGAACTTATTCAGACTAGCCCAGATTAGTCTTAATCCACTTGGGCCTTTTCATTTATTTGTACCGGGTCGGCCCAATGCGGTCAGGCGCAGTTGTATTATTGTTTTGTTACCTTTGATATATGCACTGAACAGAAGACGATTTTATTCATTCAATCTAATACACTCTCTCTTCTTTCTCTCTCTAAACTTTGACCTCGTTCATCAACTTCTTCAGTTTGTAAGTTTTTCCGCTGCTAACATGGTATCAGAGCGAGGTTTACATTGTATATTTTCGTGCTTTACGGTGTAGATAGCCGTGTTTTATTTTCCTTCGTCAAAGGCTCATCGGCGATCAGTTTTTCGGCGAAGTTTGTGGTTTTTCGGTGGAATAGTGTATATCAAGGCCGTACCTCTTTCAGTTGCAAAGAGGAGTGGTATTTTTTCATTCTTAACATTCTTTCCCCAATTCGATCAAGTTAGGGTTTCTAATTTGTTTTCTCTCAAAATCGATCGAATTAGGATTTCTAGGGTTTCCTTTATTTGCAGTTTGTCGATATTGTTCTCATACTATTGGTGCGTTGTATTTCGTGGTTTTTATTTTGCCATTGAGTATTGCTGTTGATTAATCGATGACGAACACCGAGAATTCTCAAATTCCTACCCGTAATGGTACTGCTGCTGGTATCAATACTTCAACGAGGGGTACAACCCCTATTTCGCATGTACCATTTCACCCAGATGACTATACTCACCCCTGTCACCCTTTGTATGTGCACCCATCTGATTTGCTAGCTTCATCTTTAGTTTCTGAATTATTTGATGGAACTTGCTATGGTAGTTAGCGTAGGTCAATTTTGATTGCCTTATCTGTTAGAAATAAGCTTGATTTCATCCATGGCACTACTGAGAAGCCTCCTGAAGGATCTCCCCTCATTCGACAATGGCAGGGTTGCAATAACCTAGTTGTTGCTTGGCTGGCCAACTCTGTCACTAAGGAAATACATAGGTCTGTTGTATACTTTAAGTTTGCTAAGGATATTTGGAGGGAATTAGAAGCTAGGTATGGTAAGGCTGATGGTGCTAGGGTATTTGAGTTGAAAAAAGTCTTGGCTCACATTTCCCAAGGTTCTCTTGACATTGCTTCTTATTTTACCAAGATAAAACAATTGTGGGTTGAGTTAGCTTCAATCTCTGTTCATTCTGAGAATAGGTGTAATTGTATTGGGGGTGCTAAATCTGAGGAGGAACAAAAGGTCTATCAGTTTCTCATGGGTTTAAATGAGGTTTATGTCCAAGTGAGGAGTAACATTCTTATGATTAAGTCTCTCCCTTCCATGGACACTACTTATAGCATCCTTCTCAGTGATGAAAAACAAAGACATGTGTCTGCTAGTTCTGTTTTTCCCTCTGAATCAGCCTCCTTCCATGCCTCTTTCAACACTGGTGGATCTAAGTTTGCTCCCAAAGTACAATTTGATCCTCAGAAGGCATCTTTATATTGCAAATATGGCAAGAGGACTGGGCATGTTATTTTGAAATGTCACAGGCTTTATGGTTACCCTTCAAACTTTAAATTCACTAAGGGTTCTAGTTCTAATTCTGGTCCTAGCTTTGTATCTTTCAATGTGACCATCTGCCTTGTACTTGACCTTAAAAACCCACTTACACCCTATGGTTAAAATGTCCACTGTTAAGACCCTGGTTGCTGTTGCTATCAAGAAACAGTGGCCTATGTTTCAGTTAGATGTCAACAATGCTTTCTTACATGGAGATTTGGATGAAGATGTTTTCATGAAGTTGCCACCTGAATATATACCTCCTTCCTCACCTTCCTATGCTCATCCTGTTTGCAAACTTCAAAAATCACTTTATGGCTTAAGACAAGCCTCTAGGCAATTGTATGCCAAACTTTCTCAAGCCCTTTCTACCAGAGGTTACTCTCATTCTCTGAATGATTATTCTCTTTTTACAAGAATTTCTGGGGATTCAGTTGTGATATTAGTTGTCTATGTTGATGATATTATATTGACTGGTACTGATGTTGATGAGATTTCCTTTCTTAAAGCTTTCCTTCATGAGTAATTCAAAATTAAAGATTTGGGGTACTTGAATTATTTTTTAGGCATTGAGGTCCTTTCTTCTAGTTCTGGTGTATTACTCCATCAGAAGAAGTTTGTCCAGGATTTGTTACATGAGTTTCATTGCTCCAATGCCTCTTCTGTTCTGTGCCCTCTTGAATTGAATGTCAAACTTAAAGCTCATGACGGTGATCCTCTTCCAAAGCCTGAGGTTTATAGGTCCCTCGTTGGGAAGTTGAATTTTTTAACTCATACAGACCAGACATTTGCTTTGCTGTTCAGCATCTCAGTCAGTTTATGCAAGCCCCTTGTTTTCCACACATGACTGCTGCCCTTCATCTTTTGAGGTATTTGAAAGGCACTTCTGAGCATGCCATTTCTTCAACAATGGTCCAGACTTGTCTCTTGCTGCTTATTGTGATAGTGATTGGGCCTCATGCCCTGATTCCATGAGGTTTGTGACTGGTTACTGTGTTCTTCTTGGGGGCAGCCTTATTGGTTGGAAGGCCAAGAAGCAGCAGATTGTTTCAATGTCTTTTGCTGAAGCTGAGTATAGGGCTATGAGCAAAGCTGTCGCTGATCTTGTCTGGCTTTCTCGGCTACTTACTGATTTTGGTTTGTGCTCTTCATCTCCAATTCCCTTGCTTTGTGATAATCAGGCAGCCATTCACATAGCCAAGAATCCTGTATTTCATGAAAAGACCAAGCACATAGAATTGGACTGCCATCTGGTTCGGGCCAAGCTTCTGGAGGTTCTCATTCATCTTTCACATACATCTTCTGCTACTTAGCTGGCTGATTTGTTCACTAAAGTTCTTCCTGGTGTTGTTCATCATGGTCTTTTACCCAAGTTGGGGGTGTTGGCGCCTTCCAACTTGACGGGGGGTGTTGGACTTATTCAGACTAGCCCAGATTAATCTTAGTCCACTTGGGCCTTTTCATTTTTTGTACCGGGTCGGCCCAATGTGGTCAAGCCCAGTTGTATTATTGTTTTGTTACATTTGATACATGCACTGAACAGAAGATGATTTTATTCATTCAATCTAATACATTCTCTCTCTTCTTTCTCTCTCTAAACTTTGACCTCGTTCATCAACTTCTTCAGTTTGTAAGTTTTTCCGTTGCTAACAAACTCAACGCAACTTGACCCCCAATTTAGCAAAACTAAAAGTTGGGCTGGTTAAGCTAAGTATATAGTTCAAATTGACCCAGAAAAACTTTGTTAAAATATTTTTAAATTTTCTCCATTGATATATTATGTATAGCTATATTTAAGAAAGTATTTTTTATTAACTGTATTTGGTAGTTAAATAAATTATAAGAAAACAAATAAATTAATTAAAACTTGAAATAAGAGTTAGGTGTGTTGAGTTTTCACCTATTATTTAGTAGGTACATATTAATTTTGGGCAGGATTGGATAATAACTCATCTATTGATTAAGTACAGTTTAATTCGTCTATTCAGCTCCGAATTGTATCACTCCTAATTTTAGTGTTAGCATTATTTAAACCATCCGACTTCGTCCATTATGCATGTGCTTTTTGTTTAACAATGTTAGTGCTTTAATTTATATTTATATCATGCCACACGTGGGCACACATTAAATGAAGCTAATCATTAAGTACCCAGTGTATGACTAACTATTGTCTTATATGGTCTGGTTTATATAATGCAAATAAAGTTCCGCTGGTTTAAGATAATTAAAAAAAAAAAAGTTCAACGAAGTCTTTAAGTATATTCTATTAATTTTCTTTTTAAATTTGAGATTTTGCACACATGATCCATCCGGCTGGACCGGTCAAGCCGTCATATTCGACCAGCCCTCCAGCTTGAGGTGAAAGAAATTTATATCATTCGGGGAACATAATTAACTTGACATAAAGTTAAGAAAATTAAATTTTAAATTCGTGATGTTAAATATATCATAACTTTATTTATATGATTACAAGATATAAAAAATTATGATTTTAAATATTTGATAATATTTGTGCGATCATAAAAAAATAATTTAAAAACTTTAAATTGATTTATTTTAAACGGAGAAGTAGGTTTTAGCACTTTACAAATTCGAATACTCTATTACTAATAGTATTATATAAAAGCCCTCTGTTATATCCGATGCGTGCCACCAAAAAACAAAGGAAAAGGGAAAAGTAGAAGTTTTGTCGTACTGCAATTTGTTAAAGAAAGAGAGATAACAGTTCAATGATATATTTTTCATCTTTTTGGCAAATGAACCTTCAATTACTTCTCTTCTAGGAACCTTCATTTTATTGCACGAGGCTAAAGGTTTGTGTTTTTGGATTTCATTTAGTAAGATTGCTTTCAGATATAAAAAATAAGTACTAGAAAAGCACGTTATTTTTGGTAAATAAGCAATTTTATTACCAAAACAACAAGGTTCAGTACAAACATCAGACTCGACTAAAAACAGATTCAAAATTTGAAAAGCAAAGTGTCTCAAAAACTATCTTAAACTAGACTCGACGAGGATACAAATTCATATGTGCTAGAATTCTTGCAATCTTCATTTTCAAACTGTCTTGACAGAACACCTCTTGTATGATCATCCTAATAAGTGTTGTGTCATCTCTTTGCTTCTGTTGAAAAGCATGTTATTGTCTTTGACAATATATCCTTTAAGCGATTATGAGTAATAATAAAAACTTTTTTTCTGTCGTGCAAAGGAAAAATAAATTTATAACTTCTTGAAACAAGAATCTTTAAACGACAAAAATATTCTTTTGTAAAATTTATATTTATCAAATTATCTTCCTACATTGAATGGTATACCTTTAATATGTTTAAATAACCATATACTCCTATAGTTTATAAGATGTACGATATATATATATATATATATATATATATATATATATATATATATATATATATATATATATATATATTAGTAATTTGTTTCTCATAAACACTTCTCGAAAGTATTAGTCATAAACATTATTTTCTTAATACTAACAATAGTTTTTCAAATAGAATGACCAAACACAAAGTGCTACTTTGCCAGAGTATTTACTCGGAATTTTATCTTAATAAAAACACTTATAAGAGTAACTACTTTTTGAAAATTTGAACTCTAGTAGAAACATTTAGATGTTTTTTTTAAAAAGAAGTGAAAGTACGAAATTCGGAATAAAGATAGTTACAAAATAAAAACATCTTCCAATGAAACGATTTTCCCAAAAGAAAAGCTCTTCCAACTCGATAGTTGTGAAGCGACACCTGACCAATCGGCACCTCATAAAATAATCCATAGTCGGTGATTTTTTTAGTAACCTAATTATCCTCTAGCATTCAACAAAGAAGAGAATATAATCAGATGTGTAATATAATCACACAGAGAAACAAAGGCGGCCAAGATTTTAAGTTTTTGGGTTCGGAATTCTAATTCGTTTAAGTTATTGGGTTCTAAAGTAACAATCTATACATATTCAATGAATTTTTCAAAACAAATACAGAATTTGAATCAAAGTTATTGGGTTCAGCCGAACCCGCATTTGGTATGCTGGCTCCGCTCTGCGGAGGAATAGAAAATATAAAGTCTCCAGGATAAATACCAACTCCCCTTTTTTTTTTTTTTTTTTTTTGTTTATGATTTCACCAGAATCTTTCCTTGATATGATAAGTGAGTCTCAAACAAGGGAGGATAATAAAGGACAATAATGAGAATATTTTAAACACGTTTACTTAAAAGTATAGTCCCTGAATTTAAAACGTGGGAAACGTAAAAAAAAAATTAAAAAAAAAATATTGAAGTCAATTGGTAGCAGTATAAAACATTGATTTTCATCCTACTACTCCATATCTTAAACGAATTATATAAAGAGTTTACTGAAGTTTCAGGCACTCATGGAAACTACCATAATACATAAACGGTAAAATTAATTTGCCATCAATGTTTACACCAAATCAAGCAATTTAACTTTAATAGTTAAAAAGAAACCCTTAAAAATCACTAAGTATTCAAGATTTAAGTAATTAAAAATTAAGGGCAGAGTATATATGTGAAGTCTCGACAATTTTCCTAGTTTAAACGAGTTTAAGAGGGTAACCTAATAGTTTTGAAGGATGTGCATGTTTACACGAGGGTAACGATATCGTTGGAATACTTAGACATGATAAACCTTTGGCACGATTAAAGCGTAACGAATTCCAATTTGATTGATGTTTTTTCCATATAATCACATACAGTAATAGTATCAAAAGGCTATAAACTCTCGGAGTCAATATGCATTTGGCTATAAGATAAAAAAAAACAATATAAGCAAAATATTCTCATAGGTGATACTAATAAATTATAACTACGTTTGGTTGTTATTATCCGTATATATGTATATTAGATCAACTGTGTTTAAATTTTAACTAAAGATTTTAATTAGTTTAGAAATTGAGAATGAAGTCAATTTTCATAGAGTGCGCTACCTTTCAATTAGGACTTTTTGATCGAATCCGAATAATTCAAACTCTAAATCGAATACCGAACATAAGAAGCAATCAAAATGATTTTTTTTTAAAAGAAAAATAACGTTTGTAGTGTGGTTAGAGACTGCTTTTGATGACTGTGTAGAGGTTGGGATACAGAATAAAAAGAGTGTTTTTTAGAAGCATTTGTACGTAGCATGGTCAGAAACTGCTTTTGATGACTGTGTAGAGTAAGCCCGTTAACAGGTCCAAACCAGACCGGACCGGCAATCGGTTAGGAAACCGGCCGGTTTCCGGTCAAAAAACGGGAACCGGCCACCGGTTGCCGGTTAACCGATTTCAAAATTGGAAACCGGAACCAGAACCGGCCGGTTCTAATCTAAAAAAAAAACCTTTTTTTTTGTATAGTATATGTACATTTTAGTATTTCTTAGTATATTGTAGGTATATTTATATATGTTATATAATTTTATAACTAAAGTTTATGTATTTACTAACTAACAACATATATGTACACTACAGAAAAATGGGTAATTTGTGGAGGTTGAAAGTTGCAATTCGTAGGGGTTTTAGTCTCCTTAAGCAATTAGCGGAGGCCAAAACCCCCCGCGAATTGTAACTTTCAACCTCCACAAATAACCCCTTTTTTTATAGTGGTATATATATATTAAGTTATAACTTTCTATTTATAACTTAAGTATATTTATACTAGATATACCTAAAATATACTAAGAATATACTTATAATATAAATATACTTATATATATATATATATATATATATATATATATATATATATATATATATATATATATTTAAGTTATATGTATTATAACTTAAGTTATTTATAACTTAAGTTTTTTCTAAGTTTATAAATTTCTATTTTATAACTTAAGTATATTTATATTATAAGTATATTCTTAGTATATTTTAGTTATTTTCTAAGTATATAACTTTCTATTTTTTAATTTAAGTAGATGTATATTATAAGTATATTCTTAGGATATTTTAGGTATATTCCTAACTTAATATAAGTAAAAATATGAACACAAGTAAATAGAAGAAAGCTCAATGAGCTATATATTTTATTCATTCATGGATAACATTTATTTACAAGTTGTAGTTTTTTTTAACTTGCAAATAATACATGAGTTACAAAAAAGTAGTAAAATAATAAAATAAAAAAGTGTCAATCATTCGGCTAATATCCGCCATATTATATTCGGTCATTGACATATCTTCAAAGTCTTCCATTTGGTCTATTCCACTTGCTATCAAATCTTCAATCTCTTCCTCTTCGCCTTCCACCGCTTCTGAGTTTTGGTTGCACCGCTCCGATCTAATCCAATCGCGAATGCAAACTAGTACTTGCAAGCTAAATCCGGATAATGAGTGTCTATAGTCTCCAATTTGTTGTCTTCCTTGGCTAAATGCACTTTCCGAAGCCACGGTTGATATTTGAACCGTAAGGATATCTCGAGCCATTCTTGAAAGTACCGGATGACTCGTCTTGTATTTCTTCCACCATGCTAAGACGTCCAAATCATCTAGTTGGTTGATATCCACATTTGGCTGCATCAAATAAAGGTGATATTCATCAAAATTTGCATTATGAGAAGAGTTGTATGTGAATGTAAAACTTTTAAATTCGACAAACCCAACAAGCCCTTTTTGCTACTTTGAGAAGTAGTAGGGCGTGGAGCAAGGGGTGTAGCACTTTTTTCCAAAGTAGAATAATGACTAAAAACTTTTCTAAACTCGGCATCAATCGCGAGCTCGGCCTCTTGTAAAGATGGTTCAACTCCCTCGTCAATTTCTAAATATTTATAAATTTGACCAACCAATGCTCTAGTATAAGACATTTTAAAACAAGGATTTAAAAGAGAACCCAATATAAATAAAGTTGGGATGGGAAAAAAATACTTCTTAAATTTTGCTGTCATAGAAAAAATAGCCACTTGATAACCGGATTTATCTTTATACTCATATAAAACTCTAGCTATTTCCGCTAAGTAGTCTAAAATTTCGATTACCGTGGGATAGAATTGTCTAGAAAAAGCAAGAGTTGCATTATAAAATTTTTGTAAAAATTCAATACATTCCTTAACATCTTCCCAATCTGTAATATTTAACCAATCATCACTATCCGTATTAAAATGGTTGTGAACTTGTTATATGGAATCCTATAATCATATGCTTGTTGTAACATAATGTAAGTGTAGTTCCACCTAGTGTCAACTTCTACTTGAATTTTCCTAGGTCTAAGGCCATTTTGCACACAAGAATTCTTAAAATCTCTCATTTTTTGCTTATTAGCATTACAAAAAACAAAAGCAACCGCATTTCTAACTTTTTGAATAGAATCTTCAAAATAGTTAAGACCATCTCTAACAATCAAGTTTAAAATGTGACAACTATATCTCACATGAAAAATATTTTTTAGCGGAGGATTTAATTCTCTTTTTAAAAGACCAACCGCCTTTGTATTATTAGAAGCATTATTTAAAGCAATACAAAGTGTTTTTCTATAAATGTTAAAAAAATTCATAATAGTTGACATTGAATCCGCTAAAAAATTTCCGTCATGACGACCTTTCCCTTCATCATATAAAAAAGCTATAATTCTTTTTTGCATCACCCAATTATCATCAACCCAATGACATGTAATAGCAAAAAAATCTAACTTTTTAAGACTAAGACCCAAATCGGCGGTAAGAGAAACACTACAATTTAAAGAATTAAATATATGGCACAAATAAAATCTATATCTTTTATATAAATCTATAATATCCGCCCTACAAGTACTTCTAGGAATACCTTCAAACAACGGATTATAACAACGTTGAATATATGTAACAAACACCAAACCCGAAGGAAAGGAAAATGGTAGAGCATCAAAAACAACCATTTTAGCTATTTCTATACGATCTTTTTTCTTGTCATAGCTAAAATTTCTACCGGTTCGTGGGTCTATTGTTTGTTGAATGCCCCCTACATTTGAACCCTTTTTCTCTCCCCAAACTTCCTTATGTTTAGATCTCATATGACCCGTTAGTGAACTCATTCCACTATCCTTACTAGTTTCTTGCCTAAAATCAAATTCTTGTTTACATATACCACATGTAGCTGTTTGTCTTTCCTTATCTTTAGCCATAAATTTTCAAATTCTAGCGGTTGGCCTACGAGTTCTTGGCAGTTTGTCTTGTGTATGTGATTGTGCAGGATGTATATCGCCTATGGGATTTTCGGGGGCTTGTGTTTCATCATCATCATCAATTTCATTAAAAGTGCCGGTACAGTTTTGCATTACCTCATGATCTAAAAGTGGATTATTTCCACCAATATCAATACGTATTAGTTATGCGGGTTTCTAGATTGTAAACTACACACCAAATTTATTTTATACATGAAAAACTTACTTCCTAACCAACTACCAAACTAGGTATTAATTATGCAAGAGTTAATAGCTGCATAACTTGTCGCCCAACTAACTACCATCTTTAATGATTTATAATCATGTGGCGCGACTCCAAATTAGTCAATATCTTAAATTGGATATCGAACACAAAATGGAAAAAAAAAAGAGTCTGGAGTGGAGAGAAATAAAGAATATATACTATACACATAATTAGTACCACTATATATTTTTAAATCTTTTGAAGGAAGGAGAGAAGTGATGAGGCTAAAGGGTAGGGGGGTGCCTAGCTCCTTCCTGCTTCACGCCACTCCAATGTGGAATATATAAAAGAGAAATTACATCAAAATACCACTTACAACGTGGAATTACTTCTTGACCAAAAAGAAAGTACGCCATTTTTTTTGGACATATTAGAGCAACATGTTTCTACACTTAATTTATGGTATGGTGATATTACAGTTTAATGTTATTGTACTATCCTATATTAATAAAATCCCAACAAAAAGAAATATTAAAGCCTTCCCACTAACTTATTCCCTAACTTCCAAGTCTATTTAATTGTAATTATTTCATTTCTCTATTCTTTCTCTCTTATAAGTTAAAAATTTAACAAATTATGATGTATATTGTTCCTTTTTGTAAACTGATTGTTCGGCTAGCTGTTCCCTGCGCGCACGAAATAAGAAAACTGTTTTTTCAGTCTTCTTTTGGTAGAATTGTCAACATCACAACTCTATATGTTTAAATTTGTCTTAAATTTGTCTTTTGAGGAGTTAAAAATTAAAAGGAGTAGGTAAGTGTACCTTATTGTTACACCCATCGTGCATATTTTATATTAATTTGAAGAGTTTTACTACGGGCTGAAAATCTAATGTCACGTATAATGTTACTGGACGCATTGAGTAATATTCTTTGGGGGTGAGGGGATCACGTTCAAAAATTATAGTTTAGGCAGGTAACCCCTACTAAACAATCACTATTTTTCCATCTGAAATTTTCCGCTGAAAAATGTTTAGTAGTTATTCTCACAAATACTTTGCTTGAATCAGTTAAAAAAAATAGTAATGTTTTCATACGGAAAAATTAGAAAGCTTCCCAGCATTTTAATGAGAACCTATTTCCCAACATGAGTTTTTCTAGTGAACTGGTTCAGTGGGAATGAAGTGAGAAAATCATGTTTTATAACACAAATTTTCCACTGAATATCAATGGAGAAAACTTTTGTTTCTAGTTGTGAACACAAACATCCGACAGTTTAACTATGAAACTTGCGAAACAATGTTAGTTTAGGGGGTTTTTATGCATCAACTCAAAGTTCAAATGACACATTTAAGTGTTTTTAAAACGTGACTACATACATCAAAAAATATTGAGTCAGGAAACTTTAATTCTTGAAAATTGTAGTTCAAGAGGGTAACAGAATAACTATGAAATTAACTTGCAAAAACACTACAAGTCGAGGAACTTTTTAGTCATGAACTCAACATATTATGTATTCACATCTTTTTATATAGAAATATTAGTGACTTCTTCTCTTTAGTTTGATTGTTATTCCTTCTGACCCCTAATTCAAAATTACCATGAAGTTTCTTGAACTTTAGACGTGACTGAGAAAACAATTTGACCAATTCTCATAAAGACACTTTTCTCTTCTTTGGAAACTACTCCAATTTAATTTTAACATTCTTGTTTTATCTTAATGATGAGTTATTGTTATTTACTTGATATAAAATTTTATTATCTCATAAAAAAAGAGAAAAAAATGAAGATGAAAAACACTTACCGCCATTCCTTTATAGACAATTTTGATAATTTGTATACGTATTTAACTTTTTCAAAATTTCGTACTCAATCAAACACTTTCTCTCAAAAATGAAATGGTTGAAATATTTTATTAATCTGGTCTATTTTTATTTTTCCTCCCAAAAGTCATTAAAACTCAAATAAAACACATGCCCAAATACATACTTCAATATATCAATATGTGAGCTTCCTCGAAATTCATAACACTATTTTATTAACAAGGGCGTAGAGTAAGGACCACTATTTATACAGCCTCAATTAAAATTCTCAGATACTTCCAACTCCCACTAAGACAGAAGAAGCGGAACTAAATCCCATAAATCTCTTTCCTTAGATTTGTCGACCAATTAAAGAGAATGATGCAGCCTGGAGTTATTTCATCTGAAGATTTTGACCTAAGCAATATTTTAGGCTACGATTCCCTGGAACATTTCAGTGAAGATTCAGAAATCTTTTCAGAAACTAGCCCATTCAATAATATTATTAGCTCTTCCCAACAAATAAATGATTCCACTCCTAGTCCTAGTTCAATATTACAAGTGGAGCGTGGTGTAGACGCTCCACCAAATTGGAGGAGATACCGAGGCGTGAGGAGGCGGCCATGGGGTAAGTTCGCGGCGGAGATAAGGGACCCCTCGAAGAAAGGGAATAATAGGGTATGGCTGGGTACATATGAGACACCTGAGGATGCAGCATTGGCTTATGATCGTGCCGCATATAAAATGCGAGGGGCACGAGCCTTGCTCAATTTCCCTCATTTGATTGGTTCAAATGTAGTCGACCTTAATAGAGTGAAGCCCAAGAAACGTTTACACTCATCTCCCTCCAAAACAACCAATGGCTCTCCAACTCCAAGTCCAAAGAAGAGAAATGTTGAGTTAATAAACAACCTAGCCAAATCCACCAATTTCAATGCTCATAGTATCATGGGGAGGTTTGAGTTTGGCACTTTGCTTAATACTAGTATTTAATTTTGTGCCCTAGAAAAAGAAAAAGGAAAAAAGAAAGAAGAAAAGATGATATAGTGGTATCGGTGAGAGTTTTTTACACAATAAGTGTGGGTTCGATTCTCACCGTCTCTTGTAGCGGAAAAAATATTATAGCTAGAGGAGTTGAGCCTCATTATCATCAAGGAGTACTTGGGTAGCAAGGGATTACATGTAGTAATTAGTGTTGTTTTGCGACGTCAATTTACTGATGTTTTTTACAAGTGGATAAATTACTTAATGAAAACAACAAAGAGTTTCCCTACTTTTTCCTAGAAATAATTCCTAATAAATTACTTGTTTTTGCATTCAGTATTCGGTATTCGCTTTGTGAGCGGAATAATCTGGATTCGTGTAGAAAAACCCATTTTAGAGGTAAAACGCTTGCTATGAGGTTCGATTTCAATTTCATCTAGTCTAGTGCTGTTTCTTCTTCTAGTTTGTTTTCTTTTTTCATGCTCATGTAATTCTCTTGTATGGCTTAGGATATGAATAATAATTTTGGTTCTGCAGTTAATTCATTTCATTTTGAATGGTATAAAATTAGTTGTTAATATACAGTGTTCAGAAAAATCAGAAACTTAGAAAAAGAAAATCAGAAATTGGAAAACTCATAAAAATACAGAAACTAGAAAATATTCGAGATCACAGAATTCGCTGTATGTCCTTAAGGAATTTAATCCCCTCACTGTACCCGAGGTTATGGATTACTTCCTCCCAAGATAAAACGGATAAACCTGTCGCAGGAGTAGCGGTGCCTCAAAGCCTACGACTCTGACGAACTCAAATCAGGCAACAAATCACACAAGGACTCGATATTTTATTGAAAGTATGCAAATTTCGGAAATTTTTAGTACAAAAAAATGAGGCATTGCCTCTGTTTATATAGCCGCGAAAATATTTGTTCAGAACAGGTATGGTGTCTGTTCGGAAAGGCCTTGGCTTTTCCGAAATAAGAAATGACGGTTGGGAATTTTTTTATTCCGCGAAATTTCAAAAATTAATTTAAATTAATATTTTACACGCAAAATAAAATCAGAAATGAAAAAATGAATTTAAATAAATTTGATCTAAAAATATTATCAATCAATCAGATCATTTGAGTTTTGACCAAATCCAAATCCAAATCCGAAGCCAAGCCGAGTGACGACAACGGCTCAAGGGGAGTCCCTCTTCTCAACTCTTTAAGAGCTAGAAGAAGTGCTTTCTAATATACGCACATAACTCTCCCTTTCTACCACCAATGTGGTACAAAACTCCTTTCCAAAGGAAATTTGCGTTAAACTTCATTTTCCTTCCATTGTCTTTTCCTTCTATTTCTCATTCACACTAACATAGCTAGCTTCAATCATTGAGCTAGCTTTAAAAATCGCCACACATGAATGGGGAATGGCTATATGATGAAAAAAATGTATGCATGACAACAAACTGGGTGATTAGTAAGCAAGGAGTAATCGCATATGGATAAGTAGATTTCTCTTTGAACTTTTCGTAATGAACATATGTCGGATATACTCGGCCAATCAATAGATTTGATGTGTTTGAACCGTCGAGCTTTGGTGTATACCTAGACAACTACATGTCACATAATTAACCCTTTAACCCTCTTTGGTTCTCATTGTTTTGTTCGTTTCAGCCCTGAACACTGCCTGGTTCATAAGTGCATAGAGAATTGGCCTTACAGAATTCTCCTTGAAACGGCTTATACTTCACACTTACATAGGTGATTCCTAAATGTGTTATCCCATAGATACACTATTTGATATACCCCGTATCAAACTTCGAAACCATTAAAAAGCCTTAATGTTTTATCCTGGTACTGAACATTGTCTCATTACGAGAATGGACCAAAAACGTTATTTTGATAATGTTGAACCGTTATCAATGACTTTGTTTGATTTCTTTGAACCTAGATCTTGGGATCTCCAGTCTTCTAGGTAGATTTAACGCCACGATGACTTGTCCTCGGCCATAGTCCCATTCTCCTCGATGATCTTTCAACCATCTCTCTAGTTAGGCCTTTAGTTAATGGATCTGACACGTTATCTCTTGACTTAACATAGCCAATTGTGATAGTTTCACTAGAGAGTAGTTGTCTAACTGTATTAAGTCTTCGTCGTACATGACGAGAATTTCCGTTATACATAACGCTCCCAGCCCTTCCTATTGCCTCTTAGCTATCGCAATATATGTATATATGAGTCAACGGTTTGGGCCAAAACGGAATGTCTTCTAAGAAATTCCGGAGCCATTCACCGGCTTTGTCTAAAGCTATAAACTCAGACTCTATTGTAGAGATGGCGATACATGTCTGTTTGGATGACTTCCAAGACACTGCTCCTCCACCAATGGTAAAAACTTATCCACTTGTGAATTTTGTTTCAGTTGATCCGGTGATCCAATTTGCATCACTGTATCCTTCAATAACTGCAGGATACCTGTCATAATGCAAAGCAAAGTTTTGAGTATGTTTCAAATACCCCCAAAACTCATTTCATTGCCAGCCAATGATTTTGGTAGGGACTACTAGTGTAACGACTTAGTTTACTTATAGCACATGAAATATCAGGTCGCGTACAGTTCATGATATACATCAAACTTCCCTGGCATGATCCAATTAAGAATGACTTTCACCTTTATTCTTAGCAAGAGCAAGGTTCGCATTCATTGATGTCTCTGCAATTTTATAGTCTAAATACTTGAACTTTTCAAGTACCATTTCAATATAATGAGTTTGAAACAATGCTAGACCTTGAGGAATCTTATGAATTTTAATTTCCAAAATTAGATCAGCAACTTCTAAGTCTTTCATATCAAACTTACTAGCAAACATGCGCTTAGTAGCATTTATGTTAGTAATGTCGTTACTCATTATCAACATATCATCCACGTACAAATAAACAATGATGACGTGGTTCGAAGTGTTCTTAATGTAGACACATTTATCACATTCATTTATCTTGAATTCATTTAACAGCATCGTATGGTCAAATTTTACATGCCACTATTTGGGTGCCTGTTTTAGTCCGTAAAGAGACTTAACAAGTCGACACACCTTCTTATCTTTCCCGGGAACTACAAACCCTTCGGGTTGTTCCATGTAAATTTCTTCCTCCAAATCTCCATTTAAGAAGGCCGTTTTCACATCCATTTGATCGATTTCAAGAGCGTACACGGTGGCTAACGCTACTAACACATGAATAGATGTAATCCTCGTTACCGGTGAGTATGTATCAAAATAAACAAGACCTTCTCGTTGTCTAAACCCTTTAACAACTAGTTTTGCCTTATATTTATCAATAGTGTCATCAGCTCTCATTTTTCGTTTAAAAATTCATTTGGAACCTCAGGGTTTGTTCCCTGGAGAAAAATCAATCGGTTCCTAAGTATGGTTGTTCAATATGGATTCTATCTCACTATTGATTGCCTCTTTCCAAAATTGAGCTTCCAATGAAGCAGCTTCGTTGAAAGTCTTATTTTCCAACAAAAATGTTAGAAATTCATGTCGAAAGGAAGTAGATGTTCTTTGACGTTTGCTCCGTCTTAGATTATCTTCATCAGGAACATTTTCCTTTGTTTCTTCCTGAGGTCGTTTAGATCCTTCGCTAGACGACTCACATTCCCTTTTATACGGATACATGTTTTCAAAGAAGTCAGCATTATCTGATTCAGTTACCGTATTCACATGAATGTCTGGATTTTCTGATTTGTGAACCAGAAATTGATATGCTTTACTATTTGTAGTATATCCTATGAAAACACAATCAACGGTTTTAGGTCCTATCTTTACCCTTTTGGGTTTAGAACTTGCACTTTGGCCAAACACCCCCACACTTTGAAGTATTCCAAATTGGGCTTCATTCATTTCCACTTTTCATATGGAATAGATTGTGTTTTGTTATGGGGCACTCGATTAAGTATTTGGTTAGCCGTTAGCATAGCTTCCCCCCACAACTTTTGGGGTAAACCAGAAATTATCAACAGGGCATTCATCATCTCTTTTAGTGTTCTATTTTTTCTTTCTGCAATCCTATTGGATTGTGGAGAGTATAGGGCAGTTATTTGATGAATAATGTCATATTCCAAACAAATTTCTGCAAAAGGAGATTCATATTATTTGACCCTATCACTCCTTATCATTTTGATCTTTTTGTTAAGTTGAGTCCCAACTTCACTTTTGTATTGCCTGAATGCTTCAATTGCTTCATATTTACTTATTAAGTAAATAAGCATAGCAATAATGAGTGATGTCGTCAATGAAAGTAATGAAATACTTCTTTCCACTGCGAGATGGAGTTGACTTCATGTCACATATATCTGTGTGAATTAAGTCTAAAGGATTTGAATTCCTTTCAATTGACTTGTAAGGATGTTTAGCAGACTTAGCTTCCACATAGATTTGACATTTTAAATTATCTCATTCAAATTTTTGCAATACATCCAAATTAATCATTTTTCACAAGGTTTTATAATTGACATGTCCTAAACAGTAATGCCATAAATCATTTGACTCAAGCAAGTAAGACGAAGCAAAATTTTTATTATTATCAATGACTATTACATTTAGTTTGATAAGGCCCTTTGTAAGGTAACATTTTCCTATATACATCTAGTTCTTACTTATTACAACTTTTTCTGAAACATAAACACTCCTAAAACCGTTCTTCACTAGAAGTCCGGTAGAGACTAAACTTTTTCTAATTTCAGGAACATGACAGACGTTGTTGAGAGACACCACCTTGCCAAAAGTCATTTTTAGAACACTACTAAAAAACTGGCAAAAACGAATGGAAAAAAAACCGACGGAATCCGTCGGTTTTTTCAATATTTTTTTTTTAAGAAAACCAACAGACTGCGTCAGTTATTTTTTATGCAAAAATGCACGAAAAAATATAATTATTTTTTATATTATTTTCTAAAATAAACCGACGGAGTCCGTCGGTTTTTATTTTTTATTAAAAAATCGATGGACTCCGTCAGTTTTTAGAGCGAAAAAATAGTACACATTAAATCAATGTAAGTATGAGAACAAAGAATATCAGTGGTCTAGTGGTAGAGCCCTTTAATGCCAAGAAACATGCCCGGGTTCGATTCTAAATTGCTACATTTCATTATTTTATTTTCAAAAAAAAAAACCGACGAAATACGTCTGATTTTTTATTTTTTATTTTTTCAAAACCAACGAAGTCCGTTGGTTTTCAGTCGGTTTTAGCCGATGCAGTCCGTGGTTTCGAAAAGCGACGTAACGTAAACCGACAGACCGTGTTGCGTCGATTTTCTGTTGGTTTTCACTGAAAAATCGACACAGTCCGTCGGTTTTGGCCGTCGATTTTTGCCTGTTTTTTAGTAGTGGAAATATATTTTCATAACCTTAAATCTTGGCCGTTGTAAAATTTCCATAAAATGGTCTCGTTGGGTACGGCCGAAGCATATGAAGCGAATGCTTCTCTAACAACACAAATGTGGCAAGTGGCACCAGAATTGATCCACCACTCTTTAGGATTTCCCACGAGGTTGCATTCAGACAGCATAGCGCACAATTCATCAACTTCCTCATTTGTTTCAATCATATTAGCTTGACCCTTATTCTTTTCCTTCTTCGGAGCACGGCAATCTGCAACCCTATTTTCCCACAATTGTGGTAATTTCCCTTAAATTTCTTCTTGTTGGGATAGCTCCTTGGCCCGACGCCTTTTTTCTCTTTTTCAAATTCGTTGGAGCAGTTTCAACAATATGTGCTCCCCCTATTGCTGATCTCCCGTTAGCCTTCTTTTCTGCTGCCTTGTTATCTTCCTCGATTCTCAAACGGACGATGAGATCTCCAGCGTCATCTCCTTTCGTTTGTGTTTCAAGTAATTTTTGAAGTCCTTCCATAAAGGAGGCAACTTCTCTAGTACTACCGCAACTTGAAACGCGCCACTAATCACCAACCTTCAGCGAGGAGATCGTGGATGATAATCTGCAACTCTTGAACTTGAGTAATAACAAACTTACCATTCACCATTTTGTAGTCCAGGAATTTGGCGGCTATAAACTTCTTCATTCCGGCATCCTAAGTTTTATGTTTCTTTTCCGACGCATCCCATAGTTCTTTTGATGTTCCCGCATTACTATAGACGTTGTAAAGATCATCTTCCAGTCCGCTAAGAATATAATTCTTGCACAAAAAATCTGAGTGCTTCCAAGTCTCAGTTACAACAAAACGTTCATTATCAGGTGTTGCTTCCGGCAGAACCGGAACGTCCTCCTTAATAAACTTTTGAAGGCTTAAAGTAGTTAAATAAGAGAACATCTTTTGTGGCCATCGTTTGAAATCAATCCCGGTGAATTTTTCGGACTTCTCTGCCGGAGCCGGTGCAGCTCCACAGGAGGAAGCAACATTGCTCGTAGAGCTAACCGCGAGGGTTGGTGTGGTAGTAGCAGTAGCATTCAGATTTAGAGTTTTCTCTCCATTTCTGTAGCAAACGAAACAACAAAAAATTTAATAAACGGTGAAGTATTTAAATCTTCGAACCAAATCAGATTTGACAGAAACAGATTTAAAACACAACGGCGAAGATTTTATTTCTTCAAACCGAATAAAGTTTACACAAACGGATTAAAACACTTCAAACCGAATGCAGAAAATTGTATATTGTATACTTGATGAAGTTTTTATATCTTCAAATCGAGTAACCAAATGAGTAGAAAGTTATGAAAGCTTTAATCTCAACGGGAGCAGAAAATCCGAAGATTTTAGTCTCCAAACAAAATACAAATTCTTTTTTATTTCTGGAAAGCACTTTTATTTCTTGAAAAAAATACTTTTTTTCTTTTTTCTTTTAACCTTCTGTAATAGACGAACAGAAAAAGATGAACACAGAAATAATGATAAATTCCTTAAGTTTGTTAATATACTGCGTTCAGAAAAACCAGAAACTTAGAAAAAGAAAACCAGAAACTGGAAAACTCATAAAAATAAAGAAACTAGAAAATATCCGAGACCACAAAATTCACTGTGTGTCCTTAAGGAATATAATCCCCTCACTGTACCTGAGGTTATGGATTAATTTCCCCCAGGATAAAACAGATATACCTGTCGCAGGAGTAGCGGTACCTCAAACGTCTATGACTTCGGCGAACTCAAATCAGGCAACAAATCACGGAAGAACTCGATATTTTATTTGTAAGAAAGTTTGCAAAGTTCGGAAAATTTTCAAAACAGAAAAATGAGGCATTGCCTCTATTTATATAGCCACGAAAATACCTGTTCAGAACAGGTATGGTATCTATTCGAAAAGGCCTTGCCTTTTCTGAAATAAGAAATGATCGTTGGGACCGTTGAGAATTTTTCTATTCAGTGAAATTTCAAAAATTAATTTAAATTATTATTTTACGCGGAAAATAATATCAGAAACGGATAATTAAATTTAAATAAATTTGATCTAAAAATATTATCAATCAAATCCGAAGCCGAGCGGAGCCACGACGACGGCTCGAGGAGAGTCCTTCTTCTCAACTCTTTAAGAGCTAGAAGAAGTGTTTTCTAACATAAGCACATAATTCTCCCTTTCTACCACCAATGTAGTACAAAGCTCTTTTCCAAAGGACCTTTGCTTTAAACTTCATTTTCCTTCCATTGTCTTTTCCCTCCATTTCTCATTATTAAGCTAGCTTTAACATTAGTTTCATTGCTAAAGTTTTAACTATACGGTAGACTGACCAATTAGTAATAGTACAAGTAAAATGAAAAACCTTACTTTGCTTTTGAATTAACTTATAAAAAAATGTGTCCCATAATAAGAGTCATCTTAGAAAATTAAGGCATAAATTGACTTATTTTTTCAATTCTACTCTTAGACAAAAAATGACAAGTTAAAGTAACATCTAAATGGTGATGGAAAAGCCACATAGTAACTTGGTATTGTTGGATTTTCAATGTCAAAAGGTTTACTACTTGTGCATGCTCTAATCAAGATGAAAAGGTAATATATTTTTATCTATAAAGATAAATTTGGTAAACTTCACATTGCATTACTCGTTTCTTAATATGCATGTTTTTGGTTAAGATGACACTTATTATGGAATAATTTCAAAGACCTCCCTCCAAGTTTGTCTTGATAACACTTAGTTCCCATGTGGTTTAGATATTTGCACTAACCTCCCTTATTTCAATTTTCGTAACAAACTTGTTTAAATAATTCAAAATCTTTACTCCAAATTTACCCTTT
The DNA here is from genome assembly GCF_019175385.1 of Lycium barbarum. Classification (NCBI taxonomy): domain Eukaryota; kingdom Viridiplantae; phylum Streptophyta; class Magnoliopsida; order Solanales; family Solanaceae; genus Lycium; species Lycium barbarum. The sequence goes on from NC_083342.1 coordinate 117,501,267, forward strand.
TATAATTTAGTCATGTGAACAATGTTTCATAACAGTTCTCTCACCCTAAAATTGTTAGGATTATTATATTAATAGTTAGGCTAAAAATTTAAAACTATCTTATATCTAAATAAGAAATCCTAAATTATAGTGTTAATGTAACATCACTATGAGAAATCCTAAATTCTAGTGTTATGGTAATATTTCTCTTTGTTCTTATAATCATGTTATTAATAAAAATATTTAGGCTAAAAGCAGCACATCTCGCTTTTAGTATTTAGAGGGTGAGATGAGATGAATAATCCATTTTTTAAATTCTTATAGTTGTATTATTGCAATGAGTTTTAAACTATTTTTTTTTTTGGTAGAAGGAGCATAATTTATCTACGAAAATGGTTGAAAACTGTATATACAACGTGAGACTTTAAAAATAACTAATGAAGCCCAAGCTTTTTGAATCAATTTTCATATCATAGTTGTTGAATTTCATGTTTTAGCGTTCTAGATTAAAATTTTCAAGGACAACAAATAAACTAGCACTTTTACCTATAAAATTAGATAGTTATGAATTAGGAAAAATGTTATGATCAATGAGAAACTATTATTGTCAAAAGTTTAAACATTATAAATAAGGTTACAAAAGGGTATATTAGCAACATAAATATTTTTTAGTATTTAAAATTAGTTTGGTTACAAAAGAATCAAAATAAGGGAGGCTAGTGTAAAGAGAACTAAGTGTTATAAAGGCAAATTTGGCGGGAGGTCTTAAAAATTATTTCATAAGTTTATTATTAAGAAAATAAAATTTTATTGTGACATGGCATGTCAACTAGGAGAGAAGGGGGATTTTGTAATGTTTAGTATTTTTTGAGAAAAATAAAAATAGTTAAATGATATTTTAATTCTAAAAGAAATAAAAATAATATTAGAACACAATTGTCAAAACATGAATAAATTTTTAGGAATTAAAAAAAGATAAAAGAGGCATCAGCATAAGCACATTTTTGAAGAACGTGCTTTGTCCTCAACTCAAGTTTATTAGTGGCAAATCATGGTTAATAGGCACGTCTTGCGAAAATCGGGAAAAAGGACAAAACAGAAAGTTATCAATTTAAAATAGATGAATCATGACAATCTGAAGTTGAAATTTTATTTGGATATGTTATTTGAATTTCTAATTTTTTTTTTTGTAGACATAAAAACCTCACAAATTGTGAAAATCATAAAAACTTTCTCAATTTTTATACATTCTTACCAAATGAGCAAGTCATAGTTCATAACAAAATTAATATGCTACTAGAAGACCTTTCTAAAAAATACAACATCAATTGATCAAATTTTAGTTCAATAAAATGGAAATTGAACGTGAGTTATAGTGTAATTGCTCCTAATATAATCCTCCCACATGATTGGTAAGAGTATATTTGTTATAAATATACTACCAACTTGTAGATCTTTTAATATTTGATATAGATGGTTGGTAAACATGATTGGTAAATGTCTGTACCAAATTATGGATCTATTTTTACAAAATACTCCCTCCGGATAAAAAAGAGTGTCCACTTAGCGTTTTTTCTTGAGTCAAAAAGAGTGTCCACTTATCAAATCAAGAAAGAATTAATCTTACTTTCCAAATTTGCTCCTATTACGTGTTATGTGATCAAATCCCGATATTTATTTAATTAGGGGCAGTTTAGTCAAATTACTTCTGTTTGTCTAGGAGTTAATATTTTTTTCAAAGGTGTGCAAATGGCTAAGTGAACACTCTTTTTGATTCGGAGGGAGTATAATTTTATTGGGTCAACTTTTACATTTAAAAAATTTGAAAACATGATTTAGAATCTCAAATCATGCCTTTTGGATGAAATCATGAGATGAAATCGCATATCCAAACGCCTACTAAGAAAGTAAAGATAACTTTTGAATTTTGTAATCTTAAATTAAAGATATAGAATGTACCAAAATGCATTTTAATCTTGTGGTCTTAATCATGTGGAAAGTTGAAATTAAAAAGTTTCTAAAAAGAAAATAGACAACCTTTTTTAAGCAAATTAAAAAGAAAGGTAAGTCGAACAAATTGAACTAGAGGGAGTATCACTTTAAGAAAAATGAAAATAACCGACGGATCTATAAAATCAATTAATATATTGAATTTGGGAAAATTGCAATTTTGGTGCTTGAGTTATATAACACATTTCCCTTTTACTTATTAATTTTAGTAAAAATTAAAGCCACATACCCCACTAATGAGATTACACTAGTTATGTCTTGTTTGTACTTTAGTAAAATTAAGAGAGAATTAATTTTTTTTTCCTCCGAGTGACTTTTTGCTATATTTAGGCAATATTTTTTCTTAGATACTTAATTAAAGTTGGGCTTCTTCTTTTTTTAGTTTGTTTATTACAATAAATTATTTTGTGTCTTTGGTTCACAAATCAAAGTGGAAGTTGATTGATCAGCAATGAAATTAACTTTTGAGAAAATCAGAATATATTTTAGAACAAAAACGGATCCAAATGCATGTGAGTTAATAGTATGACAAACTAATAGAGAGATACGTTATTCTTTAAAAAAAGGTGAATCGAACTTCTAGATAACCCAAAATATAAAGCAAAACAATCTATTTGTTCAGATTGTCCACGATAGTACGTTAAAAAATATTTTTCTTAAATAAACATTTTTGGCACTGACTTAGAAATTCAAATAAGAAGCTAGTGTATGCTACTATATAAATTGAGAATCCAATTACATTGTATATGAAGAGTAATTTCAAATGATCACTCCAAACATAATTTTGTAATTAGCAAGAGGAGGAGATAATACACAACCTTAGAAGGCACACATAAGCATTTTTATTTCTTAATTACATCTTAGAATTTATAAAACTTACAAGACAAACGGGGGGTAACCACTACTTCAACTTGATTAGCCTTTTGGCATAGTAATACCTAAGCCTTCTGTCATATCTACTGGCATGTTCGATGGCGTACTAAAATCAAAACCTTGGAGCAATCGAGCAAGAATAAGATGTGAAACTAGTGACGCAAAAGTCATTTCTGGGCAAGATCGTCTCCCTGATCCAAATGGAATTAACTCAAAATGTTGTCCGCGACCGTTTATCTTTATTTCCTTCGTCAAAAATCTCTTTGGTATAAAATTTTCAAGCTCAGAATAAATTTTGGAATCGCGATGTATTTTCCATACATTTACATATAAGCGTGTACCTTTTGGAATGTGATAACCAGACACTTTAAAATCTTCCACTGCATCATGAGGTACTAACAAGGGTACCTCGATCTTCCATACATTAACAATAGCTTGAAGATAGACTAAATTTTCAACATCAGATTCTTCTACCCACCTTTCTTTACCAACTTTCATATCTATTTCTTCTTGGGCTTTTTTCATTACGTGTGGGTTGTTCAATAACAAGGACATTATCCATGTCAAGTGAACGACAATTGTGTCGGAGCCATCCTCGATCATACTCTGCATATTTCAAGGATTCTGTTATTAGATAAAAATAAGGGAAAAGGTTCAAATGTGTATACTAGCAATATTCAATATTGTTCAATTTTGACTTTTGTGTCGATTCACACTCTTATCATTAGCAAATAGTCTAGTATTTTCTCTTGACATTAACGAAACTTCAGCGTGATATGTGTCCAAGTTCTTCAAAAAAATAAGTCTAAATTTACCCCTCAGCTTCTGATTATAGTTTAAAATTGCCATCACATCCAGTGGCGGAGCCAGGATTTATGTCAAGGGGGTTCAAAAATATAAAGAAGCCATAAATGAAGAAGCTAAGGGGGTTCAACGTCTACTATATATACATAAAAAATAATTTCCACCTTATATATACAGTGTAATTTTTCGCCGAAGGGTTCGGATGAACCCCCTCGGCTCTATCTACATCCGCCACTGGTCACATCGGAGAGCTCCATTAGGGGCCGAGGGCAAAAACGAGACTTCTCTTAGCGGTAGGGGTCATATTAGACCAAAAGTTGGAGGGCATGAGTGCTCGATTTCGGATAGTATATACGGGAGGATTATATTCTTCGTATAAACAACGATCCAAATTATTTGCAACTAAGAATTAATTAGGAGCAAGGAAATTACCAATTCTGTTGCCTTGATCACGGTTGATTGAGAATAACCATAGGCTTTGAAATCATCACGATTTGTCACCATAAGCACTGCATCAAAGAAATCTAGATTACCATTATCTACATTATTTTCTTTCCTCATATGATCATTCAGCCAACTTTGAAGATCGAATGCCATCCAAATCTTAAAAAATCCTCTTCATGGACTTAACATGCCCTTGAAAATCCAAATATTTGAATAACTTGAATGGAATTGCATCATATAGAGCAATTTGGCCAGACACAAACGTAGCATCTCTGAAAATCTTTCTTATACGTTGAGTCTCTTCATCTTCCTCCTACAATGTTTAATGTCAATTGTTCAAACCATTCACTTATATTAATAGTACTCTCCGTGTTCGTCCAAGAATATAATTCTTCGATGCTAGTTTCGATCTCAGAAATTCGTACATGCTTCATTTTCTCGTGCCTACTGCTCAAGAGTGCTAATTGTAGGACTAATTTGCGTACATGACGATAATAAGGACCATAATTGGAATAAGAAAACCTTGCATAATTGTAACCAATGAGTTCACTAGCCAAAGTAGCTGGCCTTCCAGACAACTCTCTGTCATGTGTTGTGAAGCAACTTTTAGCTGCTTCACAATTGCTGACAACCAAATAAGGGAAAATTCCAATTCTACTAGTGAAAACAGGGCCATATTTATCAGCCAGTTCCCCTAGAGTCCGAGCAAAAGGGACATTTTTGCAAACACTAAGGTAGTGGAGATGGCCTATACTAGGCCATGCACCATGGACTTGAGGGGCTAGTTTTTTGGTACTAATAAGTGTTTTCCTTGATCTCCATAAAATAACAGTTAAGAATACAAATAATAAACGGAAAAGGACCAAAATTACCCTTGAACTTTGAAAAATAGTTCATCCATACCCTTCGTTATACTTTAGGGCCAATTATACCCTTACAGTTATACTATGGGGTCAATTATACCCTTATGTCTAACTGCTGCCACGTAGCATCATCCTAGCCCTTCAAAATTATTTTACCCTCAAATAATTTTTTACCCACTAAAATAACTCAACCCGACCCGAATTTTTTTTTCCAGCAAAAATAATACAGATAATTTTTCCAGCAAAATAAAATAAAAATTATCCGTATTATTTTTGCTGAAAAAAAAAATCGGGTCGGGTTGAGTTATTTTAGTGGGTAAAAAATTATTTGAGGGGAAAATAATTTTGAAGGGCTGGGATGATGCCACGTGGCAGCAGTTAGACATAAGGGTATAATTGACCCCATAGTATAAATGTAAGGGTATAATTGGCCCTAAAGTATAACGAAAGGTATGGATGAAATATTTTTCAAAGTTCAAAGGTAATTTTGACCCTTTTCCGAATAATAAAAGTAGGAAATAGGAGGAAAAAGGATAATCCATTAAGGGTGTGTTCGGTATGGAGGAAAATGTTTTTCAAGGAAAATATTTCCCTAGAAAAAAGTGAATTTCCACTTATTTTCTCATGTTCGTTTGGTTGGTGAAAAATAAGTGAATTTCTTACTTATTTTCTCATGTTCGTTTGGTTGATAGAAAACGTTTTCCGGAAAATACTCATCCAAGCCTCACCAACTCCAACCCAACCCCATACCCCCACCCCCACACCCCACTCCCACCCACCCACCTATGCCCCCACCCCCCCCCCCCCCCTTCAAAAAAAAATTCTTTTGATTTTTTTTTTGTTTTTTGCACCCCACCCCCAACCCTCACCAACTCCAACCCAACCCCCATACGCCCGACCCCCACGCACATCCCACTCCTACCCACCCAACCCCTACGACCCCCCCCCTCTATTTTTTTTTTTTTTTTTGCACCCCCAGCCCCAACCACTCCCGTAACCCATACACCACCCCCTCCCCCTGTCCCACAACATTTTTTTTTTGAAGTTTTTAATTTTTTTTTTAATTTTCTAAACGACCACATCCCCCATCACCTCCCTCCCCCCAGTGTGGAACCCATACCACACCAACATCCCCTTCCCCTCACAACCCCAACATTTTTTTTGAAGTTTTTTATTGTCTTTTGCGGGTTTCTACACCCCCTACCCCAAAAAAAAAAAAATTTCACCACCCACTCCCAAGCCCCCCCACCCCCCTAAAAGTTTTAATTTTTAATCACGCAAACATTCAATTTTTATAATTTTCAACTTTTTTTCAATTTTTTTAGAGTGGGGTTGGGGTGGGGTGCAAAAAACCAAACCAAATGTCAAAACTTTTTTTCAAAAAAAAAAAAAATTGGGGGGAGGGGGGGGGGGGGGGGGGTTAAGGTAATGGTAGGATGGTTGGTGGAATGAACTTGTGATCAAACCAATATGTCTATTGTTTTCTCCTAATACAATCTTTCACTTTTGCTAACTCCAGCTGGTTACTACTCCAAGAAGACATATAATCATTAATTACTCATTACTCATTAAAAGAAGAAAATAAGGGTAATTTAGTTTGATATTTCATCCGTCCCATATTACTTGTCCACTTTTTTCTTTATAAGTCCTTTAAAAAATCATAAATAAAAGTATATTTTTACAACATTTCTCTTATCTCTCACCAATAAATTGCATTCTAATCAATATTAATTACGTACTTTAAAAAATAATTAATGTTAGGGATAAAATAGGAAAAAAATAATAATTCTATCTTGATTTTGTAATGGACAAGTATATTGGGAGAAATATTTTTAGTAATGTGGACAACTAATATCACTACAAGAAACTTGACTTTTAGCGACCATTGGCTAACGACGGGGCAAAAAATCGGTCGTCAAAAGTACACTAACAGCGACTGGATTTTATTCCTGTCGTTGAAATTCAATTTTTATTAAAAAAAATGAAACAATAATATTTGCTGCTTAAAAATTATGACAGCCCGTCGTTAGAACCAAATAAAAAAATAAAAAAAGAGGCGCCACTTTTTCCCCCAATATTTTTCCCAAACTCCCTCGATCCTAAAGTAAGTAAAACCCTAACATACAAACACAACATTTATTTTCTTAGTGGTAACTCCCAGTGCCCACTCTCTCTATCCGTTGGGTCACCAGATAGGCTTGTAGTTGACAATGGCCACACAAATCCCGGGTAAGTCAAATGCAAGAGATAACAATGTTCCAAATGAATTATTTTCTCAATAATATTAGTGAATTATGAATAATCCGGACCTTTTTTTTTTCAAACTTTAGTTCTATGTCGGTGATTTTTCCTCTATTCTTTCAGAGGGGTGGCAATGGGAAGGTATATGTGGAGGAAATTATTGTAGTAGAGGGAAAAAAGATTGGAATTGTAGGGAAGAAAGGTAATTTTGATTTCTTTTCTTGTTGGTTCTATGATTTGACCTTTCTTGGTCATATTGATGTTTGAATTCTTGGTATTAATATCCATAGGAACTGCGCATGTGAATATCTAATCATTGGTGTTTGGATTTTGTTATGAATTAGCCTTCATATATTGTGAAAAGATAGAAAGCATTCTGGGAAAATATTATGTGTTTGGTCTAATTTTTGCGAAAATACTTTTCATCTTATCAAGCTAACATGGGTGGAGGAGGAAAATGCATCATTAAATATTATTGTTCAGTTGGTTATCCGTATTATCATTACATTGCAAGAAAACATATTCCCTATATGTGGGAATTATGGGTTCATCTTGTTAATGTCAATTAAGATTTTCTATTAGGAAATAACAAGAGAAAGTTAAAAAAAATCTTCAGAATTCCAAATTTGACAATAACAAGAGTCTAGTATAATTCTTTTACTATGGACTTTTGATTTTTTTTCTGAAAATTTATTTATTTATGTGCTCCATGTGTAGTATTATCTATCTTCATAAAGTTCTTCAAAGCAAATGGACTGGGGTGATAGATTGATATATTTACTTATAATCTTTTATGAAGGAAGACTTTGCAGGTATTCAAGAAGCTTCTATAATCCTATAGTTCTTGACTTGGTAGCTTTTGAATAAGATGGTTTTCTAGCTTTTGTGGATAATCTCCTTCCCTATCATAGAGATCCATGCTTTTCTAAAATCTAATTGTAGAAGAAAAAAAATAGAAGGTATATCTCTTTGTGCTTTTCTATTTCCTGACATTCTCGCTTATTTACAGTAAGCATTTGAGTTTTGGCGTGAATTATCGGTTATCCCATACGAATGGAGAATTATGAAATTGTAGGAAAATGTTTATAGTGGTGTTACTATAAGTTGATTATTGAGACTTTAGGCATTTTTGTATAATCAATTGTACTCTTGCTTTTGCATCCATCACCACTATAAAGTTGAATCTTAGTTTTTTGGCCATTTTGTTTGTTGTTACTACTAATTTAACACTCCATCCATTCTACAGCTTATAATTTAAGAAGCCGCAATACATCTATGTTGGATGACACTTTCTTTTGATGAGATTTTGTTGATGTTAACTTGATCAGATTGTGACCGTGAAGGAAGAAAAGTAAATCAACAGTTAAACACGTCCAACCAAAGCTAACCAAAAGGTATGACCTGAATACTGTCAGCACTCCTGAATTTCTTCATCTAGGTTGTTTTTGTATCCATATGTTAAGCATAAGTATATGTTCTTATATTCTGCAACAAAAATTTTCTTTCCTTCAATATCAACTAGCATTATGGGAAACCAACCTGCATAGTTTTTACTAGATCTTTAAAAACTGATGAACTGCTAAAACTATTTTCTTCTGTTACTTTGTGGATACTGCCTACAATATTTAGATGTTGAATCTACAATATTAGGAATCAAGAGTCTAGCCAACGAAAAAAGATTACTTAAGGCACCAGGAAAAATCTACTTGCCTGGGACGTCAAGGATTTTACACTTTCTTCCCATTATGTTCCTCACCTTGAAGAAGATTGTACTTCATGTCCTAATTACTTTAAGCTATCACATTCACCTAAGAGTTCTTTGAACAAATTCTCCCCAAATTGCCATTCTAGTTTGATAATTTAGCCGTAAAATAGTTATCACATTTTCATAAAGTAAATTTCTCATTTTCTCTGGAAATAATTTTAGCCAAAATGAGGTATACCATCGATTTGCAATGCGTAATACATGGATCATAATTAGCTCCAGTGGCTCTTTTATTGAAACGTCACTATAACTTGAATCTTATAAAAGCAAAATGAAGATCAAGCATAAAAAGGAGATAGGAGTTGGATCTCCGTTTCCTACAGTTTGTGGTTGTCTCTGGTTCTTTCTTCTAACATGTTCTAAACTTGGGTGGCACATCCTATATGCCAGCTCAAACCATTGTTCAATTTATTTTAATCCATACACAAACTAGATGAAGTAGATGAAATTACATTTTATGTCTGTTGATTGTAGAGACTGAATGAATTACTGAAGTTGTGAGTTGTTACTCTTTTCCCTATATTAAATTTGTCCTAGATTTTTAGATCCTCTCAATGGTACTTAAAACATACTGGATGTGCATGTAGTTGCAGATTTTATTGTGTGCCATTTCTCAACTGAACTAGTTTATGCTTTTTGATTAAAAAAATTCAACTAGTGCAGCTAAGTACTTCACAAAGTTGTATAAGCTTGTTGAAAAAGAAAGCGTGTAATAATTATGAACTTGGTGATTATCCTTCCTTATGGGAAGTTTCAAGCTATTCTTGTTAACAAAATTATTGAAGCTGCACAGAAAGTTACAATAATCTTGTACAAGCTTCTATAAAGCTTTGCTTACTGCTTAGTTCTACATTTTGATTTTAGGTTGTTGGTTCTGTATCCACATTAAGAACAGACTCCCATTGGCAAAATTTAGTTGAAAGTGCAGAGCAGAAAAAAGCTTCTTATAAGGTATAAATTCTTGACATATTTTAGTATTCTATATTTCTTGTGGCAATTTTGTCTTCATTTATGGAGAGCAAATATGGTGTGACAGATGAATTTTGGGCAGTTTAGAAGTTGAAATACTTTTTGAAAAACTGGAGGCTCCTTAAAACGGATGAAGAAGATGTGTTTTTCTCATTTTTAATTGTCATACTAATGTTTCTTTTCACGGCATCTATTCGTGAAGGATGGTGATTATGTCCATACTTAAAATTGCAGTAATCACTATCCGGCCTTTACAAATACTGTAAAATATGTTCTTGTCACATTTGGATTGTGAAGATCTTATAAAAAAAACTTAATGATTAGAAATGATTCTACAGATAATGACTTGGGAGTTAGTAAATTTAATCCTTTTTTTGGTATATTTGCATTTTAAGGAAGTTTGGGTCTTATGATAAAATGGCTGAGCTTGATCTATTTGCTCCAGTTGTTTATTTAATAAGATTGTTAAAGAATCTTTTTCCACTTGCTTCTTTTATTAACCTAACAATGTGAGTAGCACCATCATTTAGTATAAATTTGCCCATTCTCTTAATTAGAGTGCACAATTTCATTTGATCACCTAGAGGAATATGGGTTCATTCAGAAGCACATCTTTTTCATGCTCATCGTTTTTATTTTTGCTTCTGGTAGGATATTTTTAAATAGAAATTCATCCTTCTTTGAAAGATGTTTACACTTCTTGTGTAAGATTTATTCGTCATAACTCATCTTGGATCATAAAACTTTATACTGTTATTGTGCTTTATTATCTTGTAGAGAAATCCCACTTGTTCCATATGTTTGGGTACTTGTTATTTGCTACTAAGAGGTTTGTTATTAAATTGAAATGAACTTGTTCTTTAGACAGATCATGAATATGAAGTGTAAACAACCTATCCTCGAAGAAAGTGCAAAGCAAGTTGAAGTAGAAGTTGATTAAGTTCTATTAGTGGTGGTCTAAAGATGTCTTATGTACATATACCGCAATTCAATTATCTTTCTAGGAGTTGATAAAATAGCGTCATATAATTTGGATTGATACGTTTTCTGACAATGTACGTAATGCTTTAGTTATTTGTATTAACAGTGAAATTTGATATGATTATTTGGTATATTTGGATGTGTGAAAGCATATGAAGTAATGATTCCTTTCTAAAATTTAATTTTCTATAGTTATATTTAATAATATTTAACATTCCAGTATCGTAGAAAGCAATGGACAATTAATGAAAGGAATTTCGGTCATTGAAAGCACGTATAACAACCAAATCAGTTGTTGTCTATAAAGGTTCTAGCGACCGGATGATAGTTTTAGTGAAAGGAAAATCTGGTCGTTAAAGAAGGTTAACGACCGGATTTTTTGTTGTCGCTAAAGAATCTTTAACGACCGGATCTTAAATCCAGTCGTTAAGTTTTAACGACAAGGCTTTTAATGACCGGTGACGACCAGGTTTTTTCCGGTCGTTATTGATTTATAGCGACCGGATTTGGACTTTTAACGACTGGATTTCCTTTCGCTAAAGACCTTTTTTCTTGTAGTGTATGGAGCGGAGGTAAACCTGTTAACCGGTTTGAACCGGACCGGACCGGTAACCGGTTAACAAACCGGCCGGTTTCCGGTTTACCGGTTAAATAACCGAAACCAGACCGGTCCGGTTCAAAAGTGTCCAAAACCTTTTTTGTTTTTTGTTTTTTGTATAGTATATATATATATATATATATATATATATATATATATATATATATATATATATATATATATATTATAGTATTTATTAGTATATTGTAGGTATATTTACATATGTTATATAAGTTTATAAGTAAAGTTTATATATTTACTGACTAACAGCAATACAACATATACGTATATATATATATATATATATATATATATATATATATAAAAGTTATATAACCTAAGTATATTGATATATATAAGTAAAAATATGAACACAAGTGTAACACCTTGTACCTTTAACGTAAGCTTTGGCCATGATTCTAGACTAAGAAAATCAGATAAAGAATGTGGGAATTGGAATTTCCCTGTTTAGCTGTAAGATGGGGGTTTACGCCCATGAACAGTGACCGTATTTCAGTATACGGGCTGTAATTCAAGTCGTATACTAGTACCAAGGATTTCTGAGCATTCTGGAATCTGGCATTTGGATGTCATATAGTTTAATACAGACCGTATTTTAAAATATGGCCCGTATTTCAAAACGTATTTGGAATTTGGGAAAACGTACTTGATGAAAGTTGTAGAGCTTTGAAATACCTTTCCAACGGTATATTATGGTGGTCAAACGGACATCTGTGCAAAGAGTTATGGCCATTTTACTGAAGAGACGCAGTGCAGACCGTATTTCAAAATACGAACCGTATTTCAAAATACGGCCAGTATTTAACTGGGCGAAAAATTTAATTTTCCAGAACAGTATATATTCGTCCATATCAGTTCACATCATTATTTTTCATTCCTTCAAGCCCTAGAACGACCTCCTACCCTCCTCCATCATCAAGAACACCAAGGTAAGCCCACTCTAATTATTCCAACTCAATTCTAACATATATTCTAATAATCTAAGCAAGAAATTATTGTTCCTAATCTAGGGTTTTCAAGAAAACCCATTTCAAGGTTCAAGAATCAAGATTTAGGAAATCTTATCCAAAACTCAAGTCTTTAATTCAAGTTTTGGAGCAATTAAGGTATGTAGAACTTCCATCCACATGTGGGAATCTCTACGTTCTTCCCCATGCTCCGTTTCTTGATATCCATGAAGTTCAAATCCAAGAGCATTAAACCCAACATATTGGTAGCCCGTATTTATGTATTTATGTACATGAATTTTGTATCTATATTCGTTATTGTATTCCTAATCTTCCATTACGGTTATTAGGAACCCTAGCTTAATCCATGAATCATGAATTCTTCCTCATGTGTTCTCATTATGTTTATATGAAACTTTATGATTTTATCTAGCAAGTTAATTATATATATATATATATATATATATATATATATATATATATATATAATTATGAACTATTGTTATTACTCATGAATCAAGAACATGTTTGCAAGACTATGACAAGTTATCTCATGAAACCATATTACAAGATATTTCATGAAACCATGTTACAAGTTATTTCGTGAAATCATGATTACAAGTTATTTCACGAAAATCATGGGCTTCTTAGCCAACTATATCATGTTCATGTTTTTGGGATTTGCTTAATTAACCGAGAAGGCTCAGATAGCCTGAAACTACGTAGCCACCGTAGGATAAGGGTTGTCAGCAAGGAGGCAACACCTTCATTATGCAGTTTGGATCCTTACATGCTTATTATTACCTAAATCTGATATCCCTGGCAAGGTGTGAGTGTTCTGCTGGTAGGACGCAAGTACCAAATCATGTTGTAGCATTCCCCACGTTACAAGTAGTTTCATATACATGTATTTCCATTGATTTGCTGTTTTCACACTTTACTCACGTTTCATGCTCATGTTCAAGTTACATTCAGTTTCAGTTCATGTCCTATACCTATGTTGTGCCATGCTCTTCATTTCAGCTGGTTTTACATACTAGTACTATTCACCATGTACTAACGTCCCCTTTGCCCGAGGCCTGCACTTCACGGTGCAGATACCGGTTTTCAGGAGCATACACCTGCGCAGTAGGATCACTTCAGTTATTATCTTATTGGTGAGCCCCACTCCTCTCGGGGTTCAACATGGAGTCTGCATTAGTATTCAGTTTATGGTAGTCTAGGGCCATGTCCTGGTAGTTAGTATTCAAACATGTTTTAGAGGTTTCATAGACAGATGTTAGTCCACAGAGTCAGTTATGCTTTCATGTTTGCAGACTGTTATGTTTTCATGATATTTCATGCTACGAAATAATTTCAAAACTTTATTCCGCAAATTACATTTTCATGATTCATTTAAATTGCATCATATAGATTATATTGTTTTGATGCCCATGTTGACAAGCAAGCCATGAGGTTCGCTCGGACACATGCAAGCAAGGCACGAGTGTCGTGTTACGCCCAGGCCATGGTTCGGGGCGTGACAACAAGTAAATAGAAGAAAGCTCAATGAGCCGTATATTTTATTCATTCTTGGATAACATTTATTTGCAAGTTATAGTTTTTTTTAACTTACAAATAATACACGAGTTGCAAAGAAATAGTAGAATAATAAAATCACCAATTCTCAATCATTTGGTTAATTTCTGCCATATCATATTCGGCCATGGAGATATCTTCAAAATCTTCCATTTGGTCCGCTCCACTTGCTATCAAATCTTCAATCTCTTCCTCTTCGCCTTCCACCGCTTCTAAGTTTTGGTTGCGTCGCTCCGATCTAATCCAATCGCGAATGCACACTAGTACTTGCAAGCTAAATCCGGATAATAAGTGTCTATGGTCTCCAATTTGTCGTCTTCTTTGGCTACATTCACTCTCCGAAGCCACGGTTGATACTTGAACCGGAAGGATATCTCGAGCCATTCTTGAGAGTACCAGATGACTTGCCTTGTATTTCTTCCACCATGCTAAGACGTCCAAATCATCTAGTTCCTTGATATCCACATTTGGCTGCATCAAATAAAAGTGATATTCATCAAAGTTTGCATTACAAGAAGGACTTGGATCTGAATGTAAAACTTTTAAATGCGACAAAACCGACAAGCCCTTTTTGCTACTTTGAGAAGTAGTAGGGCGTGTAGCAACGGGTGTAGCATGTTCTTCCAAATTAGAATAATGACTAAAAACTTTTCTAAACTCGGCATCAATAGCGAGGTCGGCTTCAGCTAAAGATGGTTCAACTCCCTCTTCAATTTCTAAAAATGTATAAATTTGATTAACCAATGCTTTAGTATAAGACGCTTTTAAACAAGGATTTAAAAGAGAACCCAATATAAATAAAGTTGGGATGGGAAAAAAATACTCCTTAAATTTTGTTGTCATATCAAAAATAGCCGCTTGATAACCTGGTTTATATTTATACTCTTGTAAAACTCTAGCTATTTCCCCTAAATAAGCTAAAATTCCAGTTACCGTGGGATAGAATTGTTTAGAAAAAGTAAGAGTTGCATTATAAAAAATTTCTAAGAGTTCAACACATTCCTTAACATCTTCCCAATGCGTAAAATTTAACCAATCATCATTATTAATATTATATTTGTTCTGAACTTGTTGTATGAGAATCCTATACTCATATGCTTGTTGTAGCATAATGTAAGTGTAGTTCCACCTAGTCTCAATTTCTACTTGAATTTTCCTAGGTCTAAGGTTATTTTCCACACAACAATTTTTAAAATCTCTCAGTCTTCCCCTATTAGCATTACAAAAAAGAAACGCAACCGCCTCTCTAATTTTTTGAATAGAATCGTCAAAACACACAAGACAATCTTTAACAATTAAGTTTAAAATGTGACAACTACATCTCACATGAAAAATATTTTTTAGCGGAGGGTTTAATTCTCTTTTTAAAAGACCAATCGCCTTTGTATTTGTGACGACCCCCTTTGGGTCCCACTACTCAAGGTATTGTCTATGCCAGGGTACATCCCGTCCGCCCAAGGCCTTCGCCCCAACCCTCATCACGCTGCAGCGCTACGGGGGGTCGAACGCGGAACCTCTGGCTCCTTTACATTCCCCAAAGGGAATCGCCTTTCACCAATTGGGCGGACGGGCTGTACGCCTTTTTTGTGACGACCCCCTCTGGGGACCCACTACTCAAGGTATTGTCTATGCCAGGGTACAGCCAGTCCGCGCAAGGCCTTCGCCTCGTCCCTCTTCACGCTGCAGCGCTACGGGGCATCGAACCCGGAACCTCTGGCTCCTTTACATTCCCCAGAGGGAATCGCCTCTTACCAATTGAGCTGCAGATGTTACACCCCGGAAAAATTTTGAGTTACCGAAAACTGTAGACGGCTTAGTATGGGCCAAAGGGCCATTACAGCGCGAACGCGCTGAACGAAAATTTGATAATCAAGTATGGAATGAAGGTTGTGTTATAAGAAGTTAATAATAACATATATATGACATTTGGAGACCATATGGTGTAAATTAGTTTATATGTTATTTGACGAAAAGCCTTCGTTGCTGCAAGCTAAGTGGGGCCCACATGTCGGAGTTTTGTGAAAGACGTGAGAAGGGACACGTGAATAGTATATGGAAAGTTGAGTAGGTCCTAAGAAGGACCCATAAGCTAAAAATGAGTGTAGACCCTCCAAAAGGACGATTTAAGAAAACATGTTTGGGTGATCCGACTTGGAGGGGCAAAAACGGCATTATAAGTTTGGAATTTGGGAAAAACCCCAGAAATAAAAGTTGTAGATAATTGAATTAGCTTTCCAACCATAGGTCGTGGGACCTCATACGATATCGGGATCAAGAGTTATGACCGTTTTACTGAACGAACATCCAGTCAGAAAATTCAACCCTGCGCGAACGCGCACAAAGGGGACGCGAACGCGCAGAAGGAGTTTATATTACCCTACGCGATCGCGCCAGAAGGCAGCGCGAACGCGATGAGCATTTTTCCAGAAATTTCTGGCAGCTTCTAAACATCATAAAAAGGGGAAACCCCCCCTCATTTTCAGATCAACACACGAAAAACACACCCCAAAACTCTCCAAAAATCTGGAGAGTTCTCCCAAACTCCCCAACCAAAATTTTGTCCAAAACCAGGTATAATTTCCCAATTCCAGTCCGGGTAGCGTATAATTATTGGTTCAGAATCATATAACAGTGTGTGGTGGCCTAAATTTAGCGTGGAAAAGTGGAGATTAAGCAATATTAAAGGGAGAAAGGTATGAATCTCTTTCTATTTGTGCTAATACCGGTTTATTTACGATGAATACGCGATTAAATAATTGTATACTGAGTTAATTAGTTATGAAAGCTGAAAAACAGCGTGTGGGCTGTTTTAGGAGATATTTTGAGTTGGAAACATTATAATTGATGTTGGTATTGTTGTTGTTGTTGTTGGCTGCTGAATTAAAAATTTGGGCTAGGCATATAAACAGGGGAGATGCTGCCCGATTTTCGGCAGAATATAAAATAGTATAATTTGATTATGGCACAAGTGTACGATGAAAAAGCTAACATTAGTGTGAATTATCTTAAATGTAAACTTACAAGCTCGGACACATAAGCATAGCTAATAGGACGTGGAACAGGTATGTTAAGGCTCGTCCCTTTTCTTTCAAAGGCATGATCCCGATATTGCGAATTTAAAATTGTCTCCATATCTTACTTGTTTTTAAAAGTTAGATGTCTATGATTCTAAGGTATGATTACTTTCCCGATAACCCGTCAACGTTTTTCAAAATGTTCGTATTTTTCCAAAACAAAGGTTTATGGTATTATAAGCTTTTATGACAAAAATGATGGATATGTATTACAATGACAACGCTGACGTCAAATATGAGAAAATGTCTATGACAGATATGTTGACGATATGTTCCTACCATGAATATGACAATATGAAAATGTTAAGTTATTTCTTGATTCCTCAACTCTATTATGGATATTCACTATTTTAAAGGCTCCAAGTATATGAAACGATGTCTTATGATCCCGTTCTATGCTTTTATTATGATGACACTCTCCATTGCTTTTATTATGATGACACTCTCCATTGGTAAGAGGCGATTCCCTTTGGGGAATGTAAAGGAGCCAGAGGTTCCGGGTTCGATACCCCGTAGCGCTGCAGCGTGAAGAGGGATAATGGGGCAAGCCCCTGTGCGGACGGGCTGTACCCTGGCATAGACAATACCTGAGTATGTGTAGGACCCAGAGGGGATGCCTCACAGTATTAGTAGAAGCATTATCTAAAGCAATACAAAGTGTTTTTCTATAAATGTTAAAAAATCTCATAATAGTAGACATTGAATCCGCTAAATTTTTTCCATCGTGACGACCTTTCCCTTCATCATATAAAAAAGCTATAATTTTTTTTTTTGCATAACCCAATTATCATCAACGCAATGACATGTAATAGCAAAAAAAATCTAACTTATTAAGACTAAGACCCAAATCAGCAGTAAGAGAAACATTACAATTTAAAGAATTAAATACATGACGCAAATAAAATCTATATTTTTTATACAAATCTATAACATCCGCTCTACAAGTACTTTTAGGAATACCCTCAAATAACGGATTATAACAACGTTGAATGTAAGTAACAAACCCCAAACCCGAAGGAAAGGAAAATGATAAACAATCATAAGCTACCATTTTAGCTATTTCTACACGCTCTTTTTTCTTGTCATACTTAAAAATTTTACCGGTTCGTAGGTCTATCGTCATTTGAATACCCCCCACATTTGAACCCGTTTGCTCTCCCCAAACATCCATATGTTTCTTTCTCATATGACCATTTAGTGTACTCGTTCCACCATCCTTACTAGTTCCTTGTCTAAAAGCAAATACTTGCCTTCATATGTTACATTTAGCTGTTTGACTTTCCTTATCCTTAGTCATATGTTTCCAAATTTTAGCGGTTAGCTTACGAGTTTTAGGCGGTTTGTCTTGTGTATGTGATTGTGCAGGATATGTATCTCCTATGGGATTTTCGGGGGCTTGTGTTTCATCATCATCATCAATTTCATTAAAAGTGTCGGTATAGTGTTGTTGCATTGCCTCATGATCTAAAAGTGGATTATTTCCACCAACATTAATACCTAAATTAGGTGTTTCTTCCACAAATATTTCCTCATTAAACCCACCCCTAACAATACCACTACTATCGGCACCACGTCTAAATCTCTTCGCCATTATTAAATAGAATTAATTTAAATCACAAGAAAATAAATTGCAACAAATTAAATTGCTAGAATTAAATTGCGTAAATTAAATTGCAAAAAATAAAGATAGAGTTGGAACAAAGGTATCAAATTGCCGGACTAATTTCCAACAAAATGAAGGTGGCTAGAATTGCAAATCCACCAAAGCTACTTCGGATTGTTGCAAAATCACCAACTCCACCAACAATATTATAATTTCATAAATTAATAATTGAAACTATAATAAGACTTTATAATATTTAATTGAGAGAAATTTAATGTTGCAAAGTAACTATAATTGAGAGATTGAGAGAAAGAGAAGAGTGAATTGGTGTGGATTAAAATGGAAATGGAGAGGGGTTTATATGAGGGTGGGGGATGGGTTAAAGTGTTAAAAAAAAGTTTGGGGGGTTGGGGGGAAGGGGGCAAAATGTGGGTTTGGGACCGTTTGGCAACGGCCATTATTGCAAATGGACCGTTGGCCAACGGTCCAACAAAGCAGCCCTACGACTACATTTAAAAAAAAAATATATCGACCGGTTTTACCTGTTTAACCGGTCCGGTTCTGATTCCAAAAAAATCAAAACCGGACCGGTATTTAATAAACGGTTAACTGGAACCGGTCCGGTTAACCAGTTTCGGTTCCGGTTACCGGTTTGAACCGGTTTAAGCGGAGGGAGTACGTAACAATTAATTAATTCTATTAATTGTCAAAACGAGCTTGTCTTGTCGGGTTGGCCCAACCTAGCCCATTAGTTGCATTGGGCTGGTATTTTTTAGGTCCATTTAAATTGCGCTAGGATTGGATTGGGCTAACCTGTGAGGCTGAAACATTTTTTTCCAAGTAACTGCAAGGTCTGTTCTTCGAATAAACTCGTCTTTAATTTTGTCCTTCCAAATTAAATAGGCATAAATTCTTTAAGAGCGCTGACATAACTTGTGGAATTATAATGCTTATCTTATGCCTCTAAATGCATAAATTCGATTTTGAAGAGCAAACATTAAAGACCAGTCCATTTGAAGGACAAAATTAAAGACCAGCACAAAATAGGATTAGAAGTGCAAATGATTCCAAAAAGCTAACACAAACTTGTCAGTACTTGTCGAGTTGGCCCAACCTAGCTCATTAGTTACATTGGGTTGGGCTGGGCAAAATTGCTGTAGCAGCCCAGTCCACTAGTGATATTGTCCGCTTTGGGCCTAGGCCCGCACGGCTTTAAAACGCGTCAATCTGGTCAACGGTGCAGCTATTACTGAAAATCCTGCCACGAAACGTCTGTAATAACCGGATAAGCCCAGGAAACTCCTGATCTCAGTAGGAGTAGTAGGTCTAGGCCATTGTTGCACTGCATCAATCTTCTTTGGATCGACTAGAATACCATCCTTAGAAACCACATGACCTAAAAACGCCACTGTATCTAACCAGAACTCACACTTCGAGAATTTGGCATAAAGCTTGTGTTCTTGCAGCTTCTCTAACACCGCCCTCAAATGACCCTCGTGCTCCAACTGGCTACGGGAGTAGACCAATATGTCATCAATGAATACTATAACAAAAGTGTCGAGAAAAGGCTTGAACACTCGATTCATAAGATCCATAAATGCTGCTGGGGCGTTAGTAAGCCCAAAGGACATGACCAAAAACTCATAATGGCCATAACGAGTCCGAAATGCAGTATTTGAGATGTCCTCTTTCTTGATCCTCAACTGATGGTAACCCGATCTCAAGTCAATCTTGGAAAAACAGACCGCACCCTGAAGCTGATCAAATAAATCATCTATACGAGGTAGTGGATACTTGTTCTTGATTGTGACTTTGTTTAATTGCCTGTAGTCAATGCACATTCGCATGGAACCATCCTTCTTCTTCACAAATAATACTGGAGCACCCCAAGGTGACACACTGGGCCTGATGAAGCCCTTATCAAGCAAATCCTGAATTTGTTCCTTCAGCTCCCTCAATTCGGCAGGTGCCATACGATACGGGGGAATAGAAATAGGCTGAGTCCCCGGTAAAGTATCTATGCAAAACTCAATCTCTCTGGTGGGAGGCAATCCTGGAAAATCTTCAGGAAATACATCTGGGTAGTCCCGTACAACCGGAATGCTGTCTATAGTCACTGTCTCAGCTCGAGTATCTCGAACCGTGGCTATAAATCCCAAATAGCCCTGGCTAATCAATTTACGGGCCTTGAAATAAGAAATGATCCGTTTTTCTGGAGCGGCTGTGGTACCTTTCCACTCTAATCTCGGCTCTCCAGGTATATCAAATCTAACTAGCTTGTTACGACAATCAAGTGTAGCATAACAGGCTGCCAACCAATCCATACCCATGATGACATCAAAACTGACCATCTGAAGCTCGTGAAGATTCACCAAGGTCTCTGTACTCTGAATAGATACTATACAATCACGATATACTCGATCTACCACTATAGACTCCCCAACTAGGGTAGATACTAGAAAAGGCGCATGTACGTAATCGAGTACCCGCTCCAAACAAGTAGCATAAAATGGGGATACATAAGAATAAGTGGATCTAGGATCCATCAAGGTAAATGCCGGATGAGAACAAAGTGTGAGAATACCTGTGACTACTGCATCACATGCATCAACATCCTGTCTGGCTAAAGCAAAGAAACGGGGTTGTCCACCCACTGCCTGTGCACCCTGAGTACCCTGTCTAGCTGCTCCACGACCTGCCTGTGGTACTGATCTAGCTGGAACTGCGGCTATAGGTGGCGCCGCAATGGCACCCTGCTGCTGGGCTGCCGGCTGGACTGTGCCTACAACTCTAGGACATGCAAAAGACAAATGACCCTGCTCCCCGCAAGTATAGCATCTAGTGAAACCCCTCATACACCTGCCTGAATGGTTCTTCCCACAAGAAGAACAACGATAAGCCCTGTTCTGAAAAGAACTACGTCTCTGGTGCTGTTGCTGCCCCTGCCCCTGCCGGGCTAACTGAGAACTAGGTGAGTCCTGAGAATGATTATGTGAAGCTAACTGAGGAGGTCTAGATGACCCCTTACCCTGAACACCCCTGCTCCCAGATGGAGCCAAACTGGATACCACTGATGTGCGCGACTTCTTCCCTTCTCGCTCAGTCTTGTCCTCTAAATAGTATCCCTCTCGACGCATAGCACTATCTAGAACCTGATATAGGTAGACCTCCGCACCTCAGTAGCCAAGGCGGTACGGTGGGACCCTTTCAACCCATTCACAAATCTCCTGACCCGATCCTCCTCAGTAGGAATGATCTCAAGACCATAACGAGACAACTTGGTGAATTCTGCATCATACTGTGCCACAGTCATATCGTTCTGACGAAGCTTTTCAAACTGATCGCGCAAAGCATCACGCTGACTAGGAGGTAGAAACCTATGCATAAAAAGTGTCACAAACTGGGCCCAAGTAAGTGGGGGCAAATTTGCACGCCTATTACGACTCAAGGTAGTCCACTATGACTCTGCCAATCCCGAAAGCTGAAAAACTGTGAAGTCAACCCCGTGAGTGTGTAAAATACCCTGAGTCATCAGAATCTTCTCACACCTGTCTATGAACCTCTGGGGACCCACCGACTTAGGGGTAGCATCGAAGTTCGGTGGTCCAAAACCCATGAAAGCTTTAAGCTCATCTGTAGCACTTGCCCTCCTACCAGTAACCGAAGTTGTACCCCCTAGATGAACTGCTGGCTGTGTTACCACCTCAGCTGGTGGTGGAGCTAAACCAGGTGGTGGTGTCTGAAAATCCTGTGCGACCCGCTGCTCTGTGGTAAGAGTGGCTGGTGTTTGACCACCCACACCCTCTTGAGTCTGAGAAGTAGCTGGAGGCATAACTCCACCTAGACGAGGAACAATAGCCTCTAAAACTGAAACCATCCTGACCAACAACTCTGGTGGTACTGAAACTGTAGCTCCCTCAACTGGGGCTGCTGCTGGTATGTCCATGACATCCTCCTCTGCCGGGAGCTCGGGTGGTGCCTGTCTGGCGGCTGGGGGTCTACCTCTAGGCATAGCATCCTGTCGTGCTGGATCATGTCTCCTCAGAGTACGTGGCAAGCCCACCACGAAGTCCATAGTGATTCTCTCCCACTTCCACTCGGGAATAACCAGATTCTGAGCTAACCCTCCAGGTTTCTGATGCTCATACTTAACCTGTTGGCAATTCAAGCAACGAGCCACATAATCAGATATGTTTCTCTTCATCCTCATCCACAAGAGTATTCCTTCTGTAAAAGTCTTATGGAAGAACAATCCGAGTGAGGAAGCTACTTGGGAGGCAGAGCAGGACATTCGAGACAGATATCCCGAGCTTTTCTCTTGAGTCATGTCAAAGAGAAGAAGCTAATGCATATGCGCATTGGTTATAGGTATACTCTTTATGTGTTTTCACGAGGATTAAACTAATAGACAATGTGTTTACATATTCACATTTATGTGTTGACTTATTTGAATTATATAGATGCATATATTCCTTATTGGTATGTTTTGTATGGTGGTACGGGGTCGTCTGGTACCCCATTTGCATGTGATTGATGGTATGGAGTCGCCCGGAACTCCCTGGTATATGTTAGTTTATAAATTTTGATTGTTGGGTGTTGTTGTTGGTAGTTTATGACAGGTATATAAGTGATATTAGTCATAATTATAGGGGAAACTCTGCCCAAATTTCTGTAGGCCTAAGATACTGGTTGAGACAGTTAAGGTTGTTAATGTGTTACTCTTTGACGACGTGAAGAGTTTTTCCTACATTCGAGGACGAACGTTATTTTAAGGGAGGGAGAATGTAACAACCCAGTATTTTTCCAAGTGTCTTGAATTACTTCCTTATTCATAGTTTATTTAATTTTAGTGGTCTTGTACCAAAGTAGATAATTATGAACTATATTCATATAATATGTATGTAGATATATTTAGTTGTATATATAATTTATAGGATACTTTTTATGAAAAGGCAGTTAAGTGAATAAGTGGGTTAGGCCCATTACTCTAGTTCTGGCCACGTTATATTTCCTAAGGGGAAGAGGGAAATAGAAGGAAAGTATTAACTTGCCTCTAACCTAGAGAGGACAAAAACGATAAAAAAGGGAGAACGAGCAGAGCATTTAACAGTTGCTAGCATAACGTGAAGTTTCCACAATTGGGAGGAAATCAGGTATACAGTACTTCAACTTTAGTATTTAAGAATTTTGTTGCTGGATGTTGTACTATTATGCTAATGGTGGCAAGATTTCATTAGGGACTAGTGATACCTAATATCTAGAGGGTACCACATTGCAAGGATGAAGAATTGTAAAATTTGACTACAAAATTGATTTCAAAAGGGTCAAAGAAAAGTTTGCTTTTTCTGCACATCTATCTAGAGGGGACCACATTGCAAGGATGAAGAATTGTAAAATTTGACTACAAAATTGATTTCAAAAGGGTCAAAGAAAAGTTTGCTTTTTCTGCACATCACGTGCACAGTGCATTGTTTAGTGCAATTTCTTTTTTTTTTGTTGGTTTCTTTATTTCTTACTTTCTTTCTTTCTATTCCTTCTATTCTTTAATATTAAATTTTCAATGCAATTGTCTTTGGCAATACCTGTGTTATCCTTTCATAAATAAACTATATATTTTACGTAAACTATGGTAAACTTCAAAGACCAGTAAGAATGTTTGAATGCTTTTTTTTTTTTTTCTTCAGCATGTAAAATAATGTGAAGGAAAACAAAAGTTTTCAAGCCTGAAGTTTCACTTTACAATCACTATATTTATTTTGAGACTACAACATGTATATATATTTACAAAATTGTTTATTAATGGTATTGAGATACAATTTCCACTTTTTAAAAGAATCATGGAATCAAGGTATAGAATGTTAAGATTTAGTTCTAAACCCCAAAATTATAGGATTAGTTTTCCTAGGCTAATTTGGACTATTTATTTATGGTATTGAATAGATTGAGGCTATTGGAGTTTGTTTGAAGGAAATTTGGCACTTTCGGAGAGGTTGCGTTCCGGTTATAAGGCAAGTGAGACTTAAACTCTTAGTTTACTTGCTTTTCATAAAAAGCATATGGTTTGTGTTGTATGTATGCATTTAAACTGTTTAGTTCGTGTGAGTGGGCAAGCATGATCTAAATTGGATAATTTCCAAGTTTCTAAAGTAATGACCGTATGAGTCCTTTAGCGTAATTTCGCTTAAATAGATACTATTTATGTAAATGTAAAGTTTAGAAGTGGTATTGAATGGATGTATGTTCCACTTATCATATCTTCAGAGGGGCGTATTTCCACAGGTCCCATTGATGTTCAGTGAGAGATAGATGCTAGAATTTTAAGTAACCCGGGTAAGATGGGGGTAAATAATGTCCTCTCCGGAAGACGGGGTAAGACATAGACAAATACGTACTATGTCCCGTGAGCATACATTCAGAGTCAGTGTATTTCATGTATTGCTCGTCCGGGTAAGATGGGGGTAAATAATGCCCTCTCCGGAAAACGGGGTAAGACATAGATAAATACGTACTATGTCCCGTGAGCATAGATTCAGATTTAGAGTATTTCATGTTTTGCTTGGTTGTGCTTCATGATTTTAGCTTTAGCTTCAGTGTTTGTATATATTTAATATACTTGTACTGTGTAATTGCTTTTATGCATTATCAGGGATTTCAAAGACTTGCCCCAGGGGTAAGCTGAGAGTGTCGATGATCTTGCGCGGTCTTTTAGACTCACACTTGTTGATGTTGTATGTGTGCAGGTGTGGTTAACGGTGACCAAGTAGCCGATACTTGATTCATTCCAGCTTTGTTCAGTCCAGTTCAGTGGAGGTGAGCCACCATTAGATCATGGCGACCTCTTCTTCTTTAGTTAACTTAGTAGTATTCCGAGCTTCGTCTCGTACTTTTCTATTCAGACTAGTAGTTCCATGACTTAGACATTTTATGGGGTTTATGGGCAAGACTCAGTATTTGTAATTCGCTTCTGCACTTTTCGTTATATTATGAGACTTTGCGTATTATTCATTTTATTCGTTAATTTTCGCATGATTTGCTTAGAGGGTTCGCCTTATGGGTAGAAGCTCGTCAGGTGCCCGGTCACGGCCTGAGTGTCAGCTTTGGGTCGTGACAAACTTGGTATATGTGACACCACAGCTTAGGAGGAAAAAGTCCCACATCGGCATAACACAGGAGAGGTGCTGGGTATATAAGTAAGCATGCCTTACCTCCTAGCGACGCGTTTTAAAGCCGTGCGGGCCTAGGCCCAAAACGGACAATATCACTAGTGGGCTGGGCTGTTACAGATGGTATCAGAGCCACTCCTGTGTCAGCCTTGTCGATGGGGGGCTAGAGTTCAACTGAGTTTAGGCAAATCCCGGGTAGGCGGGGCAAACCTCAGTGTTGAGTCTAGGCAAATCCCATGCGGTGGGGCAAACCTCAGCGAGGACGCTGAGTCCATAAGAGGGGGTGTATAAGTAACACCCCAGCTTAGGAGGAAAAAGTCCCACATCGGCATAACACAGGAGAGGTGCTGGGTATATAAGTAAGCATGTCTTACCTCCTGGCGACGCGTTTTAAAGCCTTGCGGGCCTAGGCTCAAAGCGGACAATATCACTAGTGGGCTGGACTGTTACAATTGCGCCCGGAATGGATTGGGCTAACCTGTGAGTCTGAAACATTTTTTTCCCAAAAAGCTAAAAAATAATTATTGTAATTAAACAAATAGACAAAACAAATATTTTAACCCTAAAACCGTTTGCAGCAAACAACTCCTCCATGGAAATATCTCGTTTTTGCAAGTGATTCACACAAAATTACATCATTATACTGGATTTAGAAACACATATATTCATGTTAACCTGGAGTGGGTCCACTCTTGTTTCAATACTTTTTCGTCCAGAAACTATTCAACCAATCTTTCAAGAAAATACGCGTAGGAAGTGAGGACTACAGAGACAGTTTATTGAACAACAATAGTAGTATGAATTAAAGGTAACTTACATAAATAGTTATAGTTTCTCGGCTTCTAATTAGCCGTAGCTATTATTTTCTTAATTACAATTCGTAGGTACTTTTTAACTATTTCAGGTGTATTTATGTATATTCAAATATACAGTTCTAAAATACAGTCAGTCAAATACAACTATGTTTTGGGTGTATTCAAATACACTTTTTTCTCTTTCGGAATACAGAATTACAAGCGAATACAAAAAATACATTGTATTTACACTAAAAAAAATACAATCAAATCCAGCCAAATCTCTAACGAAAATACAAAATTCACTGTATTTAGAAATGAAGAATACAATCAAATTCAGTCATATCTCCGACGAAATACAAATTACACTGTATTTACACTAAAAGAGATGGAGAAGACACTCAAATCCATTTAATGAAATTAGATTATTCTTTGATTTGAATTTACTTTAATTTATTGCCCGCCTGAACGCTGAAGATATGGATGAATCGACCTCAAGCGATTGATTGTAAGAAAAGTCTGGTTTTGAATTGTGATTCTATCATTCTGTGCAATTTTTAGGGTATTGATGGAAGATGGCGGCGATGGTGGTTCTGGGTTGTTTAAATAAGTGTAGTTATTATACTTAAATACCTCGTAATGTTAGCTATTCAAGGTAAAAATTCGATGAATTAATTAAAGTGAATTGAGGTGTTTGATGTCATATTTAGACACATTAATCAACCGTTGAAAGTGAATGAGCATTAATACAGAGAAACTTACGGAAGGAGTTTGATTTTTATACTCTTAATCTCTTATTAGCATTAGTTTGGAGTCTAGTTGAATTAGGTGAAACTTACGGAAGGAGTTTGATTTTTATACTCTTAATCTCTTATTAGCATTAGTCAGGAGTCTTGTTGAATTATCACGTGATGAGAGATTACTTTTTATTACAGTAACGTCTTTCGTTTAGCCTAAATATGACTCAGCTGTAATAATTTTGCGCCAGCAGCCAGGGACGCCGCCACAGCTTTGTCAAGTTTTGATTTTTCTGGAAGACATATGTAGTGCTCAGTCAGGTCATTTTGCTTAGCTGTATCGTTAGAAGAATCAAAAAGTTTATCGCTAATAATGAACCTGTTTTGTGTGATTTAAAATCCTCACATTAATATTAGTGATCCTCCTTTACCCCTCTAGCATTTAAAGATTAGGAAATGATACCCCTCCACATAATGCAAACACTAACCCTCTTATCAAATATTTTCCTGTGATAATTTTTAGTTTTTGAGTAAAGATTTTTTTTTTCTTTCTAAATTTGAAATACAAAAATATATAACTCTTATTATTGTTCTATTCACCTATTCCGTTGAAAATAATGTATTTTTTTAGGATATTAATAAATTTCAAGTTATGTGTGTATACATTGTAAAATATAGCTTGACACGTGGCATGACGAGAAAGGAACACGTGGCAATTGAAGGTGAAATGCTGCTTAGTCGTTTAACTTGATCGAAATGAGAGATCCCGGATAACCCCGGAGCAAACTTACCAAGTCAATTTCGAGTCATTAATGAAAGATGAACGTTGTGTGACCAGTCCAAGTTCGAAGCGGACGTTACGATTTAGAATTAAGACAGCATTTATTGTCTATTATTACTCATTATTAGAATTTAATCACGGTTTAAGTGATGATATATTTGTACTATAAAAGGAGCCTAAAGGCCACAAGGATCATCGAATAATAACAACTAACATTTGAAAAAAAAAAAATGATATTCACTCCTTTCCAATTTATGTGTCACTGAGTAGATACGGAGTTTAAAATATTAATCTAACAAGTACATTATGTATATAATAATAGAAGAAATTACGAAAATTAGTACTCTCTTCGTGTTCCAATAGAATACTAACATTACTAAATGTTTGTTTTGACCCAGATATTTTACTTTAGAGGTTCAGCTTCCTTCGACTATTCAAGTTAATATAAATAGGTTTTAAATATATTACATTATTTAATTTTGATTTGACACTGTACTAATGAATTATTCCACATTCAGCTTCGTAACAAGGGGATAGTTTAAAATGAAATTTGATAGGAAAATAAATCATATCAATTTTGCATTAGATTGATTATTTTGATTAATTTGAACAAGTTGAACTGTTAAATTCTATGAAAATTATATAAAATAATAATATTTTTAATGAATTTACGTTTCAAACATTTTCATCATTTGCTAAAATATAGAAAGAAATTCATATAGTTGAGCCAAATAGATTTGGAGAACATCTTCTCCCATAGATTACTTGAAGAAACGAACTTTATTTTTTCCTTCTTATTTTTCAGAAAGGTCTAGATAAAGTCAAAGAAAAAAGTGTCTTATTTGTTTAGATATTTAGATGTCAAAGCAACGACTGATCTTCTTATTATTTTAAAATGGGGGTGAGAGATTGAAATTAAGTAGACAACATAAAAAGAACTAACTTTAACAACAGTTTAATGAATGTGGCCCCTAAATCCATTCATTGAATCGACCAACAGAAGGAAGATTGACGGAATAACATCTTACATCTTTTACAAGTAGCTGATATGACAAGTGGCTTAAAAATTCATTGTAGGATGAGTAGTTTATAAATATTTCTCGAGTAGTTAGTATATTATATAATCCATCAGTTTCAATTTGGTTGAACCTATTTCCTTTTTAGTTCATGCCAAAATGAATGACCCCTTTCCTAATTTGGAAATAAATTCACTTTATGAATGATTTACAGCCACACAAATTTTCAAGGCTTATTTTGAACCACAAGTTTCAAAAGTCTTCCCTCTTTCTTAAATGTCGTGTCCAGTCAAATAAATTTTTTTTCTTTTTTTTTTTATTATTTTATTATTATTTTATTATTTATTTTTTTTTGAAACGGAGGGAGTATGAATTTTCAACTTGCGTTGTCATTTGTTGTTGTTTGAATGATCAACTGGTAAGGTGCAACGGTGAAAAATTTCTTGCATGCTATTGATATACAATGTTACTACTTACTCCTCTTCGTATCGATTTTTTAATCTTATTTTTCTTTTTAGTCTATTTAAAAAAAAAATCTTTTAATATTTAACAAGTAACTTGGTACATCCAGCATCCTACGTGACATATTTAATACCACAAAATTCAAGAAGAGCAATTTAGTATTCACACACATTTTCTTTATTTTATTAAGCTTCATGACGAGTCAAACTAAGACAAACAAATTAAAATGGAGGAAGTACAAATTAGTCGCACCACATATTTACACTAAATCAATTAATAGAAGCGGTTTCAGAGTTTAAATTTATGATTTTTATCGATTGTGAAGTTAGGATTTTCACTAAAGGAAGTCATAATATAAAGAAAAAACACATGAATAGATCAAGAATATTCAACATATAGTATGCACACATAAACATTCTTTTACATACCTATCTACAAAATGTAACTTTTCCGCTAAGGGATATCAATTGAGATTCCTTAGATAAAGGTGGCTCTGCTGTTAGTTTCTACAACGATTTCAAATTAATACTATATACTAATACTTGGGTGCAAAAAGATAAAAATTACTGGGTTCACATTAATACGTAATCAACACTATAGATCCGCCTGCGTCAATTACTAATACAAACGCGGTTGTGTATATATGTAAACTTCTATTTTTAATGATAGCTAAGTGATATTACTACTTAGAGCCTGTTTGGATTCGCTTATTTAGGTGCTTTTAAGCCAAAATAGTTTTTAAGCACTTTTGTAGTGTTTGGGTAAAATAAGAAAAATGCTTTTAAGCACTTATTTGCATTTTTTTGCGCGGATTGCCCTTCTTCTAGGGTGGTCTTTAATCTTTTGTCACGACCTAACCAGTCGGTCATGACAGGTACCCGTAGCTAACTACCGAGCACCACTATGCATGCTAACCATCATACCCAACCTGTACACACATACTCTCCAAGGCAATACATACATATATATATATATATATATATATATATATAAGCCCTCACGGCTGCAAAAATGATATACAAAATATACACTGATGTATTCATGAGACAACTACTACCCACGCATACGTATCTATGAGCCTTTACTAGAATACTGAGACATAAGGACGGGACAGGACCCCCGTCATACCTAAATATGTACACAAAAAAATGCATCAGTAACTGGCACCTCCGGAGTAGTGGAGTGCTCCTGTGTAGCTGCTAATAGACTCCTATGAATCTGTACCGCCTCTCTGTCTACCTATGGGCATGAATACAGCGTCCATAAAAAGAAAGGACGTCAGTATGAACAATATACTGAGTATGTAAGGCAAACAAGATAACATGATAAAGAGATGCAAGAATATAAGATAAAGGGGTAACCTGTAACTGATTGCCTCTTAAGGCAGAGTCATGCATGCTAACTTATGTAATAGCAACATCATATCATATAAGCATATATAACTGCCCGACCATATAGGTACGGTGTGATCATCATTAGCCTGCGTCCGGGCCTCCCGCATCCGGGGTAAACATCTCAAGCCGCCCACTAGTGGTGTCTGCCCATGCCAACTAGACATGGTGTAATCATTATCATAGCTGCCCACTACACCTGTCGTAGTGGTAACTGCCCGGCCAACTAGGCACGGTGTAATCGTACATATACATATCATAACGCATGCATGAGAACTCAAGTAAAAGCAACAACATTCTCGGAGTGACATAACGTCGGTAACCTTTGATTATATTATGGAACGATCATGATTGGCATGTCTCATCGTGGAGGAACTAATAGCATAGGTGAGACTAACAACAAAGAATATTATCAAGGAAAACATAGGATAAACTCCTAAACTTCATAAAGGCACTAATTCATGACTTTGGGGTCTTTAGAAATAGGATTGTCATCATCAATACCATGGAACACATCTTATCTCTTTCACTTAAGGAATCATCAAGAACATTTTACCTTTCCACATTTAGAATATAAGGAAGTCATGAAATACAGAGGAAATCGTAAGGTAGAAGTCATGCCTTTAGAAGAAGGGGACTATCCTTACATACCTTTACGTCTCTCTAACTTCGCCGACTAAACGCTTCCCTCCAAGTTCACGATTCTACAATCAAAAGAATTCGTACTAAGATGAGATAACCGGAAACATACTTGAAGCTAAGCTAAGGCGACTAAGGGCTAACGAAAATTGGGCAGCACTTCGTTTGTTTCTACAACTTTCTCCATATATTTTAATAATTCCCAAACATCAATAACAACACCCATAATATCATAATCAATAACTTCTTCAAGTTAGGCATTACCCAATCCCCACAATTCTCTTTCAAATCATCCACACCCATTACTAAAATACTACAACATATTCATTTTGCACATAATGCTCCCTTAACGACATTAGCATCATTCATAACAAAACTATACTCATGTCATGCTAAGAATCATGACTCAATTGAACTTACTACTCAAAATACTATTATTTCCATATTTGAGCTCATTGTCTATATTCTTCTTTAATCCAATTCTTTCAACCACTCAATACCTCTAATAACATGAAATAAGTGCAAAACTCACCTTTGAATATGTAGGAATGGTCTTTGGATGAAGATATTCCACTTGAGAAAACCCCAACTTCAACACTAGAGAAGTTCTTGACTTGTATCAACCCTAGTGACTAGTGAGCATTCATATTCTTGATTCTACCAACTCTTGATGTTCAACCCTTGATTTCTCTTGGATATATGTTAAGATGGTATGGAGAATATTCTAGAGCCTTCTTGAGGTGTGGAGAATGAGTGAAATGAAAAATGAGGACTTGGGGGTCTCCTTTTATGAAAATTAAAAGCTGCTCAGCGAGGATTATACGGTC
Source organism: Lycium barbarum (assembly GCF_019175385.1). Taxonomy (NCBI): domain Eukaryota; kingdom Viridiplantae; phylum Streptophyta; class Magnoliopsida; order Solanales; family Solanaceae; genus Lycium; species Lycium barbarum. Next base: position 117,533,827 of record NC_083342.1, read on the forward strand.
CGTATCTTATACGGTCCGTATAAGTGACCGCATAATACCTCCAGTGAAAGACCCTTCTCTGGATGGGTTATACGAACCGTATAAGTTATACAAGCCGTATAAGTGGCCGTATAACTCACAATTTTCGAAAATTGCTCCCGTTGTTTCGTTTAACTTCCAATCCTTATGGAACCTTCTTAACACTTGTTTAATACTTCACTAACCATCTAAGGAGCCTTATAGCTTCTCCTCGAGATATTACTAAATCAATATTAGCTCGGTACTTTGCAAAACCCTTCCAAAACACGACTTATACTTCGCCTTCCTCAACGAACTTCCTTCTCTTGCCTCAAATGTCTTTGGAATCTTAATTATAATCGCTAAGTACCCCTTCTTACTTGTACGAACATCATATACATCTTACGCTGCATTAGTCTATTTACCGCACAACGACATGAAATTTTTCGAGGTGTAACATTTTTGCCCTTCGCCTAATACTCCGATATTCTGGGTTCGAACCCTAGCTCAGTAAAAAAAAAAAAAAAAAATCGTAAGGCAGAGATTTGAATTCGCAAGGCAGAATTTTTCCTTCAAAATTCTGCCTTTTGCCTTCAAAAATCTACCTTAAGGCAGAAGTAAATTCAGCCTTAGCAGAGTTTTGCCCAAAATTGAAACTCTGCCCGAATCATGCAAAATTCTGCCTTAACTGCCTTGAATCCAAACTCTGTCTTGTCAATTTTTTTTTAATTTTTGACTGAGCAGAGATTCGAATCCGAAACCAAGGAATTCTAATGAAGGATAGAAATTAAATACCACCAATTTAATGGACAAAAATTAAAGACCGCACTAAAATAAGGACATTCCTACGAATTGCCCACTTATTTGTAAGTCAAAACAACATAAATAAATAAAAAATCATAAGCTAGAATTTCAAATTTATAATTTATAATTTTTGACTTATAAGTCAAAAGCCGTTAGCTCATCCAACAGACTTTTAATATAGGAGGGAATGAGGACGCTTTTGTCGTCCTCAAATGTTATATATGTCATTTTCTAAAGTTGATTTTCTCGGAGAGGGTGCATTCTATGTTGATGAGGTAATTGCACATTGCATAATTATGAAAAAGACAGCAGCCTTTTACTTTAAGAGCCCATTTGGATGGATTTATAAGTTGTCTATAAGCTATTTTTAGCTTTTTTGAGTATTTAGCTGGTCAGCTTAAAGTTATTTTATATTTAAAATAAGCTCAAAAAATTAATTGGGCTCATTTGGCTTAGCTTATCTAAAGCAGCTTATAAGCTGAAAACAGCTTATAAGCCAAAAAAAATAAGTTAGACTACCTTAATTTTTTTTTTTTTTAGCTTATAAGCTATTTTCAACTTATAAGCTGCTTTTTTTAAGTCCATCCAAACGGGCTCTAAGTATTACGTATTGCCCAATTTTAGAGTATTTAATGTTGATTCTTTGACGCTGCTACACGTAGCTTTGTTGTTGCCTATTCTTACGTTTTGTTATCATTCTTTTTCTTTGATGCTGCTATACTTTTTCTTGATCCTTTCCCCTAACTTCCTCTGATTATATTATCTGGTGTTTTAATTTTTCACATTTAGCTAAATACAATTTTTTATATACTAAAAAAGGCATTAGTAGTTTTCTTTACCAAATTTATCACTATTTAGATAATGAAATTTTTACATAATCAAGAAATCATATTAAATTGAGACTATTTAATTAAGAGTAAGTTAGTGCAAAGACTTCTTACTTTCTAGGTTTAGGTGATTTATTAAGGGTGTGTCCAAGCTAAAAACATAAATATGGATCGGAAATCACCCTTTATTTGTCATTGTACATTTTAATTTAAACAACTTTAGAGCCACATTTTCGTTTTCAACTGGAACATTTATTATATCTTACTAATTAATCTCTCTTGCTCTCTATTTCAATTTATGCGGCACTGTTCGTTCCCGAGAGTTGATTTGATTAAACTTTCAAATTAAATTCAATTAGATCAACTTAATATTTTAAATTAAATTTAGAAATTTAAAATCTATACAAAAAGTACTATAAATTGCAATTGTAACTGAGAAACAATATTTTGAAGCATAAACTGTATATGAAGAGCAAAATTGATTCTTGAGGTTAATTTAATGAGTTTAGTTGTTTTCTTAATTTCGTCTAAAGTAAACTTAAATTAGCATATTTAACTAGCATAAACTCTTGTTGCATGAAATATCACGAGTGAAATTAAACTAATAAATACCCAAATAAAATATATTTCTATCTATAAATATAGAAATTTTATGCTCACAAATGCATAAAAATTCCAATATTTTCTATTTATGAGTTGCACTGAGTTGTAATTGTTTTACACAATCTAAATCATATCACTTTACTGAAATAAGTTGTGTCCTTTTGGTATTTGATAATTCTCTTACTAAACTACCTTTCTCATAAATAATTTTTGTTTAAAAGTTATCTAATTAGGTGAATAAATTTTTTAATAATAATGAAAACTTATCAACGATACATGTTTAACGTGCCACCGAATCATATGAATTATGCGGTAAGAAAATATGTTATAGATTATAATTCCTTAATTAAAATATTACTATGCTACTTTCACTTTTTTGCACGGATTACCCTTCAAACACACTGTTCTTTATTTTTGCCCCTATTGTTTATTTAATGAAGGGCAAAGGTGTAAATATACCCCTCAACTTTGAGATTTAAAAAAATACGGCAAAGGTGCAAATATACCCCTCAATTGGCTCATTTTAAAAAATATCTCTGTGGCTTTAGAAAAACCAAGTCTATCCATTTTTTTAAACGAACCAGACTCGACCCACCAGGGAGAAAATTTTCATGTTGCTTTAGCAAAATATGTCTAGTAAAAAAAATGGTTAGACTTTTTTTTAAAGCCACGTGATATTTTTTTTAATTGATAAATAAACTAAATGATTTTATTAAAAAAAAAAAGACAACAAAAGGGTATATTTGCACCATTTTGTAACGGCAGGGGTATATTTACATCACATTTATAACGGGGGGTATATCTGCTCTAAATGGGTGAGTCCTAGGGTTAGCTAATCCCTTTGGAAACATTCAAGAACGAGATTAATTAAATCAACAAAGACCCACTTCAATAGCAATAAGAATCATTCAATACATAAGCAAAACAAGAGTTTTAATCCAAACTTTAATCAAGAATATTTTCATAAACAAGATTCAAGTCTAGAAATGAAATACTACACACTAAAATATTCAATACAAAACAAGGAATTGAAGAAAGGTTTAAGAATTATCTCATTAAAGTGCTCCAATCTTCTCTTCCAATGGTGTAGGTGAAAACCCTAGCCTCCAAAACTTGCAAAAATGGCAAAAGATGTAATGTTTTGCCCTAGCCTATCTTTTGTAGCTCCCCCCAATTTTTCCAAGTCCAAAAAATGTCAAAATCTGCCCCCATATTTCTGTTTTTGCAATTCTGCCCGTTTTTGCAAAACTGTCCACTTTTGACAGTTTTGCAAATCTGTCCCGTTTTTGCAAAACTGTCCAGTTTTGACAGTTTTGCAAAATGGTCCAGTTTGGCCTCTTTTTGACTTTCTTTTCACTTGGTTTCTTCCGATCACTCATTTTAGCTACTTGGCTTGTTTTGCTCTATTTTGCTCTATTTTGGTCCGTTTTGCTCCGTTATGCTCTCCGGGCATCTTTTCCTACAAAACAACATAAAAACACAAAAAGTAACAACAAAAGTGCTTAAGGAGTCACAAAAGCTTAAGGAATTAGCGTCGAATATCGCGTAATTTCATGACTCATCAGTATACTTCGCTAGGCATAAGTTCTGTAACATTTTTATCTTCGGAAACTGAACATTTACCTTGCTCAGCACAAGTTTTGTACGAATTAAGTTGTGCGACTTAAGTTGTAAAGTATTTTTCAGATAATGTTGAGTGTTGAAAGTTTTGCCTTTTCCATCATAAATTGTGTGGATGTGATGAAACATATGCCGAACCTAATCGCTAACTATGCCGAGCAAAATCTAAACTTATGCCTGTTTTCAGATTATGTTGAATATTGAAAGTTTTTCCTTGTCCAACATAACTTGTGGGATGGTATGATACATATTCTGAAGCTAAACATTAACTATCCCGCCGAAATTCAGTTTATGCCGTGCCAAAAGTGCTGAACAACAAAAAATAAAGTTTGAGGGGTAAAATTAAAGACCACCCCGAAATAGGGGCATTTGTGCGAATAACCCTATTACAATATTTATATTTTGAGTTTGGGCCCGAGATTATATATATATCATTTTAACCTGCATGTAACTTTTAAGATTAAATTGTTTGTTTTGGTGTCAGCATAAATTAAAATTAGTTACTTTTCCTGAATATATATTGATTTTAGCCTGCATGTAACTTTTAAGATTAAATTGTTTGTTTTGGTGTCGGCATAAATTAAAATTAGTTACTTTTCCTGAATACCCTTTGTTACAAAATTCATTGTAGAATGAGTAGTTGATAAATATTTTTCGACGAGTAGTTAGTCGTATATGAAATATATGAAATATATATATATATATATATATATATATATATATATATATATATATATATATATATATATATATATATTGATTTTAGCCTGCATGTAACTTTTAAGATTAAATTGTTTGTTTTGGTGTCGGCATAAATTAAAATTAGTTACTTTTCTTGAATACCCTTTGTTACAAAATTCATTGTAGAATGAGTAGTTGATAAATACTTTTCGACGAGTAGTTAGTATATATATATATATATATATATATATATATATATATATATATATATATATTGATTTTAGGTTGCATGTAACTTTTAAGATTAAATTGTTTGTTTTGGTGTCGGCATAAATTAAAATTAGTTACTTTTCCTGAATACCCTTTGTTACAAAATTCATTGTAGGAGTAGTTGATAAATGTTTTTCGACGAGTAGTTAGTCGTATATGAATTTTCAACTTGCATTGTCATTGGTTGTTTGAATGATCAAGTGGTAAGGTGCAAAGTTTTCCCAACGGTGAAGAACTTCTTGCATGCTATTGACATACAATGTTACTCCTGTTCATTTCGATTTATTTGTCTTATTTTTGTTTTTAATCTATTTAAAAAAGAATATCTCTTTTTATATTTAATAAATAATTTTTTCCAACATCCTACATAACATAGTTAAGACCAATTTTTAAAAAGAGCATTTTAATATATTACACACATCTTCAGTTTAAGACTACAAATTAAAAGATATTCTTAATTATTTTCTTAAACTTCATGTCGAGTCAAACTAAGACAAACAAATTGAAACGGAGGAAGTACAAATTAGTCGCACCACATATTTACATCAATTAATAGAAGCGGTTTTGGGATTTAAAATCTATGATTTTTATTGATGGTGAAGCCAGGATTTTCACTAAAGGAAGTGATAACATAAAAGAAATAAACACAAGAATAAACCAAGGTGATTCAATATATATACACATAAACTTTTACATACCTATCTAGAAAATGTAAATTTTCCACTAAGGGTTAACAATTGACACCCATTAGATAAAGGTGGCTCCTCTATTAGTTCCTACAACGATCTTAAATTAATACTATATAATAAAAATTGGGTGCACAAAGATAAAAATTATTGAGTTTACGTGAATCCGTAATCAACACTATTGATCCGCCTGTGTCAGTTACTAATATAAAGGTGTTTGTGTATGTAAACTTCTATTTTTAATGATAGCTAAGTGATATTTTATGTGTGTATATATATATATATATATTTCATTTTAGCCTGAAATTACTTTGAAGGTTAAATTGTTTGTTTTGGTGTAAGCATAAATTAGAGTTAGTGGCTATATATATATATATATATATATATATATATATATATATATATATATATATATATATTGATTTTAGCCTGCATGTAACTTTTAAGATTAAATTGTTTGTTTTGGTGTCGGCATAAATTAAAATTAGTTACTTTTCCTGAATACCCTTTGTTACAAAATTCATTGTAGAATGAGTAGTTGATAAATACTTTTCGACGAGTAGTTAGTAGTCTATGAAATATATATATATATATATATATTGATTTTAGCTTGCATGTAACTTTTAAGATTAAATTGTTTGTTTTGGTGTCGGCATAAATTAAAATTAGTTACTTTTCCTGAATACCCTTTGTTACAAAATTCATTGTAGGAGTAGTTGATAAATGTTTTTCGACGAGTAGTTAGTCGTATATGAATTTTCAACTTGCATTGTCATTGGTTGTTTGAATGATCAAGTGGTAAGGTGCAAAGTTTTCCCAACGGTGATGAACTTCTTGCATGCTATTGACATACAATGTTACTCCTGTTCATTTCGATTTATTTGTCTTATTTTTGTTTTTAATCTATTTAAAAAAGAATATCTCTTTTTATATTTAATAAATAATTTTTTCCAACATCCTACATAACATAGTTAAGACCAATTTTTAAAAAGAGCATTTTAATATATTACACACATCTTCAGTTTAAGACTACAAATTAAAAGATTTTCTTAATTATTTTCTTAAATTTCATGTCGAGTCAAACTAAGGCAAACAAATTGAAACGGAGGAAGTACAAATTAGTCGCACCACATATTTACATCAATTAATAGAAGCGGTTTTGGGATTTAGAATTTATGATTTTTATTGATGGTGAAGCTAGGATTTTTCACTAAAGAAAGTGATAGCATAAAAGAAATAAACACAAGAATAAACCAAGGTGATTCAATATATATACACATAAACTTTTACATACCTATCTAGAAATGTAAATTTTCCACTAAGGGATATCAATTGACACACCCATTAGATAAAGGTGGCTCCGCTATTAGTTCCTACAACGATCTTAAATTAATACTATATAATAAAAATTGGGTGCACAAAGATAAAAATTATTGAGTTCACGTGAATCCGTAATCAACACTAGTGATCCGCCTGTGTCAGTTACTAATATAAAGGTGTTTGTGTATGTAAACTTCTATTTTTAATGATAGCTAAGTGATATTTTCTCTCTCTCTCTCTCTCTCTCTCTCTCTCTCTCTATATATATATATATATATATATTTTCATTTTAGCCTGAAATTACTTTGAAGATTAAATTGTTTGTTTTGGTGTAAGCATAAATTAGAATTAGTTATTTTTCCTGAATAACCTTTGTTTCAACTTAAGGCATCACTTTTTCAAGTATATGTTACGTTGGCGACCTATATTCCTTATTCCTCATATAGTCCCTCTTTGAAAACAATCCAATTTTTTTTAAGATACTAGTAAATGTAACCGCGCGAAATATCTCATTACCTTTACAAACTAATTTACTATATTCGAAAATTGAATATACTATAAAATAGTCTTTTTAAGTGTTAATCCGTTTTATTATTATTATCACTTTTTTCTATAAAAAAAATGTTTGACATTTTATCATCTTACATAATTAGATCTATCCAAAAAGAAAAACAAATCCCTTAAATTATGGGTAAAAAATATTTTTCCTCTCTAATTTTGCTTTAAAATCAAATACCTTTCCCAATTTTGAAGAATCGACATTTTCTCCTCCTATTCTATGCTATGTTTATTTTGCCTTCATCATTATCAATCTCATTTATTATATTTTCTTAAATTTTTAACTAATTACCCATGTCATTATACAATTTTATATTCTATGTGATATTTATTTTGTTTGACCTTGCTCCTGGTATAACTAATATAAAAAACATTATAACCCCATATACATAAAGCAACTATTCCTCTTCTTTTTCCTCTGCCCGTTACTATTGATTTATTTCATCAATAAAAATCAACAAACCTGAAATTAATGTTTATTTCATTAAATTTAAATCAGGAACAGAAATTACAGAATTGACATTAAAAGTTTCAAATGAATGTGAAAATCTTACCATCGAATATGCGATCTGAATGAAGTTCCTCCCATTTATTCCTCATAGTCAATCGTCTTCGTACTACCGCTTTAGTCCATGAAGACTGCAGGAAAGAAGTCGACATCAACTTATTAGTATTCATTCAAGAACATACAGTTACACAACCCCCGCCTATATAAACATATTATACTAAAAAACATTGTATTATAAATATATTTTTTATCATACAAACCGGAATTTATATATTTAGACAACCGATGGTCTCCCTCGGTTTAAACCACGTCCACTCCCAAGGATCTCCTCCGGTCTTGAAAAAGACACCGACCAAAAGACGGAAATTACACTGGAGTTCAGGATTTTTTGACGGAGTCCGTCGGTTTATCTTCCAAACCATTCTTTTCCGATATTGTCAAATTCGATTTTGCTTCGTTGGTTTTGACCTTCGATTTTCCTGTTTTTAGTAGTGATCATATAAGATTTGGTAATCTTGAAAATAAAATAAATTACACGATATAACATGTAAAAATAATCGAATATGCAAAATTTCTTATTCTAACGGAATACATAACTTAAATACATATCCAATTGAACCCCAAGAAGGAAATAAATATGAAGGAAAAAAGCGATACCTGATAATTTTTGTTCTGTTTTCATGGCTGCAAAAAAACCACCAATGAAGCTGTAAAAATATGGAGAAGATGGTGTTGGATCTTTGGAGTAAGATCATAAGATATATATTTAATTAAATCAACATGCGAAAACAAAAGAAAGTTTGAAGTCATTGTTGCTCGGTGTTGAGAATTTCCTTAGATGCTACAGCCGAGACACAACAATTTTACAAGCTGATATATAGCCAACCTCCATAACTTGCACAACTCTTCTTCTCCTCCATAATCTCTGCCACATGTTTGATGGATTTATTATAATTATTTTAATTAAAAGCTTATGTTTTGATATTTGCCGTTTCTTTTTTTCATATTCATCAGGTTAATTATGCATATTAGAATAGTGTTGAGTTGGTCAAGTTAAGGCAGTAATTAATGAGAGCTATTATACTAAAAAATTGGAAGAAAAGGCCTTATCAGTATTGCCTCAAAATGGAGACGGTATGCGTTACTTTTTCTCCATGATTAAAGAATTGAACATTGAGCATCTGATGAGTCGTGAAATTACGGGATATTCGATGCTAATTCCTTAAGCTTTTGTGACTCTTTAAGCACTTTTGTTGTTACTTTTTTGTGTATTTATGTTGTTTTGTAGGTTAAGATGCCCGGAGAGCATAACGGAGCAAAACGGACCAAAATAGAGCAAAAATAGAACAATCTACACTTTCTGGCAGCATCTGCTAATAGCACATGCTGCAGCATGTTGAACCCGCGAGTAGCACTTGGTGCAGCATGTTGTGCATGCAGCATCTGCGAATAGCACTTGGTGCAGCATGTTGAACCCGCGAGCAGCACTTGGTGCAGCACATGGTGACAGAGAAATTGGCACAACCTGCTACGGTTTTGGCACAACATGCGACTCGCATGTTGCACCTGCGACACAACATGCGAGTAGCATGTTGTGCATGAGGGTATTATTGTCCAGATTTTGTTCCCGTTTTTTGAATGATATAAATACTCTTTTAGGGTTTGTAATAGACATCTTTGACAGTTTTTCATCAAGCTTTGGAGGCTAGGGTTTCATCTACACCATTGGAGGAGAAGATTGGAGCACCTTAATGAGATATTTCTTAAACCTTTCTTCAATTCCTTGCTTTGTATTGTATATCTAAGTGTGTCGTATTTATTTTCTTCACTTGAATCTTGTTTATGGAAATATTCTTGATTAAAGTGTTGGATGAAACTCTTGTTTTGCTTATGTATTGAATGATTTTTATTGCTATTGAAGTGGGTCTTTGTTGATTTAATTAATCTTGTTCTTTCATGCTTCTTAAGGGATTAGCTAACCCTAAGACTCGCCCATTTACTTTGATTGAGCTCGGAAGAGGAAATCTAGGTTGGGAAAGATTAATTAACAAGAATTTGGGTCATTAAACTCATCTAATAACTTGAGCTCGGAAGAGGATAGTTACTTGAGGTTAAATTGATTGTGCCTAATATCACACTCTAAGGCTTGGAAAAGCTTAGAGTGAAATTCATTGATTTGGTTGGAAGACTTTCAATGAGATTTTAGAAATCATTATCTATTTACATAAACCCGCTCTTAGTTGTAAAATTGTGAAATACATTGGATCGTTACTTGAGTGTAATTTCCTTTGTATCCAAACTTGTGGCCATTGATCATTTTACTCGCTTTCTATATTAGTTTATATTTTTGAATTAGTCATAATCTTAATCAAAAACCAAAATATTATCTATTGTTTGGCTTTAGCTTAGTTGGTGAAAGTTCCTTACTTTCTTAATCGCCTAACATATTGTTCTCCGTGGGATCGACCCCGACTCATAGTTGGGTAAATTATATTGCATACGATCGTGTACACTTTCTCTTTGGGGAGTAGATTTGGACGTTATCAGCATCTAATTGCAATAAGTAACCTTTTAATGCCTGTATTGAATTAGTTTTTTTTTCATGATTATATTTCATTTTTAATTAGAAAAATGAGGTAAAATGTCAAAAAATTGACAACAAAGATAAATACCAATGGTGGCCATAGAGAGGTGTCACATCACCTTGTCTATGCCTAACTTTATATTATATATAAATTGTTGACCCTGATTATTTCAAAGTGCAACTTAATCGCCCTGGAGCGAAGCCGACATGTCCTACGTTCATGCACGAAAACCATAACGTCCAAGAACCCCACGCGCCACGACTTCCTATTACTACTATATAGAAGTACCAGTTGGTGCCTTTTTTCGTCGTCCGTTGTGGTCCTTTTTCGTCGTCCATCGTGGGCCCTTAAAAAAATAATTTTGGGCCCCATATTAAACAGGGCCATAAAAAAATGTGGGCCCCATATATATTAAATAACAACTAATATTAAAAAAAATTGTGGGCCCCATATTAAACACCAGCCAGTATTAAAAAAAAAAGTGGAAACCACCACATTCAAACTCACGGGAAAAAAAAGTGAACCCCATATTAACAAAATCAAACAATATTAAAAAAAAAAAAGTGAATCCTATATTAAAAAAATAAACAATGTTAAAAAAAAATTGTGGGCCCCATATTAAACACCAACCAGTATTAAAAAAAAAAGTGAACCCCATATTAACAGAATCAAGCAAAAAAAATTATGGGCCCCATATATATTAAACAACAACTAATATTAAAAAATAAATCGTGGGCCCCATATTAAACACCAACCAATATTAAAAAAAAAAAAAATGGAACCCACCACATCCAAACTAACGGAAAAAAAAAGTGGACCCCATATTAACAAAATCAAGCAATATTAAAAAAAAAAAGTGAATCCCATATTAAAAAAACAAACAATGTTAAAAAAAAAATGTGGGCCCCATATTAAACACCAACCAGTATTAAAAAAAAAAAAAAAGTGGAACCCACCACATCCAAACTCACGGGAAAAAAAAAGTGGACTCCATATTAACAGAATCAAGCAATATTAAAAAAAAGAAGTGAATCCCATATTAATAAAACTAACAATGTTAAATAATAAATGCGTAGAAAATCAAACAATTAAATCAATAATGATGGACTCATTGCCACATGCGTATCAACTCATTAGTGGGAGAAAATGAAATTATTGTACAACAACATACTTAAAATATTTATATATTAAAATAAGATGGAATTTAATTACTTTTTCATTTTTTCCTTACTCTAATAAACGTGAAAAGAGATTAATGTCATGAAAGAAAAAATAATATTAAATGGAGATCAAATAATTAATAAGCTAAATTAGTGAAATTATAATTCTAATTGACGTTTCCTTAAAAAATCGTGTAAAAAACAACATGACAAGTAAAATGAGTTAAACAAAAAATATTTACTAAAAATTAAAAAATAGAAGTTCTTCATGGCCCCATATTAAACACCAACCAGTATTAAAAAAAAATATATATATTTACTAAAAATTAAAAAATAGAAGTTCTTCATTTAGATAAAAAATTAAATTTCTACTTTGTTTCATCTTAAATATGTAAAATTAATATAATAATTTGAATTAGAATTATCCAAATCAAAATTTGATAAAAAAATTATATGTATTACTTTACTATTACTACTATATAGAAGATCCGGTTTATAGAGGCAAGATCGTCGTCCGTGTTCGGTCCTACTTTTTTATTTAAGAGTAAAAAATTTTTTTGTGGCCCCACCCACCTTTTTATTTAAAGGAAAAAAAATGACGTTTTATACTTTATATTACCAACTCTTTTAAAAAGTATAGATAGAAATACTTTATTATATTTCTATTTTTGTACTATATAGAAGCATCGGTTTACCCATACTTCGTCGACAGTAACTCTTAAAAAAAAAAAAAAAAAAAACTGGACCCCACCCTCCCCAAACTCATGAAAAAAAAGTAGACCCCACCCTCTCCAAACTCATGAAAAAAAAAGATGGACCCAATATTAAAAAATAAAAAAAAAGGCAACATCAAAAAAAATAAAAAAATAAAAAAACCACGTGCACCCCATATACTAAAAAATCAAACAATATTCATGTAATTCCCAAAGTATGCCCATCAAGTCAATAATAGTGAATTCATTGCCACATGCATATTAACTCATTAGTGAGAGCAAATGAAATTATTACACAACAAAAAATATGGACCTCATATTATTACTTTTCTTCAAAATATTTAATTGCTGTATTTGCTATTCCGCCATGTCATTTATTTGTTACGTTTACTAAAATAAATATACTTAAAATATATATATTTAAAAAATAAGATACAATTTAATTACTTTTTATTTTTATTCTTACTCTCATAAATGTGAAAAGAGATTAATATCAAATGAAGATCAAATAATGAATAAGGTAAATTAGTCAAATTATAATTCTAATTCACATTTCCTTAAAAAACCATGCAAAAGACAACATGACAAGTAAAATGAGTTAAACCGAGAATATTTACCAAAAATTAAAAAATAGCATTTCTTCGTTTAAATAGAAAATTAATTTCCACTTTGTTTCGTTTCAAACATGTAAAATTAATTTAATAATTTGAATTAGAATTATCCAAATCAAAATTTGATAAAAAATAATAAGTATTTTACACTTTTAAATTAATCAAATTAAAATTGAAAGTATCAACTGATGCTTAAATATTGTTATTATTTTATCTCAAAGAGAGGAAACTAGTTTTCACTAATAAAATAGTTTTCGCTTTTAAAAAACATTAATAAATTTTCGTACCAAACACGAATAAAATAAAGTTTTAGATATGGAGCACAAACTATAATGTTATATTAATCGTATTTTGAACATAATATATATATATATATATATATATATATATATATATATATATATATATATATATATATATATATATATATATTATCACTATCTAAATACAATTACATATACATAAATACACTATAATCCGAAGTGTTGGGCCCGTACACAACATGCATAAGCCATCTAGTACTTATATATACGCATCATCATTTTTCTCTCCCTTGCCACACTGAAAAGTGCCCCTATCAAGAAAAGGAGAAAAAGAAAAACTCATTTCGTGTTCCCTTATAATCAAAGATCATCATGCAGGGAATATCATTAGATTTTGAGCTTAATTTTCTTGATACCATGCAGCATCTCTTCAATGATCCTGACTTTACCCAAATCTATTCTGAATTAAACACATTCAATAACATCCTCCCAGCCCCTAAACACTCAAATTCTGATCAAAACACCTTACTATTTCCACAAAACGTTGTTCAACTCAATCAAGAAAATCAAGATATCCCAATAGTACAAGAGACAACAGAAAAAACGGAGCCAATACCATTGGAGAGGAAAAAATACAAAGGAGTGAGGAGAAGGCCATGGGGAAAATATGCTGCAGAAATAAGGGATCCTGAAAGAAAAGGCGCTAGGCTTTGGCTAGGGACATATGAGACATCCGAGGATGCAGCATTAGCTTATGATAGAACCGCATATAGGCTGCGTGGTTCAAGAGCCGTACTGAATTTTCCGCACTTGATTGAATCCAATGTTACTGAGATTAATAGAGTGATGCCGAGGAGACGTCCGCGTTCGCCTGATATTTGTTCGTCTAATTCGGAGTTTTCATCTTCTTCTTCTTACTTAGGAGATAATCTGAATAATAATGTGGATGGGCCGAGTTCGAAGAGGAGGAATGTTCAGCTAATTAATAGCTTAGCTACGGCCAATTTGGATAGTCAAACTATCAAGGAGAGATGTTTGACTTCTAATTATTTTGCCTGAATGAAGACGAAAAAGAGGTAACACTTAATTACATGCGACTATTGTTGATGTGGTTCCTCATGTATTGTCTAAATCTTATACTTTTGGAAGCTTAACTAAGATCAAGAGAGTCATACTCTCATCCTCTTTATAGTGACCTTTGGTCCAAATTTTTGTGAACTTTTTAACACTAGGCCTTGGTTATCAAGAATTGAAGCAAAGGGCATGTCCTTTACTTTACAAATTGTATATGAGGTTAGACACTTCATACCTCGAGCGCATGTATTCTCTTTTTGGTTATTAATATACAAGGTAGGGGTCCGGCCTAACCCCCCCACCCTGAAGGTGGCTTTAAATTAGAAAAAAAAAAACAACAACAACAGTAGAAATCTTCGTTCAAAACAAGGCTGAGCGTCACCATGAAAAAGTATACGCATAACTTGGATCATAAGGTCAAGTTTTAGGGATCCGACTCCTCTCCATTTCTCTTCTCTCCATTTCCCCAAATTCTTACTTGGATAGATGACATGTGTTCTATTTTAATACTAGATTAGGTTGGCCCGTGTTATAAATTTGAAACTCATAATTTCTTTTGGTTTTTCATTCGATGTTCGGTATTCGCTTTGGAATCGACTAATTTGTATCCATATTAGAAAGTCCCACTGTTAAGGGAAAACACTTCTTACTAAAAGTGATTCCATATTCAGGGCTCAAACCTCAGATCTCAAAAGTTAATGATGAAGAAATACTTAACACTTCATTACAACCTTTGATAGTTTTTGTCAGTTAAATATTGCGTTAAACAACTAAAAGTCAACCTATAATACTAATTCATCTATCTCGAACGAGAACTATTTTAATAGATAAATTTTGAGCATACACTATATTTATCATGGATTTGTCTACAACACTATCAAAATTTAGCTAAGACAATATTAATATGAAGATTAGTAGCCTTAGTGATAATAACAAAATAGGCGCAATATAATTGGTCGAGAAGTCTAACAATAATTTTGATAGAGCATTTCTTGATTTATTTGTGACATCCTCTTATAAAAGCGAAGTACGCTTCTTTCTATCATTTGAATATTATTGAAATCATCCAATGGACATCTTCATGAACAATTATCATTTGCTAAAGTTAAATAAATCTTCAATTTTAATGCTCTTGTAACTTATTTCATTGTGTTTCGTAAAAGATTTAATTGCAAGTTTATCAAAGTTTGAAGAACGAATACTCTATGTGCAGGCGACACTTCACTTTTGTATAACAAAGAAGGTTATAAACTTGTAAGTTTTTAAAAATTCTTTAGTTATTCATCTTGAATTTTTATTTGCTAAAAAAATATTGTTGGTCAATTAATTGTTAGATTTTTAAAATGGAGTTTTTTTTGTTAGGGTATACATTTATGTGAATATTATTATAACTATTTGAAGTACAGAATAAATATCTATATTTATAAAATTTGCATTATTATTTTAAAATACAAATTTCATATATTTTCTTAAAATTTGTGAAGAGACTGTGAAGTATTTAATAATAGAAGGATTGCGCAGCTAGAAATATGTAAAATCGTCCATCGGCCCTGAACGACTGAGACTCCCGCGCAGACGCAGTAGGAGCGTATTGAGACTGTATTCGTCTATGAAAGGAGCACTCATGCATATGCCTTTCCGTTTTTCTTACCTTTTGATATTTTATTAAAAGTTTCTCAAACAAACTCTACATTATAATAATATGAAAGAACTTTATTATACTTCATGTAATCTTTTTTGGATTATTTTTTTCTTCAGATTTGTTGATCAATTCTATTAAAATATAAATGGATGTTTCGGTAGATTACTCGGGTTCAGCTCAAACTCATTGGTATATTAAGTAGGCGTTTGGCCAACCCATGGTTTGAAACCATGGTTTCAAATCAGCGTTTGGACATACGTTTGGAACCATGGTTTGAAATCATGGTTTCAACTTTTTAAAATATAAAATTTAACCCATAAGTTTATATTTTGTAAAAAAAGATGCATAAGTTGGTAGATATTTTTAACAATTACCCCCATTAATCATTTACCAATCTCATTAACTTCCACCAACCTTTATTTATGTCTACCAACCTTTAATTTATGTGGGAAGATTATATTAAAGAGTAGTTACATTACTATTCATATTAAATTTTCGTTTTTATTGAACTAAAGTTTGATTAATTGATGTTGCATTTTTTAGAAAGGTTTTCTAGTAGAGTACTAATTTTTTTTATAAATTATGATTTGCTCATTTGGTAAGATTATATAAGAATTGAGAATGTTTTGATAGTTTTCGCAATTTGTGGGGTTTTTATGTCTATAAGAAAAAATACAATTTAAAATATTTAAATTGTATGTCCAAACATGATTTGAAACCATGTCCAAACGGGGCCTAAGAAAGTGAAGTTTGTTGACTCTCTACTCTCTAGCTAGGCTCTTTTATCTTGTGAGGATTGAAGTTCGCATATATAATTTATAAGAAAGCCTAAATCTATCAAGCACATAGAGTGTTTTGTTTATTGTTATATTTTAAGTCAAAAAATCATTTTTTTTAGTTATCAGGTGAAATCATTTTGGGCCACTTTTTTATTTCCAAATACACAATTACAGTAATAAGGTTTTACAAATTGTTTAACAAATATGTTGAATTTAGTTCTCTTATCAAATTAACATTCTTTGTCGCGTCATATATTTAAAAGTAATCCGAGCAAATAGAGAAATTGTAGATTTTCAAAAGTTTTGAGGTGGGTTTGATAATATTAAAATAACACATTATTTTCTCGTCCATATTTATGTGATACTTTTTGTTTCTCAAGAGTCGATTTGATTAATCTTTGAAGTTAAATTGAATTAGATAAACTCAATATTTTAATATTAAAATTTAGATATTAAAAAAATTATACGAAAAAATTATAATTGCAATTCTTCACAAGTCATTATGATTAAAAAAATTAATTTGGAATTCTTTTCAAATATTGTGGATAGAATAAAAACCTTTTATATTAACAGTTTTTTTTAATTATTATACTACTATTATGTACAATCTAATGTTCAATTAAAAATAAAATTAAAATGCTTACCTTAGTATTTATGATATTATTATGCTTAACAAAGGGAACAAATATTGATCCACAAAAAGAAAAGAACATAAATGAGTTTGGACAGAGTGCAGTACTCCTGGCGTGGAATAAGGCATTTTGTGGGTCTTGAGAATGAAAATCAGATCTTTCTAGATTCCATTTTAACCACTATGCTACTATTATAACTTTACCCTTAAATGAAGTCGGATTTGCGAAAATATCCTTGGTCGTCCATGTTTATGGCTCTTCTATTATGGTTAAAAATAAAATCAATGGTCTAGATGAAATTAACTAATCCAAGGGTCTTAACCATAATTAAAGTAAAAGATATTTCCATATATTTCTCCCAAAATATTTGGTAACCCCCACCAATTGAATTAAGGATGTAATAAATATTATTCTATTTATAACAAATTATCTTGCAGCACCTCCAAAGTTTAACGTTTTATATTGACAGTGTTTTTTTAGCCAACTCTCGTTTTTTATCATTGAACTTAGATATTCAAGCTGATCAATTTTGAAAACATCTCTTATTTCTTTTGGTAGCAGAAAGCTACCTTTTGAATTATTTGAGCAATGATATATACCTATATTAATTAAGAGTTTTTATTGCAAGTGATGTCAAAATGAGCATATTTAGAGCAAAAATCAAGAGCAACAACAACACAACAACATACTTAGTAAATTCCCACAATGCGGGTGAGCAAAAAAATCAAGAGCATGCTTTCAAATATGAAGTCAAATTTATAAGAAATTAATAACTCATTTGTTCAATCTATAGAATAAGAGAAGTCACGTTTTTGAATTGCTTAGCATGAAACTACCCTTTTTCAATGATTTGAAAACATCTCTTATTTCTTTTGGTAGCAGAAAGCTACCTTTTGAATTATTTGAACAATGATATATAACCTATGTTAATTAAGAGTTTTTATTGCAAGTGATGTCAAAATGAGCATATTTAGAGCAAAAATCAAGAGCATGCTTTTGAATGTGAAGTCAAATTTATAAGAAATTAATAACTAATTTGTTCCATCTATAGAATAAGAGAAGTTACGTTTTTGAACAGATTAGCATGAAACTACCCTTTTTCAATGATAAAAGAAAAAGAAAGCACACAAAAATAAATAATTTAGTTGCTATGATTGTGGAATATAATGTTGTCAGAAATTTTTAGAGCAAATATATATATGGAAATATTTGGGAGCTCTTCAAACTAATAAGGAAGCAAATATATGAAAAATTAATTATCTAAATCATGGTTAGGGTCTTATTTTAGTCAATTAAATCTTAACCTTTAATCATAAATATGCCATGTGTCACCTATCCAAGTAAGAACTTGGGTAAATGGAGAGAAAGAAATGAAGAGGAGCCGAACTCAAATTTTAGAATTCCTTTGTGTTATTCTTTCACGTTGTTTTAAATGCACGTGTGCTCCAAGAATTTAACTTTGTATTCGTTTATACTACCAATGTAAAATAGGTTTTACTTTTTATGAATTATTACTTGTAGTTATTATTTAACAAAATGATCTAATGCCATAAACTATGTTAAGGCGGATGCAACAAGCTAAGAATGTTTGTTTCGTACAACCATTTAACCTTAATAATCGGTAGTTTATTTTATTTTTTATTTTTTTAAACTTGTAATTATCTTTTAGATGATTTAGTAGTATAAACCTTAAGTTAGGTATAAAATGATTGTCCCTCAAAGTATATTTTTGCCTTTAAATGTTTTGTATTGGAATTAAAATGTTCATTCCTCTTTTAATGCATTGAAGTGTTGTTTTAACACCTTCACCAACTACAGTAGCTAGGTCCAAGATTTGAGTTACACTGGAGGGAAAGAAAGTGTGAAAACACTATAGTATCATTCAAAATGGGGAGGTAAAAAAAAGTGTTAGTTTTAACCACCAAAATCATGAACTTTGTATTTTGGTATATATACATACACACAAGTAGGGGTTCATGTCCAACCCCCTGCATCTCAAGGAAGCTTTAATTAGAAAAGAAGTTATAAAGTGCTTCAACAACATATAAGGAACATGGAAAAACATGATCAACTTATAAGACCGTACTCATGGGAATTCCGTTTCTCAACATTTCCTCATTGGTTCACCACATAGAAAGTGCGTCTTCCAGGCTTATCCACCTATTAATATTAGTACGAAAACTTATTACAAGATGGAGTATCAATTAGTGGAATCTGCCAATAAAAATATCAGACCCTTTTCGGTATATGTAGTTTATCTTGGGTGAGCAAATGGCTTTGGAGAGGTCTATACCTATTCTGAAAAGTACAATGAAATGTATTACCCGGACAAGTTAAATGGCGCTGTATATCAAATTGCCAAAATTTGGCCACAAATCCGAACAACTCCAATAGAACCTTTTTTTAGAAAGTTGTACATCAAATTTGGTGTTGATAACTTGATATGAAACAAAAACGTATTGGTGAGACTTTTACATAACAAATTATCGCGAGGACAGATTTCATGGCCAATTTTGGCGATTTGTTAGAATTTGTGGTCATAATATTGACAATCCATCAGGATTTGACCAGAAATCCTAGTGATCCGTCACGATTTGTAGCCAATTTGAAGAGAAATTCTGGCAATTATTGTGATAATAAGGTAATTTTTTCCCGTCAATTTGAAACCTGAAAATTCATGAATTTTGATACGTAATGTTGGCCATCAATCTATTCTAGCAAAACTTTGTTAATGGGTCAAAACTTAAATGGTGACATTGAAATATCTTATTTGTGCACATTAATTACACAAATTCTTTTTGGCAATTTGTGATGGTGATATTCAAACCCAGGACCTTGTGTCTGCTGTGATACATGTTTGTGAATTGTGACCATTTCATTTTAAAATTTTAAGTTAATTACCAAAAAAAAAAAAAAGATTCATATTTAATTAAATTCCCAACAATCCCAACAGCTGGACGTGCGGCTAGCTAGAACGACCAAGAAGCTAAAGAAACATAGAATAATGTCTCGATCGACAAATCTGCGTTCTTCCATTACACACTTTTGTCCCATATATTCTTGGAGCATACGATGCATACTTTATGTTTTACTATAGTTAGGACTAGTTGATTTCTTTTTTCCTTTTTTGGCATAGTATTTAATTAGTAGCTTTGACCTTACCTAAAAACCTGAAGAACCTCTTTATTTTAGTGGTGGGTGGGGTTCCCTTATATTCGCCTCCAATGATGAATTGATTCCGTCAACCCGTTTTCAATGCAACTTTCTGATCTTGTGTTTAGTCGTTTATCTGGTGCTGATGAGTAGCGCATCTACGTCGATCAAGTGGATCTTCCACTCAATACAATAAATTTCCTTTATGTTTCCAAAGTTTCCTTTGGTCAACCGTGATAAATTAAACTTGAAGTTTCCTAAAAAAGTCATACAAAATATCGATATAAACTATTCATATAAATACACACACTTTGGTAGAAAATATTGGGATCAATTGAATGTGCATCGATTATATATTACATCTTCCACGGGTACAGTTTTAATTAATATGCATATTTGGTTTGATTATATGAAATTCCACAGTGATAAAAGGGAATAGTAATTTCAATACGTCACACTTGAAAGTTTGAAAGAATAAGCCAAACAAACAAAAAAACCTGTAATACATTAAGGAGAAAGTTTGAACAAATAAGCCAAACAAAGGAAAAAAGTACTACATTAAAGTGCAATCACACTTAAAGATGGGCGCTCAATAACTATTAGTACATTATATGATACAATAATTCGAACGTGGCCTCACACATTTGGGTCATGATTAGATACTAGCCTCAAAACGAGCCGAATACGTCGATAATATATAGCTCATGAATTCAAAGCTTGAATAAGGTATGTTTGGTATGAAGGAAAATGATTTTTATGGACAATATTTTTTAAAAAAATATTTTTAAATTATTTTAACCAACCGAGAAAATTGAAAACATTTAATTTCCTCCCACCAAAGACACCCTAATTCTAGTCTTCTCAGTGTCAGATTTGAGTTCATGGAACCCAAACATATTTGAGGACACCATAAACTAAGTCAATCAAAGACTTGCATAAAGTGTTCAGCTTCTAATTTTTCCTTATTTGTTAGTATAATATATTATCTCATAACATATTCTTTTAATCAATTTGGGATTTACCAGCTATCATTTGGACCGTTCAACTGTTCAAGCGCGCCGTACCAACTAGCACTCCAGGTTTGATGGACAGCAAGTTTACCCATTCCTAATTTTTTGTCTTATCTTTACTTGAATTTATTAATTATTATACTTCCACAATTGTTTTCTCCATCTGTTTAAAAATTCTCTAGAACAAAAAGAAGAAGATTAGAAGGATGAAGAAGTAACCTCATACATCTGTACAGAATTAATACACAGATTGATATGACAAGGGGTTTAAGAGTTCATTGTCGAATGAGTAGTTAATTAATATTATGAATTTTCCGCCTTGCATTGTCATGGTTGTTTGAATGATCAACGGGTTCACAAAAGTAACTAAGGTTCATTATTACATTTACAACGCACGGTAACAAATTAAATTTGTCGCACCACATGTTACACTAAATCAATAACGCAGACATGTTTCGTGTATATAAACTTATTACTTTAATATATATATATATATATTTAATTGTTGGGCAAAATCAGTCTAAATATATCTTTCACATGGTGTGATATTATCTCCACTGAGACAAGGGAATATGGTTTTTTCAAAGACCTCACATCATTAAGAGTAGTATTCATACACATGTAGCTCCTAATCCTTGGAACTATCAATACGGGACTTTGTTGGTACACTTAACATTACTTTATTCATTAACAATTAAAATTATATGTATTATTTGATAATTATGTATGTATAACAAAGTCTGCAACTTAAAGGTAAAATTTAACTTCAACCGACGTTTACTCCAAATCATACAAATAAAGTAAAATTGTGTATTTAGCTGCGATTAATAGTAATAAGAGTGTATATAAAAACATGTATCATATATTTATTGAATTAATATAAATACTGAATACGTATAAGTTTTTTCAACTTGACTACAATGCTATTAGCAATATCATACTCGAGACATCGCTTTCAAGTATATGTTGCGTCGAAGACCTATATTCCTTATTCCTCATATACAGTAACTCCGAATTTTATAAGATTTTGACCTTCATTATTGAAAAATGCAATTTAATCTCCCTGGAATGAAGCCGACATAGCCCACATTCATGCACTTTACTACTTACTCACGAAACTATAATGTCCAAGAACAACCACTCACGAATGCCTAAAGTTATATATGTGCACCATCATTCTCTTACTCCCTTGCCACTCTCAAAGTTCCCCAATCAAGAAAACGAAAAAACAAAGAACCCCACATTTTCCCTTGTAATAATCAGTTAAAGAGATCATGCCGGGAATATCATTAGATTTTGAGCTAAATTTTCTTGATACCATGCAGCATTTCTTCAATGATCCTGACTTTTCCCAAATATATTCAGAATTAAACACATTCAATAACACCTTCCCAACCCCTAGACACTCAATTTCTGATCGAAACACCTCATTTCCACAAAACTTTGTTCAAGAAAATCCAGATATCCCAATATTGCAAGAGAAGACAGAAAATAAGGAGCCAATACCATTGGAGAGGAAAAAATACAAAGGGGTGAGGAGAAGGCCATGGGGAAAATATGCTGCAGAAATGAGGGACCCCGAAAGAAAAGGTGCTAGGCTTTGGCTAGGGACTTATGAGACACCTGAGGATGCAGCATTAGCTTATGATAGAACCGCATTTAGGCTGCGCGGTTCTAGAGCCGTACTGAATTTTCCGCACTTGATTGAATCTAATGTAACGGAGATTAATAGAGTGAGGCCAAAGAGACGTCCGCGTTCGCCTGATATTTGTTCGTCTAATTCGGAGTCTTCTTATTTTTCGTTGGGAGATCAGAATTGTAATAATACTGATTCAGGGCCGAGTTCGAAGAGAAGAAATGTTGACCTGATTAATAGCTTAGCTACAGCCAATAATTTGGATGGTCAAAGTATCGTGGAGAGATTTTTGACGTCCAATTTTTTTTTGCCTGAATGAATAAGAAGTAACACTTAATTACATGCGGCTATTATTACTGTAAAAGAAACAAAAGGTAGAAATCGTCGTTCAGAACAAGGCTGAGCGTCATCATGAAAAGTCCTTAGTACTCGACACTCAAGTAGCTGATCATAAATTCAAGTTTTAGAATTCTTTTATTTTTTTCTTTCTCGTGTCTTTAAATGCATTTGTGCTCCAAGGATATTAATTTGTATTTATTTATACTACTGATGTAATTCATATATAACAGATTATTTTCTTTATTTTCTAAATAAGTAGGTAACACTTTTTATTATGTACTCCTTACTTGTATGGTTATCATTTATATCAGAGGCGGAGCTAGAATTTGAGGCTTGTGAGTTCCGAATTCAAACCCTTTAAGTTACTGAGTTTAAATTACTAATTTATACATATTACATAAATTTCTTAAGGCAAATATAAGATTTGAACAAAAGCTTGTGGGTTCGGCCGAATCAGTATTCGACACTGTGGCTCCGCCACTGATTTTGATGATTTAATGGCATAAAGGTAGTGAGTATACATAGAAGTTAAGCTCATCTTCCAATTTAGTGTGGATGCAACAACATGAAGCTAGCAAATAATATTTCGTAAGGCAAAGCAAAGATATATGGTGGTGAGAATTCCTATGCAATGTCTATGGATAAATGTTTTTGACGAGCCAATTTTCGAAGAGTATAATTCACGTCTAGTGATATAAACCTTAAGTAATTAGTCATAAAATGTTTGTCCCTCACAATATATCTTTGCCTTTAATCTTTTTGTACAGTACTGGAATAGTGGAATGAACATGGTTACGATTGGAAGAATGCTAGATTTGTCGACACATTAAGGGCCCGTTTGGACATAAATAAGATTTTTTTTCAAGTTCTTTTTCTTCAAAATTTATTTGGTTATATATTGTGTCAATTTTTTTGTCCAAACTTGAAAAAATGTTCAATCAGTTTTTCAAGTTAAAAACATAAACTTTCATTTTTTAAAGTGAAATGATGCATGTCCCTTTTTCAACTTAACTTCAAGTACTACTTTTTTCAAATATTACTCAGTTCATATCTAAACAACAACTAAATATTCTCTGATACTTTTGCTTCCATTATCGTTCTAGCCACGCGTTTAGCAATTGTGATTATTGAGAATATGACTGTGTAAATATAAGTATACTCTCTCAGATAGTTGAGATTTTTATATGAACTTATCACACACATCAATATGGTATCAAATTAAGCAGATAGAAGTCCTAAGTTCGAACCTCACTATACCCACTTTTTATCAAAAAAAAAAAAAAAAAAAAATCATATGCTTAGCCCGCAAAAAAGAATAAGCACTAACAACATAAGTTTTGAGATGATCATACTTCAAAAGTAACCCCAACTTTACCTTTTGAAAAGTTACATAGAGCCACAGCTAGTTTGGAAAGGATAATAATATCATAGACTCTTCGCCGCATATGTTCTCGGAGCATCTGATGCATACTTTATATCTTACTGTAGTAGTTAATTAGTAGTTTAATTAGTAGCTTAGACATTTGCCTGATCAAAACTTGAAGAATCTCGTTAGTGGTGGTACCTTTCCCTTTTCTTAGCCTCCAATGGTGAATTAACCCGCCTTCAATAGCTGTGAACGTAATAGGCTTATCTACTCACAAAGTAACTATGCATGAATATAATTAGAAGACCTGAATTACTTTTCTGATCTAGTCTTAATTAGTCTTCTATCTGTTGCTGATGAGTGGTGCACCTACCGCTATCAAGTTGATCTTCTACTCAATGCAGTTGGACCCTTCATGTTTCCAAAGTTCCCTTTGGTTAACCCTGACGTGGTAAATTAAAACATGAAGTGGTTAATTAAGAAGTACTAAATGTAGAGTTAGGGGCATATCTAAAATTTTAATAGGATGAGTACAGTATTATGAAAAGGTAAATCTAGAATTTATATTTGCAGGTTCAACCTTTAGGCGGGGGCACACTACGAAAAAGTGGATTCAGGATGTAATTATGATAAGTTCAACCTATGGGTTCTACAAATGAACTCATTAATTTTTTACATATATAAGTCTATATTTCGCGTAAAGAATATTGGGATCAGTTAAACTGATATTGACTATATGCTTTATCTCCTCCAATTCTACTAATTTTAATATGCATATTTGGTATTATATAAAATTTTAAAATGATAAAAAGATAATAGGGATTTCGATGTGTCACACTTAGAAAATGTGTAAAATAAATCAAACAAGAAAAAGTACTTAATTGAGTTGCAAGAAGCTACAACGTAACAAACATGTCCATCCTATGGGTGGGCCCAATTCCTGAAGAAGAAAGAAATAAAAAATACTCCCTCTATTTTAATTTATTTGTCTTAATTTGAATAAGCAAGTAGAAAATTAAAAATGTATGTAATGTATCAAAATAATCTTTGAATCTTGTGGTCTTAAATATGTCATGTATGATGTTGAGTATATAAAAAGTCAATACTAAGTACTTTTTCTTGTTTGATTTATTTGGAAGGTCGACCACCAACTCTGCCATTAATGTCGCCGCCTTGTCGATTTTTTCTCCAGATCTGAAATGCTGTCACCATTAGAGTTTTCTTTATTTTTATTTTTTTGAATCTGATTCAGCCATTTGATGATTTGTGGTATAAAAGAAGAAGAAACAAAGAAGAGAATATGGTGGGGGCCGGTGACTGTTTTTCGATGGGATAGTAAGGGAAGGGTTTGGCTGGTTGGCGGCGGCTGGTTAGGTTAGGTTTAGGGTTTAAGTTTAATTTTTTTTTAACTCAATTCTTTTTTAATAATTTTTTGGACTCATCTGCCACATGTCGTCATTTAATTGGTCAGTTTGCCACATCACCTGTAGTGTATTACAAACATTTTATATTTTTTGCTGATTGTCAAAAAAGTGTCTAAATAGTTCAGATTCGAAGTGGTACAAGTGTTCAATAGGTACAAACCTAAGTTGAGGTGTCTAAGTGGATTCTGTGGACAAGTTTAGATGGCTGTCGATGACTTAAGCTTTTTTTTAAAAAAAAATTAAAAAGAAAACTTGGACAAATAAATTTAAACTGAAGTAATAATAAGATAGATACTACTCTAAGATTTAAACCCCTATTTGCACTTAAAGAAATACATTAAGTAATTATTATGACACTTAGACTTGGACTCACACATTTGGGTCATGCTCAAATACGAATAACAGCTCATGAAATCAAAGCTTGAATAAGTGTTGTACTGTAGTCTTCTCAAGGGCAACTTTGAATTCATGGAATCGAAACATATTTGAGGAACTAACTCAATCAAAGATTTGCAACAAGTGTTCAGCTTCTAATTTCTTTATTTGTTTATATATATATATCTTACCATAGTATTTTAATTTGGGATTAACAGCTATCATTTAGACCGTTCAAGTGCGCCGTAAAATTCGACCAGCACTCCAGGTTTGATGGACAAGAAGTTTACCCTCTCCTAATATTATATCTTATCTTTACTTGAGATATTATACTTCCGCAGTTATGTGTTTAAAATTCTCCCGAATAAAGAGAAGAAAATTAGAAGGGTATACAAAAACTATAGCAACACAAGCACAGAGTACAACCATTTCTAAATGACAAAGCAAACGACAAAGTCAAAAATGACGGCCTAAGTCCCTACTTCTGCTTCTGGGCTGGGCTGGCTCCACCCTTTGGGCTAATCCGGATCCATTGGGCTACATCTATATCCATATTTGCTACACACATGTGACCGCTTGCGAGGAAAAAAAAAGAAGGGAAAACTATATACATA
Source organism: Lycium barbarum (assembly GCF_019175385.1). Taxonomy (NCBI): domain Eukaryota; kingdom Viridiplantae; phylum Streptophyta; class Magnoliopsida; order Solanales; family Solanaceae; genus Lycium; species Lycium barbarum. The sequence goes on from NC_083342.1 coordinate 117,561,077, forward strand.
CATATTAAGGAGAAATATTTACAAAACGTAACGATAGTTTTTCCTATTTACAAAATATAACGATATATAACGAAACATGACAGATTTTCATACATTTTTTGTTTTTTTATTTTTTTTCCAGAAAATATATATATATATATTTTTTTTTTTTGGCTCAAAGGCTTAAAAAATTACCTCAAATTTTTTTATATGAAAGCTATATGAAAAATGTATGAAATGTGTATACATGAGAGAAATTTTTAATATAATTTTCATACACAAAATTGTGAGCGAAAACTTTAAGCCTTGAATATTGTATGAAAGTTGTTACAATGTTATTATAGTTGTATTAATTTCCAGAAACCTAATATGAGCATTAAATACGAAAAATGTGAATGAAATTCTAAGTCTTGAGCGAGATCACAACATCGAGATATACACACTTCATACATTCTTCATATATAAAATTTGAGCGAGCTTTTTAAGCCTTAAGTAAAATATACACATTTCATACACAAAAATTTGAGCGATTATTTTAAGTCTTGAATGTTGTATCAAAGTTGTATACAATGTTGTTGTAGTTATATTAATTTTACAGAAATCTAACATGAACTTTATACACAAAAATGTGAGCGAAATTTTAAGACTTGAGCGAAATATAAATTTCATATTGTTTTCATACACACAATTTTGAGCGGATTTTTAAAG